>NC_090936.1:1185974104-1186595362 GCF_040938575.1 Ambystoma mexicanum
CTTCCTGAGGAACTTGTTCAATTCTCGTAAGTCCAAGATAGATCTCAGTCCTCTGTCTTTCTTCGGTATGAAAAAGTACCAGCCCTTGTTCCTCTCCGCTACAGGTACCGGTTCTATGGCACCTTTCTCTAGCAGGTCTACAATCTCCTGCAAGAGGAGCGTATCTGGAACTTTCAGAGAGCTGTTCCCCAGTGGATGACTGAGGGATGCGTAGAAAAGGAAGGCAGTAACCTTGGGCAACTGTCTCCAATGCCCAAGCATCTGACGTAATAGCCTGCCATTCCGTCAGATGTTGAGTTACTCAACCGCCTACTGGTGTATTGTGAGGAGTCCTCAGAGCGGTTTGGAGGCGGCTGATGCAGATGCCGAGGGTAAAGAGGCACCTGCTGCTGCGGCTTTTGTGTTTTTACCCCGTCCACCTCGGATGAATTTTTTCTGACCCCTTTGAACCGACTGTCCTGTGCCCTTTCCGAATGCGGAAGAGAAGCGAAAGGACTTACCTCTCCAAGAGGTTCCCGAGGGGCGATATGGTGTCTGACGGATTGCAGCTCCTAGGGATTTTGCTGATGCCTTAGATGTTTGTAGTTTTTCTAAACTGTCATCCGCCTTCTTACCAAACAAAGAAGAGCCGTCAAAGGGCATATTCAAGAGTCTGCTTTGCACATCTGGAGCAAAACCAGACTTCCGCAACCAAGCAAATCTCCGGGTTGTTGTACTTGCCGCCATGGCTCTGCTGATGCTGTAGGCAGAATCGATGCCAGTTTGAAGGGATTCGCACATAGCGTCTTTACCATCCTTGATGATGTTTAGGAACGCTTCCCTTTCTTCTCTCTCCGGGAGGCAATCAGCCGCTGATGAAGCACACTCCCAAAGTGTGTGGCTGAACCTAGCGAGCGTACAAGTAGCATTGATGGATTTCAACATCATGCTACATGCGGAAGAGACTTATTTGGCCATAGAGTCATATCTCTTATCATCCCTATCCTGTGGAACAGTAGGGTAAGCCGATTTACTACCTGCTGAAGTAGCTGCCTGAACAACCAGACTCTCCGGAGTTGGGTGTTTGGATAAATATTCAGGGTCAGCAGAAGACACGCTATATTCAGCTGACAATTTTTTGTTAACCGCTGGGATTACTTCAGGTGTTTCCCAGTTTGCCAATATTCTCCTTTGTAATGCCGCATGAAATGGCACCACAGGATCCTCCTGTGGACCTTTGACCAAGATGTCTGTGAGGTCGTCTTGCTGAAAAGCAGGTGAGGGTGTGGACCACCCCATAAACTCTATTATCCTAGCCATCAAGGTTCTATAAGGGGTTTCAGCATGTTCCCCTGGGTCTGGTGTGGCAAATTCCACCCACTTGCTTCCTGTAGGGATTCATGGAGGTCTTTAAACCTACCTTCCTCAGGGTAAATTCCTCTGGTGCAGGAGTCGCAGGTCCCTGCAACTCAAAAGGTCTTTCCTGATCCGAATCCTCCCCTTCTTCATAAATAGAAGATAAGATTCTGGAGTGATCAGGTCTTGAAAATGGTATAAATCCCATTTCCAGAGCAGAAGGAGCCAAATTCGTCATGATTGGCTGAGAAAACGTCAACGCGGACGTTAGAGGCTTCGAAGCCATCGAGAAAGGTGGTAGATGCCTCCATGAACTCGAGAGTATCGGGATTCTACTCAAGGTTGTCGACGACATTCTCGTGCTCGAGGCTCTGGGTATGGCCACTGGCTGTGAGGTGGCCGTGGGTTTATCCTTTCTCGGCGTCGAAGAACCTTTCGATAACGGCGTCAACGACGCCGATCTATGTGTCGAAGGGATCTTCGACGACGGCGTCGAAGACGCAACTTTGCCTTTACTCAAGGGTTTGACACACTCTCGAGTGGCTTCTTTCGCCAGGTGCTGCGACTCGCGGCTTTTTCATTTTTCTGGTCTTTCACCCAGGGAATCACCCTCAGCAGTCTTCGAGGGGGTCAAGGCCGCTTTCTCGAAGACACTTAGCATCTTTTTCCTGAATTCCTCCCACTCAGCCTGAGAGCTATGTTTTGTGGGGCAGGAAACCCTTTTTGGGGAAACGGAAGACGAAGAAGGGGATCTTCGACGTCTCTTTTTTGAATGCTTAGATCTCGAAGAGTGATGGGAACTGCTTCAAGACCTAAAACGAGAATGTCTTTTGTGATGGCGAGGAGACGACTGTCTCGACTCTGCCGAGGAAACTTTCGAAGAAGTTTTAACTGCCTTACCTCTCTTGAGCTTCCCCTTATGCTACTTCTAGGCTTTCGCCGTCATGGACATGCAGTCCTCGCACTCCAAACAATGGTGCTCGATTCCCAGGCACCATAAACAGATCCTGTGAGGATCCGTCAACATTTTCTTCACAGTCTCGACATTTTTTGAAGCCGGAACGTGGAGTCGTCAGTTCGGGTGAGGAAGACCGAGTATGAGTTGGTATTCACAAGGAATATTGATATATTTGACTGAAGAACTGAGCAACGATATTCCGAGGCCCCACGAAGCGCAGAAAAACGGAACTGAGCAACGGACGCTCCGCGAGTCTATTTATACGCATGATGGTGTCGATACAGAGGCCGTCAACGGCCAGTGCCCTCTACTGAATTTTTTTTTTTCCTAGGCCAGCAAGCTGGGAGATGATCTATCAAAGATAAGGAAAACATCGGAGGACACAATCCCTTCGAAAAAATCAGTATCAGTTTCTGATCTGTCTTTCCTAGTAGCAACCAATCACTGGTCTCTGGGTCATACTACCCCCAGCCAATGACTGCCCTCTCCCTAAGCCCCGCCCCTGCCAGCCATCCTCAGATTTGGTAGCACGTAAAGTGGCAGTATGAGCAAGTGAAGAGCCGCAGAGAGGTAGGAGGGAGGGTTCGCATGTGAATCCATGCCAGACCCATGCTGGAGAACAACAGTTACAGGTAAGTAACTTGTTCCTTCTCCAGCATGGGGTTTGGCATGGATTCAACATGCTCATGAATATAAGAATACATAGCAGTACCCACATGCACAACCACGGGAGGTGGCAAGGCTCAACATTAAGCAATACAACAACTCAACATTAAGCATCTCTTACCTCCTCACCAGGCTCACCTTAAGCAAACAGGTTGCGCAGCACTGCCTGCGCGACTCGACTCCTCCCTGGAATCCCGGTCGACGCAGTAGAATATCGTGAAGGTGTGCGTCAACCTCCACGTAGCAGCCCTGCAGATATCAAGCAGGAATACACCAGACAAGAACGCCGTGGTGGCTGCTATCGCTCTGATCGAATGGGCTCTCAGACAGCCAGGCAGCGGTCGGTTTGCCAACCGATGACAGTGCATGATGCAGCCGGAGAGTCATCTCGAAATGGAAGCCTTCGAGAGAGCCTTCCCTTGGTTCACAGGTCCAAAGTTCACAAACAGCTGTGATGTCTTCCAAAAACTCTTTGTTCGGTCCACGTAGAACTTCAGCGCTCTAGCTACATCCAGCAAGTACAATGTCCTCTCGGCCGGCGACCAAGGCAAAAACTGGCAACACCAAGGGCTCGTTGAGATGGAAGTCTGACGGCACCTTGGGCATGAAGGTGGGGTGCGTCCTCAGCACCACCCTCGTCTCGTGAAAAGTCAAGTATGGAAGCTTGCAGGATAGGGCCTGAATCTCTCCCATGCGTCGTGCGGAGGCGATGGCCACAAGGAACGCTGTCTTCCACGACAGGAACTTCAACAGGGCCGAATGCCAAGGCTCGAATGGCAGGCCCATGAGCCTGGTCAGCACCACGTTGAGCTCCCACGCCGGGGCTGGAGCCTTCACCGGCGGGAACAGTCCTTTCATAAACTCCTTCACCATGCGATGAGACCACAGGGATGACCATCCTGCAGTTCTGGGGTATCGGGAAATTTCTGCCAGGTGAATCTTGATGGAAGCGTGAGCTACTCCAGCCTTGGCCAGCGACAGTAAGTACAGCAGCACTTGAGGGGCCGTAATCCGTAGAGGGTTAACCTTCTGTGCACGGCACCAGACAGAGAACCTCTTCCACTTTGTGTCCGTAGCACATGAGAGTTGAGGACGCCCTGGCCTTTGCAAAAACCTCTCTGCAGTCCGCCGGGATATCGTACCCTCCAAACTCTAGTGCTGCAGGAGCCAATTCCCTGTTGTAGCGGGCCACAATCGCTAGGTCGTTGGCCACCTTAATCGTCATCGTGAGAGGACTTGTCGTCCCATGCCGTCCAGTTTCTTTCCCTCGCCGTCCGGTGGGGAAGATGAAGCCGATGCCCCCCCCCCCCACGCTTTCTTCTTGGCCGCTGCTGAGACGACCGAATTCGGGGTCGGCTGTGCGCTAAGGCACAACGGGGCGACGTCGGGGACCCGGTACTTCTTCTCGTACCGGTCCCTCTTGGCAGGAGTCGTGGACGGGGTTCTTGAGGAGGGCAAGTCCCTCGTCCCAGATGTCATCCAGCAACAGCACCGGGAGAACCGTCTTCCTCTTGGCCTCGCGCTGTTGGTAGAGGAAGCTTTCCTTCTCCTCTTCAGGGCGGAGCTGAAAAAGTTTGGACGCCCTGGCAATCATGGCATGGAAGGAGCCAATCTCGTCGGGTGGCGACGCCCGAGGAATCTGAGTCGGGAGATCAGTCCCGTCGTCACCGCCGTCATCTGTCCCCGTCGTGGCCGTGTCTGTTCCGGTGTCGTTTCTCTGGACCAGGTAAGGCGACAAAGGCCGAGAAGGCCGTGAGGGCTGAAGGGGCACTGGATGAATTCTCCTCTTGTTTGGAGGGCTTCCCGACGGACCCGGTTCAGCCGGGTCGTCCGTCTGGGGTAGGGGCAGTCTCGTATTCATCTCCGTGCATAAGGCTTGGATTGCCGTCAAAATGGCCGCCGAGTTGTCCTGTAGCTCTGGCGCCGACAGGCGCGACAGTTGCTCCTCATCCACAGAAACCTCATCGTCGTTGCCACCCTCGCTCTCGTCGTCCCCCTCGTCAGGATTTCTTCCGTGGGACCGGGCCTCTTCCAAATTCTCGGTGAGTTCCTCCTCTGAGGTTGTGTCCGTGTCGGCCACCAGCACCCCCCCCCCCTCTTTTTCCACCGGGGTCTTCACGGGGGTCTTCTTGATGGGCTTAAAAGAGGATTCCCTCCGCAGAGGCAGGGAAACTCTGGGCCCCGAGGTCGCCTCCACTGGCTTTGCCAGGGCCGCAGCGACTCCCTCAATCAAGGGCGCGCTTTAGGCCTTCACCTTAGGAAGAGGGTCACCGCCTCGCCCCGCCTTTGGCCGGTTCCTTCGAGATCGACCGGGGCCTCTCCAGAAGCTTAGCCGGGTTCTCGGATTTTCTCTTCCCCGAGCCACAGCGTTGGCTCGTGGTTGATGGCATCAGTGAAGGTGCGCCCTGCCTGGCAGCCGAGGAGCCCGACCGTTCGCAGCTCCCGGTACCCGCAGACTCGCCGTGCTTTGCCTTCTGTTGGGCCCCCGTCGCCGTGGCGCTTTCACAGGACTTAGAAGACCGCTCAGACTTCGTCTCACCTGCTGGGCTCTTGCCTTCCAGCCAGCTGGAGAGACAGGTCCGACGATCCCTCAGTCTGATCCGACATGTTCATGCAAAACGCAGAGTCCTTCTCCACGTGCAATTTGTCCTCGTGGAGGCAGTATAGGCATTTCGAATGCTCATCCTCCTTGAACACATTCTGTAGATTGCATCTAGGGCAGATCCTGAACAGTTTGCCAGGAGTCCAGCTTCCCTTCTCCTGGGCCATGTTCCTCTAGTCCGCGAGGTAGGCCTCAAACTTCTGCAATCCTCCAAGAAGCGCAACTCGACGAAAACTTCACCCTTGAGGGGTGTAGACAAATCCGAAACTGGTCCCTGCTGATCGGAAGTAGGAACGGTGGAGCTTGAGGCTCCATTGAACTGAAAAAATGAGAATCTCTTTGAAAAAGCGCAAAACGCAGTAGAAGCTCGAGAGCTATATCATGAGGACTCCCAACACTTGAACGTGTGGTAAAAATATGAGGATGGCTGCCAGGGGCGGGCTTAGGGAGAGGGCAGTCGTTGGCTGGGGGCAGTATGACCCAGAGACCAGTGATTGGTTACTACTAGGAAAGACAGATCAGAAACAAAACTGATACTGATTTTTTCTTTACCAAGGATTCCCAGCGTGACAGGGAATATTCATGAGCATGTGAATCCATGCCAGACCCCATGTTGGAGAAACGTGTCTCTGATAGTCCTATATGGGTGTGAGTTGATCAGCATAACTGACAGAACATTTTTCGATGCTTTCGAGGGAAAGATCCTGGAACTAATTCTGGGTCTTCCGACCTCAGTTTCAATAACTATCATTAGATTGGAAATATGCCTAACATCATGGTGGTCTCATTACACCAGTAGGACCAAAGCCCTAGTCGACACTCTCGAAAGAGCAGATTAGTACACAACTGGGTTATTATTTAAAGGCCCAATATGCACAAGACACTGACCCATTCTTGAAAAATCTTAGGAGAAGATATGACAAGTTTTGAACATTTGTTGATCTGCATGGTTCTGAATCTGCTGCAGTTAAGAACAAAATCAAGAGATGGGACCGATCTATGGCCCGGTCAGATCTTGCCCGCCTGAAATTGTATGATGGGATGGGTCTATTCTATCTTCCAGATAAAAACCTAAAACTGTATCGAGTAAAGATTCTGTCCTCCACCTATTGCGATTGGTACTTAATTTTCAGATTGAATTGTCTTCCCACGCCAGACATCATTGGTCCAAAGGTGGGAGTCAAGAGAGAATTCCGTAACTGCATAATGTGCAGTTCAAACTCAAATCGAGTCACTGGTTCACTTGGTGAGGTTATGTCCAGCCTTTCTGAACCTTAAAAGGCGAAGCTTTGAACAGTTTATCCATTCTACCTCTGCGGTTCTAACAGATGACTTATGGTATAGATTACTGACCACTTTACTTACACCATTATTGTTAACTCTGGAAAAAATGTTAATCAAATTTTTTTTTTAGAAATTCTTAAAGGTATGGAGCAAGGAACCCTTGACTTAATCAAAGTATGTGAAACTTAACAGATTGATTTATGGACAACAGTCATTAAGGTCTTAAAAGTCATGTAAATTAAGAGTTGGCCTACACACGGTCTTCAGCGGTATCATTTTGTTTGTAATATGTTGATTTCAAAGAAATTTCTTTTATGTGATTGTGTACATGTATATGTAAATTTATACAACAAAACAAAAACACGTAAAAATGATTGAATATAATTTTAAATACTAAAGGAGATATGTCAAAACAATATGGCAGCACACTGGACAATGGTTGAAAATGCAATTGGAAAAGTAGTGTCACTACTACATATGTGCCATCATTATGAATAGGTCCTACATTAAAAAGCCTTTCTATAGGATCCATAGGAGTTATTTTAAGCCAAATGCCACCGACCCTACGGACTTATTCCCACCTTTATGACCTCACAACTCAGTCAAAGCACATGATATACAACAATGAAACTCCAGGAAGGTCGGATGGGTCACATGTAAACCTTTGAACAATACCAATGCTGGGGAATTATACCTAGAGATAATGAACACATTTCTCCAGTATTGGTATCCTTCATAGATTCACATACAAACTGAATATTCACGGAGGAGTAAATGCTTGTGAGGGGAGCACAGTGGATGGAATCACCAGAGGAGGTTTTTCCTTACTGCTTGCCCAGGTACACAGGCATCAGACCAGACATCTTTATCTAGTCAGTAAGGCCTGCAGAACACCCTCAGGGGCATCCATGTAGCCGCAATGCAGGTGTCTCCCAATCAGCTGAGCCACCTTGCCACTTTGCAAATGTTTATTGGATAGTCTATAACCATGCCTGATAACATCCACTACCCATCTAGTAATGGCTGCCTTTTAAAATGTTTTAAAGGGACCTTTATCACCCTACCAAGCTGCTACAATCAGATTATCAATTACTGCTGAATGTTCACTCGTCGACAATTGGCTCAAAGGGAAGATAGGTTTGTTGTTTTTTGGCTCGAAACATTAGTCATCGAGTCATATCAAATCCGAGGAGCCCTCAAAACCTTTTTCAAATAAGGGGCGAAGGGAGTGGGGGGTCATGGGCAGAGGGGGGCTCAGGTTCTGTTGGGAGAGATTCCTGCTTGTATTGTTCTTGGGGACTTGTTTATGTACAAGCTGTGCCTTTATACTGTTAGTCCGTTCTGAGCGTGTTATAAATAAAAATCTTTCCTAATGTTTAACCTTTAGTCACATAACTGTTGGCTAAAAATAACTAAGGCGTTACTTAATTGCTTTGTTCCATCTATGTATAACCTGAACCCTAAATACACCTCAGGGCCCTGCGGACCCCCTGTGCAAACCTTCCAGAAATATGAGAACAGGTAAGAAACTCCTGAAATTGCTTACATGCAAAAAGCATAGACAAGGGTCCAGATCCTTCGCAGCCCAGGCACTTAAACTCAGGAAACTGTCTCCAATCCTGCAGGATCTCTTCAGGTTGGTCTTCACAGAAAAGTACGAAGTCCCTGAAGCATCCCGCAGAAGAATAGATTGCTTCCCAGAAGCTGAAAGTACTTTTTACCAGATCTATGTGATTACTGCGCATCAGAAATACTGAATGTGAAAATGTAGATTTTGTTTTTCTTTTCGCACTATTTATGCGGGGGAGAGCCCCCACAGCTGCCCCCCCCAAACTCCTATCACATCATTTATTACCCCAACCTACCCCACATATAATTGCTGCGAAATTGGCATTAACAACTTTGGCATTTTCACATTTTGTATTTTACAATGCGCAGTAAGGTGGTGATACCCTTTGAACCTGCCCAAACATCCACTTGACCAGGAGCAGATTCCACCTCACAAGTCATAGACCTCTTTATTGAACACGTCTATGTGAGCTACGATTGTTTTATGAAATGTGCTGCTGACCCTTCTCTTAAATTACTGGGTGTTTGGCTGCATTTGTTTTTTGGGCCTATACAGAGACATCCTTCTCATCCCTCTCTCACAATCCCTGTGAGACATTCAGGTCTGCTGTATGCCAAGGAAGTCACCAGATCCTCACGCAGAACAATTTCTCCAATTAGCCTAACAAAGCCTTGCCAGAGCGGAGGGCTTAGGGTGCCCCCTGCTGCCGGGTGACAAAGCGCAGGGACAACCCCTGGAACAAGGTACTGGTGAAAAAGCTACAGTTTGACTGCTGGAGAACATGAGTTACAGGTAAGTAACTTGCTCCTTCTATAGCATTGGATCTTTCATGGATTCTCATGGACATGATTATATATCAATACATACACAACCGCTTATGGGAGGTGGTACAGGTCTCAACAGAAGCAATGGAAACTCACCCCTGGAGCACTCTGCTCAAGCAAAAAGGTAGCTGACACAGGACTCCTCTCTGGAATCTCGGTCAAAGTATAATTTTGCGAAGGTGTGGGTAAACTTCCACGTAGCAGCCCTGCAAATGTAGAGCAGGGGAACACCAGACTGGAATGCTGTGGAAGAGGCCACAGCTCTTTGGAATGCGCCTGGTCTACCTGGCAGTGGTCTGTTCACCAGCCGATTACAGTATGAGATGCAGCCAGATAGCCACCTGGAAATGGAAGCCTTTGACAGAGCCAATCCTGTTCAACAGGTCAAAATGTTACAAAAAGATGGGAGGTTTTGCAAAAGTATTTTCTGCGTGTGATCTAAAACTTTAACGGACAGGAAACATCCAGAGCATGCAATGCCCACTCAAGCAGGGACGTGGTAGAGCCAAAGAACACAGGTAGCACCAGCAGGTCATTCAGGTGAAAGGTCGATGGAACCTCTGGCATAAATGAGGGACGAGCACATAGCACCACCCTCGATTGATGGAAAGTCAAATACCATGGCTTGCAGGAGAGAATTTGAAACTCCCCAACAAGTCTGGCAGTTTTAATACCCACCAGAAAAGCAGTCTTCCATGAGAGGAACTTTAGAGGGGCTTGATGTAGAGGCACAAAAGGCAGCCTCATGAGCTTGGAGAGTACCACATTGGGCTACCAATGCTGGGGCCTATGCTTTTACTGGAGGAAAAGTCTGGAATGGACCCTCAAGGAACTCCTTAACAAGCCCTTTGAGACCACAGGAAAGGATTACCTGATGTGCGAGTGTAGCGAGAGCTAGCCGCGAGATGGACCTTTATGGATGCGTGCGCCACCCCTGCCTTTGCCAAGGAAAGAGAATATTGCAACATTTGATTAGCTTTGATTCGAAGAAGGTCTAGCCCTTGTGAATGACACCATATAGTAAAACGTTTCCACTTGTGCTTGTAGCAGGACAGAGTGGACAGAGCTCTAGCCTATGCCAGACATTTTCTGCAGTCTAAAGGCAATGTAATATGTCCAAAATCTACGGCTGCAGGAGCCAAGCCGTCAACTTCAGGGAGACTGGGTCATGTTGTAGAACAGACTTCACTGGCGAGCAGGTCCAGACGAGGAGGCAGCCTGATGCAAGGTGCTACCGACAGATGTGGAAGGTCTGAATACCAAATCGGCCGCGGCCACCTCGGAGCAATGAGGATCATCTTGTATCGGCTCTGAGAGCATTGAGTACTCGAAGAGGGATTGGTGTATAGGAACCGGCCATCCCAGGGCACGGAGAAAGCACTCCCAGAATCCTCCCTTGCAGGTACTTGCTGGCAAACTGGTTGCACTTGAAGTTGGCTAATGTGGCGAAAAAGTAGATCTGTGGGCGACCCCACCTTGAGAAGAGGTGAGAAACTTGAACCTGATGGAGTTCCCATTCGTAGCGGGATCACAGTTCCTTGATTAGGGAATCTGGATAGTGTTGTGGATCCCAGTTCGGTGAAAGGTAATGAGGAATATGCCCTGGGATAGCTCCCAGAACCACAGCATCAGCGCCTCCTTGGACAGTACAGCAGAGTGGGTCCCTCCCTGCTTCCCGATGTAGAACATTGTGGTGGTGTTGTCTGTGAAAATGCAACCCCCCCCCCCCCCTTGCCTTGGAGCTGGGGTTGGGGTTGGAAGGACTGGAGAGCCCAGAGCACTTGCACTTTCTCCATGTCACTGGACCTAGTAAGATCCTTATTTTGTTCTCCCTTGTTCCCCCTCCCTTGCCTCGTCATGCTCTGAAACACTCGTGTATGAGCGCAATACAAATAAAAAAAATCACTATCAATAGCTTGGAGCGCCAACACATTTATATGTAGCAGCTTCTCTTCCGGCTGCCATAGTTCTCTGGCGTGGAACCTTCTGATGGGTTCCTCCAACCCTCAAGAGAGGCATCTGTTGTCACTGTGACCTGATGTGCTGGTGGGTAAAAGGGGGCGCTGTGCGTCAGGTGCTGTCGAAACACCAGTTGAATGAGATCTTCGTTCCAGTAACTAGACACCTTTTCCCACCCGACAGCTAGAAACTCCTGGAGAGGTGTCATACGCAGTCTGCAGTGAGGCACTAGAGGGAAGAATGAGGACATCATCCCGAGTAATTAGTTAAATGCGCAAACTGTTGTCAGTTGGAGGGATGACAGCTGCTGAATTTTTCGAAGTACGGCCTAGACCCTCTCCTCTGAGGGGGTAGTTAGGCACTGCAGCGTGTTGCCTTGTGAGCCCAAGAACAGTGCGTTCTGAGATGGCTACACACATGACTTCACACAGTATATAGAGAATCCCAGCTAAGAAGAGCATTCGTTCAGTATGTTGGAAGGGCTAATGGGAGTGACTGCTTGCGGATTAGCCAGTGTAGGTAAGGGTAAACGCAGACGCATGTGTGCACCGATGGGCAGCGAAGTTTGAATTTTAAAGTTTAGTTTGAAGTTTAGTTTATTTGTAACTATTTGCGACTGGTGCTAGGCACTTGGTGAAAACCCTTGGAGCCGACTTTAGTCCAAACGGCAGGGCCTTGAATTGGTAGTGCTTCCCCTGCACCAGGAAGGGAAGGAAGCGCCTGTGCTTCCAATGAATGTCTATTTCGCAGTATGCATTCTCCAAGTCAATGGACGAGAGAAAATCCCCTTGTTCCAGCACGTGCTGAAGCGTGACCATGCAGAACTTTCGCGATTTTAGAAATTTGCGAGTTCTGAGGTCCAGGATGGGTTTCTACCCACCAGATTTTCTCACTAGAAATTATCCAGAGTACACTGCGGATGCCCATAGGTGCGATAGAACATCTTGTATGGCCCCTTTTTTGTAGGAGGGACTGGACATCTTGTAGGAGGAGTGGCAGATGTTCTTGTCTTCGCAGTGGAGGAATGCAGGGGCATTTTAGAAATTCGAGCATGTGACAGTGCTGGACGATGTTGAGCACCCATTTGTCGGTGGTAATTTTCCGCCATTGCTCGACAAACTGCTATTGCCGGCCTCCGACTGGGGTGAAGTGGGGACTCCAGACCAGACACTAGTCACTACTGTTACAGGGATTGTGTGTGGGTGGAAGTACCACGCTGCCTCTGCGTACCACTATATGCCTGCGATCTTCCGCTGTATGCCTACTGCAAACTGGTGTGGGATGGTTGACGATAGATAGCCTGATCATCTCTGGCGGTCCTGTAGAATCTGCCCTTCCCAGACCGAAAGGACTGTACCAGGTACTGAGCCATATCTGTGTCGGTCTTGATGGCTAACAGTGTCTAGTCAACCTTGCCCCCCAACTCCAAATTAAGAGGCCCACACTATCAAAAGGCATGTCCATAACCTTAAACTGTACCTAAGGGGGAAAGATTGTGGCTTTTAACCACCCCTGTAGCCTTAGAAATGCTCAGTTGCCCATCTTGCAGAGGCCTGTGTCAGCAGATCTAGGCCACAATGATGGCATGATCTAAGGCCGCTTACCCCTTGTGTAGGCAAAGCAAGAGCCTCATTCCGTGTGTTATAAACAGGAAGTACAAGAGGAGGCCCCCATCTTGTACCATATCTCCCTGTCGTACCTGGAGAGAAAAGCCAAAGAATTGGCTGCCTTAATGGTGGTTGAGGCCGTGGTAATTACCCGCATTCCAAAAGCGTCTGGCTGCTTGCCTTCCACATCCGGGGCACCATTCAATAGGACGGGTTGGCCGACCGCTTTTTTGCTGCAGCGAATACACAGAGTCGGGGCTTGGCTGAGTGCGAAGACATTTAGGAACAGAATCTGTAACTTTGTTCTGGTCGGTCTGATTCTTCACAATCAGCAGCCCATCCTCTCAGATGTCAGGTATTGAGACAGCAACTACAGATTTTCTGAGGTATCCCTCCTCTGAAAAAGGAGCACATCCGTTCATTGCTCCTCTGCAACAAGGTCAAAAAGCTTCACAGCTCACGCGACGAAAGCATGGACAGTGCCAATTTCGAGCAGAGGCTAATCTCGGCAAGGCATGTCTGGTGGTTTCCTATCAGCAGGTAACCAGGTTGTCATACTCGTCAGTAGTAGGATGATTGTCCGGAGATGCAACCATATGCGTGTCTGTGAGGGTAACTGCAGTGGCAGCAAACAACTGAGGGGGGAAACCACTGCCTCACGTGAAGGCCCGCAAGGACGACTTCAACCATCTTGTGCACCTTGCAGGACTGTAGGAGGCAGGCGATGCTGCAATTCAGCGACCAACGTTTGTGGAGTAAAAAGAAAGTCCACAGACAGGTCTCTGGGTGCAAATGGCATTCCCACGAAAACTTTAGGTGCAGGTACTGGTAGTGGGCCACTGGCAGCCAGGGTGCCGGCAAAATCGGGTCCAGTTCTTCCTCATGCTCAGAGGATGAAGCCTCCAGAGGCTCTTCGTCGCCTGAGAATACACTCTTGCATCAAATAGGCAGGAGGTTTTGCTGGGACTAGGGTGAAGAGTGGTTTGGTTTTAGTTGACCGTTACAGGGTAGACAGAGGGTAGGAATTTCCTTGTGAGCACTCCTTCTAGGAAATTAGGAAAGCAGTGGTGCTTGTGGAGTAGACTGTGGTACCGTAGACAACGGTGCAGATGTTGACATTGGAGGCAGAGCAATCCTGGGTACTGTCGTTGTCGAAGGACTCGAAGCAATCGTGAGTTAAGTGGTAGATTTTCATTGACGAGCTCATGGCCGAAGCAACTTGCGTCAAGGACTATGTTCGCCTGTGGCTCGTCAACAGGGTAGTCCTAATCATCGACGGAACCTAGTCTCCGAAGAATGTGACAAGTGTTTAGTAGTTGCAGTAATAGTAGGCGACGTAGTCGTAGACGGGACAGGAGATATGGCCAATGCCGTCGAGGAGGAGGTCGAAACCTGCGACTTACGTCCCCTTTTAGGTTTCTTCCGCGGGAAGTGTCCTCATGGGATCTCAACCTCTTTGTAGAGGGGATTCGGTCTACGGTTCTGCGCCAACTCTGGAGGTGGCATGACTATGGACCAAGGCAGAGTCAGAGGCCCTGGTGCCCTCGTCCTGATGAGCCGCCAACCTTCTATGGCGATCCTGCCAAGTCTTTGTGGCAAAGGCTTGGCAAATGGTGCATTCCATGTCGTGCAGGCAATGGATGCATTTATCGTGTTGATCGTCCACAAAAGCAGGGCCTGAAAAGTTTCTTCTTACTGGCGGCTGCAATGCCTGAGTGGAGAGGGGCTTAAAAATTGAGAAAAAGGCCTCTCTGAAGATTATCTATGTTCAGAAGAGTCGGATCTTCACTGACAACAGACACCGCTACCGGCAGTCACAGCCATGACCGATGAAGAAAAGAGCTTGAAAATGTTCTCAAAAATAGAAGAAAACATTGAAATTTCGAGGAGTGAAACAATGAGGAAACGTGCAACAAATAATTCTCGGATGCACGCACCTAACCAACTTTCCTTAATCAATTGATTGTTACATCAAGTGGCTGATTTAACTCGGGACAGCTTGCTGGTTTATACACAGGATATCTACAGCATCCATGCCCTTTCCATTGAGGCGATTGCTGGAATGGTCATCACAATGGAGTCCGAAGGCACATTCAGGTCTGTCTCTCTCACTCCCAGGCACGCACTCTCTCCCCCCCCCCCGCCCCGCCCAGGCTGTGCTCTCTCTCCCCCAGGCTGCTCCCCCTCTCCCTGGGGTGTGTGTGTGTCTCTCTCTCTCTCTCTGGGCTGCTCTCTCTCTCCGGCTTCGCTCTCTCCCTCTCTCTCCCAGGCTGCTCTCTCTCTCTCTCTCTCTCTCTCTCTCTCTCTCTGGCTTCGCTCTCTCTCGCTCTCTCCCCCAGGCTGCTCTCTCTCTCTCTCTCTCTCTCCCCCAGGCTGCTCTCTCTCTCTCTCTCTCTCCCCAAGGCTTCTCTCTCCCTCTCTCCCTCAGGCTGCTCTCTCTCTCTCTCTCTCTCTCTCAGGCTTCTCTCAGGCTGCTCTCTCTCTCTCTCTCTCTCTCTCTCTCTCTCTCTCTCTCTCTCTCTCTCTCTCTCTCTCTCTCTCTCTCTCTCTCTCTCTCTCCCCCAGGCTGCTCTCTCTCTCTCTCTCCCCAAGGCTTCTCTCTCCCTCTCTCCCTCAGGCTGCTCTCTCTCTCTCTCTCTCTCTCTCAGGCTTCTCTCAGGCTGCTCTCTCTCTCTCTCTCTCTCTCTCTCTCTCTCTCTCTCTCTCCCCCAGGCTGCTCCCTCTCTCCCAGGCTCCTCTCTTCTCTCTCTCGCTTCTCTCTCTCCCAGGCTTCTCTCTCTCTCTCACCCCCTTCTATCCTCCCCCCCAGGCTGCTCCCCCTCTCCCTGGGGTGTGTGTCTGTCTCCCTCCCTCCCTCCCTCCCTCCCAGGCTGCTCTCTCTCTCTCCCAGGCTGCTCTCTCTCTCTCTCTCCCAGGCTGCTTGCTCTCTCTCTCTCTCTCTCTCTCTCTCTCTCTCTCCCTCTCTCTCTCCCAGGCTGCTCGCTCTCTCTCCCAGACTTCTCTCTCTCTCTCCCAGGCTTCTCTCTCTCCGGCTTCTCTCTCCCCCCCAGGCTTCTCTCCCAGGCTGCTCGCTCTCTCTCCGGCTTCTCTCTCTCTCTCCCAGGCTTCTCTCTCTCCCCCCCCTTCCCCGCCCAGGCTGCGCTGTCTCTCTCTCCGTGTCTCTCTCCGTGTCTCTCTCCGTGTCTCTCTCCGTGTCTCTCTCCGTGTCTCTCTCCGTGTCTCTCTCCGTGTCTCTCTCCGTGTCTCTCTCCGTGTCTCTCTCCGTGTCTCTCTCCGTGTCTCTCTCCGTGTCTCTCTCCGTGTCTCTCTCCGTGTCTCTCTCCGTGTCTCTCTCCGTGTCTCTCTCCGTGTCTCTCTCCGTGTCTCTCTCCGTGTCTCTCTCAGTGTCTCTCTCCACCCCCCCCCCAGACTCACTCTCTCCTCCAACTTTCTGGCCAGCCTCTCTTGGCCCTCCTCCTACCGCTACCTGCGAGGCCAAGAATCTTGGGGTCATCTTTGACTCTGTCTTTCCTCTCATTCCCTCAGAAGCTCACTGTCTCCCAAGATCTGGTTCTCTCTAGGTTGGATTACTGTAACAGCTTCTTTCTAAATCTACCTGCCTCCTCTCTCCGCCCTTTACAACTAATCCAGAACAGGACTGCAAGACTTGTCCTTGGCCTCAAGCCCTGGGAGCGTAGCTCTCCAGCTCTGAAATCCCTTCATTGGCTCCCAGTGGATGCAAGGATTACAGTCAAAAACCTCTGCATTGTCCACAAGACTTTCTGGGTCCTGGGTCCAAAATAATAAGGTTACTCACCCTAGTGACCCCCCCTTATTCCTAGTCTATAGTCCCCTTTCCTCCATACTTATGGAACATTCCGGTCCCACAGGACAGAGGAGCACTTTGTAAAAAGCATCACATTTTTCAGAATTGTGTCCTTCCTCCATTTTTACGCAGGGTACCGCTCATGGGTGTAAACCCGCCCTCCTTATCTCCGCCCAGCGCATTACCCATCAGTCCTTTTCTATCGTCTTTAAGCAATAACAGAGGAACCTTATTAGATGGGACGGCGGGCGTATGGAGGAATGGGGACTATGGACTAGGAGTAAGGTGGTCACTACGGTGAGTAACCTTATTATACTTCTACATCCCGTCCCCTTTCCTCCATACTTATGGGAGATTCCCAAGCACTCCTCACAGGACGTACGGGTGGATGGAAACTCCTTACTGAAAAAGGTTTTTAGCACAGCCTGGCCAAACTGAGCATCAGACCTGGAGCTCAGGTCTAGACAGTATTGTCTACAAAAAGGCAAAGGAGAGGCCAGGTAGCCGCTGTCGTGATGGTCTCCCATGGGACGTACTTTTGAAAAGCAACTGCAGTTGCTTTGCCCCGTACCAGGTGTGCGTGAATCCGTTTAGGGGGCTGGAGGCCCTGAACAGTGTAAGACTCCATAATACAGGCAGCAACCCATCTGGAGATAGTTGCCTTACAGGCCTGTTTACACTGCGGCTTACAAAAGGTCACCAATAGTTGAGAAGAACCCCTAAATTCAGATGTTCTGTCCAGATAGAACTTAAGAGCGCTTATAACATCCAGGCAATGCAAAACCCTCTCGGCTTCCGAAGCCGGGTTAGGGAAGAAGACGGGTAAGGAAATTGATGGATTTAGATGAAAATTAGAAATTACTTTTGGCAGGAAAGAAGGATTCGTACTCATGACAACCTTATCCTTGTGGAAAGCCCTGAAGAGATGCTCCACCGACAAAGCCTGGAGCTCACTCACACGTCTTGTCGAAGTCAAGGCGACCAAGGAGGACACTTTCCACGAAAGGTACTCAAGATCTACCGTAGCAATTGGGTCAAAAGTCTTATGGCACAAGGCCGTAAGGACCACATTCAGATCCCACATCAGATGCAATTTGCCAACAGGAGGGTAAAGACGCATTAGACCCGCAAAGTGCTTTTTGACTACTGGATTTTATAGTGAAAAAGAGCACTGCTCCGAGGATAAATAGGCGGCAACAGCCGAAAGATGAGTCCTGCATAAGAGGACATGAATGCCCGGCTCTGCTAGATGAGAGACGAAGGACAGCACCTTGTCGATCGTAGCCACCCTGTGATCTAGTTGTTTGGCTAAGCATCAATGGCAGAATGGAAGCCATTTTTCTCCTGTATTGAGATCTTGTCAAGGGCTTCCTGGCTGCCTGAATAATGTGCATGTTATCAGCAGACAGGTCGAGATGTTCTAAAGATCTGAACTCGGGCACCATGCCGCCAAGCTGAACAATTGTGGGGAGGGGTGACAACTGCCGATCTCTTCGGTGAAGCAGGTCGGGAACCAATGAAAGCCTGATCGGTGCGCCCACAGACAGATGTTGAAGCTCTGAAAACCAGAACCTGGACGGCCACCACAGAGCTATGAGCAGAAGAGAACAGTTCAATGTGTTCCTCAGCTTGCAAATCATCCAATGAATCATCAGCAGTGGCAGAAAAGCATAGGCCCTCATGTTGTGCCAGGGAATCTCGAGCACATCTCCCAGAGAGGAGGCTCCTAGCCAGTTTCTGAAAGCATACAGAGGAAGTTTCCTGTTGGCCGACGTTGCGAAGAGATACACTTCTGGAGTGCCCCAACACTAAGATCTGTAAGAGAACCTCCTCTTTCAATTCCCACTCGTAGCTGACCATTGTTCGTCGGCTGAGGGCATCTGCAGTAACATTCAGTTGGCCCCGGGATGAGCACAGCCGCCAGCCAGATGCCATGCTGAACTGCCCATTCCCAAATCTGAATGGCAAGATGCACAAGAAACGGGGACCTGGTAACCCCCTGCTTGTTGATGTAAAACATGGACACCACATTGTCCGTGCAGACACGGACTACTTGGTTGACAATGACTGGCCTGATTGCCTTGAGCGCCATGAAGATCGCCAGGAGCTCCAGGTGATTTATATGGAGGCGCTTGTCTTGGGGCGACCAGAGAACGGAAACTTGAAGGTCCAACGTCGCACACCACCCAGAAGGGAAGAGTTCGTTGTGATTGTCACCAGCGGAGCGGGGTCTTGAAAAGTCGCGCCCACCGACAGATTGCTGAGAGACGACCACCACAAAAAGGTCCGCTCTCATTAAAGCTGGAATCAATATTTTGGATTCCGGATCCACAGGTTGACGCCAAGAACTCCAAAGAGCCATCTGCGTCCGCCTCATCTAGAGCCGAGCAAGAGGAAGAGCCAAAACACACGAGGCCATGAGGCCCAGAAGCCTCTGGATCCACCAGGCCGACATGCTCTTTGACTGCGCAAAGGCCTGATACTTGGCCACCAGAGCCGCCATTCTGTCCCAGGTCAGGTATACTCTGCAGTCGATCGTGTTCCAACGAAAACCCAGGAAAATCAGGTCCTAAGAGACCATCATGGAGGATTTCCGCCAGTTCACCGACAGCCTAAGGTGGGACAAGAGCTGGAGGAGAGACTGAAGGTTGCTTCAGGCTTTCAGAGGACAAGGACTGTGCAGCAGCCAATCGTCCAAGTATGGATACACGTGGATACACTGAAGCCGAAGATAAGCTGTGATAACCAACATCATTTTCATAAAGACATGCAGTGTCGAGCTGAGGCCAAAAGGGAGCACTCGGAACTGGAAGTGCTCCTCCCCCACAGAAAACCGTAGGCATCTCCGATGTGGATTCCAGATCAGGATATGCATATACGCATCCTGAAGGTCCACAACGCTGAGCCAATCGCCCTTCTGTAAAGAGGACTGTTTGACAGGGCGTGATCATCTTGAATTTCTCTTGGGGTAGATGGAGATGGAGATTGAACTGGGAAAAGTCTAGGATGGTGCGCAGGCCAGCCTGGTTGGGTTTGGGCACCGTGAACAGCCGGGAATAGAAGCCCTCCCCTCGCTCCCTTAGGGGAACGGGTTCCACCACCCTGAGATCCAGTAACTTCTGAATCTCGGCTCTGAGGGAGGTCTGATGGGTGGGGTAGGGGGAAGGGGTAAGCGGAAGCCCGCCCAAGCGACTGACAAGACCCCACCGGTCCTCAGTGATGGTCTGCCACGCCTCCCAATGAGACGCAATGCGTCCTCCCACCGGGGTCTCGTGCAAGCGCAGAGAAGCTTCATTTAGCTGGTTTTTCGGTGGCAGCACCACCTGAACCTGAAAAGGAGGCTGAGGAACAGGAGAAAAACCAGCTCCGTTGCTGCTGTCGGCGGGAATTCCCCAAAGGGGTATCAACCCTGTGGGATTTCCGGTCCAGAAAACCCCTGAAACCAGAGGAAGGCCGAGGTTGCAAGGATGTTTTCTGTGCCCTGAAAGGCAGTTTCACCAGGACAGACAAGGATTTAGCTGTCTGAGTGCTATCCTTTGTCTTTGTTAATTCGAAGTCTGTTGTGGAGTGGAAAAGTTCTTTGCCATCAAAGGACAGGTCTAAAACCTTATCCTGTACCTCCTTGGAGAACCTAGTAGCGTACAGCCAAGCCTGACGAGAGGTGTCCACGCCAAGCAGGAGGCCAAGGCCGAGGTGTTGACATGATGCACCGCGGCCTTTGGACATACCCTCCGCCAAGACCCTAGCATCTGACAATCCCGCTCTGAAATCCTCTAGCCTTTCTGCGGGAATAAATTCCTCAAACTCAGAAAGACCTTTCCACATTTTCATATTCGCCCCCGCTAACACCAGTTCTGCGTTCGCCTGACGCAACTGCAGAGCTGAATTTGGCAAAGATCCTCCTTCCCAAGGAGTCAAGAAGCTTGTCCTCTTTGGCCAGAACCTGTGCAGCCGTCGCAGAAGACGATGCAGCAGGCCTGGATTGTAAAGTGGCAGCAGCCACTACCGTAGAGGAGGGGGGCCGACAACGCTAGAGCCACCTCTTACGAAGAATGGAGTCTATAACGCGCATCATTCTTCTTGTTGACAAATAGTCCAGAGTGTGGTTTTCCCAAACTTTACGGACCTCGGCCAAACGTCCTTCTGCAAGAACAAGCCGGGACGCTTCAAAGGAGACAAGGTGAACGCCCCTGAAAGTACACCCTCCTGCTGAGATGGTGCCTTAGGTACTGGAACATCCAACACACATGTACAGAACCCAGTCGCGAAAGGCTCTGACAGAGCGGGACTGGTCTTCGCTGTCCTGATCCCCTTGTGGGTCGTCCAACATATCCGGATCAGGCTGAGATGCATCAGGCACCACTGCAGACTTGTCCACAGGGGACAACGGAGGCAAGGGAGGAAGTGTCGGGCAAGGTCCAGCCGGTAAAAGCGGCGCCGGCGGAACCACAGGAACCGGAGCTGGGATCGTCAGCACAGGCGTAAATATCTCCCTAAACAAGCCTCGAAAATACTCCTTCATGGGGTCGGAGTGCATAAAACTTTGAAACCTGCCGAAACAGAAGTCCTCCGCCGGTGTTTTAGGCGCGACTGGAAGAGGCCTCATGAGCGGAGTAATTCCAGGGACGCAAGGGAGAGGGTTGCCAAGAGGACCCTTCCCCACTGGTGTCCACATAAATCAAGGGCGCCGATGCCGGAGGAAGCGAGACATTGTGCAGAAGGGGCATCCAAGCGTTTGTCGTAAACTGGACGAAAAGGATGTGCACAAGGAAAACGAAGTTCACCTGGAAAACCTCTCCCCACACCTAGAGCCGATGGCGTAGTTGTAAGGGAGGTATCCAAAATGGCTGCCGTAGTCTTGGCGGGAGCCGCCATTTTGTCAGCGCCTGAAGAGAACTGCGACACAAGTGGAAGTGATCAGGGGTCTCCACAGGTGGGTCAGGGGTCTTCATCTTAGCCTTAACACAAGGAACCTCAGCCGAGCCGGTACTGCGTGGCCTAGAATGTTTTTGAGACATGCTATCAGCCAGAAAAGTCTTCAACGGAAGGACCTCGGCACCACCAGTAACTGAGGAATTCTGGTCCAAGACCTCACTCTGTGCCCCCTCAACAGGTCTGGTGTCACCGCTTGAACGGGAGCGATGAGGAGCACGCCTCACCGACAAGACCTTGACAGGCCTCTCAGAACTGTTTGTCACCTTAGCCTCCAAACGAGGGGCCTCGGACCAGAGCCTGGTATCTAAGGCGAAGTGAAGGCACAACGGACCTCGAACTTTCGTTCGGTATCAACAGCCTCAACAGAGGCCTCACGGCGAACCCCAGTGTTTTTACAGGAAACGCCAGCCAAGGAGACCTCGAAGCAAGCTCCGGTACCCGCCGCCACTGTAGGACTTGGCTCACAAACAGCCACCACAGGAGGGCCTCGGATAGTAATCCGGTGTCAACAGGCCCCTTACAGAGGCCCTGAGATAAAACTCTGGTACAGTTTTTAGGCCTAGGAGGCACCTCAGGGCAAACTCCGGTAATAGAGTTTCTACTGCTCCTCCCGGACCGGGAAGACCCTGGGAAGGAGTCCCCCAGCCGCAGTGCTCTAAAAAGTAAAGAAATCACCAGGCGTTTATTCTTTTCCTCGATGAACGTAAGAAAAAGCAATGGTGGAGAACGCTGAAAGATCCCCTCCCACGACTCCAAAATACGTTGAAGCACCCGGCCTGAAAGGGAGTCGCAATAAAAACACGAGTTCCACCGGTGGTCCGGACCCAAGCACTCTAAACAAGAGTATGGGGATCCACCCTAGCAAAGCATCGCTGACAAGAACAAGTAGAGAAGTCGAACTGAAATGGCATAGACTGACTATTAAACGACCGCTAAGCCAGAGCAAGAGAGGAGAACACCGGAAGGAAAAAATCTTCAGAAGATGCAAGTGCGTCCAGTCCCGATCGTGAGGAGTAAAGGACTGATGGGAGATGCGCTGGGCGAGGTTACGGCCGCGTGCGGTACCCCACGTAAAAAGAGAGTAAGGACATTTTTGAAAAATGTAATGCTTTTTACAAAGTGCTCCGGTCCCGTCCCACAGGAAGGAGGAATGTCCCATAAGTATGGAGGAAAGGGGACGGGACGCAAGAGTATACCTTCAACTATCCCTCTGTAAATTCCTCCCCCCTCAACCCTTTCGCTCCTCTACTTCAGGGTCAGTTGATTTTCAATGAAACGAGCTAGGGCAGATCTCAGTCTTCGGCTGGGGCAGATCTGTCTTCGGCTGGGGCCTCCCTTTGCAACAGCCTACCGGCCACCCTGAAACTTGAGGAGAACCATCTCTGGAAGCACCTGGAGACCTTCCTCTTGGCTTCTGCCTTTGCTCTCCTTCTCCCCTGATGATCTGATTTTCTCTATCGGCACCTGACCATCCTCTGTCCTTTGGGCCCAGGTACCTGCTCACCCTGCCTCCCCCCCGCACTGCCTCTGGGCCACCCCTTGCACTGGGATCTGTATCTGTACCCATAAAGTCCCCCATCCTTCTGCACTTATCAGATGTACCCTATCCGACTAATCTTGCACTTGCCAATTGCTGGCTGCACTACCACTTTTCACTGCCTTTATTTATTCATTGCATTTATTCATTGCACTTATTTATTCTGTTCTCTCCTCTGTTCAGCACTTTCCACTTCTCCCCCCCATCCACGCACTTTTCCCCTTTCCATGCACTTGCACATTCTAAATGTAACTGGGCCTAGTAAGATAATTGTTTTTGTTCTCCCTTGCCCCCCCCTCCCTTTGCTTGGCCACGCTCTGCAACATGTGTATGAGCGCGATATAAATAAAAATATTTCTCTCTCTCTCCCTCGCAGTCTGTCTCTCTCCCTCGCAGTCTCTCCTCTCTCTCTCTCCCTCACAGTCTCTCCTCTCTCTCTCCCTCCCTCACAGTCTCTCCTCTACGTCTCCCCCTCGCAGTCTCTCCTCCGTCTCCCCCTCGCAGTCTCTCCTCCGTCTCCCCCTCGCAGTCTCTCCTCCGTCTCCCCCTCACAGTCTCTCCCGTCTCCCCCTCGCAGTCTCTCCCGTCTCCCCCTCGCAGTCTCTCCCGTCTCTCCCTCGCAGTCTCTCCGGTCTCTCCCTCGCAGTCTCTCCGGTCTCTCCCTCGCAGTCTCTCCTCTCTCTCTCCCTCGCAGTCTCTCCTCTCTCTCCCCCTCGCAGTCTCTCCTCTCTCTCCCCCTCGCAGTCTCTCCTCTCTCTCCCTCTCTCCCCCTCGCAGTCTCTCCTCTCTCTCCCTCGCAGTCTCTCGCCTCTCTCTCTCTCTCTCCCCCTCTCTCTCTCTCTCTCCCTCCCTGTCTCTCTCACGCTCTCCTCCCCCCCTTTCCATCGTGCTCTCCATCTCTCCTATTTACTCTAACTGCTACTGTATCACCTACCTCTCTCTCAAAGCCGGGAAGGATAAAGTTAGAAAAATATCTCCTGGTCTCCAATTCAGGCCTGTCCATCGCCGACACCTATGTCAATGCTTCTTCCAGGCAAACCGTCACAGACATGCCCTGTGTAGCTCCATCTCCGGACCTATGGACTCCTCACATAGTCTCTGTCCTCTCCCCTCTCTCTTGGACGCCCATTAATGGTGGCAACAGATGGGAAGTACTCTTGGCATGCTTCTCATACTCTAAGTGCATCATGTCTAACAGAAAGGCACTGTCATGGCCCAGATCTTTCAGGACAACCTCCTTTTTGATAGGCGTCTCTCGTCAACTTCCTCCCTTCTCCTGCAACTCCTCCATCTGCCACCCCTCTTGGCCCTTCACCACTGATGTGTACGCCACATCCCTGTACCCCTCCTCAGAAGACCTTCAAGGGTAACAACCAGCTTTATCTAGCTACCCACAACTCTTGCTCTGTTAAACACCCCTCTGATATCCGTCTCCTTCTTGAAGACTTTGACCTGGACCTGGACGTTCTCGCGCTCACCGATACGTGGTTCACAGCCAGCTATGTCACTGCTTTTGACACACTCCTCCCTGAGGGCTACAAGATCCTCTCTAAGCGCAGGCCTAACCGGTCAGAAGGCAGAGTGGCCTTGATCTTCCCTGAATGGGTCATTCCTCGTCTGGAGGCTTGATGTCTCTCCAAACCTCTCGCTGACTCACCACCACTTTCCAAAAAAACTCACTGCAAGGTCAATGCACGAGAGAAAGAAAGACCACGACATTCTCTGAGGAGTTCATAAATGAGCAATGCTCGCATCAAAATAACAGTAGACAACGTCCAGCATTAACAATTTAAGACCAGCTTAGCAATTAAAATGAATACAGAAGCTGACTTACAAAGAAAGCAAAACTACATTCTAGTCGCCGAGTTCTCGATTGTGGAGGACAAACAGCAACAGAGTACCCTCCCTCGCACAAAGAGGATATATGCTCTTCTTCTAAAGTTGTGAAAACACTCCAATCTGACTGAAATTATTGTCGGTACTAGGGCGTGGCCCCTCAGACAGAATGCCGGTAAAAGGGCAGAGCCCCTGGGGTCCACGGTCACCGGAAGGATCCGAGGATCCCTCGGCCAGTAGGCCGGTAGCTGGAGCAGCCTCGGTGTACGTGCTGGTACAAGGACCTGAGCGGTCCCTCCCGTGCGGGCGAGTCCTTGGGAAGGAGTCTCCCTTGCAGGGTGCGATGGAAAATAGAGGCCCGACCTTGGGCCTGGCTCGATGTTTCACGAAGTTCTTGAGGTCCTCTGGAGGAGACTTCTGGAAGAGTTCCCTCCAACTCGCTAGTCTGTTCATCAGCGACTTCGATGACAGGGCGTTGCACGCTGCACAAGCTTGCCAATCGTGGTCTAGGCCAAGGCAACGTAGGCAGAGGGCGTGGGGGTCTGAAGTTGGGAAGATCCTGTCGCAGGATGGACACCTGCTGAAACCTTCGGAAGTCGACATGTGCCGGGGAGGAGAGGAGCGTGACGCCCGAGGACCGAGTACCTGAATGATAGAAAAGACAAAAAAAGACAGAAGTATCCGCGCGTGAAATTACATGGCCGAAGCCAAACCCAGGGGCGCTGGTGAATTCGGCCTGTTCCCGTCGACGCGGAAAAGGGGACTGAGGTGTGGCACTGGAGGGCGGACGCAGGGCAGCGCATGCTCCCAGGGACGCACCACTGTGCGCCTCTAAATTTACAGGGGAAGAAGGTTTTTTCTGGAGGTTTTTTTCTGGTGAAAAACGTTCCGCCTCCCGTCCCTTGGAAGGGATGCCCATGCAGTATGGAGGAAAGGGGACGGGACTTAAGAGTAGGATGTATATTCAAACTGAACCCTATAGCCAGAAGCGCAGCCAACGAGCACGGCAGCCAGGATACCAACGTGCCGAAGTCGATCTCAAATTAAGCCCGTCTGTGTGCTTGTCCGCGTGCAGTACGGGCCATGGCTTACCAGTATACCACTGCATTCTCCGTCTTACAAGCAGTCCATGTTATCTAGCCTGCTTTCATGGAAGCCTGCTGTTGCAGTATAACCGTAGGGCTTTGTGGTACATAATGTGGATGATTTGCTGCATTGCTTTTTAATTAATATCCGATCTGTGGTCGCACATTCTTCTGCTTGTTATGATCTTTTAGATGATTATAACCCTGATATAGTCTGTTTTACCAAAACTTGGCTTGTGGAACACTCCGGTCCTTCAGTAGTTCTAGCTCTTCCAGCCCACTATATAACATCATTCAATGCAATCGCGTCTTCTCGCTTCCTGGGGGCTGAGTTGTCGTGATTTGTAAATCAACATTTGCAGCGGTTGCTGTACATTTTGTTCATGAGATTAATATGGAAGCACTTTTGATTTGCTTCTCAACAACTACTTTTATTACACAACATATTTATCGTCCCTCTGGGCATGTTCTTTCCTTTTATGATCAATGTCTAGAATTTACATCTAAACTACAGCTGACATTTCCTGATATGCTGATGGTTGGTGATTTTAACTTTACAATTAACTAAATGGATGATGCACCTGCTGCCGGTTTTATTGTGGGCGGTCTGATATAGGGTGCGCTCAGCTTGTCTACAAGTCTACGCATTAGTTGGGTAAGACACTCGATCTGGTGTTCTCGTCAGAGAGGAAAGTCTCAGTGTTTCCTGTGCTGCCAGTTACTTGGTCAGATCATTTTTTGTTTCCATTTTCTAGCCAGATCAATGCTTCCGTGATTAAGCCTGCAAACTCAGATATTTGAAGACTGAGATGCTGCTCGGTTGCTGATATTGCACCTCAAAATCAACACACTTTGTTGTGCCAGGGAACTTTCTTACACCTGGTCTACTCTGGCACACGCCGGCAAAAGCACTGCTGATTTGGCTCTGTGGAAGTTGTGTAGACTAAAAAGTCTTTCCATTGAAGCACTGATAAGTGCAGCGTAGATGGAGGGCTTCTTATTGCTAGTCATAAAATCATTTATTGCATGAATCTACTGTGGCTTATATAGCGATTCGTGAGGCAAATTAGATCTACATCACAAGCTGCGTGGAGTCTGCAATCAATCAGCATAGGGCACTGGTTGATCTAGTACGCTCGTTGTCTATTCATTCCACTCCATCTCAGAATCTTTGCAACTCAGATTTTTGACGTTCAGGAAAATATTGCTTGCTCCAGCTTGAAGCTGGATCGACATTCTATGACGCGGGTCGGCTCTCAGACCTCATTGTGTTTTTTCCCTCTTTTTGAGTCGAGGATAACATCGTAGCTAATACGAAGCTGAATCAGCTTCTTCCCGCAACCAAATTCCTTTCTTAATCTTAAAGGATGTAATGCCAGTCATTGCTCCCTGTGTCACATGCACAATTAATCTTGCTCGATATGTATCATTCCTGTTGAGTTAAAACATGCCCTGATTATTTCCCCTTTAAACAACCCTACCTTCGACCCAACTGTTCCATCTAACTATCGTCCCATCTCTGTTACTGTTTTTGATGAAGCCGTTAGAATCTCTGATCTCCCCTCTGCTCAGCTCTTTTGAGGAATTTACCAAAGATTTAATGCGTCTTACTGATCAAGGTGGAGTGGGGCGCTGATATTGTTAGATCAGCAGCCTTCGATATGTTCAACCTCTCCACCCTGCTCGACTGCTTGACCTATGCCGGCCTGTCTGGTCAGTAACTTTCTTGGTTCCAGTCTTTTCTGTCTGGTCGTGCGCAATCTCTTTCTCTTCCTCTTAACAGCTTGGTACCAGGGCCTCTTATCCTCCGGGTTGCCTCAAGGCTCCGCTTTGTCCCCTGCTCTGTTGAATATCTATATCCAGCCCCTGATCAAACTCATCCATTCCCATGGCCTCCAGTGTTACTTCAATTCTGATGATACTCAAATCATTGTGCGGTTAGACTCGACTCAACTGGACACTCCGCTACGGGGTTGCTTGGAGGCCGCGCTGGATGGCCGATACCTGGCAGAAGTTGAACAGGGACAAAACAGAGGTACTAGTTACAGGCCCTACTTCTCATTCTTTTTGGATACCGGCCAACTGGCCACCAGCTCTGAGCCCATATTCAATACCAGTTCCGGTGGTTAAGGACCAAGAGTCCTGGAAGAGGCTGGGCCCAGCACGTTAAGCGCCACGACACAGGCACGTGGCCCAACAAGATGGCTGCCAGGCCAGCCAAAACAAATGGCAGCTCGCCAGACACCATCCCCCTTTGGGGACCAGGTAAGGAAACAAATTTCCAGGTGGGACTAGTCTTCACCTGGGCACGTGGCCTACGGCATACCCTTCAGCGTTGCAGGGCAGATACACCCTCCATGAATCAAGGCAGAGAGTGCCGTGGCCTCAGCAACCTCAGGGCCCCACGCCCATGCCTGGGCCTCCAAGCGCTCCACCAGCCTGTGAAGACAGGTTTTTTTTTTTTCTAAATTCCTAACTCTTAAGAGGTCTCAGCAGATGGGCATCATCCTCAAGGATGTGATCCCTCCGGTTCTGCCGCTAGCACCCACAGCCACTCAGCCCCTGGTCCCAGCACCTTTGGCTCCTATGCAGCCCCAGCTGCCCACGCCAGTTCCCACTACACTGGCTCCCATGCCTCTGACAGTTTCGGCAGCCACGTATCTGCCGATGCAGCCTCTGCCAGCTCCTGACAGTATGTCACAGCCTCCAGGGCCCAGCACTCCTCCAGCTGCACCTGACCAACAGGACACATTGGTGGACACGGATGAGGAGGACCCATACACACCTTCGTCGGCCAAGGCCATTCATGAGCGGCATGCGGGCCTAGCTGAATACTTGGGGCTTCCACAGCCTGAGGTGGATCAACCAGAGGCGGGGGTCTTGGTGGAAGTCCGCACTCTACGCCCCACGGCTAGAACTGGGATTGCAATGCAAAAGGACATGGTGGTGCTTGCCAAAAAAGGATGTCTTGAACCTCCTTCTGAACAGCCTACCAACAAGTGCCTCAATGCCAAGTTCAGACTGATGGAGGGGGATTCCACTCTTGCTGTTGGCACACCCTCAGCCACACTCTTTGGTGATCGCAGCAACCTCAATCTACTCCAAGCCACAATCGTCCTCTGCTTCATCAGACTCTGCACTCCTGGGTAAGGAGGCAAAGATCCTGGAAGCATACGTCAAGAAAATCTATTCCAATGCGTCACTTCATCTTCGTCAGTCAAATGTGGAAGCTTTGCTCGTTGCTTCCAACTAAAGGCTCTGGCAGGAAATCACCGACTTCCTTCCAGAGCCTCTGGTGCAGAGCCAGGCGCACTTCAAGGCGGGGCTGTTTGAAGCCAGGAATGTAGCACAATACATAATCGAGGCCACGGTGGCTCCCATCGACACCTCAGGTCCTGCCATTTACATCCCTACAGACATGAGAAGAACTGCCTGGCTATGGGTGACCAAGTTCAACCCGGATGTCCAGGTGCGTATACCGGACCTTCATTTCGAGGGTGGCGATCTGTTCCATTCCACTACAGATGAGGAACTTGATAAGAAGACCAGTTGCCAGACTGTCAAATCCTTATCCATCCTCACTAAAGCCACTCCTAAGGCATATAAGCCAGACACCAGCTTTCAGACAAGGGTCGGTCTTTCGAAGGGTTCCGGGATTCCCGGAAAAAATGTACAGGCAACCGGGCAGATCCCTGAGCCAGCACCAGCGCAAGCAGCACAAGGTGGCGCACACAGGCTTTTTCCAGTACCCCTCAGCCCCAGATGGCAAAAAAAAAAATGACACCCATCCAGATCCAAAGGTCTCCGGTGGGGGGCAGACTTGCCCTTCACTCCAAACGCTGGCGTGCAAGTTTTGCGGACCCCTGGATCCTCTCCGTAGTTTCCACAGGCTTCTGTTTACCTCTCCCTCTTTCTCCTCCACTCCACACCCATCGATTGGGACAGCAACTTTGTTGGCGGAAATTAGGTCGCTTGTCGAGAGTCAGACAGTGGAAGTCCCAGCCTCAGAGCTGTGTCTGTGCATCCATTTATGGATTTTCGCCATTCACAAGAAGAACCAGGCGGGCCTGCGAGTTGTTCTGGACCTTTACAACTTGAACCTTTCCCTCCCTCTTCAAAAGTTGAAGATGGTTACCCCAGCGATTATAGCAGAGACATTGTGCACAGGAGACTGGATGTGCTCCCTGGATCTGAAGGATGCTTAGCTACACGTCCCGATTTGGCAACCCCATCGGTCCTTTCTGAGATTCAGGATCATGGGTTTCCTTTTCCAATACAAGGTTCTACTCTTTGGCCTCAATTCGGTGCCCATGGTCTTTACAATACTGATGAACGCGGTGGCAGCCCTTCTCAGGGCCCAGGGTCACCATGTCTATTCATAGCAAAATTTAAGTGCCTAATATCCTCTCTGTGCAACGTTGAATTGAATTAGAAGTGTGCCTACTAGCGTGCATTGGCTGAATTTAGAAGTGTGCCTAATATCCTCTCTATGTAAAGTTGAATTTAGAAGTGTGCCTAATAACGTGCACTGGTTGAATTTAGAAGTGTGCCTAATAGCATGCATTGGTTGAATTTAGACGTGTGCCCAATAGCGTGCACTGGTTGAACTCAGAAGTTGTGCCTATTAGCCTAATATCCTCTCAATGCAAAATTGAATTTAGATGTGTGCCTAATATCCTCTCTGTGTAAAGTTGAATTTAGAAGTGTGCCTACTCATGTGCATTGGTTGAATTTAGAAGTGTGCCTTATATCCACTGTGAAAAGTTGAATTTAGAAGTGTGCCTATTAGCCTAATATCCTCTCAGTGCAAAATTGAATTTAGTTGCCTAATATCCTCTGTGCAAAGTTGAATTGAATTAGAAGTGTGCCTACTAGCGTGCTTTGGCTAAATTTAGAAGTGTGCCTAATATCCTCTCTATGTAAACTTGTACTGAGAAGTGTGCCTAATATCTTCTCTGTGCCAAGTTGAATTTAGAAGTGTGCCTAATATCCTCTCTGTGCTAAGTTGAATTTAGAAGTGTGCCTAATAGCGTGCATTGGTTGAATTTAGAAGTGTGCCTAATAGCGTGCATTTGGTTGAATTTAGAAGTGTACTTAATAGCATGCCCTGGTTGAATTTAGAAATCTGCCTAATATCCTCTCTGTGCAAAGCTGAATTTAGAAGTCTGCCTAATAGTGTGCCTTGGAAATATTCCAACCCATCTATATCACAGTTACTAACCATGAGTGCGTCCAATCCACCAAGGTCTGCCGGAAACGATCCCCGTACACCACCCTCCCCTCCTGCCAGCCCTGCCGCCCGTCCCCTCCTCCCCAATTCATCCCACCCTCCACCACATCCCCTACCCACACCCTTTCCAAACACCAAGCCAGAGGGACATGATGGCGAGCCAACCACCCTAAGATCACTGCTCCTCTGAACCCCTCCACCGATCAGCCTACTATAATCATACCCGCTCCCCTCACTAGCCTCCCAGGCACTCCCTGCCCAGTAATCATGCACCCCCTACCTTTCCCATCATCCCCCACCATCAGCCCCCGTCCACACTCCTTCCCCTCCCTAAAAACTGCACGCCTAGCACTAGCAAGAACAGAAGCATCATCTCCCTCCCCTCAGACCTCCCCTACCCTCTCTCATACACCAATTGCAACAAAGACACTAAAGAGGAAACTTACCTGGTCCCCCTCCATCTCTCAGCACTCATCGCCTCCCCTGTCTCGACCCACCACCTCAGCCCAATCATCACCCTCCTCCCACGCCTCACCCTGCCTGAAAACCCTCTCCCTTGATTACTCCCTGACTATAACTTAAACTCCTACCCATCCACACCCCACCTTCAAATCCCCTGTGCCAAACCCAATCATCCCAACACACACGTCCATCCACTCCCACCCGAAACCCACTAATTTTCCTGCTCGCCCACTCTTCCCAACGACCATCAACCACCCCACCGCTATCCAGTTACTACCCTCTCCCATCCCCCCCCATCTCTGCAGCTCCGACATCAACCTCATCTACTAAAGTGAATTGCATCCTATTTAATGCCCGATCTGTATCGAAAAACAGACACAGCATCTTTGACCTCCTCGCCTCCGACAACCCAGACCTGGTCTTCATCACTGAAACCTGGTTCTCTGACTACTTTGCCCCCATCGCAAATGACCCCCCCCCCCCACCCGACTACGCCCTCATCCCACTGACCGTCCCTCTAGAGGAGGAGGAATAGCATTCGCCTTCAAGTCTCACTTCCACACCTCAATCATCGACAACCAACCTTCCATTCGTCCTGCGAATCGCTCCTCGTTAAACTATCCCTTTCCCCTTCTTTCTCCCACAGCTTCCTAATAATCATCAGACCCCCTGGCTACGACAGAATTCTCAAAACAACCTCTGCGACTATTGCCACCCTCCAACTAAACCATCCCACCCTCACCCTTCTGGGAGATTTCAACATCTGGCTCCACATTCCAACCAACCCTATGACAGACTCTCTGGTTGATGGCCTAGACGCAATTAACCTCCAACCCCACATAAATGGCCCGACTCACTATAAAGGACACACTCTTGATGCCATCTTCAGCTCCCACAACCGGATACATCTAAACCCCGCCCCCCCCACCCCTGTCATCTGGTCCGATCAATTCATTGTTTCTTTCGCCATTCTCTCACCCATCCCGCTTCCCGTACCCGAACCTGAACCACTGAATCTACGCAAATGATGGAAGAAACTAATAATCCTTCCCGACCTAGTCAACGCACTCCGCCAGTCTCCTCCGCCTACCTACCCAATAATCAACTAACCCCTGACGCCTTTGACTCATGGCTCAACACCTCACTAATGCGGCTCACACCCTCTTGCAAACCATCAACCCGCCGTGGCCTTTTCCCCAGATGGTTCACACCTGAATTGAAGACCTGTAAACAACTATATAAATACCTTGAACGCAAATGGCGGAAAGAAAAAACTCCCCTGAGCAGATCCACCTTGGCTTTATCAGTACAAGGCCGAAATGAGGAAAGCAAAAAAAGCCCATTACAACTCCCGAATCCTAAACTGTAAAAACTCCAGCAAAGAACTTCACAAGATCATTGCCGAATTCACCAAACCATTGTGCCACCACCGTCCCGACCCCCTCACAATCGCTAAGCGACTCGCTCTCTCTCCACTTTTACACCACAGCTCTCGAAAGGACAACCCCTCTAACGAACAAACTAGCTCTCTTACACCCACCAGGCAACCGACCCTCCATACCAGCCAACCCACCATCTGCGACCACTACCCAACTAACGTTCGTCTCCTTTAATCCAATATCAGCCGACCAATTTCTCAAACTTCTCTCTGCCCGCAAACCATCCGGCTCTCAGCTAGACCCTTGCCCGGCCACAACCCTCAAAGAAACTTTTGCTTCCACCTGCACAGGAGAAAATGCAAGAACCATCATAAATGACTCCCTCTCCTCGGAAATTATTCCCGACGCATTCAAAACGATTCATGTCAAACCTCTAATAAAAAACCTTCCCTAGACCCTCTCGAGCCCAAAAACTACTGCCCCATCTCAAACACCAGGTTACTTGCCAAACTCATCGACCGAACCGCCTACTCCCAACTAAATGCCTTTGTCGAAGCCAACAACCTTCTAGACCCTGCTCTTTGTCGAAGCCAACAACCTTCTAGACCCCGCTCAATCAGGTTTCAGAGCCCGACACGGAACTGAAACCACCCTAACCTCAAACTGGGATGACCTTAAAAACACGGCAGACAGTGCGGGATGCGCCGCATTAATCCTTCTTGACCTATCAGCCACCTTTGACACAATCACTCAATCCTCCTTGACCGCCTATGCTCCCTAGGAATTTGTGTAACCGCTCTCAAATGGATAGCATCCTTCCTCAAAAACAGGAACCAAAAGACCCTTCTCTACACTTTTCTCCCAAGCCCGACCAGTCTACACGGGAGTTCCGCAAGGAGCATGTCTATCAGCCCTTCTGTTCAACCTCTACATGGCCACCCTCCCACAAATAATTCGCTCACACAATATCCTGTGCTACAACTACACTGATGACACTCAACTGATTCTAAAACTCCAAAACTCAAATCCCAACTGCCGACTCGACCTCGCTTCCTGCCTCCTCGACAGAGCTCTGGATGACCACAAACCACCTCTTGCTAAACCCCTCCAAAACCGAAATCATGGTATGTGGCAACGCCAAACTTCTTCCACACCCACTACCCTGGCCTCTACACTGACTCCCTCTAATTCAGTAAAAAATCTTGGATGCACTCTAGACTCTGACCTAACACTCTCGCGCCAAGTCAACATCGTCTCAAAGCCCTGCCACTACCACCTTAAAACTCTTAGGCGCATTTTTCCATACCTCTCCTTTCCCAACAGACTCTCCGCGGTCCAATCAATTGTTATATCAAGACTGGACTACGCTAACCCCCTCTACCTCGGAGTCCACGCATAGCAACCGACTAAACTACAAAGAGCACAAAACGCTGCAGCCAAACTACTACTAGCGCTTGGCCCAAGAGACAACATCTCCCCAGCCCTCAAAACTCTGCACTGGCTTCCGGTTGCCCGAAGGGTGACCTTCAAAACTTTATGCATTTCTCACCAAGCACTGCATAAAACCGGACCTCAATATCTCCAAGACAAATTAAAATCCTATCACCCTGCACGTACTCTAAGATCAAGCTCAGCCGGCCTCCTAGTCATACCAAAAACAAACTCAGTCAGGTTAGGCGGATCATCTTCCTCAGCCTTGGCCCCCACGCTGTGGAACGCACTCCCATCCCACATCCGACTCACTGAAGACCTCATGTGTTTCTGCAAATTACTGAAAACCTGTCTCTTCCCCTAAAAACTGACCCGAACTCAATCAAACTCAAACTGGAAAACAGCATCTCAATGCTGTTGCCAAATGCTAGATCATAGATAGCAATGCAGCATCATGAACCGAGCGAGAAATCAAAAATAACCTCTATTGGTTAGCTAAAAAGAACAAACAAATTAGATTAAGCAAAAAGGATTAATCCTACGAAGTAGATAAAAAGAATAAGCTGTACGAGAGCATTTAAGTGGCTGAAATTAATGAAATGGACAAAACAAATGTAATGAATAAGAGGATCAATGTAGACTTGAGGAATAAAGCGGATAACAATTCAACTAACCCAAACTACTAGATCTTAAATAGCAATAAAACAATAATACAACATCAAGATCCAAGCGAGAAATCTAAAACTATTAACCTCCAAGGTAAACTAAAAAAGGACAAAGAATAGAATGAGTAAAGTAGATCAAAGCAGTGAAGTGGATAAAAAGAATGAATAGTATGAAAGCAGTAAAGTGGTGGAAATTAATGAAACGATTGCAATGGATGAAATTAACAAAATCGACGAAAGGAATAAATTGAAGATGATAGAAAGATGAATACAGAAGAAAGATGAATACAGAAGACAGACAGATGGCATGGAATGTATGAGTGCATGGTATAAATGGAAAATACAGAATAGACGATTCAAGTACATGAGACGGTGTAGTGCAGGGGACAGATGGAGAGCACAGAATATACCGAGTGCGTGCGACAAACGATAATGCAAGAAGAATAAACGTAGCGAGTGGAGCGGATGAAGTGCGCAGAGCGGATGAAGTGCGAAGAGCGGATGAAGGGCGAAGAGCGGATGAAGGGCGAAGAGCGGATGAAGGGCGAAGAGCGGATGAAGGGCGAAGAGCGGATGAAGGGCGAAGAGCGGATGAAGGGCGAAGAGCGGATGAAGGGCGAAGAGCGGATGAAGGGCGAAGAGCGGATGAAGGGCGAAGAGCGGATGAAGGGCGAAGAGCGGATGAAGGGCGAAGAGCGGATGAAGGGCGAAGAGCGGATGAAGGGCGAAGAGCGGATGAAGGGCGAAGAGCGGATGAAGGGCGAAGAGCGGATGAAGGGCGAAGAGCGGATGAAGGGCGAAGAGCGGATGAAGGGCGAAGAGCGGATGAAGGGCGAAGAGCGGATGAAGGGCGAAGAGCGGATGAAGGGCGAAGAGCGGATGAAGGGCGAAGAGCGGATGAAGGGCGAAGAGCGGATGAAGGGCGAAGAGCGGATGAAGGGCGAAGAGCGGATGAAGGGCGAAGAGCGGATGAAGTGCGAAGAGCGGATGAAGTGCGAAGAGCGGATGAAGTGCGAAGAGCGGATGAAGTGCGAAGAGCGGATGAAGTGCGAAGAGCGGATGAAGTGCGAAGAGCGGATGAAGTGCAAAGAGCGGATGAAGTGCAAAGAGCGGATGAAGTGCGCAGGTTACGGCCATCAAGGTGGTGTATGAGGGGCAACACAAACCTCTGCCAGATAATATTCATTACCACGCTATCAGAGCCAAGGCCACGGCGGTTGCCTTCCAGAGGCATGTGCTGTGGCAGGTCATCATCAAGGAGCTATATGGGCTATGCCCTCGGCCTTCTGCAAGCACTACTGCTTGGATGCCAGCTCCAGGTTGTATGCGGCATTTGGTCAGGCAGTGTTAAGGAACTTGTTTTCTTAAGTGGGGCAGCTCTCCACCCTGGGGCTATATTCAGTTGTGATCGCCCATACAGTATGGAGGAAAGGGTATATGACGTAGGAGTAATTATAACTTACTCACCGTAGTGACTAATGGTAGCAAGTCTTTCCATCGAAATTATTTCCCATTGAATTATCTATCGAAATTCATTAACTGAAATGCTTTTCCATCGAAAAGCATATTCATTTAATGAATTTTGGTGGATTTCCAACTCAAACATACATTTAAACTAGATGTATGTTTGGGTTGGAAATTCAATGGGTTGAGGAAAGGGTAAATATTTGAAAATGGCGGTTGGGGGTTAGGGGGGGGGGAGGACCTCTGGGGTTAAGGGGACACCCAAAAAACAAATACACCAAGTTACAGGGAGCTGTCCAGTGCTGAAATACATTAAAGATTTCAGCCCTGGACAAGGGTTACATTTTGAAAATGGGGGTTGGTGGGTGGGGGTCGGAAAAGGAGGGGGGACCTGAGGTTAGAGGGGGGTTTGGTGGGAGACCCCCCCCCCCCAATAAATACTTCAAGTTACAGGGAGCTGTACAGTATTACAAATATAGATTTCAGCACTGGACAGCTCCCTGTACCATTATGTTTCATAGAATTTCCATGAAAAAAAAATGTAAAGTGTTTATATAACGAAACCATATTCGATGAAAGGGTTAAGATGCATAAACACTGCACTTTTGATATGGGAATTCTATGTAACATTTTTTGTTGGGAAACATTGCATGGTACTTACCTTCCATAGGAAATAGTCGATGGAAAGACTAGTAACCGCGACTAATGTACTCCTAGTCCATAGTCCCCTTTCCTCCATACATCCCACCGTCCTCCCCCCTAATGGAACTGGCGTCATTAGGCAATGTTAACATTGTCAACGCTTCAAAGGGGACTGAGTTGTGGCGCCAGTGGGTGGTTTCAGGGGAGCGCATGCTCCCAGGGCCGCCGCCTCCCCCCTCCCCACAAATCTAAATTTAAGTGGGAAGATGATTTTTCTGATGAAAAAGTTTCCATCTTCCGTCGCTAGCAAGGGAAGACCATACAGTATGGAGGAAAGGGGACTATGGACTAGGAGTAGGTTAGTCGCTACAGTGAGTAACTTATAATTTATTGGAGTTCCAAAAAGCTTCTCAAGTGGAACTGAAGAACTTTGAAGGGTCATATTCCGAAATGAGATCAATGTGCTCATTTTGAACCTTCAAAGATTTTTCTGTGTGCTTCTTCGGAGTAGTCTGTGCAGAGCTTGGTACCAACCGAGAATGTTCCAGATGCCTCTTGTGAGAGGTTCTCACACCTTTCTCAGGTGCCAAAGCACCAGAAGATTTTTCTGCAGTAGCTGATTTAGGTACCAATGCAGATACAGGAGAGTTGTTCAGTACCGATTCAACCCTGGACACACTTGCCTCTTTAAGGCCATCTTGCCTGTTCGGTTGCTATCGAAAGCAGAAGAGCTTAGTGCCATAGTGATTTTTTCAGGAATTAAAATAACTTGTAATGTTAGCGTTTTCCCACCAAGAGTTACTTGCAGGCCTAAGTGCCTGGGATTTATCCCTAAACATTCCATTGAAGACTCTGGACCTAGAATGGCGGTCTTCAGCTTGGTACCAAGCGCTGGAGTGGCCTCTTCCCTCAAAGTCCGCAGTCGCCTTCGGTATAGTTCCCAGCTGAGACATGGAAAGACAACTTTGCAGAAACATCCAGTGAATTCAACGACTGAAAACACATGAAATCACCAGGTGAATTATCTCCAGGCATCCGAAACAGGCATGGCAAGGATCGGCCGCAGATAACTCCTTTCTTCACTGGATGCATTGTTTGAATTCCATAGTAAACTACATGCATCAGAGGGTGGCACTGCGTAAAATGAAGAAAAAGGAAAAAAAGCACCAATCCAAATGAAAAGGGGTGTGGACAGCCAAAAAGTAATACCCCAAAAAATTGTGATGTCAAAAAGCTCAGCAATTCCGAACCACCCAGTAGGTGGAAAAAAACAGAAACTGGGTGTGGGCGGTAGCCGACGTAGGGGTGATGTGCGTCCCTCCGGACACCAGTCCCCACCCAAGTGCGATATAGGCCCATCACTGAAGTTCTTAAAGGGGCAATTATCTTTTTGAATCCGCTTTTTCTGGCCTGCATGAAGGCGTGCCCAACAAGATGGGAAGGCGGTAGATCAAGACGTAAGAGACATGTACACATACATTTACATGCACATAGGGCACACATTGACTACCACCAATAGGCCTTCTGTTACTTGCATCTGCTTAGATTGACGTGTTTGCATAGACCTTCATCTAGTGGTTCTTGGTTTATGAATTTGGAAAAAAAACTGTTACTGACTCCAGTGACTAGTTACGCACAGCAAGCCTTGTCACTTATGGGACCGATGGTCTCTCCGCCGCCATTGAAGGACACATCACGTTTCCCAGAAGGTGAAGTGTGGGTCTAGTCGTTCCCAACATGGCTGCCGCTGCATCTGGTTGCAACACACTGACCCCAGTCGGCGGCACGTTGCAACCCCTTCGGCTCTCCTCATGGGTGAGACACTGTTTAGGTCCTTCCTGATCCTACTCTGCTCTATGGAACTTGCCTTCTTTCCCTTGCAGTCTCCCGCTCCCTACCCATTGCTTTTTTCATCGCCTTTCAGGGGGTGGAGCAGTCTCCCTCTCCCTCGCATTTCACTCTGTCTTCCATCTCCTACCTAGGCTCTGTGCTTCCCTTGGTTCGCTAGACTTTCTCCTGCTGGGCTCTTGGATTCCTCCGGGCAGCTCTGGTTCCTGGGCATTCTCCATTTATTCTGCATCCCTTGGTCTTCGTTCTCCCAGCTCTTCTGCGGCCCATCCTGTTTGCTTGTTGGAATCCCCAGCATTGTGGACAACGCTCCGGATCCCTCTCATTGGAATCTCCCGAAGAGACTCCCCAGGGGTTTTTCCACCTGAAAAGGCTTTTCCCCTACTTGGCTGCCTCTAGGGAAGGGGCCACAAGTCCACCAATTACACAGGCAGACATAGTGGCTTCCGTTCGAGGCAGGCTGTATCTCTTCAAGGAGAAAAGATCTGCAAGAAAGAAGAAGGGACGGGATAAGGAGTCATCAAGTCAAGATTATTCAGTTGAGGAACAGGAATTCCGATCTAAAGTGACAAACCTGATAGCGTTTACACTACTGTACAGTCCATAGTTCCATTTCATCCAAACTGATGCAAGTCCATCACATGGAGACATGACCAGAACGTTTTTTTCTCCATCGCAAAGAAAATAACTTTCCCTTTAATATAGTGCATCAACTTTCCTCCATACTGATGGGAGATTCCGAAGCATGAGAAACTCATGGGTAGAGGCTGTCTAACTAGCAGAAAATTCATTACTGCCTGACCGAAGCTTGCATTAGCAATGGAGCTGGTACCAAGACAATATGCCGGCAGAATGCGGACTGTGTGGCCCATGACACCCCATGGAATGTGCTGCTGGAAGAAGACCGCAGTAGCATTTGAGCGTGGTGTGTGAGATTGCATACCCCTAGGGTGGCATCACCTTTTGTAAGGAGTGTTGAAGATTTATGGTTGAACGAAGCCATTTTGCAATTGTGGCCTTGGATGCTTGTGTTCATGGATTTTGACAACCGCCAAAAGTTAAGAAGGGTGCCGGATTTCCAAAACTGCTTAGTTCTGAGTATGTCGAATTTGAGGGCCCTGTAGCTATCCAGCTAGTGCAGCACAGTGTCTCCTGCAGATTGGTGGGTCAACAAAAAAAAGTTTGAAGCACCACCTCCTCATTCATGTGGAATGAAGAGACTACTTTAGGCAAAAAGGGAGGATGTGTGAAGGAGAACAACTTTGTCCTCGACAAAAAAGGTGTATGGCTCTGATGCTGAAAAAGTCTGGCTCACTCGTGGCCAAAGCGAGGGCCACCAGCAGACCGACTTTACAGGATAAGTATTTAATATCTGCAGAAGCCAAGGTCTCAAAGGGTCTACGGGCAAGCGCAGACTAGACCGCTTTTATATCCCACACTGTCTACAACAGGATTTGAATTGGAGAAAGAATATCATCCCCCAGTAAGCGCCAAGGCCTTCAAATAGGTATGACACGACTATCAAGATGCCTGAAGAAGAGAGGGGCATATGAATGAAATCATGTCATCCAAAGCAATTGCCAGAGGGTTGATGTTTCTACCAAACTTCCGATGACAAAATCTGACCCATTTACTTTTTTACTGGGAGCGGATGATTGTTTAGCAGCTTGTATGGTTATTTTCTCCACTGAAAGGCCCAATTGATCCAGGGTAGGACCTTAAAGAAGGCTGCTAACTTGAGCAATTGAGGATTGGGGTGCCAAATCTTGCCCTGCTGTTGCTGTAGTAGATCATGCCAATGTCGGAGGGGAATAGGACTCATCCTGCAGAGCTCTACCAGCTCAATGCTGCAGAAGAGGGCTAGCCACTGCAGGGCTTAGGTTTGCTGGCTGAGGACGTCCTGAGCTTGGCTAGGACCCAGAGTATCAGGTAAATAGCAATGCTGCGCCCCCATCGAATGGCCTCAGTGTCTCCAAACAACCCTTCTACCCCACAATGTGAGGCATAGAGGGCACTTCCTGTTCTATGGAGTGTAAGGGGGTTGAATAAATTAATAGTTACTCACCGCAGTGACAAACTCTTAGTCCATAGTCCCCTTTCCTCCATACTGCATGGGCGTCCCACGCTAGGGATGGGAGACAGAACCTTTTTCACCAGAAAAAAATCTTCTGCCCTTTTAAATTTAGAGGGGCGCAGCCCTGGGATCAGGTGCTCCCCTGACTCCGCCCACCGGCACCACTCCTCAGTCCCCACTGACGCGTCGACAATTTTTAACATTGCCTAATGACACCAGTATTATTAAGGGAGAGGATGGTGGGACGTATGGAGGAAAGAGGACTATGGGCTAAGAGTAAGTTAGTCACTACGGTGAGTAACTTAATTAATCTTACATCCCGTCCCCTTTACTCCATACTGCATGGGCGATTACAACTGAATGTAGCCCCATGGTGGAGAGGAGACCCTCCTTAATCTAATAAGTTCCTTAAAACCGTCTGTCTGAAAGCCACGTCTGATTTAGAGCCAGCGTCCAAACAGTAGTGCTTACAGAAAGCCGAAGGGGTGGCCCAGGTGGCCACCCTGCTGATGACCTGCTGCTGGAATGCGACTGCTGTGGCCTTGGCTCAGATAGCGTGGGCGTGCATGTTAGCTGGAAGTGCTTTGTGCTGCCCCTCATCGGCCTCCTTGATGGCCGAACCCATCCACCTTGCTATAGAGGCCTTGAATGCCTGATAACCAGGCTTTATGCCTCTAAAGGTGACAAATGGAGCGCCCGTCTTGCGGAAGCCCTTAGTCCTGTCCAGATAGAATTTCAGTGCATTTCTGCCATCCAGACAGTGGAAGACCATCTGAACATCATCCTTAGGGTCTGCAAAATATGTAAGTAGGACCATCTCCTCGTTCAGATGGAAAGCAGAGGCTACTTTGGGTAGGAAAACGGGGTGTGTTCTCAGGAACACCTTATCCTTGTGAAAAACCGTATAGGGTTCTGAAGCCACCAACGCCTGGATCTTGCTGACTCTGCAAGCAGAGGTGAGACCCACCAACAGAGCTGTTTGAATGGTGAGCAGTCTGAGGTCCACAGACGCCATTGCCTCGAATGGTTTGTGCACCAAGGCGCCCAAGACTACATTGAGGTGCCACACAGGGTGTGGTTTCTTGATGGAAGGGAAGAGCCCGGTGAGGCCCGTCAAATGTCGCTTGACCATCAGGTTGGGAGAGGAGAAAACTCCCTCCTCCAAATTTCTGTAGGCCCCTATGGCCGCTAGATAGGTTCGGCATGTATCCACCTGCATGCCTGAGTGGGTAAGGTGTGCAGAGAAGGAGAGTATGTCATCCAACGTGTACGTAAGAGGGCCGATCCTCCAGTGTCAGCCCAGTGGCAAAACCTAGACCATTTACTCCTGTACTGGCTCCTAGTAGCTTTGCTCCTAGCACCCTGAATTATTGCTAGGTTAGCCTGTGATAGGCCCAGGTGTTTCAGCGTGACCTGCTCAGGAACCAAACTGCAAGGGCTGACTTTTGTGGGGCGGGGTGGATGACTCTGCACCACTGTAGCACCATGAGATGAGCTGGACCCAGCAACAGGTGAACTGGAGGCCTGTCCGAGAGGCTGAGAAGCTCAGAGAACCATGGTCTCGCAGGACATCATGGAGCTATTAGAATGATTCTGATGTGACCCTATTCCTTTATCTTGCAGAGCACATTGTGGATCAGGGGTGTGGGAGGGAAGGCATATGCTGTCATGCCGCTCCAGTGAATCTGAAAGGCGTTACACCCAGGGAACCGGGGCCCTGCCCCTCCCAGGATGTAAACTGCTGGAACTTCTTGTTGTCCCAGCAGACAGAGATCCACCTGAGGATATGCCCCCCCCCCCATCTGCTGAAGATCTCCAGCAGCACCTGATAGTTCAATTGCGACTCGTAATTGTCTGCTCCCAGTCTGCTGAGCCTGTCCGCCTCCAGGTTGGACTCCCCCCCGAAGGTGGATGGCCCTCGGGTAGATTTTGTTCTCCAGGGCCCAGTCGCATATGCTGACCGCTAGAATGCACAGTGGAGGGGACCTGGTAGCACCCTGTTTATTGACATAGTACATGCTGGTGGAGTTGACCGTCTGGATGAGGACAACCTTGCCCCAAATTAGCAGAAGGAAAGCTTTGAGAGCTAGCCAGATTGCTTTCAGCTCCAGCCAGTTGATATTATACTCCTGCAGGGACCAGACTCCATGGACACTGGTTGTCCAAATGGCCCCACAGCCTTTCAGGGAGGGATCCGTAGTGATGGTTAACTGCGGGGCCAGCTGCCATAAGGCCTTGCCCGTCGGCAGGTTGCAGTCCTTGGACCACCATGTGAGGTCCGGGCATAGAGATGGCGGAATGCGGACCAGGCCCACTTGGGAGCCCTGCTCCTGATTCCATGAGGCAGCAAAGTGCAGCTGCAATCTCCTCATCTGGAATCTTGTGTATGATACGGTCAGTAGGACCGCTGCCATGCGGCCTAACAAGTGATGGTACCACCAGGCCGAGATTTGCGGCATCTCATGAGAATCCCAACCTCCGGGAGAGGAATGGGAGAGCCAGACCTCAGGGTATACTACATTGCAGCTCAAATTAGAATCCTCAGGGACTGGCAGGAGGACGATTGAGACAAACGATGGCGGCCAATCGACAGGGCGGGGGTAGCAGGGCACCTAAAGGGAATCTTATGGAAACCAAGGGTAGATAGAACCCCTCAAATGTATGCAAGTGAAATCCCAGACTGTAGGAGAGGCATGGGACACTGCAGTGAAATGGGCCCACATCACCCCATTGCCCTCCCCCTACACTCCCCGGTTCGAGAACTGACAATTTACACCGGGCTGCAAAAACATGGGATGTGATGCATGGTACCAGGGAGGCTGTCGGATGATTCGCGACATGTATCAAGACGGCAAAGTTAAGGACTTTGAGCAGCGCAAGTCAGACTTTAAGCTAGATGAGAGGCACAGTTAGGGGTACACACAACTGAGACATAGGCTGTCCCACCCTGAACTGAAGCAGGCCGGCACACAACCTCTAACCCCATTCGAGAAATACCTGGACACGCATTCAGGGGACAGGGGTCTAATGGCAACAAAATACAAACACAAGGGAGGGGGAAAACCAACCAAGCAGAAAGTACATGAGAAAATAGGAGGTGGACACGGGCACCGAAATAGGAGAGCGGGACTGGCAACTTCTGTGGGCACAAATACCGAAAATAACAGTCTCTCCAGATTCGCAAAATCTAGCTAAAGCTGCTGTTCCAGTGGCACCCAACACCGGTCAGATTGAACAAGATGTATCCACACTCTACCCAGGGCTGTTGGAGACTGTGGGGGAGTTGGCACCTGGGCCCACATATGGTGGGAATGTCCAAAATTGGAAACGTACTGGGGGCAATACATCAGCCGGTTGTGCAGACCCTGGGGAATGTGGGAGGCAAGAAGAGCGGCCTGGATAGGATATGCTTGGGTGGAACACTGGTGGACATTCCCACTAAACCCTGCCGTAAAGTATACATAATCACGATGTCGGCAGCGTTGATGCTGGTGCGCATTTGGAAGTCCAGAGATCCTCCTCAGGAACACGAGTGGGTCGCCAAAATATGGTCTGTGCTCGTCAAGGAGTGGCTTACTTAGTCAATACAAGGAGACCACATGAGGTTCACGATCGACTGGTCTGCTTTACTAGCATATTTAAAAGATGGTGTGCGCAGAGCATGGTTCCCCAAGTTCATGACACTGCTGGGAATCATAGACCCACGGGAAGAATCCGACCTGTGACGCTGGGGAAATCCAGACCTTCTGAAGTTGCCTTTAAGCAAGTGGTCGAGGAGACAGGACTCTTTAATGCCTAACCAAATACCCCAGAGAGGGGGGACAAACTACACCGTTTACTCCTGGATCAAGAGGGGGGCAGCAGGGGGAAGAGGGATTGTTGAATTAAAAAAGCAAACAAAACCCCAGTTGTAAAAAGAAAAACGCGGATCGTCCCTATCTGGAGGGATGGTAGAGTAAGCCGCCTGCTTTGATGTGGATGTAGCCGACTGCACCACAAGGCTTTCCGTGGTAGGGTGACTTGGAAGCTATTCAGGATCAATGCTTGAAGGCTTGTATTTTTTTAGTTAGTCTTACCGACAGGCGGGCTTGTGTCTGGGAACACCCAGTTCGCCATGGCCCTTTTTTTGCAGTGCCTTATGGAATGGTAACAGGGCCTTTTTGTGGACCCCTATCAAGAATGTCTATCAGGTCATCTTGTTACTAGGCTGCTGTGGGTCTCCCTCAACCTAGGCAATCAGTTACCCTATTCATGAGTTGTCTGTACGACACTTCAGCGTGCTTAGACGGCTCAGAATTACCAAATTCAATTTCAGAGGAAGTATCCAGGCCACTTGCACTCTGAAGGTTCTCATACAAGTTTTGCATCCTTGACTCAGAAACTAATGCCTCAGGAACATTAGGTGTTCCATATTCCAGGTCAAATGGTGGAGTATCAGTTCAATTCATAAAGCTTTATTTCGTCAACAGTGTCATAAAAGCCAACATTCCATTGCTTACTAATACATAAACGAATACATCCTTACAAGCAAAACCATCAACGATATAAAAGGCAACATTTCATCACATACTACATTAAAATAACGCATCCATACAAATAGCACCATCAGCAGTGTCATACTAACATTTTATCATGCAACAGTACATAAAAAATGATTAACCCCTTTATGTAAAACCATTGTGTACAAATATGTAGCCTGGTCTGAGGGTTCAGCTTCCTCGAAAATGGAGGAGAGGGGACTTGTCCTTTTTAGGCAAAGGTTTGAAAGATTTCTCGATTTCCTTAAAGGGTGTCGAAGGTTGATGCTTTCAGCATCAGCATCAACAGCACTGGCCTTGACGGCTCGACCCACAACTCGATTCAATCTTCGAGGGATGGGGATCAAACCTCTTGTCGACTCGAGTCTTGTCGGGGGGGGGAGGGGGTCGATGCTTTTCATCCGGGCTCAAGGGTGTGTAAGTTTTACCGTTCTTGGACTCCCCCTCGACCTTGGGTAGGCACAACAGGGTTGTTACTCTTCATCTTTTCCTCCGAAGGGGCTGGGACGCCTTTTTAAAGATATTTAACATCTGAAGACAGTTTTACATTCAGCTTTGAAAGCTGATTTTACCTGGGCAGGATATCCTGAGTTCAGGAGAGGAGACAGAGGATGAGAGTGAGGACATTTGACGTAGTTTCTTCGATCTCTTTCTCGCTGAAGAAGCGGAATGGGGAGAACCACTTTGATAACTAGAATGTTTTTGAGAAAGTTTTCTCGGCAGTGATTCACCCCTCAATTCGTCTGACTAATGTCTCTTTGAAGGTTTCATGGAAGGGGATTTCTGAGGGGGCCTCATGTATGCCCCCTGAGCCACCTTCCTAGTTCTTGCCACAGAGATTGGCTGTGATGAATGAGCAATAAATCCCGTCTGAGTGTTTTCTTTTTTTTTTCTTTTTCTTCAATGGTAATCTCGTGACCATAGTGTCGATGGAAGGACCATTTCTTATTAACAATGTATCTATGTGTGTCATACCTGTAGCAGCTTGTGATGTTAGTCAATGTCATCAAGAGCGGATTCGTAGCTAGTTGGGAGTGTGGATCGGACTAATGCTACATTCAGGGCCATCCTATCCAGGTCTACGTTGGTGATAAGATTGTTCTCTCCCTCGACTCTCCATACTACACCACTTATCCATCAGTCCAGCCTCCCATCCTTTCCCACCCCCACCATCAGACTCTCCGCTCCCCTCCCCTCCCTGTCTCCACCCCCTTGTTCTCGAGTTCTCACCCAGTACACCTAAACCCCCAGCGCCCTTCAGACTAACCACAAACAACTTGCCTAACCCCTCACAATACAAGTGCACCTCTCACCAAGGTCCAGCCATCCCTGACCCTTTCCACCATGTCTCTTGCATACCTACCACCGCCCGCCTACTCTTCCCACTCCGCATCGACCTAGCCCACTCACCAACCCACAAAGTGTACATGCATCCAGAACCTCCACTACCACCCCCTCAGTCAGTCTCAACCACCCAGACTGACCCTACCACACCTCCCATCTCACTGGGCACCCATGCCCACCAAGCACTCCCAGCGACAAGTGTCCTGAAAATCACCTCCCCTCATGATGTCACAAGCATCCTTTTCAATGCACACTCCGTAGCACGAAATAGACGCAGCATCTTTGAACTCCTATCCTCTGATAATACCGACCTCATTTTTATCACGATTCTCCAATGATTTTGCACCAGTCGCGCACGAGGTTCTCGATACCACCAGCGCCACTCCCTCCCCCACCCCCCCCCCATGTTCCCCGTGGCTACTCGCTTATCACCCACAACAGACCTTCCAGAGGTAGCAGAGTGGCAATCCTCTACAAACTTCATTTCCCTGTCTCACTCGTCGAAAACCCAGACATGCAATGCTACCTGTGAATCCCTTCTAGTAAAACTCTTGCTACCATCATAGGCAAGGTTTGACTGCAGTACCCTCTGGGAACACTACAATCAACTGTGACTACAGGTATAGGCAACCTAACCTTTGGTATAAGTTTGTACTACACAGTTTTGGTAGCGTGTTTAGCAGCCAGGCTTATCGCAAGAGGGGAAATGCGAGCAGTAGTGGAGTTACACAAAGATTCACAGTTACAGGTATTCAAATAAACTCTTACACTCAAGGTTTCTTGCATAAACAATTATTAATTTGTCAGTTATAAAGCCGCCTTTAGAAGGGAGCAATATTATAGTAACAATCAAAATCCACTTCAATACTGTACACTCAGTTTCTGAATCAGGCAAAACCCTTTTGGGATGGCCTACAGACAACGTACACCCACAGGTGACTTCAGTAACAAGGGTGCTAGGGACATTAATATCTTACTGTTGGCATTCAGAACACTCTTAAAAAGTTGGTAAAAGGCAAATGTTATTAGAGCACAAGAGATCATCAATTTCTTAAGCAGGGAAAATACTTTCAGATAGTTAGAAAAGAGTCCTTCAATTCAGCATATTCGCAACATCAATGTCTGTGCCTTAATAGCGTCATTATCTTAAAGTTGAATCTTAAAGGTACAGCAAATAGCAATAAGCGCAGTTCCTGGCTGTCAAGTTGGACTTTCTTCACATCTGAGGTCCCGCACTCAACTGAGGGGGGGGGGGGGGGGGTCAGGTTTGGTCAGTCCTGCTTCGTGGGAGTCCGCAGGGTCTTCCAAAAGCTTTAGGCCAGCTTCCAAGCAATGCACACAATCTGATGTCCCTCTCCCTGACTCTACGTTTTCCTGCAGCAACTCTGAGGAAATTCAACCAGCTCTGAGATGGGTGTCCAGGTGGCTTACTTGGGAGTTGATTGGTCCCACCAACTCAAAGAGAAGTCATCCTTGCAGGGCTTCTCCGTCGATGTGAACATGGCAATTTGGACCTGCAGCAGGCCTTCACCGGGTAAACCAACTGTTCAGGAGTTGCAGCAGCCGTCCTCTTCAAGCTCTTCTTCTGTTCCTTCGTCCAGTGGTCGACTCTGCCTTCCAAGCTAAAACGCGCGCCTTTTATTCAGTTTGCTCCCATTCATTCCAGCCTGTCACTCACCCAGCAGGGTGCCTGTCCTTGCTGGACAGTCAGCCAGCCAATCACCACAGAGTGCATTTGTGTCTCCTAGGAGACTAAGCCCCAGGGGTTTCGGGCACCTCCCTCACTTCCTGCCTACCCCAGACACTAGGGCAGCAGAGGCGGGTTTCTCTCAGAAACCCTGCCAAAGGCAGAATGAACAAGAAGACAAAACCTGGTTTGGCGTGCAGAGAAACTTTAGAAGGACCTTCCAACCAAGACCGGTGGACCAAAAAAAACCAGGCACCATTTTAGCACAGATGGCTAGACGCCATTTTGAAAAAGATGGCTCCCGCGGTTACTTTACCAGAGCCTTACACAGTTGCAGTAAGGAACAAGTTACTTACCTGTAACTGTTCTCCTGCATGGGTTTGGCATGGATTCACATGCTCATGAATATTCCCAGTCAGGCTGGGAATCCTCGGTAAAGAAAAAAATCAGTTTCAGTTTAGTTTCTGAACTGTCTTTCTCCTAATAATCAATCACTGGTCTCTGGGTCATACTGCCCCCAGCCAATGAATGCCCTCTACCTAAGTCCCTCCTCTGGCAGCCATCCTCAGATTTGGTAGCACGTAAAGTGGCAGTAGGACCAAGTGAAGAGCCGCAGAGGGGTAGGAGGGAGGGTTCGCACGTGAATCCATGCCAGACCCATGCTGGAGAACAACAGTTACAGGTAAGTAACTTGTTCCTTTCTCCAGCCTGGGGTCTGGCATGGATTCACATGCTCATGAATACAAGAATACATAGCAGTACACACATGCACAACCAAGGGAGGTGGCAAGGCTCAACATTAAGCATCTCTTACCTCCTCACCAGGCCCACCTTCAGGCTAACAGGTTGCGCAGCACTGCCTGGCCAACTCTGAACTCCTCCCTGAAATCCCGGTCGACACAGTAGAATCTCGTAAAGGTGTGCGTCGACTTCCACGTAGCAGCCCTGCAGATGTCCAGCAGGGGCACACTGGATATAAACACTGTAGTAGCAGCGATCGCTCTGGTCGAATGGGCTCTCGGACAGCCGGGTAACGGTCGGTTTGCCAACCAGTGACAATGCATGATGCAGCTGGAGAGCCATCTGGAAAGGGAAGCCTTCGAGAGGGCCTTCCCTTGGTTCACAGGTCCAAAGTTCACCAACAGCTGTGATGTCTTCCGACAACTCTTCGTGCGGTCCACGTAGAACTTCAGCACTCTAGCTACATCCAGCGAGTGCTAAGTCCTCTCGGCCAGCGACGAAGGGAAGAAAACAGGTAACACCAAGGCCTTGTTGAGATGGAAGTCCGACGGCACCTTGGGCATGAAGGAGAGGTGCGTCTTCAGCACCACCCTAGTCTCGTGGAAAGTCAGGTATGGAGACTTGCAGGAGAGGGCCTGATCTCTCCCACTCGTCGTGCGGAGGTGATGGCCACAAGAAACACTGTTTTCTGCGACAGGAACTTCAATGGTGCCGAATTCAGAGGCTTGAATGGCGGCCCCATGAGCCTTGTCAGCACCACGTTGAGCTCCCACGCCGGGGCCGGTGCCTTCACCGGCGGGAATGATCGGTACAGTCCTTTGATGAACTCCTTCACCAGGTGACGGGACCACAGGGATGAGTGCCCGGGAGTTCTGGTATAGCGGGAGATAGCCGCCTGATGGATCTTGATGGCGGCATGGGCCAGCCCCGCTATGGCCAGCGATAATAAGTACGGCAGCACTTGAGGGGCCGTAATCCGCAGAGGGTTAATCTTCTGTGCCCAGCACCAGACAGAAAACCTCTTCCATTTGTGTCCATAGCACTTGAGAGTTGAGGACGCCCTGGCCTTTGCAAGCACCTCCTTGCAGTCCGCCAGGATATCGTACCCTCCAAACTCTAGTGCTGCAGGAGCCAGGCCTGCAAGTTCAGCGACCCCGGGTCGTGGTGGAGGACGGCGCCTCTTTCTCTGGCGAGGAGACCCGCGTCCGTCAGCAGTTTGACTGTGGGGTGGAGGGGGAGGCTGACATGTCCAGGAACCAGATCTGTTTCGGCCACGCCGGTGCAACGAGGATCATCCTGCACCAGGACCGTCTGAGTTGGTTGATGAGTCGCAGCAACGACGGGAATGAATACAGGAACAGGCCCATCCCAGGGGAATGAGAAGGCATCGCCCATGCTCCCCGGCTGGGGAAACCTGCTGGCGAACCTCCAGCACTTGGTGTTCGTCACCGTCGCGAATAGGTCGATCTGGGGATCGCCCCATCATTGGAATAGCAGATCCACTTGATCCTGTCGCAGTTCCCACTTGTGGCACGAGCGTAGCTCTGTGCTGAGTGAGTCGGCAATGGTGTTCTTTATTCCTGCCAGGTGGAAGGGTACCAGAAACATCCCTTAGGCGACGGCCCAGTGCCACAGATCCTGGGCCTCCTTGGATAGGGCTGGGGATCTGGTGCCTCCCTGCTTCCAGATGTAGGACATCGTGGTGGTGTTGTCGGTGAAGATCCTCACCACCTTGCCCTTGAGGGACGGAAGGAACAACCCGGGGGCCCAGAACACGGCTCGGAGCTCCAGGATGTTGATGTGTAGTGATCTCTCCTCCGGGAGCCAAAGGCCTCTAGCATGGAGATCTCCAGTGTGCGCTCCCCATCTCTCCAGGGAGGTATCCGTCGTCGCTGTCTCCTGATGTGCCGGGGTCTGGAAGTCCTTACCCGCCGCCAGATGCGTGCGGGTGCCCCACCACCAGATCGCTTGGCAGAAGCTCTCGTTGAGCGAGATCCTGTCTTCGAAGCTGCCCGCCGCTTCCATCCAACAGGCGTCGAGGAACTCTTGCAGTGGACGCATCCGCACCGTGCACAGGTGCACAAGGTAGATGCTCGAGGACATCATGCCGAGAATGGACTTGATGGACCTCACCCTGGCCACGTCCATGGTTGACAGCCTATGCACCTTGCCAAGGATGGCCTTTGCCCTTTCCTCCGATGGAGGCCAATCGCGCCACTGTGTCGAGCCCGGCTCCCAGAAACAGTGCGACCTGCGACGGAACCAAGTGGGATTTTGCGAGCCAATCGTCCAGGTAGGTATAGATGTGGATCCCCTGCAGGTGCAGCCACTGGTGCTAGGCACTTGGTGAATACATAATAATAATAATAATAATAATAATAATAATAATAATAATAATAATAATAATAATACTGGGCGCCGACTTCAATCCCAAAGGAAGGGCCTTGCACTGGTAGTGCCGCCCTGGAACTACAAATCTGGGAAACTTTCGATGTCCTTTTAGAATGGGGATGTGGAAGTAGGCATCCTCCAAATCCAGCGACGATAGGACGTCAAATTCCTCCAGCTGCCCCAGCACGTGCTGGAGGGTGACCATCCGCAACTTTTGGGACTTTATGTACTTGTTTAAACGACTAAGGTCCAGGATGGGCCGTTGGCATGTGGGGGCACTGCTTTAGAAACTCGAGAGTGTGTCCGCGGGACAGGGCATCCAGCACCCATTGGTCGGTGGTGATGGACTCCCACATGCTGACTAACTTGCACAACTAACTTGCAAGCTGGCCTCCCACAGGTGTGCTCAGGTGGGGGCCCGACGCTACGGCCGGTTCAGTCCTGCTTGGCAGCAGCCTTGCTGCTTTGGCGACGAGACCCTCTTTGACTTGCCGCGTCCTCTGTAGGCTTCCTGCAACGAGGAGCGGGCCGCCTGGCGGTACGTCGAGGAGCCGCCGCCGAATCCTTTGGAAGCACCTTGCTTGCTTCCAGAGTTCCGAAAGGATGGCCGTTGTTGCTGCAAAACTCCCAAGGCTCGAGCCGTATCCGTGTCGGCCTTGATGGCCTGCAGTGACTCGTCCACTGTCTTGCCAAACAGGTTGTTCCCGTCGAACGGCATGTCCGAAACTCTGGTTTGCGCGCCCTGGGGGAAATCAGTTGAATTAAGCCAACCACGCCGGCGAAGGCATACACTGTTGCCCATCTGGCAGAAACCGGTGTCAGCAATCCGTGGCCACCGTTATGGCGTGGTCCGACGCCACCTCACCTTCCTGCAGGATCTCCAGGGCCTCAGCTCACTTGTCGTCCAGGGAGAAGTCCAGCAGAGGAGTGATCTTAAACCACAGCTCCCTGTCGTAGCGGGCCACAATCGCGAGGGCGTTGGCCGCTTTAATCGTCAACGCCGCCGAGATGACCTGTAGACCCATGGCGTCCAGTTTCTTCCCTTTGCCGTCCGGCGGGGAGGTCGACGTTGAAGCAGTCGCCCCCACTGCTTTCTTCTTGGCAGCCGCCAAAACGACCGAATCCGGGGTTGGCTGCGCCCTAAGGCACATGGCGGCAGAATCCAGGACCCGGTACTACTTCTTGTACTAGTCTCTCTTGGCAGGGGTCGTGGACGGGTTGTTCAAGAGCGACAGCCCCTCGTCCCAGATGTGAAGTAACGGGACCGAGCGGACCGTCTTCCTCTTGGCCTCACACCGTTGATAGAGGAAACCTTCCTTCTGTTCTTCGGGGCAGAGCTGGAAGAGCTCAGATGCCCTGGCGATCATGGCGTGGAAGGAGCCAATTTTGTCAGGCAGGGAGGCCCGAGGAGGTGGTGATGGAAGACCCATCCCGTCGTCCCCACCGTCATCCGTTGTCATGACCACTGCCCCCAAGGTGTCAGACCTAGCCCAACATCCTTGGAAGCAGGGTCATGACCCTCATTCCAGGCACCAGCCGGCCCCCGTAGGGGCCTTTTGGACCTTGGCCTGGCGCCAGTGGCGCCAAGCTCATGCTCATAAAGGGACCCAGTCCCGGCACTGGAAGCGCCGGGCTCATATAAAAGGGATTGGTGCTTGGGTGGACTTACCTGCTGCAGACCATACTGCCTTCCTACCTGCAGGATGAACTCTTGATCCAATCCTGCTGGGACTACTTTAACTGCTGGGTGGGGCCAGCACCACTCCCAAGAACCACATACTGGAACTCTTTTCTTACCTCTGGAGGCTGTGGAAGAAGACGCCTAAGCACTACTGAAGGCTATTTAAACCACACCCGATTGGTTTCACGTGCTTCGCGTTATTCTGCAATAGCAGCAGGACGCTCACCGTGTCGGCTCCAGCTGAGCTTATTCTTCTGCACCTAAAAACAGGACAATCTTCAACTTAGCTTCCTGAAATCCAGCTCCAGCCTTCCGTGACATCTGAAAAGGAAAACGAGAACATTAGAGTAGCACGAGAAAATACCAGAGCTGCTCTTACCACCCGTCGGCGCCTTCCAAGGCCTCGTGCCGCGATTCTTCGTTCTCCAGCCATCTGCAACAACAAAGAATACAGGGTAGCGATAACTCCATGATATCTGCTTACCTGTGCCACGGTCTCCACGAGCTCCGTTCTGAGCCATTTGTCCGCACCTGTAAAATACAAGAGGGACATTATTAGAGCTCAAGACTCCATTTCTACTCACGTGCCTCAAGTGGTCCTCCGGCACGATCCTTCGGCATCAGTCTTCATCGCCGGTTGCACCGCGACCTGAAAGAACAGGGGAAAAAGACATTTAAAAGTGCATTTAACTTCAGATGAACCTTTTGCTTGCCTGCAAAAAACTCTGGACTTTTCCACTTACCGAATCAACATACCGGACCTGCAAAGAGGCAAGATTCTGAAAGGACAATAAAAGACTCAAATAAGGCACTTACCGTTCGTGCAGCTAACGACGGTCTTGCCTTCTGGACTCTACCTCCGCAATAAAAGGCTGAACTATCGTCCAGTGAAGTAACTGGCTACAGCGCCCCTGCACAGACGCAGGATGGAGAGCGCCGCATTTATTTACCTAAGGTGAGCACGTGCGGCCTAGGGGAGTCGTAGGAGTGTCAGGAAGGGGAAAGGGCCGAAATCCCGTCAGGCAGACGTTAACCCCTGTTTCTTCTCTGCCCGCAGACATCTCACTCTCCAGATTAAGATCACAGTAAGGAGGGGGCCCTTCCAGGGTGGTGCCAAAGACCTGCGAGTGACTCTGGAAGGTTCGGAGAACGCCCAGACCAGATCCGCGCCTCCGAGGGATTCAGGTGAGCGTTACATCCGTCCCCATCGTGGCCATCTCTGTTCCCGAGTCATCCCTCGGATCAGAGGAAGGAGAAGAAGGCTGTGAGGGCCGCGAAGGCTGGAAGGGAAGGGGGTGGATGAATTCTCCTCCGCTTGCTTGGAGGGCTTCCCGACGGTCCAGGCTCCGCTGGATCGTCCGTTGGGGGTAAGGGCAACCTTGTCCTCATCTCCGTACACAAGGCCTGGATCACCATCGATATTTCTCCCGAGTGGTAGTGTGGTCCAGGTACTGGCTGCGACGGTTGGGGAGTGGAATCCTCTGCCTCCACAGGATCCTCGTCGGCACCACCGTCGCTTTCTTAGTCCGCCTCGTCGGGATCCCTCCCGTGGGACTGGACCTTCTCGAACTTCTTGTTCAGGATCTTCACGACTCCAGCCAGCTCCTCTTCAGAGGCTGTACCCGTGTCAGTGATGGCCACCAGCCCCCCCTCCCCGCCCTCTCTTTCCACCGGGGTCTTATCGATGGGCTTGCTCCGCGGTGGCAGGGAATCTCTGGGCCCCGAGGTCACCTCCACTGGAGTAGCCTTTACAGGCTTCGCCAGGGCCGCCACGACTCCCTCGATAGAGGCCTTAGCCGGGTGAATCAAGGCCTTCATGACTTTGAATGCGCTTGAGACCTCGAAGACATTCTGCAATCTGCATCCAGGGCAGCTCCTGAACAGCTTGGATCCTGGCGTCTTGTTTCTTTTGTCCTGGGCCATGTCCACGCGGGGTAGGGCTCAAAGATCTTCTGGAATCCTCCAAGAAGCGGAACTTGACGAAAACTTCACCCTTGAGGGGCGTAGAAAATTCCAAAACGGGTCCCCGTTGATAGGAAGTAGAAACAGTGGAGCTTGAGGCTCGATTGATGGAAAAAATTAGATTAAACTCTTTCAAAAATCCCAAAACGCAGTAAAAGCTCGAGAGCTATAGCACAAGGACTCCCAACACTTGAACGTGCTGTAAAAATCTGAGGATGGCTGCCAGAGGGGCTTAAGTAGAGGGCAGTCATTGGCTGGGGGCAGTATGACCCAGAGACCAGTGTTTGGTTATTAGGCGAAAGACAGTTCAGAAGCTAAACTGATTTTTTCTTTACCAAGGATTCCCAGCCTGACGACAGGGAATATTCATGAGCATGTGAATCCATGCCAGACCCCATGCTGGAGAAAAGCAAACCTAGGTAGTTCAAAACGAAACCACTGCCACTAGCCAGTCCATTGAGGAAGGGGTAACAAAAAAGATGACATGAGCATTTAGACACAGGGGATACCAACAACCCCTAGCACTCTATTGTAAAATAGCATTGTACTTGCTAGACCCAGCACACCCTAAGTAGTCAATTTCACTTTACTGCTCTGGGGAACAGTAGTTGATCCCAGGAAGGTATTTAAACCTTGGGAAAACTGGAAGACTTCCCTGTGGCACTGCACTGAAGGTGCAGTGTGACACAATTGTAAAAGATGCCTATGGAGTTGGTTAGACTCCATAACCAAAAGAAACAGTGTATAAAATCACATTAAAATACATAAGAGTGGGGAAAAGGGTCACACTCTCCAGGTTAAAAAAGTCCTCAAAATCAAGCAAAGTTGCTGGGGGACTCTAAGGTGGAGGGAATTAGCACATTTTTAAGAATTCTCCCCAACACTCAACAGCTACCATTTAGGTAAATCACCCAACTCTCACTATTGGAAGATTTCAATATCTGGTTCGATATGCCCAACAACCGCATGACCCAACCTCTGGTCGACAGTTGATGCACTCAACCTCTCCCGACATACCACTGGTCCAACTCACTCAGGTGGCCACACCCTTGATGCGATCTTCAGCTCCTATGACCTCATCTCTATACCCAGTCAAAAGCCGCTTATCTGGACAAAGCACTCTCCCATCCCTTTCTCTATCCACACACCAGTCCCTCCTCCCACAGCTTCCCAGCCCCCACTTTGATCACAAATGCTAGAACAAAGTCAAGGTACAGCCCGACCTAGCCGAAGCCCTGCTACTCTGTCCCACAGCGACGCTGACCTGTGGGGGACCCTTAACCATCGAATCATTTTACTCCTGGCTTAAAAATACCCTAATTCGCCTCACACAAAGAACCGTCCCCCAAATTGTTCACACCCCACCTGAAGATTTTAAAAAGTCAAAATAACGCAAATAGCTAGCATCTAAAACCAATCTCAGCAGATCTATGGTTGCCCTCCACCACAGTAATTACAAATCTGAGATCCGAAAGGCCAAAAAAGCCTATTAAAATAAACAAATTCTGAACTGTGCAGCAGCAGAAAAGAACTCTACAAGATCATCTCAGAATGCATGAAACCTACTTGCACCTCTGCCCAAACATCCCCCAAGCAAACCCTCTGTGACTCCCTCTCGCTAGATTTCTACAAGACCGCTCTTGACAGGATGGCAATCCTCAATACCAAACTCTCCACCCTCACACCCTGCCCTACATCTAACCCTCCCGATCCTGTTGCCCCGACAACCACTACGCCAACCTTCAAGTCTTTCCAACCCAAACTCCTTCTAGCCCTGGGACAGAGACCACATCTCCCCCCGCTCTCCGCCCGCTCCATGTACGATGCAGGGCCAACTTCATAAGCCTGTGCATTACCCACCAAGCAGTGCACAAGACCGTCCCAACGTACCGACAAGAGAAGATAAAACCCTACCTCCCATCACGCACCCAAGATCAAGCACGGTCCTCTTATTAGTGATTCCAACCTCCAATTCAGCCAGGATCAGAGGATCCGCCTTTTCAACCTTAGCTTCAAATCTGTGGAAATTACTCCCCCCAAACATTCGACACAACCAAGACTACATGGCCTTCTGCAAAGCTCTAAAAACGGGCTTTCCATAAACCCGATTAAGACCATCTAGGGCCTCTGGCAACCCACGGTTAAATGTTCGAGGAGATACCAAGCAATGACACCACTGAAAGAGACTATTAAGTCACCAAGACAGAATCAGGAACCGGTTACCATATAGGACGACCTTAACGTTCTGCAGGCGCTAGATCTGACCGCTGACTATACGCCTCTTGAGTCTACTACACATGCCTAGCTTCCTCCCGAGCACAGCTATCGCAAAATGCGTTAATGTAATCTGGAAAAGTGGGCTTGTAAGAATAAAGTATCCACTCCAGACACTCACCTCTCCGATCACTATGCTCGCTCTCTCTCTACTCTACACCAACACACAATAGAGCGCAGCTACACCAATCTATCAATTTCGACCTAGCTGCCCACATACAAACAATACTCTATGAACACCTCAACATCCTGCTAAAACGCAGCTATAGCCCACGAAACATTAGCCTAGTTGCCTACATAAGCATCTTACATAGGACTAACGCCACCAGAAACCAGTCTCGGAGACCAACCTCCAGACTGCACACATTCAACTGATCTCAATACCACAACTAATGTTAGGATGCAGCTGCCATCAAGCAATCGCATCAGCTGCTCACATATTGAGAGCATCCAAGCACCCTATGATACCCTACTCTCTTGAATGACCTGGATTACAGTCCCCTATGGCGTTCAACCCACAAGCACTTTGAGGTCATACCAATGATATATAGAGCATTATATAAATGCCAAACAAAATAACATTATGGAAGCAATTTGCTTTCAGAATAGAGTTATCGGGAATATTAATAGTTTCATCTAATGTAAGCAATTACCTTTTATAATTACACAAAAGGTTCTGAATGGAAGAACTTTGACAACATCTTATAGTCCATGACACTTAGATGCCTTGCAAATTCTTTGTACATCATTCAATTGTATGGAAGTCTTAGATACTTACCTGAAACTATTTCTCCAGCATTGCTATCTTTCATAGATTCAAATGCTTGAATATTCCCTGTCAGACCGGGAATCCTCGATTTATATACATTATTTCCCAAGTTAAAAAGCAATCATGATTGCCCATTGTGTCTAATAAGACATTCACTTGTGTAGTCCCTCCACCTCACTTTGGTCCTTCATGACTCCAACCAATCAGGTGGCAGGACTTAAGCTCCACCCCAGGCAGCCATCTTCAGATTTTGAGCCATAGTGACTACATATATGACTGCCGGGAATTGGAGCAGCCTCTCAGGGGAGGAGGGTGGGCGCATGTTAGGCAGAAACCTGTACAGTTCCCTTAGGGACCATTACAAAAGATTTAAGACTGCAGGTGTTGGCAGTAAACCCACTTGGTAGCAGTCTGCACCACCCAGATTTACCTGGTAGCTGTGGCTGAGCAGTCAGACTTCCCTCAAGAAGAGTTAGGCAGTATGCAAAGTATACCCAATAGGCTCTCAGATACAATGATACAAGCAAACACTGACCAGAGCTTTGGTATCAAAGTATATCATTATTTATTTAAAAACACACAGTTGAAACACTCCAGCACTCTTATTGTAAAATATTCTAAACACAGTTACTATTGTAATATATACACCCCTTTTTCCTCATCAGATAAGTCACAGTAAAACACCACTTATTTTCATACAGAGGTGAGCGCTTAACTAGATTGCACTCTAATAAGTTTGTGAGAAAGGGAGGGAAAAAGGTACACCACTCTAAGATTCAGGAACACTGTTAGCAAGGCAGCAAAGCAAAAGTCACTGGTGAGCCAAAGTCCAAAGGCTGGGCCCACTCTTAGAGAGAGCAGAGCACAAATGCGCCCAAGATCACGCAGTTACACTAGACGTAGAAAGTCTTGCATAGGGTTCAAAAAGAGTTTAGAGAGGCTTTAGGAAAGTTTAGCCAGGGTGTCCCAGACTAACCCAGGTTCGAAAGCCGAGGGCTAAATCTACCCCGTAGTCGGTAGCAAGGGAGGCCAGGCGGGACACGGTACCTTAAGTTGGAAGGATCCTCCAGCGGTGGCAGTTGTTCCTGGTAGTGGGTGCAAGCTGCGTCGTTGTCCAGGGGAAGAGACGATCTCGACTTGGAGGAAAGATGAAGGTCGTTGCACTACCAGGGAAGAAACCAGCCGCAGAGTTTTCCGGTTAAAGGTGGTACCTTTGTTTCACGGTCGTGGTAAAACATGGTATCCCGGTTGCCGGGGTGCTAGGCACGGGCAAGGCCGCCACGAGGTACGTCGGGAAAGCGAAAAGATGGTGAAACTGGTTATCCCCACCAGTCAAAGGAAGAAGACTCTCCGGCGGGAGATCTGTCGTTGGGAAAAGTGGTGAGGCAGTCCAGCAGGGCTCCATCGATGGTGGTGTCGTGGCAGGTCGGCTCAGCTTCTCCCTCGTCGGATTCTTAGGTCCTGTGGCGACTTCTGAAGTTCCAGTCCCCAAAGCCCTGCTTTTATGCAGCAAACCCCCATTCACTCAGCCTAGCTGTCACTCAAACATGCTAAGTGGTGAGCCGGCCGGCTCACCACCTGGGCCAATCAGGATGGAGTGCGACTTGAGTTGCCTAGGCAACTCAGTACAGGGTGCCTAAATTTCCCTCCACCCCTCCTAAGTACCCCAGACAGAGTGGCACCACTTTGGACGGCTTCTGTGGAGAAGCCCGCCAAAAAGTGGAACGAAGGGCTCCACTTGGGTTGGAGTCACAGAAGAGAACACAAACGCCATTTTAGAATCAAGTTTTGGCAAAAAATACCAACCGGAGAATTAATATTAATTAAATAAACCGGCGGTATGTTCAAGGCTTCCGTAAATAATTAAATAAAGATAGTAGCCCAAAACAATGGGAAATCCCATAGGAAAATATTTGCGGTTGAATATAAAAAGTAGTATCCACTGCCACCAGCCAAAACTCGATCAGGGGGGACGGAGACGTGCCCCCTCGGCAATTGAATTGCCCCAGCCAGTACGTCCACAATATGATGGTTTGTACTGGTTCTGTTCAGAGTCAATGGTGACTTTACATGCCCTGGGAGACAGTCAGTCCCAGGGTATGGAGTCTATACTGGGGGGTCACTATGACACCCCTGTGTCACTGCACTGAGGGTGCTGTGTAACACACATCACAAAAACACATGAAGCCCTATGGAGTAAAATACCCCATAGCCCATTAAAAACATTAGATTAAAAGAAGCACACTCAAATCATGCCCAAGAGTGAGGGTAAAAGAGTCTCACTCTTGGCAGGAGAAAAAAATAAAACCCAAAAATCCAGCAAAGCTGCTGTGGGAACTCACTAGGTTAGGAAATTCAGCCTAAACAGAGCACTCTCCCTAACAGCGCATGTGAATCTTTGAAAGATATAAATTCTGGAGAAATACAGTTACAGGTAATTAACTAAGACATCTCCAGCACTTGATATTTCATAGATTCACATGCTTGAATAGAATACCAAGCATTTAAGCATGCCAAAAATGGTTACACACATTGAAGGTTAAACTTCAGCATCCGTAGAATATAGCAACTTAATATAAGCTACATATACCTAGGGAAGGCAGGAGAAATAGGCTGCTCCTACCTTAAAGAAACATGGTGCGGAGGACCGCCTCTCCGACCACCGATTCCCTGCTGGTGTCTGTTAAGCAGTAACGCTTGGCGAATGTGTGTAGCGTGCTCCAGGTAGCCGCTCTACATATGTCTTATTGCTACTCTTCGTGGAAAGCGACATACGCTGCTCTACCTCTGGTGGAGTGGGCTGTCGGAGGTTCAGGGAGCGGGTCACCCTCGGACTGATGGCAATGGCTGATGCAATTTGTCACCCAGCGTGGGAGCCCTTATTTGGAGATGCACTGTCCTTTAGGGCGACCTGTGAATGCCACGAAAAAGTTGTGGAGAGGTACGGAACCATTTTGTTCTTTGTATGTAGAACTTCAGTACTCGTGCAATATCTAGAGAGTGAAGCGCGCGTTTTGCCATTGAAGTGTGGTTACTGAAGAATGTAGGAAGTACAATAGGCTCCGAGTGTCATTTCAGAGACTACCTTAGGTAAGAAATGAGGATGTGTTCTGAGAATTATATGGTCCTTCTGGAATATGGAGAAAGGAGTTTCTGTTGAGAGAGCTTGGAGTTCGCAAATTCTTCTAGCTGATGTGATGGCTACTAAAAAAGCAACCCTCCAGGATAGGAACTTTAGGTCACATCCATGGATGAGTTCATAGGGTGCCTCCATGAGTGCAGACAAAACTGTTTAAGCTCCAAGCAGGTACCGGTTCCGGCATTGGCGGGAACGTACGTAGTAATACCTTGAGGAAGACGGACTGCTGGATAAGTAACTAATGTAGCTTGACTAGGGTTTGTTGTATATGCCGATATGGCCGACAGGTGTTCTTTAATGGAGGACAAGGAGAGTCCATTTTTTGCTAGATTGAACAAATATGGTAACACTTGCTCCACAGATGATGGAAGCGGATCTGTGTGCGAAGCGGTTCTACTTTTTGATGTATGTGGTCCGGGTAGATTGTATCCTAGACGCTCTAATAATGTCCCAACGTTCTGAAGGTAATGTAAGGTTCACAAATTATCGTTCAGGAACCATGCTTTGAGCGACAGCCTCGCTGGATTGTGGTGGAGAACCTTGTAATTCTGCTGTGCCAACAATCGTTGATGCGCTCTGAGGCAAATGGGTGACTCTTGGGAGAGGAGCAGGAGGGTCGTGTACCAAACCTGCCAAGCCCACTCTGGAGCAAGGAGTATCATCTTGCAAGGTTGCCCTTTCATCCTGCGCAGCACTCGTGCCATTAACAGGGTTGGTGGGAGTGCGTACATGAACCGCCCGTCCAAGTTCTTGTAGAATGCATCCCCCAGTGTCCGCCCATGCGCAGTGTTTCTGTGCTTCTCTGGATAGGGTCTCTGATCGTGTACCTCCCTGTTTGTTGGTGTAGTGCATGAAGGTTGTATTGTCCGTCTGTATTGTGACTACATGTCCTGTTAGTACGGTTAAAAGGCTGTCAGTGCCCAGCGGATTACTCTGAGCTCAAGGATGTTGATGTGGAGTCGAGACTCTCGTGTTGGCCATGAGGCATTTGTTTGGAGTTCTGCTAGGTGTGCACCCCTGCGGGATAGGGATGTGTCTGTCCTGAGAAGAAGTGTAGACGTGTGTGCCTGAAATGGCAACCCTTGTGTTCGATTTTGTGAAGTTCCCCACCAGTGAAGTGCTTTGTGAAACGATGGTGGAAGTTGAATTACATCTTTCCATGACATGCAGGTTTGAGCCCATTGGTGGTCCAGGGTCTCCTGTATTGGTTTCATCCTTAGTCTGCAGTTGGGTATGAGGTATATACACAAGGACATCATGCACAGGAGCAACTTGAAGAAACGTACAGTGGCTTTGGTATTGTCGAGTAACCATGAGATTAGATTTAGCATCGTGGATATTCTGTCTGCAGAGGGTAGCTCTCTGGGGATGCAAGTGTTTAGTTCTGCTCCTAGGAAGAGTGCTGTTTTGGCTGGTACTGGGTAGGACTTTGTTTCGTTGATGGTAAACCTAGCGTTTGGTGTACATTCATTCTCTTTGCAACCGCTATTGTTGCGAGGTTGTACGACCGTTCCTTCATTAGCCAGTCTAGGTATGCAAAGACCGCTGTTTGTGTGCCTCAGATTCGCTGCTACTGCTGCTAGGCATTTGGTGAAGACCCTTGGTGCCGAATTTAGGCCCAAGAGGAGGACGCGGAATTGCAAATGCGCATTTCCCACTGAAACCTGAGGAATCGTCTGTGTGCTGGGTGGATGTGGAAGTACGCGTCTTCCATATGCAGGGTTACAAGAAAGTCATTCTCGTTTATCCATGAAAGCACATTTTGAAGGCACGTCATCTTGAATTTGATGCGCTTGACGAACTTTTATAGTGCCCCCAAGTCCAATATTGGTCGCCACTGGCCATTCTTTTTCTTGATTAGGAAAAAACAAGTAGAAACCTCTTCCTCTTTGGTTTACTGGTACTGGTTATATGGCTGCTTTTTGCAACAGCTTGCGAATTTCCATTTTGAGATTTTTCATCAAATGGATTTTGCGTGGTAGAGGTGGAAGAGAGCGAGGTCGGTCTAAGAATTCGATAGTGTCCCCCCTGTGTATAACTTGTAACACCCAATAAACTTAAGAGAGGCTAGAGGTAATATTTCCTATGACCGATAGTGAACAGCCCTCTATAAACAGAACTCTTAAACAATACACAATGTAACTTGTAACACCCACTTGTCTGATGTAATGTCTTGCCAACAGTGGAAGTGTTGGCTTATCCTTCCTCCCACTGTGGTGAGGCGTGGAAGGGGTGCACATGGATTGTCAGTTTTGTTTAGACTGGGTTTTCAAGTTGCCCAAACCACGTCTCCCTCAGAGTTGTATCTGGTGGTGAGTTGTTATTTATTGGCCTGATATGCACTGTTTTGTGTTCTTTGGCTGTACGACAGCCTGTTGTATCCTCTATATCTCACGCATGAGCCCCGAAAAGACCGAAAGGGGTGGCATGTCAGTGTCCGATTTAATAGCTTTTAAATGGTAGCCATTTTATTGCCAAATAGGGCTTGTCCATTGAAGGGCATATCAAAGATGTGTGCCTGTACTTCTGGCCTAAAACTGGCTGCCTTCATCCAGGCCTGCCTTCCAAGGGCTGTTCCATGGTCCATTTGTCGAAAACCTGATTCGGCGACATCTACAGCTGCATAGATCATGTGATCCTGAGGTGGGTTCCCCATCAGTTATCGATTTTGCCTCCTCCAGAAATTCTGCCGGCAGCTGTTTGGCTAGTTTTGACATACATGGCCAGAGTTCTCTGCCAATTCAAGCTGTCACAGCTAAGGTATTAGCTGCCCTGATAGTCAGAGATGCCGATGACGAGACCTTTCTGCCCATGTCCTCTAGCTTTCGGCCTTCTTTGTCTGGTGGCGCTATTAGTGGTGATGTCCAAGTCAAATTCTTTTGTGCTGCGACAGTGAGGACTGAGTCGGGTTTGATGTGTCCCCTTGGTCATAGAGGAGACTTATCCGGAGCCTTCTATTTCTTTTCTGGTCGTGATATCAAGGCAGGTGTCGATAGATGGGTAGAGAGAATCCTTACCCCTGCATCCCAAATTGTGTCCAATCGTAGGATAGTTGTGCCAGTCCTCCTTCGTTTATCTCTGTGCTCGTAGATTCTTTTTCCTCTGAAGTCACTTGTATTTTGAAAATGTCTGCTTCCCTGGCAATTATGGTGTGGAAGGATACCAAGTCATCAGGATGTGATGTTTCCCTTGGGGAATCTCACCGTATTTTTTCTATCACAGTTATCCCATTCGCTATGCTGCTCTGGGTCCTCTGTGATCTCCCCTTCCACTGGTTCTCCTGTGTCTGTGAAATCCCTGAATAGGTCCTCCTGCCAATCCGAAACTGACACAGTGGAGGGTACCGTTGTTGGATCCCTTGAAGGTGAAGTTCTGCATGATAGAGGTGAGAATCTTGGAGGTGAGACTCTTGTTGGTGAAGCACTGCGTGATAGTAGTCTGTCCCTGGGCCCGTGCAGCAGCTCAGGAGATAGTGTACGTTTACGGGGTCTACTGTTAGTAGGAGAGCCCCTAGGCTTAGGGTGTTGAGGTGACCTGTCTCTTTGTGGAGACCTTGTGCCCACTGAACTTGTGGATGCATCCCTATGTCTGGAAGCAGGGGGGTGGGGGCCCAAGAGTTGAGCTCTTTTGAGTCTGTTCAACTCCTCTGATTCGCTGCATGGTTTCCATCAGTGTAGGATCAAAAGTGTCAGTGATGACCTCAGTAGTAGCATGCCATGGTGGACTATTTTTTTTCGGCGTATGAGTGAGTTGTTCACCCATATCTTCAATGTCGGAGTATTCTTGTACAATAATATCTGGTAACTCCACCATCTCCTTAATTGTGATAATTGGAGTTTGTTACAGGCTCTTCCTGTCCCTGTAGGGGAGGGGATTGTGTCAAACCCGGGACGCTCATGGACGGCTTATCTGGTCTAATCTTTTCCGTAGACGCAGGCGTTGGTGGCTTCATCGACAAGGGTTTTGTGGAGTAGTGATTTTTTTTTCCTTTGCCTTCGATGAAGATTCTTTCGTCGTCGACGATTTGGATGAAGAGGATTTGCTCATCAACAAGTACGTTTTTAACATTGTCGTGGATGGGTTTTCCTTCGTGTGCAGTTTGGGCATCAACAAACTTGTTAGCACGGCCGCTCGTAAAGAGCCGTTCCCCAGATGAAGGTTTAGATGCCGTCTCCTTACCTTTTGATCCACAGAGTTTGAGGAAGGCGTAAGGGAGCTTTTCTCAACCTTGTTCCTGCTCTTGTGAGGTGGGGAGATTCCCCTTTCCACTGAAGAGGCCCTTCTCTTAGAAGCTTGTCTCTCAGTAACCTTGTGAGATGTTACAGGGGCTTTTTTTAGCAGATTCTTCAACAGAATATTGACATTTGGACTCCAGATGTAACAGCATCCTTCTGTACCTGTCCTGCAGTGTGTTGGTGAATGTTTTGCAGAACTCACATTGGTGAATATCATGAGGAAATAAACAGTAAATGTACTGTTCATGGGGATCCCTCATGTGCACCAATTGCTGCCTGCATCTGCTGCAATCCTTAAACAAGGAAGGCTTTTTGACAGTTCCGGTCGCCATGGTGCCAAGGTGGTCTTCACTCACCTCATTGGTTATGGGTCATAAAGGACCAAGGTGAGGTGGAGGGACTACAGAAGTGAATATCTTATTAGACATAATGGGCAATCCTTATTGCCTTTTCCTATGGGAAATAAGGAATATAGATAATTATTTATTTATTTATTAAATCGCTGAGGATTCCCGGTCTCACAACAAGAAATATTCAAGCATGCAAATTTATGAAAGATCCAATGTTTGAGAAATGTAAATTTTTACACTGAACACAAGGAAGAAATTGAGGTATATTTAGGACAGATGTTTACTTTATTACAATTGTTTCCATTAACTGTCACAGAAAGCACTTGTTTGACTTACTGTAGGACAATTTGTATGTAAATTAGGAAAAGATCAACATTCGCTTTAGAAATTTGATGGAGCTCGTTTCCAATGTGCCGATTCTTTATTATTTAAAAGCTTGAAATCATCAATTAGTACAGGGTTATATCTTTTTAAAGCACTAACATCCTAGAGTGTTGTGTTTGTATCCATCTTAATTGAATCTTTAATGATGGTAATTTTGCCTGAAATACCACTGTACAGTGAACTAGGATACTTGGGGTTTCAATCAAATGATTTAATTAGTTTTCGACTAACCAGACAAGTTAAATTAAGACTTCTCAATGTAAATGAACTTACCTTGCAGTATGTGATTAAAAACAAGCAAGTAATTGTGCAAAGTACACACAGATGTACATCACATTATAAAAAGTCTAAATCTTTAGATATTGATTTCTATTTTCTCTTCATAATTGGATTGGGGTTGACTATTAAGATACGACGCAGACATAATAGTAATAAATTCCAACTGGAACCTAGATAAACTTTCAAAATGGTGTCCCATATAACAACATTTTTATTATTTTGGGTTTTCCCATAAAGATTTTCAGGATGAACTCAATAGGAAAGTGCTGCTTTTACCATTGTAAATAATGTATAAAGTACATGTGGGCACCTTGACAGAGATCAAAACATCCACCCAATTATTAGTGTGGCGCTCAAAGTGTAATCTGGTTTGAATGTACAAGGAAAAAATACTAAACCTCACTAACACAAAAAACAGGAAAACTGAGGACTAAAAAAGGCAAAATAGATGCATCTAATACGATCAGTTAATCAAGAGTGCCTATGCCTTCTAACAGACATGCCGTTTCAGAGTCTTGGCATCAATCCTTGTCACACAGGAGGGGCTCACATTTGCCTGCTCTCCGCACCACACAGGTCATCACGGTCTTAGCCTTCAGGTCCTCTGGCTCATCATGTGGAGCCAGTGTAAGACTGACATCTCCACCCAAGCTTTCTGCCTCAAGGCTCAGGGTTATTTTGATACACCCCTCAGGGGTTACCTGATGTTTCCTTGATGAGCCGTTATCAGAGATCTAAATACCCATTGTGCGTCACTGAGAGACCCTCAATCCATCAGGTCTCAAGGTGCACCAGTGCACAGTTTGCTTTGCAAGTGAACTTGCACACTTGTATTTGGACTTCACATGATTAGTGACAATTTTCATTTCATTACAGTTTGACAGTCTGCAGTATTTCAGATGTGTACCTTTATGGAACTCCTCTATCAATCAGAGTCCAATGACCAGATGTGCTAGTGAGGGGGATACACATGTGCCATATATGGTTGTGGATAGTGCCCATCTCAGGGTGAGAACCAGCTACCAAAAACAGACACAATCTGCTTGTGATTGGATTTTAGATTAAAGTCTGAAGCCAAACCTGAGAAATAGGACTTAATTTGGCAGCACACGTGGAAATTCTGCTGTCCACTGCACTCTTCCAAGAGCTATTCTAAAAGCTAAGTTCAATGGACACTGGTCTGCTGCCCAGAATGAACCAGCAGTCTTTCCCCTTGCATTAGTTATCCATAATTTCGACGAGACCGGCCCAATCAAATCACAAGCGTTCAAAGAGCCTCTTCTATTAAGAGAGAAGCACTGGACTATAAAAACACCAGAACTCACAAAGTTCTCAGGTTGCTAGCCTAAACGTAGGACAAGTTACAACCCAGAAGAAACTCAAAAGAAACATTCAGGATCCAAGAACTTCCAACTCTTATCTGAACTACTGTTCACCAGGTATCGCAAGCAGAGCTTTGCGTTCAGCAAACTGTTCTGTGTCCCAGCTCCTGCAGTTATTCTCTTGTTATGTAGTTATGTTAGGTCATTTGTAAGGTGCCAAAGCCCAAAGGCATCCAGGCGCCATAAAAAGGGAAATACAGTAACTATCTTATTATGCAAACAAAATGGTCTTTAGCTGTTTTCTGGAGTCCAAGTGATTTTGATTATTTCGCAATTGTTCAGGAAGGGCATTCCAAGCCCGTGCAGCTTGCACATGGAAGGCACGTCCATTCCCTCGAGCTCTCTGGGCGCAATCGACTTCTAAAAGACAAGCTTTAGCAGACCGTAGATTTCTTTTAGGTTGATGGATTCTCAGCCTATTTTTACGATAGGCTGGGGCATCACCAAAAACAGATTTATGACAAGTGGTCCGTAACTTAAACAGAACTCTGGCTGGGAAGTGAATGGAGTGTCTTTCTGGCCACTGAGGGAGGCTCGGTGCGGCTCATTTGATATACAATGCACACAGCGGCATTCTGAATCTTCTGTAATTTTTGAATGACTATCTTCCTGGATCACCCCAGGTGTCTAATGCAATAGTCCACTCTCGGGAGTATCACGGCTCTAACCAGTTGTTTGCGGTTGTCTTCAAAAACCAGTGGAGCCACTTGTCGAAGCACCTTAAGGTGGTAGTTGGTGCTTTTTACAATAGCATCCACGTGTGCACCACTATCCAGACTGGCTTCCAAGTAGGTGCCCAGAGTCTTTACCTTAGGTGCTACTGAGATCTGACTGCCATCAATCTGGCTCAGTTTCTCTCTGGCTTGTCTAGGGACATAAAGCATCAACTCGGTCTATGCCGCGTTAAGGTATAGTCAATTACTAGACATCCAGCTCTCGACTATCTGGTAGACTGAATCCAGCACCTGTTGGTCTCCGTCATGTTCTCTCTAGTGCTAATTGGAAGTCGTCTGCGTAGTTGCAGAAAAAAAGGCCCAGATTTTCAAGGTCCAGACATAGCGGGATGATTTAGATATTAAAGGGCAGAGGGGAGAGGCACACACCCTGGGGAACTCCACAGGTGGTTATTTCAGCCTCTGATTCACTTTCCCCCCCAGTGAACTGCGCCCTTCAAGGAAAGATTTGAGCCAGATTATAGCCACCACTGACAGACCCCCAAAAGTGGCCATCCGATCCAGTAAGATTTTGTGGTCCAGCAAGTCAAAGGCTGCTGACAGATCCAACAGCATCAGCAGACCCTGCTTGCTGGACTCCAATCCGGAGTGCATGAAAGTGTGCAGATCCAACAAGGCGCTCTTGGTGCCGTGGAAACTGCGGAAGCCTGATTGTTTTTTATGTAGGATACCATTCTCAGACATGGGCCTGAAGTTGCAGCATAGCTACTTTATCAATGAGTTTCAAAAAGAATAATGTATTGGTAATTAGCCTCAAATTTGCCGCGTCATTAGGGTCTATACCCGCTTTTTTAAATAATGATGTAACTGCAATTTTTTTTTATCAGGGATGTTATGTTACCAGTTCGAAAAGAGGAAATTAAAAATCTGCAGAGGAATGGGGCGAAAATATCCTTCTGCCCCAATGATCTTTGAAGGGAGGAGCTCACCCGGACAACTCGTGGGATGCATCTTCCTCTGAATATTGTGTATTTCTGAAGTAGTATGCTTCCTGAATCGAAAGCCAGTTTGGGGCTTCTGTGGGGCTTGCTCCCCGTTACTCAAGGGTTGGGAGCACGCTTCAGGATAGACGTGTCCTTCGTCATTTCCCTGATCACTAACAGTGATGGCATGTGAGGTTGTCCTGGTTAATTCTTCCTGGATTTTCCTTTGAGCAGTTTTTAGTTTATCAGAAAAAGCTTTCTGTACTCTATTACAATCTTTGTTGGTAGGTTTAATGATGGGATTGGTGCTTGCAGGTTTCTCCCATGACCTAAATAATCAGAAGAGTTCCTTGGTTTGGTTCCCAGCCTGGAGGATTTGTTCGTTGTACAAAATTGTGCTTGCTTTCCTTTGCCTTGTGCTTCCAGGCTGTCAGATTCTCAGAAGTCTTATCTCTCAACCAAGTATGTTCCGCTTGTCTTTTTATGGTTTTTAGTTTTGCCAGCTCAGGAGTAAACCATTTAGGATTTTGGGTTATCTCTGATAGTTCTAGTTTTCAGTGGTGCCACATGATCCAGCATACTCAGAATCTCAGTTATATTTTAATAAGGACTTCCGGATGGTCAGAGTCGTCAGTTTTTGTCATAGTGTCTAAACATTTTACGAGAATGGGTGCAGTAACAGTCTTCATGTTTGTTAAGCACTTTCCACCCCGGTTCGTGCTTTCTAGGTGAAAGGGATAGAAATGTTAGCTGAAAGATTGAAAAGTGGTCTGAACAGATACATGGCGTGGTAGTTATATTATCAAGAAGGATGTTTCCTCTTCCCACCCAGTCGAGGATATGTCCTTTTATATGACTAGGTTCACAATTATGTATTTTTATCTGTTGGCCTTCTCAAGTGCAAAAGCTTTATTGTCTTTAGCATGACCCTTCCAAAGATTAAAATCACCCAATATCAATAAGGCGGAGTTAGTGGTCAATAATGGGGCTAAAACATCTACAATCTCCTCGTTACATTTAGAGGATTACATGGTGGCCGATAAACTAAAACCAGATTTATGCTATGATTAGAGTCAGGAAGTAGTTTAACATGTAACAAGTCACAGTCTTCGTAAATTCCAAGTTTCCTTTTACATAATACTGCCACACCGCCTCCTAGGCTCCCCTCCCGGTTTTTTCCGAAGAAAGCATATCCGGGTGGTGTCACCTGTTCGATGGTAGGGCTGTGTGCGTCTGTAAGCCAGGTTTCAGTGATACACCTCTCTAGCCTTAGCTATTGTTTGGAGGATTTTTGTATGGCCCATTTGAGCAAAGTTCAGATTAAGGGAAGAGGAGTCTTACCTGCCGCCAAAACACCCATTTATGGAATACGTCGTCGGACCATCGAAAGAACGTTACCAGGTAAGAGAGTAACTTGTTCTTCGAGGGAATTGGGTCCTCTGACGTATTCCATATCTATGACAGACTCACAAAGCAGTACCAACGTAAGGAGGCGGGAAAAGAATTTAAAATATGCAAATTTCGAATGCCCAATCAAATTGCAGAGTAAAGGACCGTCTTGCCATAGGCCAGATCCTGTCCCCAGATAGAATCGAGCGAGTAGTGACGTACAAAGGTATGGACCGAAGCCCAGGTGGCTGAATCACAGATGTTACGAATAGGAACACCCCATTGCAGGGCAGTAGAGGCAGCCATACCCCTAGTAGAATGGGCCCGTAAACCTACGGGAGGGTCCTTACCCGCCAAGCGTTAACATTCAGCAATTGCCAAGATAATCCATCGAGACAGTCTGCTTAGTAACAGCTTGATCCAAACGCCTTCCAGCGTAACCAATAAAGAGTTGATCGTCCACTCTGACCCGGGACATGCGTGCAATGTAGAAGCTTAAAGCTCTCCTAGGATCCAGCCTATGGAGCCTCTCCTCTTCCGTACCAGGATGTGGAGGAGGATAAAATGCCGGAAGAAAAACCTTCTGGCTTAAATGGAATTCCGACACACCTTCGGAAGAAAGGAAGGACGAACTCTAAGGACAACCCTGTCCTTATGAAACAGTGAAGAGTGGCTTAACTGAAAGTGCCTGCAACTCACTCACTCTGCAGGCGAAGTGACCGCAACTAAAAACACAGTTGTAAGGGTTAACAGTCTCAAAGGACAAGAATGCAAAGGCTCAAAGGGAGAACCCATTAAAAATTTGAGAACATGGTTCAGATCCCAACCGGGCACCTGCAAAGGTGACGGAGGGAACACATAAGTGAGCCCTTTCAGAAACTGAGAAATTAAAGGGATTTTAAAATAAGAACACTCCTCAGACGAGCGCTTAAATATAGAAAGCGCCGCCAGGTAACCTTTAACGGTACCCACTTGCAGGCCCTTGTGGGCCAAAGAAAGCAAAAAAAGACAGAACCACAGGAATGTCACATGAAAAAGGATCCACATTCTTAACCCTGCACCAGTCGCAGAACTTTCTCCAACGGCAACGGTACAGAGACACTGTTGCCGGCCGTCTGGTCTAAAGCAACACCGCCATCAGGTCTTCAGAGAGGTCCCAATCCTTATACCTCAACCTTTCAGAAGCCAAGCTTGAAGGCTGAGGGATCTGACCTCTAGATGGAGAGCCTGACCGCCCTCCCATGAGAGCAGATCGTCTCGGTAGGGAAGGCGACGTGGGGGGCAGATAAACAAGTCGAGAAGGTCCAGGTACCACGTCCTCCTGGCCCATGCCGGAGCAATGAGGATCGTCCGGGAACCGAACCTCCGTAACCTCCGCAGCACTTGCGGAATGACTGGGACTGGAGGAAACGCATACAGCAGTGGGAAGGACCACTCTACTACAAACGCGTCTCCTAAGGCTCCTCTTCGAGGAAATTCCCGCGAGCAGAACCTTTCGCACCTCCGGTTGACACTGGAGGCGAAAAGATCCACTTGCAGGGTCCCCCAAAGGGCGAAGATCTCCAGGAGAATCTCCTGAGCCAGCTCCCACTCGTGAGAGATCGTGCTCTGCCTGCTCAGAGCGTCCGCCATCTCGTTCTCGTCTCCGGCCAGATGAACTGCCGAGATCAAAATATCCTGCTGGATGGCCTAGAACCAGAGTTGCATCGCCTCCCTGCACAGAGGAAGTGACCCTGTCCCCCCACCCCCTTTTTGTTGAGGTAGTGCATGGCCACTGTGTTGTCCGTCAGAATCAGGACATTCTTTCCTCGCACAGTTGGCAGAAAAGCCTTCAGGGCAAGCCTGACGGCACTCGGCTCCAACAGATTGATATGGAGTGTGGACTCAGATGGAGACCAACAACCGCTGTCCGTCAACTCGTTGGCATGAGCTCCCCATCCCATGAAGGATGCGTCCATCACGATCGTCACCTCCGGCCAGGGTAGCCACAAAGGAGCCCCCTTCATCAGATTGCCTTCGACTGCCCGCCAGAGAAGGTCCTGGGCAACCGAGGGCGGCACCTGAACAGGGTCAGACATCCTGCCGGAGGACTAAGACCACTGGAGCTTGAGTGCCCATTGCAAAGATCTCATCCGCAACTTGGCCTCTGGCACCAGAAGAATGCAGGATGCATGAGGCCGAGCAATCTCAAGAACTCGAACGCAGGGAGACTCTGGGCATGTTGGAACTTGTGCTCCGATGTACTGAAGCCGCTGAGTTGGCCTCAAGTGGGACTTCAAGTTGAGGGAGAAGCCCAGCCTGTCAAGGGAGTGGCAGGTGACGGACAGATGATCCAGGACTTGCTGATCAACCAATCGTCCAGGTAGGGGTAGACGTGAATCCCCCCCTTTCCTGAGATACGCTGCCACCACCACCATGAGCTTGGTGAAAACCCTCTGGGCGGAGGTCAATCCGAACGGCAGGACCCGAAACTGAAAGTGCGAGTCGCCAACCGCGAACCTTAGGTACTTCTTGTGCTTGGGATGGATCGGCACATGGAAATAAGCGTCCTTGAGGTCGAGAGACACCAACCAGTCTTGAAGTTGAAGGGCCTGGAGGACTTGAGAGTAACCATCTTGAACTTGTCCTTCCTAAGGAGTTTGTTCAAACCGCGCAAGTCCATGATGGGTCTCAATCCCCAGTCTTTCTTCGAAATCAAAAAATAAGGGGAATACCATCCCTTGTTCCTCTCCGCTACAGGCACCAGTTCTATGGCATCTTTCTCCAGCAGGGATTGAATTTCCTGCGCCAGGAGCGGACCCGGACTCTTCAAAGAGATTCCCCGGTGGATTGTCGTGAGGCCTCTGCCGGAAAGGAAGACAGTAGCCGTGGGCGGTGATCTCCAGAACCCACACATCTGAAGTAATGGCACGCCATTCTACAAGATGCTGCGCCAGCCTGCCCCCAACCGGTGAAGCATGGGCCTCATGACTGAACAGAAGCAGCTGCGGTGTTGCCTGAGGGCAGAGAGGCAAATGCTCACGCGGCCTTGGCACCTCGAGTACCTTGTTTACCACCTCTGGCACTCCTACGGTTGCCCTTTGACTTGCAGCTCCTCTCGCTTTACTAAAGGATGAGTAATAACGAAAGGAACCTCCCCCTCAACAGCTATGCCCTAGGACGAAAAGGCGGAGGTTGGTGGACTGCAGCGCCCAACGATTTCGCTGGAGCTTTGGAGGTCCGCAACCTCTCAAGGCTCTCGTCAGCCTTGCTGCCAAAAAGATGTTCACCATCAAAGGGCATGTTGAGGAGCCTGGCTTGCACATCAGGAGCAAACCCCGACTTCCTCAACCATGCAAAACTGCGTATCATGGTGCTCGCCGCCATGGACCGGCTGACACAGTCTGCCATGTCCAAACCCGACTGAACGGACTCACACATGGCATCCTTGCCATCCTGAATAATAGCAAGAAAACCATCCCGTTCGTCTCCTTCGGGAATATGTTCAGCCGCTAAGGAAATACAGTTCGAGTGTGCGTGAAACGTGACAAGGCACATACGGAGTTGGCCGCCTGAAGAGCCATACCCCCCTGAAGAAAACACTTTCTTCGCCCAGCCATCAAAACGCTTGTCGTCACTATCAGAAGGGATGGTAGGATACAACGGCTGCTTTGCTGGGGCCATAGCCGCCTGCACCACCAAACTCTCCGGAGTGGGGTGTGTGGTCAAGTAGCAGGGGTCACTACTGGCTGGGCGGTATTTTTGCGGCAAAGACTTGCCTACTGCTGGGAGACTATCCGGAGCAGTCGAAGCCGTAGCCACCCTTCTTTGCAGAGCCATATGGAATGGCAGTACCGGGTCAGTGGGTGGACCTTGGTCGAGGATATCCGTCAGGTTATCCTGCACAAAATCAACTGGGGGTGCCGACCACCCCAAGTAGTCCGTGACCCTCGACATAAGGCGCCGGTACGATGAGACTGCATGGGTGCCAGGCTCAGGCCTACAGAACTACACCTCCGGAGAGGTGTCCAGACCACTGGTGTCATATGCAGGGACTGATGCAAGTCCTCAATCTGGCTATGACCAGGAAGAATCTCATCTCGTACCGTGTCCGGAACCAACCCATCTTCAGAACCCTCTTCCACCTCAGAAATATACTCCATAAGCTGGAAAGTGGGCAATTAATAAGTGAGAAAGGCATGTTTTGCCTTGGCCAGAGCCTTTCTAGGGGGTTCCCCCCGTGCTACGGGGTACCTCTGACACCACTGCCTCGAAAGGCGTTGAGGTCGTCGAGTGAATCGGTGCCGACGGCTTCGACACAGGCCTCGAGGGAAGAGCCCTGAGCGTGTCCTTCGACAACCTGGGCGCCGATGGCGTCTACGACTTCCTCGGAGGCGGAGCCTCGAGAGCGTCTATCGACAACCTCGGCGCCACAGGCGTAGACTTCTTCTTCGAAGACTTCACAGGTGCACACGGGCTCGAGCGCGTTGAGGACCGGGACCTGGAACGGGCATGACTGGAACGATTCCACATGTCCGAGCGGGACCTCTCCCGCGAATCGTGCCGATCACCCGAGCCTGAAGGTGTACGAGCGGTGTCTCCAGTACGATCACGACCGACCCCTCTCGGAGGCGCGGACGGACCGGAGCCCTATGATTCAAGAATCGCCAACATTTTCTTCCCTAAGGAAGCCCATTCCTCCGGAGAGGAACGCTTGGTGGGATAAGAAACCCGCCGACGGGCAGAGTGCTCGGATGAGGACGGAGAAGGCAACCGATGACGGCACTTCCGGGAGTGCCTCGAAGAGGCAGAGGAGTGGCGAACCACTCCGGGCCCGAGACCCCGTGGCTTTACGACTACGATGCAGAGTTGCCCCTTGAATCGTCCGTCGAAAGCCCAGTGGACCTCGCCTTCCGGGGCTTGGACACCTTACCAACCGGCAGCTTCTTCTTACATTCCCGCAAGGACTTGGACGTAAGCGACTGGCAGTCGACACAATCATCCTTGTCATGGGCCTCCCCCGAGGCACCAGAGGCAGGCGTCGTGCAAGTCCACCACCGACATATTGGACGCGGGGTAGAAGAAAAGGAAGCCCGGACGCGGGGTAGAAGAAAAGGAAGACATCCCGGGAATACTTCACAAAATGAACAGGTTCAAAGAACCAAAAGAACAGAAACTCCAAAGAGTCGAGGAGCGCCGAGATCTCCGAAGCGAACAGTTTCGTGAAAAAACAGAACTGAGGCTACGGGCGCCGTGCGTATACTTATAACATCTGGTGACGTCAGCCGTCGAAGGAGGTCATTGAGGACGGTGTATCGACGCAGGACAGATTTTCCGAAGCAGCACAGCTGTGGTGATTATTGTCATAGATAGGGAATACCTTGGAGGACCCAATCCCCATGAATGCCACAGACTGGCTGGTCCCGCGCACGCCTACCCTCTACAATATATTCATGCTCACACTTTTTGATCAACTTGAGGATGATGGTATCTGTTACGCTAACTATGCTGACACTACTCGGTTTATTTTTCCACTTTCAGGTGATTACATCAAAGACACTGAGGTTATCAATGGCATGTATAACCAAATCCATCTCCGGATGTTGCTTAATGGCCTAGCCCTGAACAACTTAAACAGATCATAATCCTGGGCACTGGCCCAAGGTTGCTCTATTTTGATCAAACCTACTCCTCCTCCAAAATTGCAGGCGGTCTTCTCTACCCTCAAGAAAGGGAATCCTTGGGTGTTAGCATTGATCAAGAGCTCTCAAAGAGGGCCCATATTAGCTGCCTAGTGTCAAACACAACTTATTACATCAAACTACTGGCACAAATCAGACTGTACCTTGATGTGGCCAGCTGTGCTACTCTAGCCAGGGCCATCATTGGGAGCCACCTGGACTAGTGTGCCAGTACCTTACTGGGCACTGACAAAGGGGAACTAAACCAAGTTGTCCAGAACAACGCAGTGAGGGTTGTAATGGGTCTGCATAAAACTGACCATGTGTCAACAACTCAGAGTTGTTACAATGGCTCCCTTTAGCAACGAGTCATGTTTCGCATGCTTTGCATCTTACACTACTGTCTGTATGGCAAGACCCCGTCCTACCTAGTAGCTCAGCTTAAATGGCTACCAGATAGATGCCTTAGATCCCAAAACACTGGTCTACTCCACATACCCAAGGCAAAACTGACACAGGTAAAAAGTGGATGTTTTCCATGTTCAACCCCACGCCTTTGGAATACCCTTGCCCTCGACGTGAGGTTATGCCGTAGTCTGCTCAGTATCAAAGTATCAAACATAAGCTGAAAACCTTTTTTGAATGAAATTGACCACTGCCCTGCCTCACCTCCAACTGGTTGACTTCACCGATTTATTACTTTTCATCTGTTTGTATGTATGTTAGTCCTAGCGATCCCATCAATAAATAAAAATAATTCGGCAAAACTCATCACCACTAGTGCCTCCATAGAACTCCATGGCCCTACTGGAACCCCAACCCGTTAGCTCGCTAAGATTAGAATAGCAATTGTCAGTAGTTGGAAACTGTTCGCCGGTACGATAGCACAGCGAGTAGAGCGCACACTGACATCTGTGCACAGTCTCCGGACGCAGGTTAGAATCCCGGCAGGGTCAAACTCAGCCTTTCATCCTTCCGAGGTCAACAAATGAGCACCACACAGCGTGGGTAATAAGCAGCGCTCATATAACTGAGGGTTTGTAGCGCTATATAAATGCTAAATAAATGAATACAAGTGATAGTCTATATTCAGAATCCATGAAGAAAGGCACCCAAGTGATCCCAAAGTAAAGTCTTACCTTTTACATTAAAAGTGAATGAGAAGGTGTGCAAAGTGAAATGGGGACGTAGACTATTTGCAGTTTAAAGCAAGTTAGACTAATACTGTGAGAGCACAACCGATGCAGGTTCTGCACAGTCCACTTCTTTTACTTTCCAATTCTGATCCATCTGCATGCAGTGAAAATTAGGGCAGTGAATGATCACACCTGGTAGTGTGGTCAAGGGATCAAACCACAGATCAGCACAGGATCCCATATGCTTGTGATCATGTGAGCCCACATAGCAAAATGGGAGACTGACATTCTCCACTGATGTGCACCCGGTATTTCAGAGTGCATCTGAATGCTTCTTCCCAGCAACTTACATGCAAGTACTCGTTATGCGACTGGGGATTTAAAAATTATGGCTATGAATGAAAATGGAGACAAGAATGTTTTTCATAGATTTTCTCCACATTCACCCAATTCAAGTTTACAGTGTGAGTGGTAAAGGGAATCAATATTTTAAGCATCTACCAAAGTACAATTTCTGCCATAAAGCTAAACTAGTTATACTAAAATACAATTTTAAAACTGGATTAAAGGTTTGCTATAGAAGGCATTTTTTATTTGTGCTCATTATCAAAAACAGGTTTAAATCATTTTGCCATCCAAATACGAAATTACCTGAATAAAGTCTCGATCCATTTTCTCCTTCCATTCATCTCCAAACACAACAGACAACGATCCTAAAGCTAGAGGCATAAAAATCAATTAGAAAGAGAATATGAATTAATTTTTTATAATGCTATCGACTAATATAGTACAAGCCGAACTGAGGAAGTGCCTTATTTTGTATACAAAATGTATAGCAACGAAGTAAATATAAGCAAAGAAAAGAAAAATTAGAACTAACCACTGCTTTATTTCATAGAGATCCAAGCTAGAAATTGATCCTGAGTCATAATTTTAAAGCTGCTAGTCAAAATAGGAAAAGTGACTTAGTGTAACCTACTAATCCTAGTTCTTCAGCATGCTCATTATACGGTGCAGATCCTGGGACAACCTCAGCGATGATTTAAGTTACTTAACTGTAACTCCTGTTCTCCAGCATGGGTCTGGCATGGATTCACATGCTCATAGAAATTCCAAGTCAGGTTGGGAATCCTCGGAAAAAGAAAATAACAAGTTACTCACCGTAGTGACTACCTTATACTCCTAGTATATAGTCCACTTTCCTCCTTACATGAGGGACATTCCGTCCTTCGGGACGGGACCAGAGCACATTTGTTAAAAAGCATAAAAATGGAAAACATTGTGCCCTTCTCTTTTTATGCATGGTACCGCATGCGGCCGTAACCCTGCCCTCCTGAGCTCCGCCCCACGCAACGCCCGTCAGTCAGTCCTTTTCTATCACCAGGTCTGTGACCATTTAAGCAATAATAGAGTATACTTATTAGCAGGGACGGCAGGCGGGCGTATGGAGAAAAGGGGACTATGGTCTAGGAGTAAGGTAGTCACTACAGTGAATAACTGTTATACTCCTACGTCCCGTCCCCTTTCCTCCATACTTGTGGGAGATTCCAAAGCAATCCTCACAGGTAATATGAGTGGATGGAACTTCCCTACTGAAAAAGGTTTTTAAAGACAGCCTGGCCGAATTGAGCATTGGAGCTCAGTTCGAAGCAGTAATGCCTACAAAAAGCTGATGGGGAAGCCCACGTAGCTGCCTTCGCAATGGTTTCCATGGGAACATATTTTTGTAAGGCACAGTAGCTGCTTTGCCACGTACAAGGTGGGCATGAATGTCCTTCGGAGGTTGAATGCCCTGAATGTTATACATTCTGAAATACAGGAGGCAATCCATCCGGAGATAGTAGCTCTTGAAGCAGGTTTCCCTTTTCGGGTCTCCGAACGTAACAGAGTTGAGGAGCCCCTGAGGTCAGTTCTGTCCAGATAGAAATTCAGAGCTCGTCTGACATCTAAATTGTGCAACACTCTCTGTATCTGAGGCCGGGTTCGGAAAAAAAGACATGTAATGATATAGATTGATTCAAGTGAAAATCAGTCACTAGTTTAGGAAGGAAAGAAGGATGATTGCAGAGCAAAACCTTATCCTTATGGAAGGTAAAGAACGGTTGTTCCACGGACAGAGCTTTAAGCTCACTTACATGCCTTGCCAAAGTCACTGCGATCAAAAAGGCAACCTTCCAAGAAAGGTACTTTAGATCCGTCGTAGCCATGGGTTCAAATGGTTTATGGCATAAGGCGGTCAGGACCACATTTTAATCCCACTTTGGATGAGGATTACGTACAGATGGAAGATGTAGCAATAAACCTGCGAAATGCCTTTTAATGACTGGGTTTGTTAAAGAAAAGGAACAGGCGTCAGTGGACAGGTAGGCGACAATAGCCGACAAGTAAGTCCTACAAGACAAAACATGAATGCCTGAAGCAGCCAGGTGAGATATGAACGAAAGGACAGTGTCAATCGTAACACGTCTAGGGTCTAGTTGCTTAGCCAAACGACAGTGACAAAAACAGCCACTTGTTCCGATACGGAGACCCCGCAGAAGGCTTCCTGGCTGCTTGGATAATGCACATATCGTCCTCAGACAAGTTAAATTGTGCTAGGGACTTGAATTCAGGCACCAGGCCGCCAAGCTGTACGATTGTGCGGAGGGGAGCTGATTGCACTGGTGAAGCAGGTTGGGAATCAACGGCAGTCTGATCGGGGGACAAAAACGACAGATCGAGGTTCCGAAAACCAGAATCTGGCTGGCCACCAACGAGCTATTCACCGACAGCCCAAGATGGAACAGGAGCTGGAGGAGAGACTGGAGTCTTGCATTAATTGGCTATTGACCTTGAAGGAGCGTGAGCTGCAACCACAAGGGAAGTATTACTGCAGGGATGGATGGGAGGGGCGATAAGGAATACGTCGGAGGAACATCCCATCGAAAGAACGTTACCAGGTAAGAAGTAACTTGTTCTTCGAAGGGATTGTGTCCTCCGACGTATTCCTTATCTTCGATAGACTCCCACAGCAGTGGTGTGTAATTGGAGGTGGGAGTAAAATGCCATGTTTCCTTTTAGGAATGAACAGAATGTAATATGGCTTTGCCAAACCTAGTCTCTTGACTAGGAGGAATCCAGGTTGTAAAATCTTGTGAAGGTATGTGCGGACGACCATGTGGCAGCCGCACATATGTCTCGAACCGGAACCCCTCTTTGGAGGACCGAGGAGGCTGCGATACCCCTGGTTGAATGAGCCCTAAGATTTTGAGGAGGCTCTTTCCCAGCTAGTTTGTAACATTCCAGAATGGCCAAAATAATCCATCTGGAAATGGTTTGTTTTATTATCGGTAGTCCTAATTTGTGCCCCGAGTAACCTACGAACAGTTGGTCTGCTTGCCTAATCCTAGCAAGTCTGCTGATGTAAAAGCTTAAAGCCCGCCTTGGGTCCAGCCTATGTAGCTTTCTTCCTCTTTCCCCAAATGGGGAGGCGGATAGAACGATGGTAAGGTAATTTTCTGACTGATGTGGAATTCAGAAACCACCTTTGGGAGGAAATTAGGCTTCACCTGTAGGACATTGTCTTTATGAAAAATTGTGTGGGGGTCGAGGGGGTTTACAAGATAGAGCTTGTAATTCGCTCACCCTTCTAGCAGATGTTAAAGCCAAAAACAAGACAGTTTTAAGGGTGAGAAATCTTAGCGAACAAGATTTGAGTGGTTCGAAAGGTGTACCCATCCGGAAATTTAAGTCCCATAAGGGAACTTGGAATGGCCTTGGAGGATAGACATTAGTTAATCCCTTTAGAAATTGTATTATTAAGGGTAATTTGAAATACGATGGCTCCTCTGCAGTGCGATTGAAGATCGATAGCGCTGCGAGATAGCCCTTGATAGTGCCAACTTGAAGGCCTGAATTTGCCAAGTAGAGCAGAAATGATAACACTGTTGGTGTAACACATGAAAAGGGGTCGATATTTTCTTCTCTACACCAGCTGCAAAATTTGTTCCAATGGCAGCGGTATAAAGACTTTGTTGCTGGCCTTCTGGCCGAAAGCAACACTTCCATGACGTCATCAGGGAGGTCCCAATCCTTGTATCTCAACCTTTCAGAAGCCAGGCGGGAAGGTTGAGGGTTCCAATGTCTGGATGGAGAACCTGACCTCCCTTCTGTGAGAGAAGATTCTCCTTGAGTGGAAGACTAGTTGGAGGGCAGATAGATATGTCCAGAAGGTCCAGGTACCACGTTCTCCTGGCCCAGTCTGGGGTAATTAGGATCATGGTCCTCCTGAATCTTCTCAACCTCCGGATCATTTGAGAAATGACAGGGACTGGTGGAAACGTGTACAGGAGTGGAAACTCCCAGTCCACTACAAACGCGTCCCCTAGAGCTCCCTCTCGGGGGAAATTCCCTTCAACAAAACAGATCGCACTTCCTGTTGGTACTGGTGGCGAACAGATCCACTTGAGGGGTTCCCCAAAGGGCAAAGATCTCCTGAAGGACTTCCTGAGCTAGTTCCCACTCGTGGGAGACTGTGCCCTGCCTGCTCCGAGCATCCGCCGTCAAGTTCTTCTCTCCGGCTAGGTGAACTGCCGATACAGATTCCTTCTTGAATTTCCCAAAACCAGAGCTGCATTGCCTCTCTGCACAGTGGCAGTGATCCTACGCCTCCTCTTTTGTTGAGGTAGTGCATGGACACTGTGTTGTCCATCATTATCAGGACATTTTTCCCCTGTACAGATGGCAGAAAAGCCCTTAGCGCTAGTCTGATTGCTCTCAGCTCTAACAGGTTGATATGTAGTCTGGACTCCGATGGAGACCAACAACCGCTGATGGTCAAGTCGTTGGTATGGGCTCCCCACCCCATGAGTGAGGCATCTGTGACTACTGTTATCTCCGGCCATGGTTGCCAAAACAGTTCTCCCTTCAAGATGTTTTTCTGGCAGGCCCACCACTGAAGGTCTCGAGCCACCTTGTCCGGAACCTGAAGGAAGTCTGTCATTCTCCCTGAGAATTGCGGCCACTGAGTTCTCAGTGCCCACTGAAGAGATGTCATTCTAAGGCGAGCCTCTGGCACAAGGAAGATGCAGGATGCCATGAGGCCTAGCAACGTCAAAAAGTCGAAGGCTGGGAGACGTTGGGCATTTTGAAACTTGGTGACCATCTGCAGAATATCTTGAGCCCTCACCTCTGGTGGCGAGGCTTTTCCCAGGGAAGTGTCCAAGACCGCTCCAATGAACTGGAGTCTCTGATGGTATCATCTGTGACTTCTTTAAAATGAGGGAGAAGCCCAGTTTGTGAAGGAAGTGGCAGACCTAATCTAGCTGAATCTGAGCTTGTTCCGGGGATACAGCTGTGATCAGCCAATCGTCCAGGTAGGGGTAGACGTGAATCCCTTCCCTCCTTAGACTTGCAGCCACTACCGACATTAGCTTGGTGAAGACCCTCGGGGCAGAGGTCAGCCCAAATGGCTAAACTAAATTGATGAGAGCCGCCAATTGCGAACCACAGGTATTTCCTATGTTTGAGATGGATTGGCACATGGAAATAAGCATCCTGGAGGTCCAGAGATACCAGCCAGTTCTGGAGCTGGAGGGCCTGAAGGATCTGAGAGAGAGAGTTACCATTTTGAACTTGCCCTTCCTGAGGAACTTGTTCAATTCTCGTAAGTCCAAGATAGGTCTCAGTCCTCCGTCATTCTTGGGTATGAGAAAGTAGGAGGGGTGGGGGGGTGAGTACCAGCCCTTGTTCCTCTCCGCTACAGGTACCGGTTCTATGGCACCTTTCTCTAGCAGGTCTACAATTTCCTGCAAGAGGAGCGGATCTGGAACTTTCAGAGAGCTGTTCCCCAGTGGATGACCAAGGGATGCGTAGAAAAGGCAGGCAGTAACCTTGGGCAACTGTCTCCAATGCCCAAGCATCTGACGTAATAGCCTGCCATTCCGTCAGATGTTGAGTTAACCTGCCCCCTTACTGGTGTCTTGTGAGGAGAGTCCTCAGAGCGGTTTGGAGGCGGCTGATGCAGGTGCAGAGGGTAAAGAGGCACCTGCTGCTGCTGCCGCTTTTGTATTTTTACCCAGTCCACCTCGGGTGAATTTTTTCTGACCCCTTTGAACCGGCTGTCCTCTGCCTCTTCCGAATCCGGAATAGAAGCGAAAGGACTTACCTCTCCAAGTGGTTCCTGAGGGGCAAAATGGTGTCTGACGGATTGCAGCTCCGAGGGATTTTGCTGCTGCCTTTGATGTTTGAAGCTTTTCTAAACTGTCATCCGCCTTCTTACCAAACAAGGAAGAGCTGGCATATTCAAGAGTCTGCTTTGCACATCTGGAGCAAAACCAGACTTCCGCAACCAAGCAAATCTCCTGGTTGTTGTGCTTGCCACCATGGCCCTGCTGATGCTGTCAGCAGAATCGATGCCAGTTTGAAGGGATTCGCACATAGCGTCTTTACCATCCTTGATGTTTAGGAACGCTTCCCTTCTGTGCACTTCTGAAACTTTTTCAGCAGAGGGCGTCTGCGTTGATGACATCGGATCGATGTCCCTCGAAGGCCTCCGTCAAGCACGACATCACCAGATGTTATAAATAGGGCTCACAGCACCCATAGTCTCAGTTTAAGTTTTTTCCCTTAGAACGTGTGACACCAGTATCATGCCTGCTGAACAGCACATAGCCTCGTGGAAACGTAAGATGCAATTGCATAGGAAATTCTCCAGAGGGCAGGCTGGGACGGCGATGTGGAATACGTTGGAGGAACATCCAGTTGAAAGAACGTTACCAGTTGATAAGTAACTTGTTCTTTGAATGGATTGTATCCTTCACATCTTTGACAGACTCCCAAAAGCAGTACCAGTAAATGGAGGAGGGAAAAACATTTGAGTATCCAATCAGATTGTGGATTAAAGAACCGCCTTACCAATTACCATATCCCGACCATGGATTGTATCCAGGGAGTAACGTTTAACAAAGGTGTGGGCTGAAGCCCATGTGGCTGCATCACAAATGTTCCTAATAGGAACCCACCCGGTGTAGGGCTTTGGAAGTAGCCACGCCCCTAGTAAAATGAGCTTGCAACCCTTCAGGAGGGTCCTTACCCGCCAATCCGTAACACTCCGTAATGGTAAGGATAATCCACCTGGACACGGGCTGTTTGGTAACAGCCTGGCCCTCCGGGTCCAGCAAATCCCACAAAGAGTTGATCGTCCACTCTGACCCTGGACATTCTAGAAATGTAAAAGCTCAGAGCTCTCCTAGGATCCAACCGATTGAGTCGCTCCTCTACCTTACCAGGATGAGGAGGAGGGTAGAAAGAAGGAAGAACCACTTTTTGACTCAAATGATATTCAGATACTACAGGTAGAAACGAGGGACGTACTTGCAGTACAACCCTGTCCTTGTGAAACACAGTAAAAGATGGCTTAGAGGAAAGTGCCTGCAATTCACTCACTCTGCGAGCGGAAGTAACCGCAACCAAGAATACAGTCTTGAAGGGCAGTAATCTCAAAGGACAAGAGTGGAAAGGTTCAAACAGAGGACCCATGAGAAATTTCAAAACCAAACTCAAATCCCAAACCGGCACCTGGAAAGTGGACAGTGGGAATACATTAGTCAGTCCTTTAAAAAACTGAAAAATCAAAGCAATCTTAAAGAACATTCTTCGGACGAGCGCTTAAAGACGGACAGCGCCACCAGGTAACCTTTAATGGTACCCACTTGAAGGCCCCTGTGGGCCAAAGAAAGTAAGAAAGACAAAAACATAGGAATGGAGCACTGAAAAGGATCAACATTGTGATCTCTGCACCAGTCGCAGAACTTATGCTAACGGTACAGGGATTTTGTTGCAGGCCTCCTGTCACGTCATCCGGGAGGGACCAATCCTTATACCTTAAGGTTTCAGATACCAAGCGTGAAGGTTGAGAGTCTTGCCCTCTGGATGGAGCTGGAGCTGGTGGGGTTCCCCAAAGGGTGAAGATCTTCTGAAGGACTTCCTGGGCCAACTCCCACTCATGAGAGATCGTGCTCTGCCTGCTCAGAGCGTCCGCCGCTGCATTTTCATCTCTGGCCAGATGAACCGCAGAGATCGAAATTTCCTGCTGGATGGCCCAGAACCAGATCTGCATTGCCTCTCTGCGCAATGGGAGTGACCCTACCCCCCCCCTTTTTGTTGGAGTAATGCATGGCCACTGTGTTGTCCGTCATGATCAGGACACTAAGGCAGAAAAGCTTTCAGGGCTAGCCCGATGGCCATCAGCTCTAACAGATTGATGTGGAGTTTGGACTCCGACAGAGACCAACGACTGCTGACTTTCAAATCGTTGGCATGGGCGCCTCATACTGTGAGGGAAGCATCCGTCACGACAGACACCTCCGGCCACGGTTGCCAAACGGTTCACCCCTCATCAGGTTCCCTTCGTTGGCCCACCACAGAAGATTCTGGGAGACCGAGTGTGGAATCTGAACGTGATCCGACATCTCGCCAGAGAACTGTGACCACTGCTTCTTGAAGACCCACTGCAGGGATCTAATCCGCAGCCTGGCCTCTGGCACCAGAAAAATGCAGGATGCCATGAGGCCAAGCAACCTTAAGAATTAGAAAGACTCTGGGCATGTTGAAACTTGTCCACCATTTGCACAATGTGATGAGCCCTGACCTTGGGAGGTGACCACTTCCCCAAGGATGTGTCTAACACAGACCGATGTACTGGAGCTATTGGGAAGGTATCAGAGACTTCTTGAAATTCAGGATGGTACAAACCTGGCTCGGGAGAGCGCGCCTGGATCAGCCAGTCATCCAGGTAGGGGTAGACGTGAATCCCCCTCACCTGAGGAACGCTGCCACCACCATTAGCTTGGTGAAGACCCTTGCGGCGGAGGCCAATCCGAACGGCAGGACCCAAAACTGAAAGTGCGAGTCGCTAGCCGCAAACTTCAGGTACTTTCTGTGCGTGGGATGAATCGGCACATGAAAGTAAGCATCCTTTAGGTCCATAGATACCAACCAATCCTGAAGTTGAAGGGCCTGGAGGACTTGAGAAAGAGTGACCATCTTGAACTTGTCCTTCTGGAGAAGTTTGTTCAACCAACGCAAGTTCATGATGGGTCTCAATCCCCAGTCTTTCTTTGGGAACAAAAAATAAGGGGCATACCTTCCCTTGTTCCTCTCCGCTACAGGCACCAGTTCTATAGCGCCTTTCTCCAGCAGGGACAAGATCTCCTGCGCAAGGAGTGGATCCAGAAGCTTCAAAGAGTGTTTGACTGGTGGATTGTAGTGAGGCCGCTGAAGGAAGGAACGGCAGTAGCCGTGGGCTATGGTATCCAGAAACCATGCACCTGAAGGAATGGCCTGCCACTCTTCGAGATGCTGAGACAGTCTGCCCCCAACCGGCAAACCATGGGACATGGCCTCATGACTGTTTGGAAGGGGCTGCGAAAGTGCCTGAAGGTAAAGAGGCAGCTGCCTGAGCGGCTTTGGCAACCCAATATCCCAGACACCATGGGTACTTTTTCACTGGCCCCTTTGACTGGCAGCCCCTCTCGTTCTACCAAAGGAGGAGTAGTAACGAAAAGAACCTCCCCTCCACTGCTGTCCCCTAGGACGAAAAGGCGAGGATGACGCACCGCGGAGCCTAAAGATTTCGCTGCAGCTTTCGAGGTCTGCAACCTCTCAAGGCTCTCGTCAGCCTTGCTGCCAAACAAATGTGCTCCATCAAACGGCATGTTCAGAAGACGGGCCTGCACATCCGGAGTGTTAGGGAGAATTCTCATACTATGGCTAATTTCCCTTACCTATAGAGTCCCCCAGCAGCAGACTCTTTTTCCCACTCTTAGGCATTTCTGCTGTGTGTGTTCTAGGCTATTTATTGTGTTTAATGCCTATGGGATTTTCTCTCCCCCATAGGAACCATCTTTATTCACATGTGTTACACAGCACCCTCAGTGCAGTGACACAGGGGTGTCGTAGCGACCCCCAAACATAGACTCCATACCCTGGGACGGCCTACTGTCTCCCAGGGCATGTAAAGTCCCTATTGACTTTACTAGTCAAATTTTATGAACTTAACCAGTAAAACCCATCTTACTATGGAGGTGCTGGAAGAGGTTAATAGATTTTCCCCTATGTTCATTTTCGAGGGGGTACCTTAAAGTCCCTCTCTCTAACGTTTCTGGCTGGTGGCAGTGGTTACTATAATAAATATTCAACCGGGAATATTTCCCTATGGGATTTTCCCATTATTCAAGGCTACCACTTTTTCTAACAGCCTCTAACATACCGCCGGTGCATTTTCGTATTAACTTTGCTCTGGTAGTTTTTATTTGCCAGAACTTTAATATGACAATGCATTACTTACCGTAAAAGCATTTCTGATGGTTGTATCTGCTTAGATTCACATGCTGTGCATAGTCCGACATCCAGTGGTCACTGCGAGTATTGCATTTTGTTTTCGTAGTCGAAAAGGGGACGTCGACAAGGCGTGTCTGTAACACTATCCCTATAGTGACGTGCATTGTACACACAATCCCTCACGTGTCGAGGTCCCTCCGTTTGTATTTTTTCTGCCCTGAGGGAGCCTATTAGACGTGAGTGAGTACAGAAAAGAGAGATAAAGGATGTCTATGTTCCTTCCATCCGAGCGGGGAGGAAGGGTGGGCGGATGTGAATCTAAGCAGATACAACCATCAGAAATGCTTTTACGTTAAGTAATGCATTGTCTTCTGATGTTTGTTAATCTGCTTAGAATCACATGCTGTGCATAGACTAGCGAGCAGTAGCAGATTTGGAGGTGGGTTGTGAGAAGGAACAGTAGAAAAAAGATTTCTTAATACTGCTTGTCCCACCTGGGAATCAGATCTAGAAAGGGCATCTAGACAGTCGTGATTTGTAAAGGTGTGTACAGAACTTCAGGTTGCCGCTTTGCAAATGGACTCAAGAGGGACATTTGCAACCCAGTGCCACGAGTAGAATGTGCTCTCGGCTTGAAGGGTAGTTCTCTCTTAGCAAGAGTTTAACAGAGAGATGCATTGGACAATCCATCAAGATATAGTGGATTTTGAAACTGCATCTCCTGCTCTTCCTGCTGCCACTGAGACGAATAACTGATTAGTCTTTCTCAGAGGTCTACTTCTTTCCATATAAAACATGACGGCATTGCGCACATCTAGTGTATGCAGGCTCCTTTCTCCTAAATTTGAAGGGTTTTGAAAGAAAGTTGGTAGTTCTATTGACTGGTTGACATGGAATTTTTAAATAAAATTTGGTGCAAACCTAGAATGTGTGCGTAGAACCACCTTATCTTTGTGAACTGTTACAAAGGGGTCTAGTATAGAGAGCGCTTTTAGCTCACTCACTCTCCTAATGGAGGTGATAGCTATTAAGAAAGGAGTCTTAAGAGTGAGGTCCTTAAGGGATGCCTTGTGCATGGGTTCAAAGGGTGAGCCCATAAGCCTGGTAAGTACCATGCTTAGGTCCCATCTGGGAGCTGGGTTGGCTATAGCAGGGTGTATCCTCTTTACTCCCTCCATGAAGGCTTTAATAACTGGGACTTTCCACCATGACACTGAGTTGAGAAGTGTTGTATGCGGAAAGTGCAGCTAGATGAATAGAATTAAAAGACCAATTCTGAGTCTAATAAGTGAGTCAGGTAAAGAACAATATGTGTGGGAGAGCAGTCAACTGGGTTGATGCTCTTATTTCTACACCAGATGACAAATCTCTTCCGTTTGCCAGAATAGCAGTAACGAGTGTTAGGTTTTCTAGCCTCCCTAAGAATGTCCATTCATCTTTGAGGGAGCTGTAAGTGTCAAAATTCTATGACCTCAGGAGCCAGGTTGCTAAGTTCATGGTCTGTGGGCATGGGTGTTTCGTCTTGCCCATGTCCTGTGACAGCATGTTGTACGGGCAGGGTAGTTTCACCGGTGGAGGCAGACATCTCCACCTTCTCGTAGGCTTGGGCCTTCTTTCAACGGTGGGAGCGGTCCCTGCCTCCCTTCCGGCATTCTCAGCGTTTCCCTGGCTTTGTGAGCGGTCTTAGGCGTATCACTCCCCGTCCGTTTCTGGCTGTCAGTGGAAACTATATGCGCCAAGCTCTCGACGATTAATTTCTCCGTCGAGGGTTCGTCTGGCGTCGTGATGGGCGGTGCCAAGTCTTTTTCGGCGACGATGGCACTCTTACAAGGGGCATCGCCTGGCGTTTTGGTGGTAGCGCCCTTGTCTGCAGGTAGCCCAGTCGCTATTCGCGTCTGCGGTGACGGGGAGGGCTTGTGACCCTTACGGTCGGTGGAGGATGCCAGTGGGTCCAGCGTCTCCGTTGGCGCTATGGCTTTCTTAGTCTTCGACGAAGTGCCATGGGTTGTGTGCTTATGTTCATGCCTTCTGTGTTCGTCAGCGTCGCCGGGGTGTTCATCCCTTTAAGTATGGCGTGAGCTGAACTTGTCAGGGCCGGGGACAGATGCCGAGGAGCGGGTACGCTCCCTAGAGAGGTCTACAACTTCCGAAATGGAGGTCTGGTTATCACTATCCTCGTCACACTCGGCGGCGGCAGGTGAGGCATCAGCTCTAGACATAGCGTAGGCTGCCCACCTCTTGACCCTGTGGTCCTTTAAAGTTTTCGGGCGAAGCAGTTTACAGGCCACACAGCCTTCCTCGTGGTGGTCGAGGGTTAAGCAACGGTAACACCGCTTATACTTGTCTTTTCCATGTGAATTTGCCCTTACAGCGTGGGCAAAATATAAACTGAGTCCTCTCCATAGGAGAGGATACAGATACGAGTGATAAAGACCACGAAGGAAAGGGAGGGGGGAGGGAGGAAGACATTCTTAGAAATAGAAGAAATGTCCCACGACCCCACTCTCCCTACTGTTTTAGGCCGGTGAGGCCAGGCCACGTGTTCGGCAGCGCCGAAGGATCTCCTCTGTCTAAGTCACCGCTGTCGAAGTTCTTACTCGGCGGTGAAACAGCTTTGCAGCTTCGACGTCGAAGGAGGTCTCTTATGTAATGTATAATAAATAACGACCAAAGGGTCGAGTAAATGTTTTTGCAATTTCTCTCGAGGAGCTCCGTGTTAAGATGACCAATATCTGGGCGGAAAAAAACAATCTGAGGGACCTCGACGCGTGAGGGATTTCCCAGGTTACTCACCGTAGTGACCACATTACTCCTAGTCCATAGTCCCCTTTCCTCCATATTTGTGGGACGGGACCGGAGCACTTTGTAAAAAGCATCAGAATTTTTTTCAAAAATGTGTCCCTCCTCTCTTTCTTGCACGGGGCCCGGCACGCGGCCGTAACCCCGCCCACCTTAGCTCCGCCCCACGCATCGCCCATCAGTCCTTTTCTATTGCAGGGTCAAAGACCCCTTAGCAATAACAGAGGAACCTTATTAGAGGGGACGGCGGGCGGGCGTATGGAGGAAAGGGGACTATGGACTAGGAGTAAGGTGGTCACTACGGTGAGTAACCTGGTAATACTCCTACGTCCCATCCCCTTTCCTCCATACTTGTAGGAGATTCCAAAGCACTCCCTACAGGAACTATGGGTGAATGCAAATACCCATTACTGAAACAGGTTCTTTAGCACAGCCTAACCAAACTGAGCGTCAGCTCTAGAGCTCATATCGAGGCAGTAATGCTTATAGAAAGCAGATGAGGAGGCCCAAGTAGCTGCCATAGCGATGGACTCCCAGGGAACAGATTTCTGAAAAGCAACCGCGGCTGCCTTGCCCCGCACCAGGTGTGCATGGATACCTTTAGGAGGTTTCAGCTTTTGGACAGTGAAAGACTCCATGATACAGGCAGCAATCCACCTGGAAATAGTTGCCCTAGACGCCGGCCTGCCCTGAGGGTTACCGAAGGTCACAAAAAGTTAAGAACTCCTAAGCTCGGAAGTCCTGTCCAGGTAAACGTAAGAGCTCTTCGGACGTCAAGACAGTCTAGAACCCTTTCAGCCTCCGAGGCAGGGTTCGGAAAAAAGACCGGAAGGGAGATCGACAGATTCAGATGGAATTCGGTCACTACCTTCAGTAGGAAAGCTGGGTTTGTTCGAAGGACTACGTTGTCCTTGTGAAAGACCAAGAAAGGATGCTCCACCGACAATGCCTGGAGCTCACTCACTCTCCTCGATGACGTAACGGGGACCAGAAAGGACACTTTCCAGGAAACGTACTTGAGGTCAACCATAGCCATTGGCTCAAAGGTTTTATGGCACAGCGCCGTCAGGACTACATTTAGATCCCAAGGCAGGTGCGGACTACGAACCAGAGGGTAGAGGCGTGTCAAGCCAGCAAAATGTCTCTTCACCACCGGGTTAGATAATAAGAACACAGGTCTGTAGAAAGGTAAGCGGAAACCGCTGAGAGATAAGTCCTGCAAGACAGAACATGAACCTCTGACTCGACTAGGGAGGATACGAAGGACAGCACCGTGTCAATCGTTGCCACCCTCGGATCCAACTCTTTCTCCAAACACCAATGACAGAACCTGAGCCATTTACTCTTGTATTGAGATCTGGTCGAGGGTTTCCTGGCTGCCTAGATAATGTGCAGGTTATCCGCAGACAAACTTAAATGTTCTAAAGACTTGAGCTCAGGCACCATGCCGCCAAGCTGAGCGATTGTGGGGAGGGGTGCCACATCTGTTCTCCTTGGTGAAGAAGATCGGGAGTTACTGGTAACCTGATCGGCGGATACACCGACAGGTGTTGAAGTTCTGAGAACCAAAACCTGGCCGGCCACCACGGGGCTATCAGTAGAAGGGAGCAGTTCACAGAGTTCTTCAACTTCCAAATTGCTCGATGAACTAGGGGCAGAGGCGGGAAGGCGTAAGCTCTCATGTTGTGCCATGGAATCTCGAGAGGATCCCCCAGAGAGGAGGCTCCCAGCCCCCCTCTGGAGGCGTACTGAGGAAGCTTCTTGTTTCCCGCCGTGGCAAAGTGGTCCACCTCCGGTGTGCCCCAACACGAGAAAATCCATGAGAGGACCTCTGTCTTCAACTCTCACTCATAGCTGAGCACTGTCCGCCGACTGAGGGCATCCGTTGTGACATTCAGTTGGCCCGGGATGTGCACTGCAAGCAGCCAGACCCCATGAAGCACGGCCCACTCCCAAATCTGGATGGACAGGTCCATGAGAGGGGGAGACTTTGTTCCCTCTTGCTTGTTTATGTAGTACATTGATACAACATTGTCCGTTCTTGTGCGGACCACCACCTTGTTGACAATGAGCAGTCTGAACGTCTTGAGCGCCAGAAGCTCAAATGATTTATGTGCAGGAGCTTGTCCTGAGGCGACCAGATGTCCGAGACCTGAAGAAGATCTAACGTCGCACCCCATCCCAAAAGGGAGGAGTCCGTCATGATCGTCACCATAGGGGCTGGGTCCTGAAACCCGCGCCCACCGACAGGTTGCTCAGAGATGGCCACCAGTCCAGGTCCACTCATGGAATCCGGAATCATTATCCGCTTGGAATCCGGGTCCACAGCCTGAAGCCAGGAACTCCGAAGAGCCATCTGGGTCCGTCTCATTTTGAGACGAGCAAGAGGAAGAGCCAGTACACACGAGGCCCAGAAGCCTCTGGAACCATCAGGCCGACATGCTCTCCGACTGCGCAAATATCTGACATGTGGCCAACAGATCCGCCATTCTGTCCCCGGTCAGATACACTCGGCAGTCGATCGTGTTCCAACTAAAACCCAGGAAGATCAGGTCCTGTGAGACAGTCATGGAGGATTTCCGCCAGTTCACCGACAGCCCAAGATGGAACAGGAGCTGAAGGAGAGACTGGAGGTTGCCCGCTGCTCCCGCCATCATCAACTCAGCGTTGGCCTGCCTCAGCTGCAAGGCTGAGTTGGCAAAGATTTTCCTCCCTAGGGAGTCCAGGAGCTTGTCCTCCTTTCCCAAGACCTGAGTAGCCGTCGTGGAAGAGGATGCTGCAGGTCTGGATTGCAACGTAGCCGCAGCCACCACTGTGGAGGAGGGAGGCGGACAAGACGACAGGGCCACCTCTTCTGAAGAATGCAGCCTGTAGCTCGCGTCAATCTTTTCATTGACAAAAAGTCCCGAGTGTGGCTTTTCCCAAACTCTTCGGATCTCGGCCAGAACGTCCTTCTGCAGGAACAGGCCGGTACGCTCCAAGGGAGACAAGGTGAACGCCCCAGAAAGCACGCCCTCCTGCGGAGCGGGTGCCTCGGGCACCGGAACGTCTAAGAAACTCATGTCCAGTACCCGGTCATGAAAAGCTCTGTTAGAGCGGGGAAGGTCCTTGTTGTCCTGATCGCCTTGAGGGTCATCCGAAAGGTCAGGATCCTGCCGAGTCGTGTCAGGCACTGCCTTGTCCACTGGGGACAATGGTGGCAAAGGCGGAAGAGCAGGAGGAGTCACCACGAGCAAGGGAGGCGTTGGCGGAACCACTAGAGGAACAGGTGGAGCCAGAGGCGCAGGTGGACATATCTCCTTGAAAAGCCCTTTGAAATATTCCCTCATGGGGTCGGTGCGCATAAGCGCTTGAAATTTACTGAAAAAGGCGTCCTCAGGAGATTGTTTCGGAACCTGAGGAGGCCTCTCATGAGGTGGACAAATCCAGGGACGTAACGGAGAAGGGTGCCACACCGGCCCCTCCACCGAAGTATCCACATAAATCGAGGGAGCCGCCCCCGCGGGCAACGAAACATAGTGCGGAAGAGGCATCCGGCGTTCCAATCATAAGGATGCGCACATAAGGTTCACCCAAAGGACCGAACCCTACACAAAGGGCCGATGGCATAGTTGTAGGGGGTAGTACCTAAAATGGCTGCCGTGGTCGTGGCGGGAACGGCTGCCATTTTGTCCTCATCTGAGGGGAACTGCGGCACGTGAGGAAGTGAGGCAGGGGTCCCCGTCGATGGGTCAGGAGTCTTAATTTTAGCCTTAAGGTAAGGAACCTCGGCAGAGCCGGTACTATGAGGCCTGGAATGTTTCTGCGACATACCAACCGCCAACTGAGCCTTCGAAGGAAGGGCCTCGGTGTTAGGCAGAAACCTGTGCAGTTCCCTTGGGGAACACTGCAAAAGATTTAAGACTACAGGTATAGCAGTAAACCCACTTGGTAGCAGTCTGTACCACCCAGATTTACCTGGTAGCTGTGGCTGAGCAGTCAGACTTCCCTCAAGAAGAGTTAGGCAGTATGCAAAGTATACACAATATGTCCTCAGACACAATAGCACAAGCAAACACTGACCAGAGCTTGGTTTCAAAAGTATATAGTTATTTATTTATAAAACACACATAAGTTGAAAACACTCTAGCAAAGTATAGTAAAAACACTTCAAACACAGTTATGATGAAAGCAGTTTCAACCCTTACTCCTATCTAGACAACTCTAAGTTAACACCACATAATTAAAACAGAGGTGAGCGCTTAACGTTAGATGACATTCTAGTAGGTTAAGGAAAGGGGTAAAAAGAAACAGAAATGGGTTAAACACACCACTCTAAGATCCAGAACACTTGCAATAGGCTCAAAGAAGCACAGGTGAGCAAAAGTCACTAGGCAGGGCCCACTCTTAGAGTAGCCGGAGCGAAAATGTGCCCAAGATCACACTGTTATTAGGGATTCAAAGTCTTGCAAAGAGTTAGAAAGAGTGTAGAGTGGCTTAGAAAGTTTAGCCAGGGTGTCCCAGGCACTCCCAGGTTCGAAAGCCGGGGGCTAAATCTACCCCGTACAGTCGGTAGCAAGGGAAGCCAGGCGGAACACGGTACCTTAAGCGGAAAGGATCCTCCAGCGGTGGCAGTTGTTCCAGGCAGTGGCAGCAGGGCTCGACGTCGGTCAGGGGAGAAGAAGTTCTCGCTGAAGAGCAGAAGAAGAGGGTCGTTGCACTGCCCGGGAAGAAACCAGCCGCGGAGTCCTCCGGTTGAAGGGTTGTACCGACTTTCGTGGTTGGGGTAAAAGTGGTGGGGTTCCGGTTGCCGGGGTGCTTGGCACTGGCAAGGCGGCCACGAGATACCTCGAGAAGCGAAAAGAAGGCGAAAACTGGTTGTCCCCACCAGTCAAGGGAAGGAGCCACTCTGTTAGGAGTTCTCCTCGGTCGTCGGGAAAAGTGGTGAGACGGTTCAGCAGGGCTCCACCGGGTGGTGTCGTCGAAGCAGGTCGGCTCAGCTCTTCCCTCGTCGGATTCTTGGTCCTGTGGCGACTTCTGAAGTTCCAGTCCCCAAAGCCCTGCTTTTATGCAGCAAACCCCCATTCACCCAGCCTAGCTGTCACTCAAACATGCTAAGTGGTGAGCCGGGCGGCTCACCACTTGGGCCAATCAGGACGGAGTGCGACTTGAGTTACCAAGGTAACTCAGTCCAGGGTGCCTAAATCCCCCTCCACCCCTCCTAAGTACCCCAGACAGAGTGGCACCACTTTGGAGGGCTTCTGTGGAGAAGCCCGCCAAAAGTGGAACAAAGGGCTCCACTTTGGGTCAGAGTTACAGAGGCGAACACCAACGCCATTTTAGAATCAAGTTTTGGCAAAAAGTCCCAACCGGAGTTATAAAAATAAATATATAAACCGGTGGTATGTTTAAGGCTACCGTAAATAAATAATTAAATGTGTTAGCCTAAAACAATGGGAAATCCCATAGGAAAATATTCGCGGTCGAATATAAAACGTAGTTTCCACTGCCACCAGCCAAAACTCGATCAGGGGGGACGGAGACGTGCCCCCTCGACTAACAGACCCTGGGGCAATCGAATTGCCCCAGCCAGTACGTCCACAATATGATGGTTTGTACTGGTTCTGTTCAGGATTCAAGACTAGCAAAGTCTTTGGTGACTTTACATGCCCTGGGAGACAGTAGTCAGTCCCAGGGTATGGAGTCTATGTTGGGGAGTCCCTAGGACACCCCTGGGTCACGGCACAGAGGGTGCTGTGTAACCCACATCACAAAAATACATGAGGCCCTATGGAGTAAAAGACCCCATAGCCCATTCAACACAAGGTTTGTCCAAGATAACACAGTTCAACATGTCCAAGAGTGAGGGTAAAAGAGTCTCACTCTTGGCAGGAGAAAAAAATAAACCCCAGAAATCCAGCAAAGCTGCTGGGGGACTCACTAGGGAGGGAAATTCAGCCTAAACAGAGAATTCTCCCTAACACTCGGCACTGCCGGTAAAAAAAGAACCTCTCTTCTTTACCCCCTCAACAGATCTGGTGTCACCACAAGAGCGGGAACAGTGAGCAACCGCTTTCACCGACAGGGCCTTGCCCGGCCCCTCAGAACTGTTGGTAGCCTTTGCCTCTGTACGAGGGACCTCGGACCTAGGCCCGGTAGAAGCATTATCAGCACGGGCCTCGAACATCCTTTTGGTAATCACAAGCCCAGCCAAGGCCTCGGGGCGCACCCCGGTTTTGTTTTTGAGGGAAGCCGAAAGAGGCCTCAGAGCAAGCTCCGGTACCCCACGACTCAGTAGAACTGGGCCTACAAACAGCCCCCACAGGAGGGGCCTCGGAGCGTACTCCGGTGTACACAGGCCCCTTATGGAGACCCTTGGAGAAAACTCCGGAAGAATTATTAAGCCCGACAGGCACCTCAGGGCGAACCCCGGTAACAGAGCGATCAACGCCCCTCCCTGCCCAAGAGGAACCTGGGAAGGTATCCCCCGGTCAGGGTGCTTTGAAAAGTAAAGAATTTACCAGGCGTTTCTTCTCGTCAATGAACGCCTGAAAGTGAGAAGGAGGAGTTCGTTGGAACACCTCCTCCCACCGACGTTGAAGTGCCCGGACCGAAAGGGAGTCACAGTAAAAACAGGAGTCCCAATGGTGTTCCGGACCCAAATGCTCTAAACAAAGAGGATGGGAATCCGCCTTCACGAAGCGACGGTGACATGAACAGTCTGGAAAATCTCATTTAACAGACAGACTAGTAAACGGCCGCTTGCGAGAGCCAGAGAGTAAAGAGGGAAGAAAATCTTCCGAGGATGCAAGTGCGTCTGGGCCCGATCGTGCGGAGAAAAGGACTGATGGGCGATGCGCTGGGCGGAGCCAAGGTGGGCGGGGCTACGGCCGCGTGCCAGGCCCTGCGCAGGAAAGAGCGACGCACATATTTTTGAAAAAAATTCGGATGCTTTTTACAAAGTGCTCCAGTCCCGTCCCACAGGACGGAGAGATGTCCCACAAGTATGGAGGAAACGGGATGTAGGAGTATGTGGGTACAATGCACGTCACTATAGGGATAGTGTTAGACAAGCCTTGTTGACGTCCCCTTTTCGACTACGAAAACAAAATGCAATACTCCGCAGTGACCACTGAATATCGGACTATGCACAGCATGTGATTCTAAGCAGATTAACAAACATCAGAAAACTTCCTTCTCGTGTCTTTCTCTACGATCCTAACCTAGGTCGGCGATCCTTTGTTTGTCCGTTTGGCGGGCTTCTGCCCAGAAGCCCTCCTTCCGGCGCCACCGAGTCTGGGGTGGGTCCATTGGGTGGGAGGGGGAGTAGGACCCCTGGACAGGGTTGCCTCAACAACCCATGTCGCACTCCATCCTGATAGGCTGGAGGGTCTCCCGCCAAGATGACCAGTCTACTGTGTGAGTTGACAGCTAGGCTGTATGTATGGGGATCTTTTTGCATAAAAGCAGGGTCCTGAGGACTGGAAGAGCAAGACGTCGCCACTGGAACTACGGAACCGAAGAGGAGAGAAGCCAAAGACACCTGCAACGACTACCACCACCGGTGAAGCCCAGCTGCGTCGTCTCACCACTTTTCTTCACACGACAAGAGGAGATCTTCATCTGAAAGAGCCTTCTTCCCTTGAGCTAGTGGGGCCAACCAGTTTGCCAATCGCCTTCCCGAACCTGCTGTGGTCGAATCGCCAGTGCCCCGCACTTGGAGACCGGACAGCCAGGCAGCTATCGACCCGGACCGCAATTAAAAGGAGCGTACCTTTTAAACTTTGTTTGGCAGCACCGCGGCTTGTTTCATCTCTGGGTAGTGCAGTACCTCGAACCTTCCTCCACGACGAGAGCCTCTCTTCCTCTGCTGGATCACCCGAACTGCAGGAACTGCCAGGAACAACTGCCACCGCAGGAGCCACTTCATTTTAAAGGTACATTGTTCCGCCAGGCCGCCCTGTCTTCGCAGTAGCGCTAAAGGTGTTTTAAATCCTTTTCCTACCAGTTCGGTTGGCCGCCCCTCTCTCTTAAAATTGCTTTTCGCTATCTGCATCCACCTTTTCAACAACGTTAACCAAAGACTTGACTGCAGCAACAAGAACATTTTGCTCCTGGGCCCTTGCCCTGTACCACTTACTCTGGCACAGGCCTACTGACTCTGGTCACATTTGTTAGACCTGCTTTCTCGAGATTGATTCTCCATTCGAACTGTGTGGTGCAACCCTTTCTTATAACTACCCTTTCCTTCCAACTGCATAATCATTGTGAAATGCCATTTTGCTCAGTTTTCATTTGAAGTATTGCCTATACTGATGCACTGTCGTGCTGAACTGGTTCACAACTGATGGGAAGTGTTGCTAGGGAGTATAAGAGCCTATTTCTAGATAACCTGCGTTTTCCCTCCCTTGTGAGAAATTGTTAGAGGATCCCTTATGTGTAGTCACTGTGCCGTTTTGCCAGTTTTCACTCTGGCTCACTTGGTCTACAATTTATATAGGGAGTGTGTATATTTTTCTATTGACTTAATTTAACTTGCTTGATACTTGTGATACATGTGCTTTCTTAGAGGTGTATAAAATAAATATATATCTACTTTTCAACTACAAAGCTTTGGTCAGTGTTTCCTTGTTCCATAGTATAGTAGGCCTATTGTGTAAACCCTGAATACTGCTCATCTCCCTCTTGAGATGAGTCTGACTGCTCAGCCACAGCTAGAAAAATCTTTGTGGTACAGACTGGTACCAAAGGGGATGTATTGCTCTCACCTGTTTTCCTAATCTGGTGTAGTGCTCCCTAAGGAAACTGCACTGGATTCTGCCCAACACGGAGCAAACCCTGACTTCCGCAACCACGCAGATCTGCACATAACGGTGCTCGCAGCCATGGATAGGCTAACACTGTCAGCCGTATCCAAACCTGACTGAAGGGATTTGCACATTGCATCCTTGCCGTCCTGCACAAGAGCAAGGAACCCATCCCATTATTCCCCCTCGAGAATATGCTCAGCCACCAAAGAAACAATTCCACACAGTGTGTGAAAACCTTGCCAAGGCACACATGGAGTTTGCCGATTTCAAGGCCATGCTCCCAGCAGAAAATACCTTCCAGGCCCAACCGTTGAAGCGATTGTCTTCACTATCCGGCGGGATGGTAGGGTAAGCCGCCTGCCTCGAGGTGGCCGTAGACGCCTGAACCACCAAACTCTCGGGATTGGGGCGAATAGATAAATAGCTGGGGTCGCTAACGGAAGGGCGGTATTTCTTGGTCAAAAACGTATTAACAGCCGGAAGAGATTCCGGGGACTGCCAAGCAAATGCCACCCTTTTCTGCAAGATAAGATGACATGGCAAAACAGGGTCAGAGGACGGACCTTGATCTAAAATGTCCGTCAGATCATCCTGCACAAAGTCTTCAGGAGGACTGGACTAGCCCAGATACTCCGAGACCCTCGCCATCAGCCTCCTGTATGAAGACTCCGTATGAGCCCCAGGCTCAGGTCTACGGTAGTCCACTTCCAGAGAAGAGTCCAACCCACTGGCATCATGTTATGTTATTTTGCATTTGTATAGTGCCTTACGTATCATTGGTATGATCTCAAGGCGCTGGTAGGTTGGACGCCCTCGGGAACCGCAGTTCAAGTCAGTTGAGAGAGAGAGAGAGAGAGAGAGAGAACCGTAAAGTGCGTGGGCGCACCAGGTATGTGTGCAGCTTGTGTGGTTGTTGCACGATAGCCGCTTCTTAGCGGTAGGTGTGGTGCTGAGGAGATCAGTTGAATGTGTTCAGTCTGGAGGGGGACATCCAGCCTGAGGTTTAGCTGCGTTAGGCCTGAGGAGACGCCTAAGATAGCCGGTATGTGCTAGCTAGCTGTGTTTTATTAGGATGATGGATAGTTTGTTGAGTCATGTTAGTATGAGAACAGATGTGTCATAGTACCGCTGTGTTCTAGTTGACTGGTGGTGTATAGGAGAAAGTAAGCGTGATAGTAGTAGTGTGATATTGTGGTAATCAGTAAAGTGTATGCGACCAGGCACACTCAATGATGTTGGGAATACCTTCTAACTTGAACTCCAATACAGTGACGCTATTAGGGCATATTCAATGATGTTGGGAATACCATCTTAATTCAACTCTAATACAGTGACGCTATTAGGGCATATTCTAAGTTCAACTTTAAAACAGCAACGCTATTGGGCACACAATGATGTTGGGAATACCGTCTAAATTCAACATTAGCACAGTGATGGTATTAGGGCACGCTTTCTAAGTTCAGCTTTAACACAGTGATGCTAATGGGGCACATTTTGTAGATTCAATATTAACACAGTGATGCTATTAGGGCACATACTATTTATCACAAATGTGTCTAAATGTGGTACATGCTATCTTTCGGAATTCCGCCTAAATGTGGTGCATGCTGTTTTTCACAGTTCCAACTAAGAGTGGGACATGCTATCATTCACAATGCACCAACGTTAGGGTATGCTACCAGTCAGAATTCTATCTAGGAGAGGCATATGCTAGCATTAGCAATTCCGTCCTAGTGTGGCACATGCTAACATTACTACACCCGTCTCAATGTGAGGTTGGCTAATTTTCCCTATTGTGTCTAGGAGTGCCACTAGTTAGTAATGCAAGTATGTTAGAATGTTACGCAGGGCAACATTTACAGTCCAGCGTTGAATTAGGTTGGTGTGCATGGTGTAATTCTTTGGCACTTTACGTTATGAGAAGGTAAGAGTTGCAGGGGCTTTCTGGAGTACAGTAATTGCTCTACACCCCACCCATGCCACACTTATTTTTGTTCATATCTGTCCGCTGCTGGCTTCACTGGCTTCCCCTGCTGACACCTGCAGACACGTCTTAGAGCCGCCGAAGTAGGATTCGCCCTTTCTCTTGGGGCCCTTAGCCGCAGGGGCTGCCCGGCAGAGGGCTGCCCTGGGGAGGTGGCTTAAGAGTACTGAAGGAGCCAATCTGTGTGAGGGGGTGGGCAGTGAGGCGGGGAGGGAGGGAAGGAAGGGGAACCAGGAGCACGGGATCATTGGGGACAAAGGCAGGGGCTGGGGGGGGGCAAACATGAAAAATGGAGCCACGGGTCCCCAGGAGTGCCGCGCTGCAACTGCATCCAAAAGTACAATGGGGCACCAGGGACCAATCAGGCAACGGGGGCGGGCTGGGAGGGTCTGCCGCAACTCCTCCAACTGACTGTCTCCAGAAAAAAGTAGAGCCTCATCAAGTTCACCAGGGTCCTCAACCTCAGACCTTTCTTCTTCTTCAAAAATGTCATCCAGAGGGAGTTGAAACCCAGGCCTGGGGACAGAAGAGGGCCTGGAGGCCAAAACTGGCCGCACAGACTTCCCAGTAGCCTTCCTTGGAGGATCCACGAGATCCGGGTACTCCAAAGGAAAATTGAGAAAAAATCCCCAATGGCGTCGACAACATCGACGTCGTGAGCGCCGAAGGCTTCAGGGTCCACACAGGTGCCGACAGCGCCGTGGGCTGGTACGAGGGTAAAGCGTCGATATCCGAGTCAGACGTACACGGCGGTGACAGAGTCAGCACCGGCACCTCAGTAGGTAGCTGCGGTCTTCCTGGAGACGAGGACCGAGATCTAGAGACACGTATCTTGCGACTTTTCGAATCCTTGTCCGTACAGGACCTCGAAGGCTCCCGATGAGATTCACGACGTGGACCCGAGCCCAAAGGCGTGCGTGCCACGGTTCGATACCGATCCTGGCCGGCTTCGACAGAAGGCGCGACCGGACCCCTGCCTTGCGATTGAAAAATCACCAACATAGATTCTTTAAACGCCGCCCATTCCTCCGGAGTTAAGGACTTAGTCGGGTACGTAACCTTCCTCGAGGCACCCTCCTCCGAGGAGGACGGGGAAGGCAACCGGTGACGGCGCTTCCTAGAGTGCCGGGACGAGGAAGATGAGTGGCGGGAACCACCCCGGGACCGAGACCCTCTGGGCTCCTTCCGACACAGAGTCGCCACTTGATTCGTAGGTCTCATTCATTCTTGTTTGCTCTAACCATGGGAACTCTGTTCTTTCTGTTTTATCTTAAGGAGTCTTGCTTTCCTCCCATCCCTTCAGGGCACCTGTGTTTCACTTTTGCAGCACACAGCACCCTATGTGCAGTGTTGCTGATGGCCCTTTGGGTTGTCCTTTTATATTCTTTCATTTTCCTTAAAAACTACTGTTCTTAAGTAAAGTGGGATATTCTTTATCCTGCCTAAACCTTTACTTTTGAGAGATCTGCACACCCCACCCTGTGTGGAGTGCTGAGGGGATACCTAGTATTCCCTTTCCCTCTACTCCTGTAACATTTTGGTTACAGTGACAACCCTAGAGTTCTGGCTGGTGGCAGTGGACATGATCTATAAAATGTTGTGCAATTTTCCACCGCAGGGTGTATTCACAGCTGCGGTTATGCACAAGAGGGTCACCTATTTTCCAACATGGTGGCTCCTTTATTTTTTCGCCATTTCTTGCGTGGATGTTCTTATTTAGCCCTTCTTCTACCATCCTGGGAGGTGGAGGTTTAGATGCGAGTTTAGTTCCCAAAATCAATTTCAGAGATGTCTCCTAACTGTTGGTCTCCAAGTGTCTCTACCAGATTTTGCATTTTAGTTGACAATTAGTTCTTATGGAACATTGGGTGTTCCAAACTCATAACCAAAAGGGGCTTGATGATCCTCCTCATCTTCCTCGAAGATGGAACCCATAGACCTGAAGAAATCAGGTCAAGGAAGGGGTTTGAATGACTTGGTCGTTTTAAAAACTAGTTTTACAGCCTTTGAGGCACTGAATTCTCAGATTGTGTTGAAGGCGCCAAGGGTTACGACAAATTTCCTGAAACAATGAGCCAACGGTTTTGAATGCTTTGATGGCTTCAAATGGTCAACACGCCTCGTAGGTTCAGGCGATAAACTAGACAGCTTCGATACCTTCAAAGAAGGCATCGAGAACAGAGATGAAGGCTTTGAATGGGTAGACACTTGGTTTTCCTTATGTGTCGAAGACTTGTTCGACGTGCATCTCTTCCTGGGCTCTGAGGCGTGCAAGGAGACAGATGAGACTTCTGGTTTATTCAGACGCAGATCGGTGGCTTCGTTTCCCCGACTCCTTGAGAGAGGCACTCGGAGGAGCTAACCTCTGAACAACATCAAGCATTTTTAAGCAGAAACTTTCCCATTTGGCCGGAGTCGAAGTTTTCTTAGGGAAATACTTTTTTGGGAGAGGACGGACGAAGTAGACGAAGACCAGTGACACCGTTTCTTACTCTTCTTCTGAGAAGACCGAGCGTCGTGATTTTGACATTGATCGTCTACGATGTCTGAGAGGTTTTCTCTTGGGGGGACAGGGAGGACATCCCTTGACTCCGAGGAAGACTCTCTTGGACAGGGTAATGGATGGGGATTTGGGACAGAGCATACCCACATCAGGTTTCCCGTTCCTTTCCCGCAAGGCCTTGACAGTCAATGACTGACATGAGCCACGATCGTCCACCTTGTGGCCTGTCCCCAAACAACACAGACAGACATGGTGAGGGTCTGTTATAGCCCTTTCACCCCCCCACAGTCTGCACACCATTTAACATCGGTCTTCAGTGCCACGGACATAGAGTATCAAATTGACTTGATTGACGAATAAACACGCTCGAGATTTTGCGGAAGCGCTCCAAAGCACGCAGCATGCAGAAAAAACAAACTAAGGTAACTGTCAGCGCGTGTGCTTCATATACAAGCGTCAAAATCACGAGGGACGCTACGGAGGCCGTCGAAGACTAAGACTTGATGCTGTAAGACGCTCAACACTATGGAAAAAAGATTCCGGAGCAAGCTGCAAGCAGACTTGGATACATCAAAGATGAGGAATACGTGGGAGGGCACAATCCATTTGAAATAGCTTTCATTCTAGTTTCTGATCAAGAAGAGGAGAGTTAACCCTAAAAGGGTCTTCTAAATGGACACCCTGCAGATGGGTCTATAGGAGTTAAACTCTCTTCTAATCTGACACTGCAGCAACAAGGAGTGCAACGCTCTGTTAAGTCAGTTTGCCCCTCTGTGTTCACTAACACCAGACTTGACCCCTTGAGGTCAGCATGAAATTGGCACTGGCGATAGTATCTCTGAAAAGCAGGGGCTACAGAATGTCGGATCATGTGAGGAATCGCATAAAAGAGGTAAACAAGATGCTTGACCTTGGAGTTATTGAACACTCCACTAGTCCATGGGCTAGCCAAGTTGTGCTAGTACCAAAAGCAGAGACCACGGAAATAAGATGCTGCGTGGACTAGAGGGCTTTGAATTCAGTTACCAAGACTGATGCCCATCTTTTGCCAAGGACTGATGAACTGGTGGATAAGCTGGGTTCAGCTAAATTCCTCAGTACATTCAACTTGTCAAGTGGTTATTTGCAAATTGCAGTGTCTGACCATGCCAAGGAGAAAACAGCTTTTTCTACCCCAGAAGGCCTGTTCCAATTTAAGGTCATGGCGTTTGGACTGAAAAATGCACCTGCCACTCTTCAAATGTTCTAAATGGTTCTTGTTTTTATTTTATTTATTGAACATTTGTATATGGGGCCTATACATCAAAAAGTGTTTCTAGGTGCCACAAGACAAGGTTGGGGGGAGGGTTATGGGGGGTAGAGGAGAAAATAACAGTAATGGTCCTACTAGGTCTTGTGACATTCGGAATGTGAATCTCTGCATGCCAGACTTTAATGACAGCAGCGTTAAGCTCTACCTGGGAAGAACATCTAATCCATCTTGAGCAAGTGTCAAGGCTTTTCATCAGACCAATCTGACAATCAAAGCAAACAAATGTCAAGTTGGGCTGAGTAAAGTGGTCTGCCTTGGGTATGAGGTAGGAGGCGGTGACAGCAAGCCCTTACCTAGCAAAGTAAAAGACTGGGCCACCCCTACTGCTAAAACACAAGTGAGTCTTTTTGGAACTCTCAGGTTATTACAGGAATTTCATAGAGAACTATGGGACCATAGCTTCTGTGAGAAACCCAAAGGTGTCTCAGCAGCTGGTCGCCCGAGATCTGTCGTCAAGATGGCCAGGACACGGCAATCGCTATTGTATCCAGTTCCTGGTCATGGACTAGTGGGGGAGATGCACCCAATCTCCTGCATCAGTAGAAAACAAAGTGAAGGCGAGCAACCATTGAACACAAATGTTTGGCCATAGTGTGGGGCTTTGAGGACGTTTAGACCATACATGTATGGATCTACTTTCAGAATTCAAACAGACCACCAACCCTTGAGATGGTTAATGCAGATGAAGAAGGGGGGGGCATAGTTGCACAGGTGGTCCATTAGTCTTCAGGGCTTTGCATTCACCATAGAGCATCAGTCAAGTACCCTGACAGAAGGATGCTGATGGTATCTCCAGAAGGAACAAGTTACTTACCTGTAACTGTTGTTCTCCAGCATGGGTCTGGCATGGATTCACATGCTCATGAATATTCCCCGTCGTCAGGCTGGGAATCCTCGGTAAAGAAAAAACCAGTATCAGTTTCGTTTCTGATCTGTCTTTCGTAGTAGTAACCAATCACTGGTCTCTGCGTCATACTGATCACAGCCAATGACTGCCCTCTACCTAAGCACTGCCTCTGGCAGCCATCTTCAGATTTGGGAGCACGTGAAGTGGCAGTATGACCAAGTGAAGAGCCGCAGAGGGGTAGGCGGGAGGGTTCGCATGTGAATCCATGCCAGACCCATGCTGGAGAACAACAGTTACAGGTAAGTAACTTGTTCCTTCTCCAGCATGGGGTCTGGCATGGATTCACATGCTCATGAATAAAGAATACATAGCAGTACACACATGCACAACCACGGGAGGTGGCAAAGGCTCAACATTAAGCATTACATCAAACTCAACATTAAGCATCTTACCTCCTCACCAGGCTCACCTCAGGCGAACAGGTTGCGCAGCACTGCTTGGCCGACCCTGGACTCCTCCCTGGAATCCCGATCGACGCAGTAGAATTTCGTGAAGGTGTGCGTCGACCTCCACGTAGCAGCCCTGCATATGTCCAGCAGGGGCACACCACAAAGGAACGCTGTGGTAGCTGCGATCGCTTTGGTGGAATGGGCTCTCGGACGGCCAGGCAGCGGTCGGTTTGCCAACCGATGACAGTACATGATACAGCCGGAGAGCCATCTGGAAATGGAAGCCTTCGAGAGAGCCTTCCCCTGATTGACAGGTCCAAAGTTCACAAAGAGTTGTGACGGCTTCCGAAAACACTTCGTGCGGTCCACGTAGAACTTCAGCGCTCTAGCCACATCCAGCGAGTGCAAAGTCCTCTCAGCCGGCGACGAAGGCGACGGGAAGAACACAGGCAACACCAAGGGTTCGTTGAGATGGAAGTCCGACGGTACCTTGGGCATGAAGGAGGGGTGCGTCCTGAGCACTACCCTCGTGTCGTGAAAAGTCAAGTACGGGGCCTTGCAGGAAAGGGCCTGGATCTCTCCCACCCGTCGTGCGGAGGTGATGGCCACAAGAAACGCTGTTTTCCACGACAGAAACTTCAACGGGGCGGAGTGCAGAGGCTCGAACGGAGGTCCCATGAGCTTGGTCAGCACCACGTTGAGCTCCCAAGCCGGGGCCGGCGCCTTCACCGGCAGGAACGATCTGAACAGTCCCTTCATGTACTCTTTCACCAGACGATGAGACCACAGGGACGACCGGCCCGTGGTTCTGGTGTATCGGGAGATCGCAGCAAGATGAATCTTGATGGACGCGTGTGCCAGTCCAGCTTTGGCCAGCGTCAGCAGGTACGGCAGTACTTGGGGAGCCGTAATCCGTAGAGGGTTAATCTTCTGTGCGTGGCACCAGACAGAAAACCTCTTCCATTTGTGTCCGTAGCATTTAAGAGTCGAGGACGCCCTGGCCTTTGCAAGAACCTCTCTGCAGTCGGCCGGTATGTCGTATCCTCCAAACTCTAGCGCTGCAGGAGCCAGGCCTGCAAGTTCAGCGATTTCGGGTCGTGGTGGATTGGCGGGGACGCTGACAAGTCCAGAAGGTCCGGGAACCATATCTGCCTCGGCCACGCAGGTGCGACGAGGATCATCCTGCACCGTGACCTCTTGAGCTGGTTGACAAGCCGGATTAGCAGTGGCAAAGGAGGGAACGCGTAGAGGAACAGGCCCTCCCAGGGGAACGAGAAAGCATCGCCCATGCTCCTCGCCTGGGGAAACCTGCTGGCGAACCTCCGGCACTTGGAGTTCGTCGCCGTCGCGAACAGGTCGATCTGGGGTGTGCCCCACCGTCGGAAGAGGCGATCCACTAGATCCTGCCGTAGTTCCCACTCGTGGCACGAGCGCAGCTCCCTGCTGAGTGAGTCGGCGATGGTGTTTTTTATCCCTGCCAGATGAAACGGCACCAGAAACATCTCTTGGGCGACTGCCCAATGCCACAGGTCCTGCGCCTCCTTGGACAGTGCTGGGGACCTGGTTCCGCCCTGTTTCCTGATGTAAAACATGGTGGTGGTGTTGTCGGTGAAGATCCTCACCACCTTGCCCTTGAGGGACGGAAGGAAGGACCTGAGGGCCCAAAACACTGCACGGAGCTCCAGGACGTTGATATGTAAGGATTTCTCCGTCGGGAGCCAAAGGCCTCTTGCGTGCAGATTTTCGGTGTGCGCTCCCCACCCTTCCAGGGAGGCATCCGTGGTCACTGTCTCCTGGTGGGCTGGGGTCTGGAAGTCCATGCCCGCCGTCAGATGCGCGCGGGTGCCCCACCACCGGATCGCTCGTCGGAAACTGTCGTCGAGTGTGATCCTTTCCTCGAAGCTGCCCGTCGTTTGGATCCAGCGCGCGTCCAGGAACTCCTGCAACGGGCGCATCTGGAGCCTGCACATGGGAATGAGGTAGATGCAGGAAGACATCATTCCGAGGAGGGACTTGATGGACCCCACCTTGGCCGCGTCGGCCACCAACATCCGCTGCACCTTGCCCAGGATGGTCCTGGTCCTCTCCTCCGACGGGGAGGCCAGAAGGGACACTGTGTTGAGCCTCGCTCCCAGAAACCGAGCGTCTTGCGCGGGTACCAGGTGGGATTTGGCGTAGTTCACGGAGAATCCGAGGTCCGTGAGAAGTTGGACGGTCCTTGCCGTGTGAACCACGGCGAGCTCCCTTGTCTTGGCTCGGATGAGCCAGTCGTCCAGGTAGGGGTAGACGTGGATCTCTTCGCGGCGCAGCTGCGCCGCCACCGGTGCGAGGCACTTGGTGAACACCCTGGGTGCCGACCGTAGTCCGAAGGGGAGGGCTTCGAACTGGAAATGACGCCCTTGGACCACAAACCTGAGGAATTTTCGGTGCCCCTTCAGGATGGGAATATGGAAGTAGGCATCCTCCAAATCCAATGACGACAGGAAGTCTCCTTCCTCCAGCTGACCCAGGACGTGCTGGAGGGTGACCATCCGGAACTTTTGCATCTTTACCTCCAGGAGAAGTTGAGGGACGTGAAGTTCTTTCCTGGCCACGGGGGGGACGCGCGGACACTTTCTTTGAAACTCGAGCGCGTGGCCCCGGGCCAAGGCGTCCAGCACCCAACTGTCGGTGGAGATGGACTCCCACACGCTGACGAAGCTCGCCAGCCGGCCTCCCACCGGGGTGCTTCGGTGGGGGCCCGACCCCACGGCCGGTTCAATCCTGCTTCGACGAGGCTTTGCCGCCTTGTCCTTGGCGACGACGGCGGGGTCCGCCAGACTTGCCTCGTCCTCTGTAGGCCTCCTGAGACGACGAGCGGGCCGCTTGACGGTAGGAGGAGAAACCGCCGCCGGAACCTTTGGAGGCGCCCTTGCCTCCGCTGCTCCGAAAGGGCGTCCGTCGTTGTTGCAGAACTCCAAGGGCCCGGGCCGTCTCGGTGTCCGCTTTAATGGCCTGAAGGGAATCGTCCACTGTTTTCCCAAACAGGTTGTTCCCATCGAAGGGCATGTCCAGGACTCTGGTCTGAACGTCTTGACGGAAGTCCGTAGCCTTGAGCCATCCACGCCGCCTAAGGCAAACGCTGTTGCCCAACTGGCGGAACCCAGTGTCGGCGATGTCCGTCGCAACGGTAATGGCGTGGTCCGAAGCCACCTCACCTTCCTGCAGGATCTCCAGGGCCTCTGCTCTCTTGTCGTCCGGCAAGAAGTCCAGCAGAGGGGCCAGTTTGTACCAGAGCTCCCTGTCGTATCGGGCCACGATAGCCAAGGCGTTGGCAGCTTTAATCGTCGTCGCTGCAGACGAGATGACTCTGCGTCCCACAGCGTCCAATTTCTTTCCCTCGCCGTCCGGTGGGGAAGTGGATGTGGAGGCCGCACCCCCCCCCGCTTTTTTCCTGGCCGCCGCGGAGACGACGGAGTCCGGGGTAGGCTGCGCCCGGAGGCACAGGGGGGCCGTGTCCGGGACCCGGTACTTTTTCTCGTACCGGTCTCTTCTAGCTGGCGTCGTGGAAGGTTTCTTGAGGAGGGTGAGGCCCTCATCCCAAATGTCATCCAATAGAGGCACTGCGAGGACCGTCTTCCTCTTGGCCTCGCGCCGCTGATAAAGGAAACCTTCCTTCTTCTCCTCGGGGCAGAGTTGGAAAAGCTCGGATGCCCTGGCGATCATGGAGTGGAACGATCCAATCTCGTCGGGCGGAGAAGCCCTGGTGGGAGGCGACGACGGTACATCCTCGTCGTATACCTCGTCGTCCGTACCCGTCGCTGCCGTGTCAGTCCCCGTATCATCCCCTCGGGTGGACGGGGAGGAGGGCTGGAAGGGGCGCGACGGCTGAAAAGGAGGAGTAGGGTGGATCCTTCTTTTCTTGGTAGGGGGAACCCCAGAAGGTCCCGGTTCCGGGTCTCCCGACGGGAGAGGTTCCGTCGGCAACGGTAGTCTCGTCCTTATCTCTGAGCGTAAGGACTGTATAGCCAACCAAATGGCCGCCGAGCTGTCTCGCGGCGCTGGCAGAGGGGAATCCGACGGGCGATCAGGGGCCCCGTCGGTACCCTCGACGATGTCGTCGTCACCTGCGTCGGGATCCATCCCGACGGGCCGGTCTTCTTCCACGCCGAGGCCGTGGCTTAAGACTTCGACCAGCTCCTCCTCCGAGGTTGAGGCCGAATCTACGACGACGCCCTGCCCCCCCTTTTTCTTCCCCACGGGGGATTTCACGGGGGTCCTATCGATGGGCACAAAAGAGGACTCCCTCCGAGGTGGCAGGGAGACTCTGAGCCCCGAGCTCGCCACCACTGGCGTAGCCTCCACAGGCTGAGCCAGGGCCGCCGCGACAGACTCGATAGAGGGCTTGGCCGGATGGATTAAGGCCTTCACCACCTTAGGTGCGCTCACCGCCTTATCCTTGAGGGGGGGGGACAGTGCCTCGCTCCCCCTCCACCTTCGAGCTCGACCGGGGCCTCTCTATGAGCCTCGCCGGGTGCTCGGCCTTCCTCTTACCCGACCCGGAGCGTTGGCTCGTGGTTGATGGTGCCGGGGAGGGAGCGCCCAGCCTGGCGCCCGTAGAGCCCGACCGTTCGGCGCTCCCGGTGCCAGCGGACTCGCGGTGCTTGGCCTTATGTTGGACCCCCGTCGCCGGGGCGTCCTCAAAGGTCTTAGAAGACCGCTCGGATTTCTTCCTCTTCTTCTCGCCGGACGGGCTCTTCCCTTCCAGCCAGTTGGCGAGACGTTGATGGCGGTCCTTCATGGTCCGCTCCGACATGTTGCCGCAAAACGCACAGTCCTTCTCCACGTGCGTCTTGTCCTCATGTAGGCAGTAAAGACAAAAAGAATGTTCGTCCTCCTTGAAGACGTTTTGCAGCTGGCATCCAGGGCAGACCCTGAACAGCTTTCCGGGCGTCGAGCTTCCCTTCTCCTGGGCCATGACCGGGCCTGAGAAACTTCTGGAGTCCTCCAAAAGCGTAGCTCGACGAATCTTCACCCTTGAGGGGCGTAGATGAATCCGACACGGGTCCCCGTTGATCGGATGGAGAGTCGGTGGAGCTTGAGGCTCTTTTGACCGAAAAAAAACGAAGTTTTTTGAGAAAAAACGTGAAAAAATAGCACTAACGCTCGAGAGCAATAGCACGAGGATCCCAACACATGAACGTGCGGTAAAAATCTGAAGATGGCTGCCAGAGGCGGTGCTTAGGTAGAGGGCAGTCATTGGCTGTGGTCAGTATGACGCAGAGACCAGTGATTGGTTACTACTACGAAAGACAGATCAGAAACGAAACTGATACTGGTTTTTTCTTTACCGAGGATTCCCAGCCCGACGACGGGGAATATTCACGAGCATGTGAATCCATGCCAGACCCCATGCTGGAGAAAGTATGACCGACTGGAACCAGAGATCCATCCAGGAGTGGATTAGATCCTCCTGTCCCTTAGTCTGGGGGGGTGAGTGTTGGGGAGATTTATCAGTTTATGCTTAATCCCCTCTCCTAGTGAGACCCTCAGCACCTTCTGCTGCCCTTCAGGACCTTTTTCTTGTTCTCCTGAATGAGGGGAGCAGTTTTCCCCTTATTCATTCTTGTTTTCTCGAACCATGAGAACTTTATGTTATACCTTATTTTATGAAGTCTTTTCTTTCCTCCATATCTCTTAAAGGCATCTGTGCGTCACTTTTGTAGCATACAGCACCACGTGTGCAGTGCTGCTGAGGGCCCTTTGGGTTCTCCTTTCATATTTTCTTCCATTTTCCATTTACTGTTCTTAAGGAAAGAGTGATACGTTTTATCCTTCCTAAACTTTTACTTTTGAGAGATCAGCACACCACCATGTGGAGTGATGAGGGTATATATAGTATCCCCCTTCTCTCTGCTCCTGTAACTTGTTGGTTACAGTGACAACCCCATAGTTATGGCTGGTGGCAGTGAATGTATTCTACCGACATTCATTCAATTTTCTACCGCAGGCTCTATAAACAGCTGCAGTTAAGCACAAGAGGGTCAATTATGTTCCAACATGGTGGCTGCTTTCATTTTTTAACCATTTCTGGTGGGGTTGTTCTTCGTTAGCCCTTCTACCTTCCCAGGAAGGGGAGGTCTTGATGTGAGTTTTGTCTTTGGCAGGAACCCTTTGTGTAGCTGGCCAAGGTTCCAGTGTGTCTGCGAGGACAGGAAGCAGGGGAGGAGCCTGTAGCTCCCCTGTCTGCTGATGTTCCTGAATGGAACCAGATCCCACTGGGGGCCTGGCTGTCCTGATTGGACAGCCACCCACCCCTTTCTGTAAACTGCACGGAGAGTTTCAAGAGGAATGAATGGAAAATTATGATAAAAGGGGAGGTTCCCAAGGTAGAAGAAAAGTCAATCACTGGAACCGAAGTTCCAAAGCAGAAGATGAGAGGCGCCGGCAGACCCTTCCAGTAACCGTGAAGAGACCACATGCTGTCCTGACCCCATTTTCTATTAGACAGAGTTGCTCTGAAGGTGACTCCTTCCGTTTGGAACCAACTACACATAAGACAACCTACAGAACAAGCCATCCCCTGACGTGCTGCGATGTTCCAGGGCTGCAAACCACCAATACCGGGGGACCCCTGACTCAACTACATTGCATTGTCTTCCCGTGAACAAATCCTCCCAGAACTATGGTGAGCTCTAGTTGGACCTCCAGGGGCAAGATCCCCATTCTCAAAGTCCCCTCACCAAAGTACAGGACTGCAGAATTGGGGCTGATCGACCAGGAGGAAACCGTTCACTGTTGGAGCTTGTAAAAAAGGTTAAAAAAACAAAGACCGACATGGAAGTCCAAAGAATTCCTTGCTGAGCGTCCTTACTCGCGTCTGCTACTGCGACATCACTTTCACAGTCCCTCCTTGCGTCACCGTTAGGCAGAATCCTGTGCAGTTCCCTTAGGGAGCACTACACGAGATTAGGACTACAGGTGAGACCAATAAATCCCCTTTGGTATCAGTCTGTACCACAAAGATTTAGTTGGTACCTGTGAGCAGTCAGACTCATCTCAGAGGCAGATGAGCAGTATTCAGGGTTTACACAATATGCCTACAGTACTATGGCACAAGGAAACACTGACCAAAGCTTTGTATTAAAAAGTAGATATACATGTATTTTATACACTTCTGGTAAAACAAATTTATCACAGTCATCAAGCAAGTTAAATTAAGTCAAAGAAAAATATACACACTCCCTAGTTAAACTGTAGACCAAGCGAACCAGAGTGAAAACTGAGTAAAACGGCAATGTGAAAACCACACACAAGGGATACTCTAGCAATTTCTCACAAGGGAGGGAAAGCACAAGTTATATAGAAATAGCTTCTTACACACCCTAGCAACACTTCTCATAAGTTTGTGAACCAGTTTAAGAAGGACAGTGCATAAGTATAGAATGTACTTAAATGAAAACTGAGCAAATGGCATTTCAAAAGGTTTAGAAATGGGAAGAAAAGGGTAGTTATAAGAAGTAGGTGCACCAACACAGTTCTAGTTGAGAATCAATCTAAAGAAGGCAGTTATAACAAATGTAGCCAGAGTCAGTAGGCCTGTGCCAGAGTTAGTGGTACAGGGCAAGGGCCCAGGAGCAAAATGTTCTTGTAGCTGCAGTCAAGTCTTTGGTTAACGATTTTGAAAAGGTGGATGCAGACAGCGAAAGACAATGTTAAGAGAGAGGGGCGGCCAACCCAACAGGTAGGTAAAGGATTTAAAACACCTTTAGTGCTACCGCGAAGAAACGGCGACCTGGTGGAACAATGTACCTTTAAAATGAAGAAGCGGCTCCTGCGGTGGCGGTTGTTCCTGCAGTTCGGGGGATCCAGCAGAGGAAGAGGCTCTCGTCGCGGAGGAAGGTTCGAGTTACTGCACTACCCAGGGAGGAAACCAGCCGCTGTGATGCCCGACAAATAAAAGGTACGCTCCTTTAAATCGCGGTCCGGGTGGACTGGTGCCTGGCTATCCGGCCTCCGCGTACAGGGTACTGGCGATTTGACCACGGCAGGTCTAGTAAGGCGATTGGCAAACTGGTTGGCCACACCAGCTCAGGGAAGAAGGCTCTTGCAGATGAAGACCTTCTCTCGTCGTGTGGAAAAAATGCTGCAGCAGGGCTTCACCGGTGGTTCAGTTGTTGCAGATGTCTTTGGCTTCTCTCCTCTTCGGCTTCTTAGTTTGTGGCGACTTCTTGCTCTTCCAGTCCTCAGGACCCTGCTTTTATGCAAAAAGAGCCCCATTCATACAGTGTCGCTGCCACTCACACAGTGGAGTGGTCATCTTGGCGGGAGACCCTCCAGCCTATCAGGATAGTGCGCGACATGGGTTGCGGAGGCAACCCTGTCCAGGGGTCCTACTCCCCCCTCCCATACAACGGACCCACCCCAGACTCAGTGGTGTCGAAAGGAGGGCTTCTTGGCAGAAGCCCGCCAAAAGGACGAACAGAGGATCCCCGACCTGGGTTAGGAGATTAGAGAAAGACACGAGAAATAATTTATATTAAAGTTCTGGCAAATAAAACCTACCGGAGTAAAGTTAATATAAAAATAAACCATCGGTATGTTAGAGGCTGTCAGAAAAAGTGGTAGCCTCGAACAATGGGAAAATCCCATAGGAAAACATTTGCGGTCGAATATTTACAGTAGTAACCACTGCCAGCAGCCAGACACTTTAGAGAGAGGGACTGTACAGTACCCCCTTGAATATGAGCATAAGGGAAAAACTATTAACCCTTTCTAGTACCTCCATAGCAAGATGGGTTGTACTGGTTTAGTTCATAAAAATTGACTAGTAAAGTCAATTGGGACTTTACATGCCCTGGGAGACAGTAGTCAGTCCCAGGGTATGGAGACTATGTTTGGGGATCACTACGACAACCCTGTGTCACTGCACGGAGGTTGCTGTGTAACACATGTGAATAAAGATGGTTCCTATGGGGTTGAGAAAATCCCATAGACATTAAACACAAAAATAGCCTAGAACACACATAGCAAAAATGCCTAAGAGTGGGAAAAAGAGTCTCACTCTTAGAAGGTGAAAAGAAACAAACCCTTCAAATCCAGCAAAGCTGCTGGGGGACGCTATAGGTAAGGGAAACTAGCCATAGAATGAGAATTCTCCATAACAGTCACCACAACCAAGGAACAGGAAATCGGGTAGATCGCTGTAAACTGCAGGGAGAGTTTGCAGAGGAATGAATGGAAACTCCTGATTAAAGGTGAAGTTCCTGAGGCAGAAGAGAAGTCGACCACTGGAACAGAAGATCTGAAGCAGAAGACTACCAGAGATGCCAGCAAACCCTTCCAGTAACCACGAAGAAGTAACCACGAAGAGACGACTGCTGTCCTGACAAGCTTTTCTAATCGACAGGACCTTCGAAGGACTCATTTTCCCTAGCTACTGTGTAGCTCAAGGTAGTACTCGCCTCAAGCTTAATTGTCACTACTTTATCACTAGAGTGCTGTATCCAGAGTTTGGGTGTTCACCCATACTGCCCAGGCCCAACAGCATCTGCCTCTATAGGGAGTGCTTTCCAAAGTCCCTATTAACTTTTTTATCCCACTAAAGCATTCTACTTGAAAGTAACTAAAGTGGAACTCTGCCTTTTTCTACTGCTGCGTATGACTTTGCACCCCTCTTCAACTGACTTTGAAGAACTCTTAACTAGTTCGGGAATTGGCTGCTAAAGTAGAGAATCATTAAAAAGTATTACAAAGTAGTATATTGCTGTTGCTAGTGCTGAATAACCCATTTTCCTTACAACAGAACATTATCTGAGTGACTTTACAACGTGAATGGATGTATCCTTGAACTGTGAATTGCTGGTGCAAGCAACTACTATCGAAGCATTAGCCTGAAAAAGTGTTGCCTATGTTTTCTATTTTGTGTTGGTTAGTCCAAGTAGTATTTACTTAGCTTTGCCTTGTGTATATAAAATAAATGTATATTTTATTATAACAGCAAGTATTTGAGTTTCTTTGGACCTATGTATTTACTGAGTTCATTGTACTTAGCTACAGCTCACATCCTCCCAATTAGATACACCTGGCTGCCCTGCCATTCTACCAAACCTTTGGGTAGCACAGACTTATACTAAGAGTTGGTGCCTGTATACCAAGGGATAGTTTAGAGTCTCACCTGCTGGTAGACTTAAAGAAAACTCCCCTAACAAGGAGTCCAGGGGTTGTAGGTTCGAGTGCTCCTTCCGGTCGGGTGCAACTGCAAGAGGCACGGGATGGAGTAAGCAGAGTTCCAGCGACCATCACCGTTGGCAGGCGACTACCGGTGTCCTTCCAATGCCGGTCCAAAAAGCAGCTCAAGGACAGGTACCCTTGATGCTAGGAAGCTGACATTTCGGGAGAAGGCAATTTATGGCAAAAGCTTGTGGCCACCAAAGTTCCAGGCTTGAACGTGGAATGGTGACGATCCTGTCGAGGTAGCCCACAAGGGAGCTGGTCAGTCCACTGGGCAGTACAGGGGCACTTCCGAAAGCTCTTCGGGCATACAACCTCGAGAAGACGTTGGGTCCTCTCCGCACCCAGAGCCACCCGGTCTGGAGGAGGAGTAGCCCTGATCTTCCCGGAGTGGATTCCTGCCTCTCATTCATATGCAGAGCTACTCCTCTTTCGAATGCCTTGTCTGCAGGCTCTCTCCTGGCCACTCTCTTACCGTGGCTACTATCTATCTGCCACCTAGTCAGATCACATCTTCCTCTCCGAGTGGGCGGTCTCCTCCTCCTGTCACCCTGACACAGGCCTTTCCATGCTTCTATCTCTGATACTCTGGATGTTCTTGCCCCTGCCATGAGGATCCGCTTGAAGCCTAAAGCCAAGTGCAACTCTTGGTAGGATTCCGATTTAGCTACCATTAAACGCAAGTGTAGGGGTGCAGAAAGGAAATGTGCTTCCTCTTCATCCTCTGACAAACTGGCCTGCCACCTGCTCCAAAGGCAATACCGGCTCCTTATCCAAACCAATGAGAGACCACATCCAAGCCCACGTCTCTGCAGCATCTAACAACTCGGCCAAACTTATAAGAATCTGCAAGGAGCTGGCCAATCCTGCTGCAGTCTCTACCTCTCCTGTTGCCTCCCGGGCACTCTGCAATTCCCTTGCCTCTAATTTAATCTCAAAAACTCCAGGAAAAAGGCTCAACCGTCTCCATGATAATCTGGGTATCACCATGCAAGCCCTGGCTTGGCTGACCTTTCTCCTCTATGATCGACCCTCCCAGGTCCAGCTTGGATCCTTCCTTTCCTCCATCTCACTCTCTACCTGTGGTGTTCCCCAGGGGTCTAACATCTCTCCCTGGATTTTCAACCAATACCTGTCACTCATTGCGAACCACATTCCGGCTCTCTGCTCCAACTTTCAGTGCTATGCAGATTACGCTTGTTTTCAGGATTCCCTCTGCCACCTCTTCTCATCTATGACTGCCCTTTCTGCTATCCAGGAGTGGTGTGCCTCCAATGATCTCTGCCTTAATGGCAGCAAGACTGACATTCTCCTCATCAGCATTCCTGCACCCTCCTTTCCGGTCACTTTCTGGGCGGCCTCCCTTGGCCCTCCTCCTGCACCCACCTGTGAAGCCAAGAACCTCATGGTCATCTTCGACTCCACACACCTTTTCTCCTCACATCTCTGAGAAGTCAAATAACCAACCGCACCTCCTCAAAGGTATTCTTCCTTTCCTCTCCTTCCCCCAGAAGCTAACTATTTCTAGAGCTCTGGTACTTTCCAGGCTCGACTATTCCAATAGCCTCTTTCTAAAGCTGCCTGCTCCTACTCTCCGCCCTCTGCAACTCATCCAGAACAAGACTGCGAGACTTGTCCTTGGCCTCAGGCCCTGGTTTTTATCTCTCCAGCCCTGAAAACTCTATTGGTTCCCAGTGGCTGCAAGGATAACATTCAAGACCCTTTGCATTGTCCACAAGGCTTTCTGGGGCCTGGGTCCAAAATACCTTCAACTTACCCACCGTAAATACCTTCCTACTCAAGCTCTTCACTCCTCCACCTCCAACTCCCTCAGGGTCAATCGTTTCTCCAAGCAACGCGTTGGTGGTAGATCTCTTTCCTCAGCAGGGGCCTCCCTCTAGAACAGCCACCCTGCCACTCTGAAACTTAAGGAGAACCATTTCCAGAAGCAACTCAAGACCTTCCTCTTTGCTTCTGCCTTCGCTCTTCCTCTCCCCTGCTGATCTCTCCGCTTTGGCACAGTGCACCTGGTGTACCTTCCGATTTCAGGGCCAGGTCAATGCCCACCCAGCCACCCACCCACAGTGCCCCAGGGAACCCTTGCACTTGGGTCTGTATCCGTTACCCTACAGTCCCCTTATCTGCACTTACCAGACACCCTTTGTCTGCGCTCAAAACCTGCACTTGCCACCTTGCCGACTGCACTAACTTATCGTATTGCTGTAACCCCTGCTCGGCACTTTCCATTTGTCCCCTCTCCCTTGCACTTTTGCCCCTTGGTACGCTCACCTGGTATCCACGGGGATACCACGCAGCCATGGTTGGATGATTTGCACTCTCAAACCCTCTCCCTGTCCCTTGGTAAGGCCTCTGGTTAAAGATGGGTCTGCAATAGGAGAGCTGGATTCAATACCAGATTTTCTTTGGTTTCCCACCTCCCTTGGCCTCAACTCCTTCCTGCCCCTTGGGCCCTCTCCTCACCTTAACATTGTAGAAGGTGGATTCTCAGTTGAAGAGGGGTGCAAAGTCATACGCAGCAGTAGAAAAGGCAGAGTTCCACTTTAGTTACTTTCAAGTAGAATGCTTTAGTGGGATAAAAAAGTTAATAGGGACTTTGGAAAGCACTCCCTATAGAGGCAGATGCTGTTGGGCCTGGGCAATGCGTATGGGTGAACACCCAAACTCTGGATACAGCACTCTAGTGATAAAGTAGTGACAATTAAGCTTGAGGCGAGTACTACCTTGAGCTACACAGTAGCTGGGGAAAATGAGTCCTTCGAAGGTCCTGTCGATTAGAAAAGCTTGTCAGGACAGCAGTCGTCTCTTCGTGGTTACTTCTTTGTGGTTACTGGAAGGGTTTGCTGGCATCTCTGGTAGTCTTCTGCTTCAGATCTTCTGTTCCAGTGGTCGACTTCTCTTCTGCCTCAGGAACTTCACCTTTAATCAGGAGTTTCCATTCATTCCTCTGCAAACTCTCCCTGCAGTTTACAGCGATCTACCCGATTTCCTGTTCCTTTGTTGTGGTGACTGTTATGGAGAATTCTCATTCTATGGCTAGTTTCCCTTACCTATAGCGTCCCCCAGCAGCTTTGCTGGATTTGAAGGGTTTGTTTCTTTTCACCTTCTAAGAGTGAGACTCTTTTTCCCACTCTTAGGCATTTTTGCTATGTGTGTTCTAGGCTATTTTTGTGTTTAATGTCTATGGGATTTCGTGGCAGGGGCGCGTAGATGTGGGGGGCGAGCAGCGACCAAGTTACTTCACTGGTGCAACCCCTCCAACCCCCCATGGGAATCTAGGCCTGCTGCGACTCCGTAGGTTTGCTGCTTTACAGTCTTTATAAGCAGTTCTTATGTTCCTCTTAGTTCGAATAATAATGTCTTGCTTCTTTCCTTTTAGGTATGGAAGGGTATTTTGGAGTTGTCATGCAGTTTGAAGTTGAGCATGGGCCGGTAGGCGAAAGCGCGGTGTGCGCGATGCTGTCCGGTGAGTAATGCGCGATGCGCAGTGCTGTTTCGCCTTTTAAATTGCTAACCTGTCTTTTCTCTCCTTGCAGTATGCCATGTTCCTCGCCGAGCGCCGTAATGTTCCAGCAATGATACGGACCAGGAGAGGACTACCCAGGTAAGAATTGTGTGGCTTTCTTCATTCGGAAGGAAACGCGAGTAAATGCTTACTAATGCTGCCTTTCTTTCTCCTCTTTCCAGGTTATGGTATTCCAGGATGCATGCAGTGCCGGATGATGGAGTTTGTACCTTCAGGTGAGTGGAACTGAAGTCGGCGATGGATTGAAGACAGGATACTGTTCCAGGTAAGTTTCGTAGTGTTCTTTCTCTCTCTGCAGGTCCTTGGTTTCAGGTAAGCTGGCATCAAAAAACTGGACACGGTGAGCATTACGCTGCCCACAGCAGAATAACGCAAAGCATGTTCTGCTGTTTGGATGTGGTTTAAATAGTCTCACGTAAAGTAGTCCAGGTAAAATGGTCGCAGGCCTGCCACTCCCAAAAGACTAGACCGCATAGCTCAGTTCCTTGTAACTGAGCTATGTGTGTGCCTCCATGTTGGCTGAACCCCCTCCCACCCCCCCAAGTTAAATAGTTCTAAGTAAATCGTCCCATTCTAATGTTGGTCTTCATGATGGTTATGAGCCTGGTGCCAAAGGCTCCAGGACTGACTCCAAGAGAGTCTTGGATGAGGTTTTAAGGCCTTTGACCTGGCCATAACTGAAGGCTGACTTGCCAGTGAGGGCCATGGGGCAAGGGTCATGACACCTCTTCCCTCTCCCCTGCACTCTTATGTTCTCAATGTCACTTGGTCTAGTAAGATCGTGGTTTTGTCTTCCCATGTTCCCCTCCCTTGCTCTTAAACACTTGTATAGGAGCGTGATACAAATGAAATATCATATAATGTATGGCAACTGTAATGGTTTGGAGATTGTGTCCACCCACAGGGAGGATACAACTAGTTTGACCAACTAACGGCCAGGAAGAACCAATAATTCAGAGGAATATATTGATGGCTAGAAGGGCATCTTGGATTGGCCATCGGCCAAAAGCTAGTAAGAAGATTGTGTGATTTTATCATTTAGAAGTTGGAAGAAAATAGCAAATATATTTATATGCTTCTAAACACCCCTGTCAATCTTCCGTCTTGCATTAAAGTAGTTCCATTGGGGTACATGTATTGCCCAGAACTTTCTTACAATGCAAACAACAAAACAATGTAACCGTCAAAATCAAAACCTGAGAAAAAGAAAAGACTGTCCTAGGACGCTTACTGTTTCTAGTTCACCTACCTTTGTCAAAAACCACATTTTAAACCACTAGCTTCACTTGTGGATTCTGAATGACTTTGCTTATCAAACAAAGTGGTTGGGCTGGAGGGTTCGGAATGTTTGTTTATTAATTTGTAGGGCGCACCGAACCCTTAGGTAACTGGGCGCAACAAGGTACAAGGTTACTTAAAGCTTGTTTAGACAGTGAGGAAGATACAGTGAGGCAGAAGCTCAAGTACAAGAAATGCAGTTAAGTGCAGAGAGAAGGTACAAAAGGTTACATAGGCTGATACATAGGTTAAGATAGCGTGCATCATACATCATTGGAGCGTATCCAGTTGAGAGTGTTGCGCCTAAAGCTAGAATAGGACCGGTCGGTTCTAAGATCTAATGGTAGTGCATTCAAAGACTGAGCGGCTTTTACCGGGAAGCTACTTCCCCCAGTTTTTTTAAGCTTAAATCTGGGTATCTCTAGACAGTGGGAGGTGACAACTCTGGCCGTGCAAAGTTCTCCTGACCATTCTCTCAGATACATAGGGGGGAGCTGCGTTGTTGAGGCACTTAAATGTTAGTGACACTGTTTTTGGTAGGATCCAATCGCTTATCTTTAGCCAGTAGTGTACTCTTTGCATATTAGATGCATGGTTTCTGTTAGGTATGTTCAGGGCGGTTCCGAGGGCATTGTTCTGTAGCGTTTGAATTTTGTCAGTGATGTATTTGTTGGCTACTAGGTATAGGGTGTTGCAGTAACCCAACTTTAACAGTATTGGGGAGGATGATGCAACTCGCTTTTGTTAGAACTTGTCTGCATGCCTTGATGAGTTTACAGGTGTAAGCGGTGGAGGGTGCCATGGTGTTTATCTGTTTCCTTAGGGTAAAGGTGGAATCAAGGTAGAATCCTAGCGTTTTCACCTCTTTAGCTACTTAGATTATATTGCCATCTATGTTGAATGAGGAGTAGTTAGAGTTAGGTTTTTTAAAGTTGGCCACGGACCCAAGAATCAGGATCTACGTTTAATCGTCGTTCAGGCAGAGGCCATGGGATGCCATTGATGCCTGAATGAGGAGGTTATTTACCAAGGCCGTATCTATAGCAAAGTTACCCGAAAGGATCTGGGCGTCATTGGCATAATTCGTGCAGGTGACAGTCTGTTCAATTTGTCAAATAAGGGCTTGGTAAATATGTTACACATGGTAGGCTCTTGAAACAGAGGCAACACGCTTAATAGACTGCAATCATTTTATACCTCTTACAGAAATGTTTGATTATTTTTGAGGAAATGTTGACTGATCATTAGCCCAGAAGGAACAAGTTACTTACCTGTAACTGTTATTCTCCAGCATGGGTCTAGCATGGATTCACATGCTCATGAATATTCCCCGTCGTCAGGCTAGGAATCCTCGGTAAAGAAATATCAGTATCAGTTTTGTTTCTGATCTGTCTTTCGTAGTAGTAACCAATCACTGATCTCTGCGTCATACTGACCACAGCCAATGACTGCCATCTCCCTAAGCCCTGCCTCTGGCAGCCATCTTCAGATTTGGTAGCACGTGAAGTGGCAGTATGACCAAGTGAAGAGCCGCAGAGGGGTAGGCGGGAGGGTTCGCATGTGAATCCATGCCAGACCCATGCTGGAGAACAACAGTTACAGGTAAGTAACTTGTTCCTTCTCCTGCATGGGGTCTGGCATGGATTCACATGCTCATGAATAGAATACATAGCAGTACACACATGCACAACCACGGGAGGTGGCCAAGGCTCAACATTAAGCAATACAACAACTCAACATTAAGCATCTCTTACCTCCTCACCAGGCTCACCTTAAACGAACAGGTTGCGCAGCACTGCTTGGCCGTCCCTGGACCCCTCCCGATCGACGCAGTAGCATCTCGTGAAGGTGTGCGTCGACCTCCACGTAGCAGCCCTGCAGATGTCCAGCAGGGGCACACCAGATAGGAACGCCGTAGTAGCAGCGATCGCTCTGGTCGAATGGGCTCTCGGACGGCCTGGCAGCGGTCGGTTAACCAACCGGTGGCAGTGCATGATGCAGCCGGAGAGCCATCTGGAAATAGAAGACTTCGAGAGAGCCTTCCCTTGATTCACAGGTCCAAAGTTCACAAACACCTGTGATGTCCCCCGAAAACTCTTTGTGCGGTCCACGTAGAACTTCAGCACTCTAGCCACATCCAGCGAGCCGGCGACAAAGGAGACGGGAAGAAAACAGGTAACACCAGGGGCTCCTTAAGATGGAAGTCCGACGGCACCTTGGGCATAAAGGAGGGGTGCGTCCTAAGCACCACCCTCGAGGCATGAAAAGTCAAGTACGGTGCTTTGCAGGATAGGGCCTGGATTTCTCCCACTGGTTGTGCGGAGGTAATGGCCACCAGGAATGCAGTCTTCCACGACACAAACTTCATCGGTGCGGAGTGCATCGGCTCGAATGGGGGCCCCATGAGCCTAGTCAGCACCACGTTAAGTTCCCAAGCCGGGGCCTTCACCAGTGGGAACGACCGGAACAGTCCTTTCATAAACTCTTTCACCAGTCAATGGGACCACAGGGACGTCCGTCCTGTGGTTCTGGTATATCTGGAGATCGCCGCCAGATGAATCTTAATGGAGGCATGGGCTAGCCCAGCCTTCGCCAGCGATGGCAGGTACGGCAGCACTTGAGGGGCCGTAAACCGTAGGGGGTTGATCTTCTGTGCTCAGCACCAGATAGAGAACCTCTTCCACTTGTGACCGTAGCATTTGAGAGTCGAGGACGCCCTGGCCTTTGCAAGAACCTCTCTGCAGTCGGCCGGTATATCGTACCCTCCAAATTCTAGCGCTGCAGGAGCCAAGCCTGCAGGTTCAGCGACGCCGGGTCGTGGTGGAAGATGGCGCCTCCTTCTCTGGAGAGAAGATCCGCGTCTGCCGACAGCTTGATGGATGGGGACGTTGACAAGTCCAGAAGGTCCAGGAACCAGATCTGCCTCGGCCACGCCGGTGCGACGAGGATCATCCTGCACCGGGACCTCTTGAGCTGGTTGATGAGTTGAAGCAGCAACGGCAATGGAGGGAACGCATACAGGTACAGGCCGTCCCAGGGGAACGAGAACGCATCGCCCATGCTTCTCGGCTGGGGAAACCTGCTGGCGAACCTCTGTCACTTCGAGTTCGTCGCTGTTGCGAACAGGTCGATTTGGGGTTTGCTCCATCGTCGGAAGAGTTGATCCACCTGATGCTCGCGCAGCTCCCTGCTAAGCGAGTCGGCGATGGTGTTTCTTTCTCCTGCCAGGTGGAAGGGAACCAGGAACATCCCCTGGGCGACCGCCCAGTGCCACAGATCCTGTGCCTCCCTGGATAGGGCTGGGGATCTGGTACCTCCCTGCTTCCGTATGTAAAACATTGTCGTGGTGTTGTCCGTGAAGATCCGCACCACCTTGCCCTTGAGCGACGGGAGGAACGATTTGAGAGCCCAGAACACGGCTCGGAATTCCAGGATGTTGATGTGCAGGAGCTTCTCCTCCGGGAGCCAGAGGCCTCTTGCATGGAGATCTCCGGAGTGGGCGCCCCAACCTTCCAGGGAAGCGTCCGTCGTCACCGTCTCCTGGTACGCCGGCGTCTGAAAGTCCTTGCCCGCAATGAGGTGCACTCGAACGCCCCACCACTGAATCACCCGCCGGAACACCTCGTTGAGGGGGACCCGGTCTTCGAAGGTGCCCGTCGCCTGCATCCAATGAGCGTCTAGACATTCTTTAAGAGGGCGCATCCGAAGTCTGCAGAGGCGCACCAGGTAGATGCAAGAGGACATCATCCCCAGGAGGGACTTGATGGACCTTACCCTGGCCACGTCCGTGGCTAGCAGGAGCTGCACTTTGCCCAGAATGGTCTTCGTCCGTTCTTCCGACGGTGCCGCCAGGCACCTCACTGTATCGAGCTTCGCTCCCAGAAACAGGGCCACCTGCGACGGTACCAGTTGGGACTTTGGGTAATTTATTGCGAATCCCAGGTCTGCGAGTAACTGGACGGTCCTCGCAGTGTGTTCGACGGCGAGTTCCCTCGTCCTTGAGCGGATGAGCCAGTTGTCCAAGTAGGGGTAGACGTGAATCCCCTGCAGGCGCAGCCGCGCCGCCACAGGTGCTTGGCACTTGGTAAAGACCCAATCCGAACGGCAGTGCTCTGAATTGGTAGTGGCGTCCCTGGACGACGAACCTGAGGAACTTTCGGTGACTTTTGAGGATGGGAACGTGGAAGTATGCATCCTCCAGGTCCAACGACGATAGAAAGTCGCCTTCCTCCAGCTGTCCCAGCACGTGCTGGAGGGTGACCATCCTGAACATTTGTGACATGTTTTTGTTCAAACGACGAAGGTCCAGGATGGGGCGCCAGCCGCCCGTCTTCTTCCTGACGAGGAAGTACCTTGAGTACACCCCGGATCCCCGGATCCTCTTCGGGACGAGCTCGATGGCGCTTTTCCTGAGCATCGCCTGTACTTCCAACAGCAGTTGCGGGACGCGATTTTCCTTCCTGGCCGTGATGGCACTTCTTCAGGAATTCGATAGTGTCCTCTTGCCAGGGTATCCAGCACCCAACGGTCGGTGGAGATGAACTTCCACACGCCGACGAAATTCGTCAGCCGGCCTCCCACCGGGGTACTTCGGTGGGGGCCCGAGGCCACGGCCGGTTCAGTCCTGCTTGGAGTTGGTGGCCTTGCCGTCCTGGCCACCTTGCCGACGGCGGCGAGGTGCTCCCTGCTTGCCGTGACCCCTGTAGGCCTCCTGAGACGTGGAGCGTGCCGCCTGGCGGTAGGACGAGCCACCGCTGGATCCCTTGGAGGCCCCTTGTCTGCCTCCGGAGCTCCGAAAGGGCCGTCGTTGCTGAAGGGCTCCTAGGGCGCGGGCCGTCTGTCCGTCTTTATGGCTTGGAGGGATTCGTCCACCGCCTTCCCGAACAAGTTGCTGCCGTCGAACGGCATGTTCGAACGGCAACACCCTGGTCTGGACGTCCTGACGGAAGTCGGTCGCCCGGAGCCAACCCCGTCGTCGTAGGCAAACTCTGTTGCCCAGCTGGCGGAACCCGGTATCGGCAATATCGGTTGCCACCGTTATGGCGTGGTCCAACGCCACCTCACCGCCTTGAGGTATTTCCAGGGCCTCGGACCTCTTGTCCGGTAGGAAGTCCAATATGGGGGCCAGCTTAAACCAGAGCTCCCTGTCGTAACGGGCCACGATCGCCAGGGCGCTGGCCGCTTTGATCGTCGTCGCCCCATGACGTCAAACTTCCTTCCCTTGCCGTCCGGAGGGGAATTCGACGTTGAGGCTCCTGACCCCGCCGCTTTCTTCTGCGCCGCCGCCGAGACGACCGAGTCTGGCGTTGGCTGGGCCCTGAGGCACAGGGGAGCGGTCTCGGGAACCCGGTACTTCTTCTCGTACTGGTCCTGTTTGGCTGGTGCCGTGGAGGGGTTCTTGAGTACAGACAGGCCCTCCTCCCAGATGTCATTGATTAGAGGCACCGCGATGAAAGTCTTCCTCTTGGCCTCCCGGCGCTGATAGAGGAAACCTTCCTTTTTCTGCTCCTCCGGGCAGAGCTGGAACAATTCGGACGCCCTGGCGATCATGGCGTGGAATGAGCCAATCTCATCGGGCGGAGAGGCCCGGGAGACCCGTTCCGTCGTCGCCCTCAGAACCCGTCGTCGAGCCCACCGCACCGTCATCTCCCGACTTGTGGGAGGATGAGGAGGGAAGTACAGGCCTTTCGGGGGCGAGTGGAGGAGAGAGAGGGTTGGGTCCTCCGTCGTTTGTTCTGAGGACTTCCCGACGGGCCAGGTTGCGGGTCCTCCGGCCTGGGCTGTGGTAATCTCGTCCTTATCTCAGAGCATAAGGACTGGATCGCAAACAAAATGGCCACCGAGCTATCCTGAGGCCTAGGTTCCGGCTGCGCCGGAAGAGAAGGCTGCTCTTCCTCGCCATCGTCTTCCTTGGTTATCTCCCGAGGATCTTCCTTGCGGGATCGAACCTTCTCGAATTGGACTTTGAGATTCCTCACGGCCTCAGTCAGTGCCCCCTCCGAGGCTCACTCCGAGCTCGAGAAGGCTACCGTGGCCCCCCCCCCTCCCTTCTTCCATCATGGTGGCCATGACGATGGGCTGAAAAGAGGATTCCCTCCTTGGCGGCAGGGAAACTCTAGTCCCGGAGGCAGTCTCCGCTGGCGGGGTCTCTGCCGGCTTGGCCAGAGTCGCCGCGATCGCCTCGATAGAGGCCTTTGCCTGCTGGGTAAGGGCCTTCACCACCTTAGTTGCGTCCTGGCCTTCTCCATAGGGGGAGGGGCGACGCCTCGCTCCACCTCTCCTGAGATCGGACGGGGCTTCTCCCGAAGCTTACCCGGGGTCTCGGACTTCCTCTTCCCCGAACCGGAGCGCTGGCTCGTGGTTGACAGTGCCCCTGCCTGGCGACCGAAGGGCCCGTCCTTTCGGCGCTCCCGGAGCCAGCGGCCTCGCAGCGCTTGGCCTGGTGTTGGGCCCTCGTCGCCGGGGCGCCCGCACAGGACTTAGAAGCCCGTTCGGACCCTTTCTTCTTCTTCTCACCCGTTGAGCCCTTCTCCAACCAGCTGGCGAGACGGGATCGACGGTCCCTCATGGTCCGCTCCGACAAGTTCTTGCAGAACTGGCAGTCCTTCTCTACATGAGTCTTGTCCCCATGAAGACAGTAGAGGCATCACAAATGTTCGTCCTCAAACACATTCTGCAGCCCGCATCCAGGGCAGCTGCGAAACAAATTGTGTCCGGGTGACTAACTCGCGTCCTGGGCCATCCCGAAGTAGGCCGCGAATCTTCTAGAATCCTCCAAGAGGTTGATTCGACGAAATCTTCACCCTTGAGGGGCGTAGAAAAATCCTGCAACGGGTCCCCGTTAACGGGACTAGAAATGGTGGAGCTTGAGGCTAGATTAACCAAAGAAATGTGAAAATTCACCTGAAAAAGCGCGAAACAAGCAGCAAAAGCTCGAGCTAAGCACGAGGACTCCCAACACTTCAACGTGCGGTAAAAATCTGAAGATGGCTGCCAGAGGCGGGGCTTAGGGAGATGGCAGTCATTGGCTGTGGGTGGTCAGTATGACGCAGAGATCAGTGATTGGTTACTACTACGAAAGACAGATCAGAAACAAAAATGATACTGATTTTTTCTTTACCGAGGATTCCCAGCCTGACGACGGGGAATATTCATGAGCATGTGAATCCATGCCAGACCCCATGCTGGAGAATAAATGGTTACATGATTATTCAAACTAATGTTATCAAATCAAGCAAGGGGAGAATGAACGTGGTCTACCAATATGGGTTTAGTGGTCTCTAAATGTAACTGATGTGAACACAGACGTACTGGTACACTATTGGCTATTGTGAGAAACTTGGGAATATTCTCACTTCTACTCCCTTGGGATCTTCTACACAGGCCATCGCTCTTGGAGCCTGAACCAGGGGGTCGAGAAGTGAGGGAGGAGCACCTGGGTGGAGGGTCCTTAGCGACTGGGAGGAAGAAATACTCGGGCAAGACACAGTATTCCCCATTTCCCTTCCACGAAGAACCCTCCATTCCAAGGGCAGTAAATGGGGTATTGCTATACATGTCCCCTTGACCAAGAAAAGGGTACAACATATCGGCCTAGACGTACAAGAAAGAGCAAAAAGGGTTAAATATAAGATGGGCAAGACCTGGTATCCCCCTTTCCTAATGAAAACCCACCCAATCCTTCTCCAATCTTTATGGGATATTGTAAACCAGCTTCCCTTATTTTGTCTCAGTCATGCCATTCTTTTACTGAGACGAGGAAGAGGCGACTAGGAGTCATACACCAACATGCAACTACACCACTCTGGCACTGAGACAAGGAAGAGAGCCTCAGAGGATTACCACGACCAAACATGACTCACTAATACACCTAACTATAGTCAGGCAATTGAAAGAGGATCAGACCTGCAGCTCATTCACAAACCACAGGTGTATAAAAAGGTGGAAAACCAAAAGAGCAAGAGAAGGGAGGGAAAGGCGAGACACTGCTAGGCAAGAGAAGGCAGCATGCTGAAGGGCCAACCTAACGAGGCAGAGTGCTTGTTCTCGCGTGGCACAGAGCGGAGGAGTCTCGGGGTGAGAGGGGGGACCCTGTAGGCAATAAAGTTGAAGCAAGTCCAGCGCAATATCTGCGTGGAGCCTGCAGAGGAAGCTGGTGAGTTTCAGAAATCAGGAAAACCTGTGTGAAACGGACCACGAGCGCTGTGAACTATTTTCCAGTGATTGTGAACGCATTCATTGTAGCAGAGGGATCGTGTGGGTCAGAAAGCAGCGGAACACATTCTCGAAAGTCTATTTGAACTGTTCATTGAATTAACAATCACGTGAACTGCTAAAGGGACTGTGCACCTTGAGAAAAGAAAGGAGCATTTCTGCAAGGTTCCAATCTGTGAAATATACATTTCAATGCTGTAAATCTTTATCTCTCAACTTTATAAAATACATAAGCCTATTTAAACATTGAACTGGATCAAAATAAAGCAGAAGGCTTTTACTAAATACCGGATTGAATGCAAATCAACCAACAAAAGATAAAAGCCAGAAATTGGGATAAAACCAAATTCCAATATAATTCAAGTATTACAGGAAAGCAGTGCTTCCATTGTGAACTATTTTGAACTTGGGGAAGAGAACCCCGGTAGTGATTCAAACCATTTCCCCTTTGGTCCATGGAGAATAATTTTGAGACTTTTTAATGAAACAATTTAACACTTGGGGAAGGGGGATGAAAAGAATTTGCATGCTGGAAAAGGCTCAGACTCTTGGGTTAAACACGGTTTTCCTTTGGCTGCTGATATCCCTACACATTGCAAAATATTAGTTGCGAGGTATAGGTTTTGGACACTGACAGATTCTTCAGCTGAACTCAGACGTTTGTTAGTTTTATTTAGGTAGAGCAATCCCACCTTAGTATAGGGCAAGTGAAGCCTTTTTCCATCCTGACATTTAAGTTAAATAAGGTGTTTATTTGGAAATCTGAATAAGTTGTCTGTGTCCTCCTTCATGATGCCTTCACACTATTAAGTTAAGTTTGCCATCAAATATAATACCACTCGTGTCTGAGGAAACTGACTGATATTAATGGAAATGAAAATCGTTTTGGATAAACAAGTGAATGAATGCTTTCTTTACAATCATGGGTTCATTGTAGGGTGTGGTTTTAATTTTAAAAAATGGGCAACTATGGTGATGTGTTAGGATTAGAGGAAAATGCTTCTCTGGATGCTCCACTTCTAAATCTTCTGTGCCCGTGTGGAGATTTAGGGAGAGAGTCTTGCCCACTTTGTTGATGTAAAACATGGCAGTTGTGCAGTCTGTGATAACGAGTATGTTCTTCCCTGCTAGATTATGCTGGAAAGCTTGTAGTGCTTTGTACACTGCTAGCAATTCGAGAACAGTGATATGGGTTTTGGCTAGTGTGTGTCCCCACATGCCATGCACTGTATAGTGCAATGCAATGCACTCACCAACCTAAAAGTGGAGTCTGTTGTGATTGTGACGTGTGTTGGCAGGTTCACAAAGGGCTTTCCTCTTAACAAGTCCTCATTTGTCAACCACTGAACGGCCGACAGCACTGTTTGCGAAACTTCCACTTGATCGTCGCAATTGCCTTGTGCCTGCAAATATTGTTTCGCTAACCATTCATTTATTGGACGCATGTGTAGCCTTGCATGTGGCACAATTAAGATGCATGATGCCATCATACCAAGAAGGTGAATTACACCTGCCTGACCGTTAACGGATGACCAACTGCAGAATATGTATGTTTTTCTCTCTCGGAGGAGAAAACTATAGCGTTTTCCATTTGAATTATTACCCCTAGAAACCTTTTCACCCGACTGGGACCTAGGCTAGTACCTTTGTAAAAACTTGAGGGGCTGATGTAATCCTGAGGGTAGTACTTTGAATTGGTAGTATCTTAGGTATTTTCGATGTGCTGGCAACATTGGAATATGAATGTATGCCTCTTTCATATCCAGTGTTGACATGTAGTCCCCCCCTTTTGAGCCAAGGAAGGACGTGCTGCAATGTTGTGTCATTCAGAACTTTTGAGGTTTTACATATGTGTTGGTTGGTCTTAAATAGAGTACTGGACGTTGGACTCATCTTTCATTGGAAAAAGGAAGTACACCAAATAAATACCCTGGTTTGCATCAGATAGTGCGACGACCTCTAGGGCACCTTTTTGTAGCAGAGTTTCCATTTCTGCCTGTAGAATCTGTTGGTGTTCTAGAAACATCTTTCGGTGTCTTGGTGAATGATCACGCTGTAGTTGTACGAATTCCACACAGTATCCATTTTTCACAGTTGACCACATCCACTTGTCTGATGTGATCACCTCCCATACATGGGCAAGAAACGCTTCTGTACGAGCGCGATAGAAATAAAATATCAATCAAGTAATGTAACCCACTACCTGGGAAGGGACCTGAAGCAGGGAGTCACTGTTTGGTGGGAGGCGCCCAACCTCTATTGGATTGGCCCCTATCCCTACTACGTCCTCTTCTGAATTGTCTTTGAATGAACAACTGTGATGCAGATAATTGTCCCCGATTGGCAAACCAAGCGCTGAAGCCTACTCCTGATGTATAGGATGACTGTGCTGAGGATCTTGCATAGCCCTGTCCACAAAAAGTACAGAGGTTGACATATGACCGCCTTCGCTGAAAGGGCTTATTCGCAATCTGCCCTATGATTATAAGTGCGTTGTGTTCTTTTTTAGCGGTATCCAAGGCATCATCTACCGCCTTGCCAAACAGGGCCTTATCCTCTACTGGCATTTTAAGTAGTGTTGTGTGTCTTTATTAACGTCCCCTCTGCCACAATTCTACCAGCCGTATCCACAGCATAATGAGTATTTTTTGTATAATGGCATTTGCAATTTGCGTGCCTTCAGATAAAGTCTGAAGTATCTCAGAACTTGGAGGCATTGCAGAACCCGCTTACCTCATCCTCCACATATTCCCATCGGCCTCTGTTAAAACTGGCCTTTAGGGTGGTGGTATTCACGATGCACATCTGGAAAACAGCTGATGTTACTACTTTCTCCCCAAGAACGTTTATTTTCTTAAATCTCTATCTGGCAGGGCCTCAGAAGTGACGAATGGCCAGCATATTTAAGGGTGGTAACCACCAGCAGAAAATCAGGTGCTGGCATAAAGAGTTTCTCTATACGTGGATTAACAGCTCTTGTTTGTGCTGCAGTAGAAAGGAGCAGTAGTAACCGCCTTTTAACGGACTGCAACAATGGGATATACTGACCCATTTGTTTTCCGTTGAGAATATCAACAAAGTCAGTCATTGAGCTTTAATACGCGTTAGCCAAAAAGCAGCAAAACAATACAATAACAACGGAGAAAATAAATATCATGGGCGAGGATATTTAAAATGAGACAACATATTCAAGCACAAAATTGATATAAAATAATAGGCAAATATAGGCAGGACTATTTTGTCCCTGTGAAAAGTAGTATATGGTTCTTAGGCGACCAGCGCCTGGATTTCTCTGACTCTACGAGACGATGTCGACTAGTAAGGCCGTCTTGATGGTGACCAGCCTGATGTCCGCGGACGCCATTGGCTCAAACAGTTTATGCGCGAGGGCGCCCATGACTATGTTAAGGTCCCACACGAGGTGCAGCCATATGATGGGTGGGTAGAGCCTTAAGAGCCCCTCAAATGTTTGACAATAGGATTGGAGGAGAAGATCCCCCCCCCCCCTCCTCCCCCTCCTCAGAGTTCCAGTAAGCCCTGATGACTGCGAGGATTTTCACCTGCACACCAGAGTGGGCGAGGTGCGCCGAGAAGGAGAGCATGTTGTCGAAAGTACATGCCAGAGGGTGGATTTCCTTGGAGTCTGCCCAGTGGTAGAAGCTGGTCCATTAACTTTTATACTGGGTCCTCGTAGCCTTGCGCCCTGTATGATTTCCAGATTAGCCTGGGAGCGGTTGAGGTGCCGCAGCATTACCTGCTCAGGCACCACGCTATGAGGGCTAGTTTCTGAGGCGCAGGGTGGATGACCCTGCCCCCCCTGCTGCACCAGAAGATGTGCTAGGCACGTCGGGAGGAGAATCAGAGGCATCTCTGAGAGGCTGAGCAGCTCCGAAAACCAAGGCCTGGCCGGCCACCATGGAGCCATTAGGATGATGTTGAGCTGGCGAGACTCCTTAAACTTGCAAATCACTCTCTGAATCAGTGGAGTGGGCGGGAAGGCGTAAGCTGTCATTCCGTTCCACTAAAGCCGAAATGTGTCACCCAGGGAGCCGGGGCACTGTCCCCGCCAGGAGGCGAACTGAGGGAACTTCTTGTTTTGCCAGGTGGCAAAGAGATCCACCATGACCCCACCTGTTGAAGATATCCTGAACGAGGTCGTTTAGCTGCCACTCGTAATTGTCCGCTCCCAACCTGCTGAGCCTGTGCGCCTCCAGGTTGGATTCCCCTTGGCGGGGAAATGCCGCGAGGTAGATGTCGTTTTCCAGGGTCCACTCCCACATGCTGATTGCCAGTCTGCACAGAGGAGAGGATCTGGCGCCTCCCTGCTTGTTGACGTAGTACATGCTGGTCGAATTCTCTGTCTGGACGAAGACAACTTTGCCCCCGATAAGTGGAAAGAAGGCCCTGGGCGCTAGCCAGATGGCGTTCAGCTCTAATCAATTGATGTGGTAATTCCTACTCCTGTTGAGACCAGGTGCCGTGGACCGAGAGATCGTCCAGGTTGACTCCCCATCCCACGAGAGAGGTATCTGTGGTGATGGTTACCTATGGGGTTGGAGGCCAGCAGGGCTTGCCCATCCGTAGATTGCCGTCCCTGGACCACCATGTGAGGTACGGGTAGAGAGATGGAGGAAGGAACAAGTTACTTACCTGTAACTGTTGTTCTCCGGCATGGGTCTGGCATGGATTCACATGCTCATGAATATTCCCCGTCGTCAGGCTGGGAATCCTCGGTAAAGAAAGAACCAGTATCAGTTTCGTTTCTGATCTGTCTTTCGTAGTAATAACCAATCACTGATCTCTGCGTCATACTGACCACAGCCAATGACTGCCCTCTACCTAAGCCCCGCCTCTGGCAGCCATCTTCAGATTTGGAAGCACGTGAAGTGGCAGTATGACCAAGTGAAGAGCCGCAGAGGGGTAGGCGGGAGGGTTCGCATGTGAATCCATGCCAGACCCATGCCGGAGAACAACAGTTACAGGTAAGTAACTTGTTCCTTCTCCAGCATGGGGTCTGGCATGGATTCACATGCTCATGAATAAAGAATACATAGCAGTACACACATGCACAACCACGGGAGGTGGCAAAGGCTCAACATTAAGCATTAAATCAAACTCAACATTAAGCATCTTACCTCCTCACCAGGCTCACCTCAGGCGAACAGGTTGCGCAGCACTGCTTGGCCGACCCTGGACTCCTCCCTGGAATCCCGGTCGACGCAGTAGAATTTCGTGAAGGTGTGCGTCGACCTCCACGTAGCAGCCCTGCATATGTCCAGCAGGGGCACACCAGATAGGAACGCCGTGGTAGCTGCGATCGCTCTGGTGGAATGGGCTCTCGGACGGCCAGGCAGCGGTCGGTTTGCCAACCGGTGACAGTACATGATACAGCCGGAGAGCCATCTGGAAATGGAAGCCTTCGAGAGAGCCTTCCCCTGATTGACAGGTCCAAAGTTCACAAAGAGTTGTGACGTCTTCCGAAAACACTTTGTGCGGTCTACGTAGAACTTCAGCGCTCTAGCCACATCCAGCGAGTGCAAAGTCCTCTCAGCCGGCGACGAAGGCGACGGGAAGAACACAGGCAACACCAAGGGTTCGTTGAGATGGAAGTCCGACGGTACCTTGGGCATGAAGGAGGGGTGCGTCCTGAGCACTACCCTCGTGTCGTGATAAGTCAAGTACGGGGCCTTGCAGGAAAGGGCCTGGATCCCTCCCACTCGTCGTGCGGAGGTGATGGCCACAAGAAACGCTGTTTTCCACGACAGAAATTTCAACGGAGCCGAGTGCAGAGGCTCGAACGGAGGTCCCATGAGCTTGGTCAGCACCACGTTGAGCTCCCACGCCGGGGCCAGAGCCTTCACCGGCGGTAACGATCTGAACAGTCCCTTCATGAACTCTTTCACCAGACGATGAGACCACAAGGATGTCCGCCCCATGGTTCTGGTGTATCGGGAGATCGCAGCAAGATGAATCTTGATGGACGCGTGTGCCAGTCCAGCTTTGGCCAGCGTCAGCAGGTACGGCAGTACTTGGGGAGCCGTAATCCGTAGAGGGTTAATCTTCTGTGCATGGCACCAGACAGAGAACCTCTTCCATTTGTGTCCGTAGCATTTAAGAGTCGAGGACGCCCTGGCCTTTGCAAGAACCTCTCTGCAGTCGGCCGGTATGTCGTATCCTCCAAACTCTAGCGCTGCAGGCAGGAGCCAGGCCTGCAAGTTCAGCGATTTCGGGTCGTGGTGGAGGATGGCGCCTCCTTCCCTGGAGAGTAGATCCGCGTCCACCGGCAGCTTGATTGGCGGGGACACTGACAAGTCCAGAAGGTCCGGGAACCATATCTGCCTCGGCCACGCAGGTGCGACGAGGATCATCCTGCACCGTGACCTCTTGAGCTGGTTGACGAGCCGGATTAGCAGTGGCAAAGGAGGGAACGCGTAGAGGAACAGGCCCTCCCATGGGAACAAGAAAGCATCGCCCATGCTCCTCGCCTGGGGAAACCTGCTGGCGAACCTCAGGCACTTGGAGTTCGTCGCCGTCGCGAACAGGTCGATCTGGGGCGTGCCCCACCGTCGGAAGAGGCGATCCACTAGATCCTGCCGTAGCTCCCACTCGTGGCACGAGCGCAGCTCCCTGCTGAGTGAGTCGGTGATGGTGTTTTTTATCCCTGCCAGATGAAACGGCACCAGAAACATCCTTTGGGCGACGGCCCAATGCCACAGGTCCTGCGCCTCCTTGGACAGTGCTGGGGACCTGGTTCCGCCCTGTTTCCTGATGTAAAACATGGTGGTGGTGTTGTCGGTGAAGATCCTCACCACCTTGCCCTTGAGGGACGGAAGGAAGGACCCGAGGGCCCAAAACACTGCACGGAGCTCCTGATATGTAGGGATTTCTCCGTCGGGAGCCAAAGGCCTCTTGCGTGCAGATTTTCGGTGTGCGCTCCCCACCCTTCCAGGGAGGCATCCATGGTCACTGTCTCCTGGTCGGCTGGGGTCTGGAAGTCCATGCCCGCCGTCAGATGCGCGCGGGTGCCCCACCACCGGATCGCTCGTCGGAAACTCTCGTCGAGTGTGATCCTTTCCTCGAAGCTGCCCGTCGTTTGGATCCAGCGCGCGTCCAGGAACTCCTGCAACGGGCGCATCCGGAGCCTGCACATGGGAATGAGGTAGATGCAGGAAGACATCATTCCGAGGAGGGACTGGATGGACCTCACCTTGGCCGCGTCGGCCACCAACATCCGCTGCACCTTGCCCAGGATGGTCCTGGTCCTCTCCTCCGACGGGGAGGCCAGAAGGGACACTGTGTTGAGCCTCGCTCCCAGAAACAGAGCGTCTTGCGCGGGTACCAGGTGGGATTTGGTGTAGTTCACGGAGAATCCCAGGTCCGTAAGAAGTTGGACGGTCCTTGCCGTGTGAACCACGGCGAGCTCCCTCGTCTTGGCTCGGATGAGCCAGTCGTCCAGGTAGGGGTAGACGTGGATCCTCTCGCGGCGCAGCTGCGCCGCCACCGGTGCGAGGCACTTGGTGAACACCCTGGGTGCCGACCGTAGTCCGAAGGGGAGGGCTTTGAACTGGTAATGACGCCCTTGGACCACAAACCTGAGGAATTTTCGGTGCCCCTTTAGGATGGGAATATGGAAGTAGGCATCCTCCAAATCCAACGACGACAGGAAGTCTCCTTCCTCCAGCTGACCCAGGACGTGCTGGAGGGTGACCATCCGGAACTTCTGCGCCTTCATGAACTTGTTCAGACGTCGCAGGTCCAGGATGGGGCGCCTTCCCCCCGTCTTCTATTTCACGAGGAAGTATCTCGAGTAAACTCCGGAGCCCCGAAGCCTCTTTGGGACGAGTTCGATGGCGCCCTTCCTGAGCATCGCCTTTACCTCCAGGAGAAGTTGAGGGACGTGAAGTTCTTTCCTGACCACGGGGGGGACGCGCGGACCCCTTCTTTGAAACTCGAGCGCGTGGCCCCGGGCCAAGGCGTCCAGCACCCAACGGTCGGTGGAGATGGACTCCCACACGCTGACGAAGCTCGCCAGCCGGCCTCCCACCGGGGTGCCTCGGTGGGGGCCCGACCCCACAGCCGGTTCAATCCTGCTTCGACGAGGCTTTGCCGCCTTGACCTCCTTGGCGACGACGGCGGGGTCCGCCAGACTTGCCTCGTCCTCTGTAGGCCTCTTGGGACGACGAGCGGGCCGCTTGACGGTAGGTGGAGAAACCGCCGCCGGAACCTTTGGAGGCGCCCTTGCCTCCGCTGCTCCGAAAGGGCGTCCGTCGTTGTTGCAGAACTCCAAGGGCCCGGGCCGTCTCGGTGTCCGTTTTAATGGCCTGAAGGGAATCGTCCACTGTTTTCCCAAACAGGTTGTTCCCATCCAAGGGCATGTCCAGGACTCTGGTCTGAACGTCTTGACGGAAGTCCGTAGCCTTGAGCCATCCACGCCGCCTAAGGCAAACGCCGTTGCCCAACTGGCGGAACCCAGTGTCGGCGATGTCCGTCGCAACGGTAATGGCGTGGTCCGAAGCCACCTCACCTTCCTGCAGGATCTCCAGGGCCTCTGCCCTCTTGTCGTCCGGCAAGAAGTCCAGTAGGGGAGCCAGTTTGTACCAGAGCTCCCTGTCGTAGCGGGCCACGATAGCCAAGGCGTTGGCCGCTTTAATCGTCGTCGCTGCAGACGAGATGACTCTGCGTCCCATAGCGTCCAATTTCTTTCCCTCGCCGTCCGGTGGGGAAGTCGATGTGGAGGCCGCACCCCCCCCCCCGCTTTCTTCCTGGCCGCCGCGGAGACGACGGAGTCCGGGGTAGGCTGCGCCCGGAGGCACAGGGGGGCCGTGTCCGGGACCCGGTACTTCTTCTCGTACCGGTCTCTTCTAGCTGGCGTCGTGGAAGGGTTCTTGAGGAGGGTGAGGCCCTCATCCCAAATGTCGTCCAATAGAGGCACTGCGAGGACCCTCTTCCTCTTGGCCTCGCGCCGCTGATAAAGGAAACCTTCCTTCTTCTCCTCAGGGCAGAGTTGGAAAAGCTCGGATGCCCTGGTGATCATGGAGTGGAAAGATCCAATCTCGTCGGGCGGAGAAGCCCTGGTGGGAGGCGACGACGGTACATCCTCGTCGTATACCTCGTCGTCCGTACCCGTCGCTGCTGTGTCAGTCCCCGTATCATCCCCTCGGGTGGACGGGGAGGAGGGCTGGAAGGGGCGCGACGGCTGAAAAGGAGGTGGAGGGTGGATCCTTCTTTTCTTGGTAGGGGGAACACCAGAAGGTCCCGGTTCTGGGTCCCCCGACGGAAGAGGTTCCGTCGGCAACGGTAGTCTCGTCCTTATCTCTGAGCAGAAGGACTGTATAGCCAACAAAATGGCCGCGAGTTGTCTCGCGGCGCTGGCAGAGGGGAATCCGACGGGCGATCAGGGGCCCCGTCGGTACCCTCGACGATGTCGTCGTCACCTTCGTCGGGATCCATCCCGACGGGCCGGTCTTCTTTCACGCCGAGGCCATGGCTTAAGACCTCGACCAGCTCCTCCTCCGAGCTTGAGGCCGAATCTACGACGACGCCCTGCCCCCCCCTTTTTCTTCCCCGCGGGGGATTTCACGGGGGTCCTATCGATGGGCACAAAAGAGGACTCCCTCCGAGGTGGCAGGGAGACTCTGAGCCCCGAGGTCGCCAACACTGGTGTAGCCTCCACAGGCTGAGCCAGGGCCGCCGCGACAGTTTCGATAGAGGGCTTGGCCGGATGGATTAAGGCCTTCACCACCTTAGGTGCACTCACCGCCTTATCCTTGAGGGGGGGGGGACACTGCCTCGCTCCCCCTCCGCCTTCGAGCTCGACCGGGGCCTCTCCAGGAGCTTCGCCGGGTGCTCGGCCTTCCTCTTACCCGACCCAGAGCGTTGGCTCGTGGTTGATGGTGCCGGGGAGGGTGCGCCCTGTCTGGCGCCCGTAGAGCCAGACCGTTCGGCGCTCCCGGTGCCAGCGGACTCGCGGTGCTTGGCCTTATGTTGGACCCCCGTCGCCGGGGCGTCCTCAAAGGTCTTAGAAGACCGCTCAGATTTCTTCCTCTTCTTCTCGCCGGACGGGCTCTTCCCTTCTAGCCAGTTGGCGAGACGTTGATGGCGGTCCTTCATGGTCCGCTCCGACATGTTGCCGCAAAACGCACAGTACTTCTCCACGTGCGTCTTGTCCTCATGTAGGCAGTAAAGACAAAAAGAGTGTTCGTCCTCCTTGAAGACGTTTTGCAGCTGGCATCCAGGGCAGACCCTGAACAGCTTTCCGGGCGTCGAGCTTCCCTTCTCCTGGGCCATGACCGGGCCTGAGAAACTTCTGGAGTCCTCCAAAAGCGTAGCTCTACGAAATCTTCACCCTTGAGGGGCGCAGACGAATCCGATACGGGTCCCCGTTGATCGGATGGAGAGTCGGTGGAGCTTGAGGCTCTTTTGACCGAAAAAACGAAGTTTTTGAGAAAAAACGTGAAAAAAATAGCACTAACGCTCGAGAGCAATAGCACGAGGATCCCAACACATGAACGTGCGGTAAAAATCTGAAGATGGCTGCCAGAGGCGGGGCTTAGGTAGAGGGCAGTCATTGGCTGTGGTCAGTATGACGCAGAGATCAGTGATTGGTTATTACTACGAAAGAGATCAGAAACGAAACTGATACTGGTTTTTTCTTTACCGAGGATTCCCAGCCTGACGACGGGGAATATTCATGAGCATGTGAATCCATGCCAGACCCCATGCTGGAGAACGTTGATTATCTCTGATTGAGAGCCCCGCACCTGGATCCATGATGTCGCAAAGTGCAGCTGTATCCTCAGTCTCGTGTGGGGTCGGCTAATAAGACCACTGCCAAGAGACCCAGGAGGTACTGGTACAACCGGGGCGAGGTCACCTCTCGGCTGAGGAAGAGTGTAGTGGCCCTCTTGATGGCTGTGATCTTGTCCTCCGATGGGAACACCTTCTCGGAGCCAGTGTCCCAGATGGGGCCCAAGAATGTCAGTTTGCGTGGGTTGCAGCTGCAACTTCTTGAGATCGAGCAGAAAAAAAAAAAAAAGATTGTGCAGTGTTTTCATAAGAGCCTGGGAAGTGTGGAGAACTGCTTTGGGCGATGTAGCTGTGACGAGCTAGTCATCGAGGTATGGGTAGACGTGGAGGCCCTGAGGAGGGCCGCCACCGTATTTTCATGAGTCTGGTAAAGACCTTGGGGGCCGAGTTGAGGCCAAAAGGAAGGTCCTTGTATTGGAAAACGTAGCCCATGACCCTGAACCGTGGTAAAGAACGATGGGGCTGCCATATCAGGGCGTGTAGGGACGAGCCCTTCAAATCCAGGGAGCACAATGTCTCCGCTATAAAAGCTGGCATAACATCTTGAAATTTTGTAGAGGTAAGGAGAGGTTGAGGGTGGAAAGGTCCAGCACTTTTAATGAATGGTGAAAATTCTGGAGTAAAAGCCCAAGCCTCGCTGGCAGACTGATCTCCTCCATGGCCTGGCTCTCTACGAGCGATCGGATCTCCGCCAGAAGAGTTGCTGTCCCAACTTGAGGGAGTAGAGGAGGGAGAAGAGACTGGGATGGGTAGGCGGTACCCCGTGGATACTAGAGGATCCAGGGGTCTGCGAAATTCTGGTGCCAGAAATGTGCATGGAGAGCAAGCCTGCCCCCACTGGAGACACGTGGACCCAGGAGGGGCGTGTCATGCCTTCTTTCCCCCAGAGGCTTTTGAGGAGGTGGGGGGACTGGAAAAAGCATTTAGTCTCCCCCACCCCCCTTTTTTGTTGCTTGCGCCGATGTGGAGTAGGCGAGCATTTGACTGCCTGGACCTCCGTTCTTTGAAGCCGCAGAACCCTCTATGTACGCCGCTTGTCGGGGCGCTGCTGTGACTGGATGTACGATTTGGCCGTGGTTTTTGTCAGGATGGATAAAGACTTGGCCGTTTGTGAGCCGATTTTCTTCTTGTCCAGCTCCTCGTCTTTAGTGGAGTGGAAGAGGTCGCCCCCTCGAACAACAGGTCTAATATGTGGTCTTGGACGCCTGGGTTGAATTTAGTTGAACAGAGCCAGGCAGTTCTTGTGTCCTTGGCGATGCAGATGGCCCGGCTAAAGGTGTCAATGTGGGCCACAGTGGACTCAATCATGTCCTACGCCACCAGCTTGGCCTCAGCCAGTCCCGCCTTGAAACGTGATTGGCTCTGCGTAGGACGTTCTGGGAGGAAATCTGCAATTTCCCTCCACAACCTCTGGTTAGCGGCCACCAGCCTGGCATCAGCATTGGCCTACCGAAGATGCAAGGAGGCATTGGAATACAGCTTCTTCCCATACATTTTCAAGATCTTCTCAACCTTGCATAGCAGCGCCGCAGGAGGCGGAGGACGACTGAGGCTTTGAGTATAGTGTTACGCCGCGATCACCGAGGAGTGTGGCTGAGGATGGGCCGATGGCAAGAGTGTATCCCCCTCCATCTGCCTGTACTTGGCGTCCAGGCGTCGATTAACTAGCTGGACAGAGAGGAGCTTGAGCCAACTCTTCTTGGCCAGGGCGACTACATCTGTCTGCAGTGGAATTCCCGTTTTAGCAGAGGGGCGTCGCGTGAAGACTTCTGTGAGGACACCCCCTCTGCTGGTTGCTTCACCACGGGTTAAGGCAGGCCCTGGTACTCAGTCAGCCCTGCAAGACGTTCATGGAAGGCCTTGGCTGACAATGGCATGTCTGGGTCCTCATTGTCCGTGTCCACCTGGTGGTCAGGATGATCCTGCACCAGTGGCAGAGTAGCGGAAGCGGTAGGATGGGGTACTAGGACCAGAGCCGGAGGCTGTGGCCGAGGCTGGTACGGAACCGCCTGAATAAGTTGGGGGGGCAAGAGCAGGTGGCAAAGGCTGTGCCGGGGCCAGGGGCACCTGCGGAGGAGCCTGTGTTGCTGGAAGCATTGGCGTGAGCACCTCCCTGATGGCATCCCTGAGGATCATCCCCATCCAGGGGTACTTTATGAGTCCAAGGAACCTCTCAAAGAACCGGTCACAGGCTGGTGGGGGTGGTAGGGGATATAGACGGAGTAGCGGGCGGATGCTGGAGGCGCTGCATACCCTGGCCTTATGGCCGTAGCAGGAACCTGCCACGCGCAAATGAAGGGTAGGCTGTAGGCTACGTACCTGGTTGACACCAGTCCAACCTTAACACTCGTTCTTCGCTGAATTCCTGATCCTGGTGCGGCGGCAGACGGGCGAGGTCTGGCACGGCGGTCATCTTGTCGAGCTACCTTCCACGTGCCTGCGTCGTGTTGCTCGGCTTGCTGGGCCCAGCCTCCTCCAGGACTCTTGAGTGAATCATGAGGCCTACCCTGCTCCTCAGGCCAAGGCCTGGTAGGCGTAATGCCTCAGGCCGGTAGAGTTACGTTTAGGTGCCCCCTCGGACATATTGCAGGTACTAGGGCATGGCCCCTCGGACATATTGCTGGTACAAGGGCGTCCCGGTGAAGACCCGGTACAAGCACCTTCTGGTCCCTCAACACGGTCAGCGGGAGGATCCGGGGATACCTCGCCCCGTAGGCGAGTTGCCGGGGAGTCCCCTGTGCACGTGCTGGTAGTAGAACCTAGGCGGTCTATTCCGTGCGGGCGAGTGCTTGGTAAGGAGTCTCCCTTGCGGGGTGCGATGAGAACAGAGGCCTTACCTTGGGCCTGGATCGATGTTTGACGAAGTCCTTCAGGTCCTCTGGAGGCGATTTCTGGAAGAGCTCCCTCCACCTGGCTAGCCTGTTCATCCGAGACCTAGATAACAGGGCGTTGCACGCTGTACAAGCTTGCCAACTGTGATCTGTGCCAAGGCAAAGTAGGCAGAGGGTGTCGGGGTCTTAAGTTGAGAAGAGCCCTTCGTAGGATGGACACCTGCTGAACCCTGTGTAAGTCTACATGCACCGGGCAGGAGCGCAATGCCTGAGGACAGAGTACCTATATGATAGAGACAAAAAAAGAGAAGTATCCGCGTGTGGAATTACATGGCTGAAGCCAAACCCAGGAGTGCTGGTGAATTCGTCCCGCTCCAGTCGATGCGGAAAAGTGGATGGCGGTGTGGCGCCAGAGGGAGGAGTTAGGGCAGCGCATGCTCCCAAGGCCACACCCCCGCGCGCCTCTAAATTTAAAGGAGAAGGTTTTTCTGGTGAAAAAGGTTACGACTCCTGTCCCTTGGAAGGGACGCCCATGTAGTATGGAGGCAAGGGGACGGGACCCAAGAGTATGGATATTTTTGCAGAAATTCCATGAAGGAATCCATGACCTCAAACCTATCTTTAGTCCAGAGTCGGTGTCCTGGATTGGAAATATGACTTCTTCCTCTTGACTACCCTGTGTTTGCGTTTTCTTTTTTAGTTTATCCACTAAAGAGGAGGTGGCACCTGCGTACCCAAGCGTCATACCTGAACAGGTGCAGAAACAATCTGTTTCGGCATATGGGGTGGCACAGAATCTATTTTGGATATAGAACTGCCTTTGGAACATGTGCCAAGAAAGAACCACTTTGTTCTCTCTCAGCATATAGCGATGTAGAACATTGCAATTTATACTGCAGTCCAGATGGTGTTGCCTTAACATTGCCAGAGACACAACCACCAATACATACCAGGGTGAAAGTGGGCAACTCTGGCAGGTACTCTGCTGAAGTATTATATCTGAGATGTTGGTGTTCGCAACCACTTAAGGACAAGGCTTTGCATATAACAGCTTTGCCAAAGATAAGAAATTAGGCCCAAATCATTCTTTTCAATACTGCTCAGATTTACCTCTATGCCACAGGATTGCAGGCTTTCAGCGTTGAGAAAAAGTGTCAATTTCAGATTGTAGGAGACTAACACTAAATTTAACTGTTGATCTGCCTGGAATAAAACTCAAAGAATATGTATGAGACACGAAATATGGGGAAACAAATGGCTATCGATAACTTTAGCAAGTATATTAATAAATCAAAAAGAGGTAAGGGAGCCTCTCTGCAAGAAAGAACATGGCATTATAACTTGTTGTGTGGAAATGTACCCACTCAGAATCCGAAGCCACATGTTTTAGCTCACTGTACCTTTCACAAAGGCGGAATAAACATTTGCATAAGAGTCTTCATCCTGCCCACTTAAGCAATCTAGCACCAAAATGCTAGGCAATCCTCCTTTGAACAAGAGTACCAATAACTACCACAGACGCATGTTCTTTCTTGCAGAAGGGCAACCTTACCTCTTTGTGATTTCATAATCAATTTTTAACAGCGATCAGAACCAGGGTTTTCATGTATTTTTTTTGGGCTTCATTAAAAATATAACACTGATTATATTAAGTAAATGGCAATTTCTCTATGCAACAGTCCCATATTAATTAAATGGAAGGGCTAGTTTGTCATTAGAATATTTGTAAACCTCAGTTGTGAAGCAACTGGCCCAGGCAACTTTGGAGATAGTTCTGAAAGTAACCCACAATGCCGATACTACAGTAATTCCACCTGCGGACGGAGCCTACATGTAAATCTAAATCATGTGAATACGTTGATGCAAGTTGACAAAAGGCACAGGAAGTTTGAGGAAACAACTACACGGATGGAGTCCATGGCTGGCTGCAGGGCCATCGACTGCAAAATGGCGCTTGCTGCATGGGGATTCTGGGCCGCTGTTGTTGGATGGTAATGGTCAGTGATGAGGGAGACCAATAAAGGCTGTGCACGTCATGTCTCAGCCCCTGTTTGGTGCCCTGGAGTGGTGCTGCGAGTAGTGTGATCCTAGTCTGACCTCACTATTGTGACATGGGTTGTGGCTGGGCAGTTGGGACTATTCTGGGCTGAGAGCATGCCTTAGACCACAGCAGCCAGTGGAATTGCAGCCCTGAGATGAATATCCCCTCGCCGAGTCTGAGGGTGGACCGCAGGCGCTGTTAATCACGATGTGAAAACCCTCAGAGAACAGAGAGCATGTAGAAGGAAGGTACTGCCCATACAATATCCACATTATTTTCCTGAGTGTAGCGACTGATCAGATGAACATTGTTATTGAAAATTGATTCTTAAACTGCACTCTCAGATTCAACAGTCTTCCCATTTTATTGATAAACTTGCAAAAGGTTTCTTAGGCCACTGCTGGGTGCTTCTCTAGGTACAACATTTTGAAGGACAGAGAAAAGGAAGTAATGCGAAAAAATTAATTGATTTTAGCATTGGAGTAGAAAAGGTGTGTCAGCAATTTGAAATACACTTTACTGAAAAATTGCCAAAATTGCATGCATCATTTGCAAAGAGATGTACCACATTAAATACATAACATTGCTTTTGTTCTTACTACTTTTTTAGTAACCCACATGCTTTAAAGGTCGCACTTCTGACATTTGCTATGTTTATTATGTGAAGGTGGTAATGAAATATTGGTACGATTAGAAAATGTGTTTTGGGGTGTTGTTGCGCGGCAGACCAAGATGGCCATTGCCTGAAAAGCTCCGGTAACGGCCGTTATCAAAATCCTCAATTATCCTGCCGTCTCCACCCCAAGCCCCTGACAATCGCTGGTGTGAAGAAGCAGCACAACTGGAACCCCAGATGGAACTGTGTGCCCAGCCGCTGCACCATGAGGCGTAACAGCGAAAGGGGCCTTGCGGCCCGACTGAAGAGAGTGGGGGAGGAGCAGCCTGCAGCGCGGGAGGCAACCGTAGTGCCCGTGGCAGCAGTCCCGTTCGGCCACCTGCGGCGACCCATCCTGTCCGGGACAACAGCGTCGGGACCGGCGGAGTCGCTGACTGGGGCACATTTGCAGAGGTTGGCCGTGGTGGTGGACGGGGCATGCCATGACTCTGCGGCACCTGCAACGTCGGCTGCAGTGGGCGAAGACACAAGGTTTGGTGCCCCCCACCCCGGCTCTCCGGAACCGACACCCACCCATCTGAAACCAGTGAGTTAATTGGCACCTCTCCAATAAGCATGTAACATCTGGCACATCCATAGCACCCTATCCGCAAGTCTTTAGTAGAAACTTGAGAGCACACCCACGGGAACCATGGCTGCTTTTTTGTGTACTTGGTAGACATCCATTAAAATGTATGAACTAACTTTCACTAAAAGCCAAGAACCTGTGCAATACTGAATCTGACACCAAGGACTTTTGTGTTGACCAATGTGCCTTTTGATCATCGCTGAAAAGGCATATGCGGAGAACTTGTGCAGCAGTTTTCATCTAAATCATATGTTCTATCCGTTATAAACATTGCACTGGTGCCCTATAGCCTGCACACCAGTCTTCATTGAAATCGACAGACATCCATGCTGACCCTGAGTGCGAGTGCTTCTCGTTAATCAGGGAGCATAATCCCATGACAAAGCAGACATGTTTATCTGCAATATTCATGCTTACCTACCTGTTCACTTGAAAACAGATTTACACTGATGCTTAGCTGAAGCTTGCACTCACATGCAGACAAGGATTTGGAGGGTACCACAGGACTGTTTGTAAGAGAGACAAGAGGGAAGATCTGCAAGGGATCAGGCTGGGGATGCACTACTCAGCTCAAGGAGGAACATCGCTCTGTGCTGGGCGGGATTGAGCTGTTGACACCCGTGGATGGTGAGCAGCTCGGTCACACTGGAGGCCTTGGTTTTGGAACTGGTGGTCGCTTGCACCACCTGGGCCCTGCGCATGGATAACGGCCCTTGGGGGCGCAGTACTCCACTGTTGTAGTGTGGTGCTCTGCTTTGGAGGAGGTGACCCGTGCTCCTGCTGTCTAGAACTCCGTTTGAGGGGGTGGGCCGGTGCTGCCTAACATATTGGACGTAAAATCCTTGGAGGTATCTAGGTGGGCTGCTGTGCGAAAAGAGAGATTGGTGTGCTGTTTCCCACTGGGGCAGTGGGGGTGGTGTTCCACTAGCTCCTTATAGACTCAGGGCTGTGCACTGGTGGTGAGGCCTGTGCGGGACTGGTCGAGGGACTGCACATCCGCTGGCACCATCTGGGCCGGAGTATCTAGTTGGGTCTCTACCCTCTTACGGCTCTATGGGTAATCAAAAGAAGCAAGCAAGGATGGAGCAATTTGCCCATCCAGAGCAGACCCCGTCCCAGGCTCTGGGCACGGAACAGGTGGACATTGCGGCCCTGAACCAGACGCTGCTGGCACTGAAGTGGAGTACAGATACGCTCTGGGTTAAAATAGATGCCCTCACTTATAAAGTTGATGTCTCGGCAGTACAGATAGGAAAACTTTGTAGGCGTACGGAAGAAGCGGAGCAGAGGATTGAATCTACAGAGGATAACGTCCCCTCGTTGCAGCGTGAGGTCACGGCCCTTCAGCAGCTGGTCAAGAAAGTAGCTGCGAAGAACGAGGACTTAGAGGGATGATCTAGGAGGAACAATGTCAGGATCACGGGTGTTCCGGAGTTGACCAACATAGACAATATGGAAAAGTTTGTTGAACAGCTTTTGCAGAACGTTCTGGATAACCTGCCTATCTAACATGTACATGGTGGAACGGGTGCACCTCTCATTGGCCCCCAGACCACCTCCAGGCGGTCCGGAACGCCCCATTATTGCAAAGATTTTTTGTTATCGTGCTAGGGACACCATACTACGAGCAGCCAGGGAGAAAGAGTTAAAATGGGAGGGCTCCATTATACGTCTGTTTCCTGACTTCAGCCTGGCAGTCCAAGACCAAAGGAAGACCTTCCAAATGGCTAAAAGCATCCTCCAGAGTAAAGAAGCAAAATACTCAATGATGTATCTGGCTAAGCTCCGGGTGCAGCATAAAGGGTCATTGGTTTTCTTCCCTGCTCTGGATGCAGCCGAGCAATTCGCTAGAGATCTACCTGAGACAGAGGGATCTACCCAGCATCCTTCTTGACCTAGCTCTGATATCCTTTGAAGAGGAGTTTTGGAATCTCCGGGGGAATGTTACTACTCCCTGATACAATGGTTGTTGGGGGGAGAGGGAGGGTGGAAGAGGAGCCGACTGTCAGCCGTGGCAATATGGAGCGCTAGAGCTGCCCTCAGAGGCCCCAGTTGCCGCAGGTACTGCGGTATAGTTTAGTTGAGGTTAAAGTTAAGTGCTAATCCTAGCAGGTTCTGGTCTCTTAATACTATGCATAATGTAGATAGTGGGACGATAGGTGTCATTACATTCTATAATCTATGGTTGCATTGGGGATGAGTGATGGCAGAGTTGGCAGCTTACAATAAGGACGTGGAATGTGAGGATTCACGAATAAAAAGAAATCTCGCCTCATAGCTAACTTCAGTGGGAACCATAAGGTCAACGTGCTCTGCTTACAAGAAACACACCTGGCTAATGATGCGCATCTTCCCAAACTAGCAGGCTGGGGCATACATAGGTATTGCTCGTCCTATTCTTCACATGCCAGAGGGGTAGCGACATACATGCATATACATACATACATACATGGATCCCTTCAGTTTCGACTACACAAACAAACCAAGGATGAAGAGGGCTGTTATATACTTCTGGCGGGGGAAATAAATGGTGCAAAAATCCAAATTCTAAATATATATGTCCCTAATGACAGCCCAGACTTTTTCCACCAGTGTGCACACCCATAAATTCCCGGCCTATGAAATACTCTGGACAGGAGACTTCAATTTAGCTCTTACACTGGACCTGGATAGATCGGCCTCACTACAGCAGGCACTCCTGTGGGCTGCTAGGGCATGGTTCTCTATTGCCGCGTATCATAACCTCCGTGATCTATGGCGGGAGGAGCACCCACTACTAGAGAGTATACTTTTTTCTTCCGGGGTTCATTGCAGCTCCTGCAGGATTGACTATATTTTGGCATCCACCGCCATCGCCAGGAGGGCTGTGGGAGCTAGGATACTTCCGCGAACCCTCTCAGATCATTTACCCTTCTTGGTCCATAATAATATTCCAAGCTCCCCATCTTTGCCCCGGTGGCGTTTCAGGGCTGCATCCCTGGAGGAAGTGGCCTTTCATGCCAACGGAGCGAGACATACAAAACATACTTCCAAACCAATAATGGCTCAGTGCATAGCCAAAGCACAATATGGGAGGCGTTTAAGGTGTACGTTAGGGGGTTCTGCATATTGAGAGAAGGGGGGATACTATAGGCGCTGTAGGGGTCTATGAGGAGATTGGAGGGCACTATCTGCGACTTAGAAAACAAGCAAAGCGCCTCCGATGGCCTAGCGATGCAGGATGAACTGAGGACACGTAGGGAGAAATACCAACAACTAGCAGTGAGTGAAGACAAACTATATGGGAGACCCTATAATGGCAATAAGGTATGGGGAGGGAGATTGCCAGAGTAGAACTCTGGCCTGGGCCATTAGACGGGAGAGACAAATTGCCCCTATAGCAGAGATTATGGGATCGGACAGTGGGGCCATCAACGATCTGCACGGGCTAAATAAGGAATTCTATAATTATTATGCGCAGCTATATGCCTCGTGTTACACAGGTGGGCGGGATAAGCTGGTTGAATACCTTGATGAGGTAGCGCTGGGGTGGCTAGATGGCGAACAGGGCGGGCGCTAAATGCCCCCATTACGGACGAGGAGGTCCGAGAAGCTATAAAAAAATAGCTTCCCAATGGCAAGGCACCTGGGGGTTAGACAGCATCACAGCCGGATTTTATAAGGCTTACATTGATATTGTAACTCCCCATCTGCTGGGCATGCATGAAGATGCCATGTCTAGAGGTTCACTCCCTGAATCGACTAAATCTGCTTTAGTGACAGTGCTGCCAAAGCCAGGGAAAGATCCCCGCCAGCTAGCGTCTTACAGACCACAGTCACTGATTAACACCGACAATAAAATATTAGCAAAAATACTAACCAATCGACTATTGCCACACATGCCTGCCCTGGTTCTTCCTGACCAGGCAGGCTTTATACTAGGTCGGTCCACCCAGTATAACTTAAGGCGTTTATTTACCCTGCTGCATAATGTCAACCCTGAGGTTCCCATAGCACTAGTAGCACTTAACGCCAAAAAGGCGTTTGACTCGGTTGAGTGGCCCTTTCTTTTCGATGTGCCGAAGCGCTCAGGGTTTGCCCTTACCTATATTAGTTGGGTCAGGCTGCTTTATACTGCTCCACGCGTCGTCGTATATACAAGCGGGCTGACCGCTGAGTTCCTCTACCCCACTCGTGGTACGAGGCAGGGGTGCCCATTTTCCCCAATCTTGTTTGCCTTGGCAATGGAGCCTCTCGCTTGTAATGGTCGGGAGCTACACGCCCACCGTGGTATCTGCGTGAATACGGATCAAGCTATAATATCGCTATGCGCGGACAACATCCGACTGTATGTCAAACATCCCAAGCAGAATTTAGCTCCTTTAACGCAAGAAGTGCTCAGATTTGGGGAACTGTCTGGGCTTAACATCAATTGGAATAAATCCGAAGTCCTCCCTCTGACACCAGGGGTACTGCAGACCGATGTGGGCAATGACTTTCAATGGTGCCCTGGTGGGTTGAGGTATCTGGGCATCATGGTTACCACAGAAATCAATTCGCTGTACAGGGATAACTATATTAAAGTGCTTGAGGTTCTAGAGCAGAAAGTGGAGTCATGGATCCTGCTCCCCATTTCACAGGCAGCACAACTTGCCTTGGGCAAGATGGTCATTCTACTCAAGCTGCTGTATATTTTCAACAATGTCCCCATATGGCTCCCTGGCCTTTATTGGACTTGTATCAGGACAATGATGTCCAGATTAGTGTGGGCTGGTAAACAATCTCGCATTGCGTACGACACCCTGGCGGCTAGCCTATGAGCATGGCGGACTGAAAATCCTCACCATACACTGGTACTTTCTGGTAGCGCAATTGCAGTATATAGTAGGTTGGAGCTTCCAGAGTTCGGCTAATCCACATGCCATGGTGGCGAAAGCGATCTCCAATCCAAATAGTCTAATGGGAATGCTGTGGGGGAATAGAGATGCAGTCCCGAGGGGGGAGGTTCAGCCAGTTAACGTGACCTGTAAGGCCTGGGAGCGGGTGAGTCGACTGTCGGATGCTACGCCCTACTTTCATCCAGATTGGTCAATTTATAATGCTATAGGCATACCACTCTCACACGAAAAAGCATCTAAGGAGCACTTTCACAAACTGGGGGGTGCAATCGCTGGGGGACATGGTACAAGATGGGCGGTTTATACAATGGGAAGAGCTGCAATGTAGAGGTGAGCCTAATGTGGTGACTCCGCTCCTGTATTATAGAATCGGGGGGTTATTTAAAACTAAGTGGCCCGAATTCCCGAAGGCCCCAGTACCCAATTTGGTACAGCAGCTCATTGTTAAACCTCTGACCTCCTGCAAATTAGTATCCTCCATTTATAAAGGGATCCGGAGTGCAATGGTTATGTGACAGACTGCTTACAAGAGTGCCTGGGCAGCCTTCCTGGGCTATGGCTTCAATGATGCTCAATGGAAACTCATATGTATCCAGACCCGAAAGATTTCCCTAAATGCCTGATACAGATTGACCCACTTTAAAATTTCTGCATCAGGTTTACTATTCCCCATTGAAGATGAGCAGAATTTACACTGACAGCTCCCCGTGGTGTAGGAGATGCGGTGGAGAACCTGCTGATATTTTTCATGTAGCGTGGGGATGCCCGCACATCAGACTGTTCTGAGTAAGGTTGAGGAGGCAATGAGCAAAATGCTTCCTACGCCATGGGTATATACGCTTGCAGTATGGTTGTTGGCCCTGATTGAGGGTGGGGGGTCCCGCACAGAAAGGAAACTGCTGGGAATGGCAGCGGGGGTGGCCAGGCATCTGGTGGCCAGGAGGTGGGATATGAGAAACCACTCCCCCCCCCCCCCCCCCGACATGTAACTCCTGGCTGGAGTGCATGAAACTGTGAACTGAGGGAATCCAGATATGCTACAACTATGCCGATTACAAGCCGCCCATTTGACTACTGGCCTCCATTCCGACTGTACCTGGCTGAACTGGACGCCAGGTCTCCCCTTTCGGAAATGAGGCTGGGTGGACATTCGTGAACTGTGTGAGATGGGGTTCACAGACCATGGACTCACGATATTAAATGAAACAATGTGTTAATGGTTAATTGATTGGCATCATCTTTATCTATTATGAATACCTGGGGTCAGAGTGTGTGCTATTGCGAGACGATAACAGTTGTGGAGAGGTGCGATGGGGGGCTGTTAAGTTGTTTCAACTATGAAAATGAATAAAGAAAGTTTAAAAAAAAAAGAGTTAAGAATAATTTCACAAGAAATCTACTGATCGATAGGCTATGATAATCAAAGTCAGTTGAAATGAGTCAGCTTGAAGCCATTCACCACAGACCCTTGAAAATGTGGATGTTTGGTTTGAAATGTAATTGGAGATGTTCACTGACAGTTGATGCGTCAGTGTTGGTTGCTTCTTTTAAACACAACTTTATACTGTAGAAAATGGTGGCATCACAGGGGCTGATAACAAAATGATCAGTTATAAAAGGTTTAAGTTTGGTCAGTGGGACTTGAACACATACTTCGGGAACTGAATAATACAAACCTATTTAACCAAATATGACCCAGTTGGGAAATGAGAACTAAACTGTCACGCTCTAAAAATGCATCTCAAGATGGGGAATACATTAACCTTAAATTAGATCCTTATCTAGAGGCCTGGGGTATGCACCATTGCTCAAGCTGGACATGGAGACCAGCCGGCTATAGTGTTGCTTTTTAATCATGGTATGCTTGTCAAAGATTTCTCTTCCTTCCGTATTTTCCAACCATGTAAGCTGTTTAATTTAAACTTTAAAATCAATAGGTATTTTTCTTGCAAATAAAACACTTTGTTGTTATAAACGCTCATAAATGAAGTTTACTTCATCACCCAGGCAAGCTTCACTTAAGACAGCCCCATAGCAGAATTTATCTTTTGTGGAAATTGCCGAGTTGAACACATCACTGAAGCAGTGCAGATACAATAAACGGTCGGACAAGTTTAGCTTTCACACCCCCATTTGTCCTTGTTTGAAGTATTGGGCCGATTTTAGGGAGTAAAATAGGCAGCAACACAGCTTATCTGATGCCCTGTATAGCTTCCAGATGGCGCATGGCTGATCATGTTAAAGGAATAGTGTGCTCAAAAATATTATTGTCCCAAAAGATGGGCAATAATGAAAAACCTGCATTAGACATTTTAATGAAAGTTCCTATGTAAACTTTTGAGCAAACGAGGCTCAGAGCGTTCACATGGGAGCATCCATTTTGCCAATATTCAGGCAGCCTCCTCAGCTCATGTTAAGCTCTGCCATGGCAGCACTAAACGAGCAGCAAAATCTCCCTGCCTGGAGCTTTTGCTTACTGCAGCCAAAGCAGAGCTGTACATGAGCTGCCTTCACTTTCACCCAAGCCCAGCCAAGCCCAGGGAAGTACAGAAAATGTAAAATGAAAGGCAAAAAGCAAAAGATGCAGCAATTATAAATACAAGGTTGCTGTATTTCTGATTGCTGTGGTTGGAAAACCATGGCAATCACAAATACAACAAGAACCAGGTTACTCACCGTAGTGACCACCTTACTCCTAGTCCATAGTCCCCTTTCCTCCATACTTATGGGACATCTCTCCGTCCTGTGGGACGGGACCGGAGCACTTTGTAAAAAGCATCGAAAAATGGTTTTAAAAAAGGTGTCCTTCCTCTCTTTCTTTTGCTGGGCCCGGCACGCGGACGCAACCCCGCCCACCTTGGCTCCGCCCCGCACATCACCCATCAGTCCTTTTCTATCGCCAGGTCAGAGACCTATTAGCAATAACAGAGGAACCTTATTAGAAGGGACGGCGGGAGGTCGTATGGAGGAAAGGGGACTATGGACTAGGAGTAAGGTGGTCACAACGGTGAGTAACCTGGTTATACTCCTATGTCCTGTCCCCTTTCTTCCATACTTATGGGAGATTCCCAAGCACTCCTAACAGGAACTACAGGGGAATGGAAATACCCCTTACTGAAAAAAGTTCTTCAGCACAGCCTGACCAAACTGAGCATCAGCTATTGAGCTCACGCCAAGACAATAATGCTTACAAAAAGCAGATGGGGAGGTCCAAGTAGCTGCCCGAGCGATGGACTCCCAGAGGACATATTTCTGAAAAGCAACCGCGGCTGCTTTGCCCCGCACCAGGTGTGCATGAATACCCTTAGGAGGTTTCAGCCCTTGGACGGTGAAAGACTCCGTAATGCAGGCGGCGATCCACCGAGAACTAGTCGCCTTAGACGCCTGCTTACATTGAAGGTTACCCAAAGTCAAACAGTTGAGAAGAACTCCTAAGCTCAGATGTTCTGTCCAGATAGAACTTAAGAGCCCTTCTGACATCGAGACAATGCAGAACCCTTTCTGCCTCTGAGATAGGGTTCAGAATCTACCGATTCAGATGGAATTCAGTTACCACCTTCGGCAGGAAATCAGGATTCGTCCGTAGGAATACCTTATCCTTGTGAAATACCAAAAAGGGATGCTCCACCGACAAGGCCTGGAGCTCACTCACCCGCCTTGCTGACGTAACGGCGACCAAAAAGGTCACTTTCCAGGACAGGTACTTGAGGTCCACCGTGGCCATTGGCCCGAAAGGCTTATGACAAAGCCGTCAGGACTACATTTAGATCCCACGACGGGTGCGTACTACGAATTGGAGGATAGATGCGTGTCAAGCCTGCAAAATGCCTTTTAACCACTGGGTTACTCAGGGAGTAAGAGCATTGGTCCGTAGAAAGGTAAGCGGAAACCATTGAAAGGTAAGTCCTGCATGACAGAACATGGACCCCCCGACTCTGCTAAGAAGGATACAAAGGACCAAACCGTGTCAACAGTAGCCCCCCCCCCCTCCCCTTGGGTCCAACTGCCTGCTTAAACACCAATGACAAAACCTGAGCCATTTGCTTCTGTACTGGGACCTAGTCGAGGGTTTTCTGGCTGCCTGGATAATACACATGTTATCCGCAGACAAGTTAAGATGTTCTCAAGACTTGAACTCAGGGACTATGCCGCCGAGCTGAGCTATTGTGGGGAGGGGTGCCACATCTGCTGTTCCCCCCTGATGAAGAAGATCGGGGGTCACTGGTAACCTGATCTGTGGATACATCGACAGGTGTTGAAGTTCCGAGAACCAAAACCTGGCCGGTCACCACGGGGCTATGAGTAGAAGGCAACAGTTCACCGAGTTCTTCAGCTTCCAAATTGCTCGATGAACTAGAGGCAGAGGCGGGAAGGTGTAAGATCTCATGTTGTGCCATAGTATCTCGAGAGCATCCCTCTGGAGGCATACTGAGGAAGCTTCTTGTTTACAGCCGTAGCAAAGAGGTCCACCTCCGGTGTGCCCCAACGCAAGAAAATCCATGAGAGGACCTCTGCCTTCAACTCCAACTCGTAGCTGGCCACTGTCCGCCGGCTGAGGGCATCCGCTGTGACATTCAGCTGGCCCGGGATGTGCACTGCAAGCAGCCAAACGCCATGAAGCGCAGCCCACTCCCAAATCTGGATGGACAGGTCCAGGAGAGGGGGGAGACTTTGTTCCCCTTGCTTGTTGATGTAATACATCGACACTGCATTGTCCGTGCATATGCGGACCACCTTGTTGGCTATGATCGGTCTGAACGCCCCGAGCGCTAGGAAGATCGCCAGCAGCTCTAAATGATTTATGTCGAGGAGCTTGTCCTGAGGCGACCAGAGATCCGAGACCTGAAGAGGATCGAACGTCGCACCCCACCCCAGGAGGGAGGAGTCCGTCGTGATCGTCACTGTAGGGGCTGGGTCCTGAAACCCCGCACCCACCGACAGGTTGCTAAGAGATGACCACCATTCCAGATCCACTCTCATGGAAGCCGGAATCATCATCAGCTTGGAATCCGGGTCCACAGCCTTACGCCAAGAACTCCGAAGAGCCATCTGAGTCTGCCTCATCTTGAGACGAGCAAGAGCCAACAGGCACGAGGCCCAGAAGCCTCTGGAACCACCAGGCCGACATGCTCTCCGACTGCGCAAACATCTGAGACGTGGCTAACAGATCTGCCATTCTGTCTCCGGTCAGGTGCACTCTGCAGTCGATCGTGTTCCAGGGAAAACCCAGGAAAAATCAAGTCCTGCGAGACCGTCATGGAAGATTTCTGCCAGTTCACCGACAGCCCAAGATGCAACAGGAGCTGAAGGAGAGACTTAAGATTGCCCACTGCTTTCAGCGGGCAAGGACTGCGTAAGAGCCAGTCGTCCAAATACAGATACACATGGATACCCTGCAGACGAAGATAGGCCGCAATCACCGACATCTTCGTGAGGACACGCGGCGCAGAGCTGTGGCCGAAAGGAAGCACTCGAAACAGGTAGTGCTCCTCTCCCAAAGAGAAACAGAGGTATCTCCTGTGTGGATTCCAAATCAGAATATGCATGTACGCATCCTGAAGATCCACCACGCTGAGCCAATCGCCCATCTGCAAGGAGGAGCGTATCTGGCCGGGCGTGATCATCTTGAATTTCTCTTGGGATAGGAAAGTATTGAACTGGGAAAGGTCTAGGATGGTGCGCAGGCCAGCCTGGTTGGGTTTGGGCACCGTAAACAGCCGGGAGTAGAAGCCCTCTCCTCGCTCCCCAAGGGAAACAGGTTCTACAGCTCTGAGGTCCAGAAGTTTCTGAACCTCTGCTTTGAGGGAGGGTGAGCCCGACAGCTGAAAAGGAGGGTTGAAAGGTGGGGTAAGAGGTAGCGGTAAGCGGAAGCCCGCCCAAGCGACTGACGAGACCCATCTGTCTTCGGTGAAGGTCTGCCACACCTCCCAATGAGCCGCGAGGAGTCCTCCCCACCGGGGTCTCGTGCGAGCACGGAGAACCCTCATTTTGTAGGTTTCTCAGTGGTGTTACCACCTGAACCTAAGGAGGAGGCTGAGGACCAGGGGAAAAACCGAGTCTGTTGTTGCCTCCGGCGGTTATTTCCCAAGGGGTATCCACTCTGCGAGATTTCCGGGCTAGGAAGCTCCTAAAGCCAGAGGAGGGTCGGCTTTCCGACATCGGTCTCTGGGTTTTGAAAGGGGCTTTAACAAGGACCGACAAGGATTTAGCTGTCTGAGTGCTATCCTTCTTTTTGGTCAGCTCTACATCTTTTGTAGAATGAAAGAGCTACTTACCATCGAACAGAAGGTCCAACACCTTGTCCTGCCTTTCTTTTGAGAATTTGGTAGCATGCAGCCACACCTGCCGTGAGATATCAACCCCCAGCATAAGGGCCCGAGCAGAGGTGTCTACGTGATGAGCCGCAGCTCCAGGAGATCCTGGGCCAAGACCCCAGCATCGGATAATCCCGCTTTGAAGTCTTCCAGCTTCTCGACCGGAATTAAATCCTCAAACTGCGACAGACATTTCCACATCCGCATATTGGCCCCCGCTAACACCAGTTCGGCATTGGCCTGCCTGAGCTGCAAGGCCGAGTTGGTGAAAATCTTTCTCCCAAGGGAGTCAAGGAGCTTATCCTCCTTTCCCAGAACCTGAGTAGCCGTCGTTTAAGAGGATGCTGCAGGCCTGGACTGCAAAGGGGCCGCAGCCACCACTGTGGAGGAGGGGGGGGCGGACAAGACGTCAGGGCCACCTCTTCCGAAGAATGCAGCCTGTATCGTGCGTCAATTTTCTTATTGACAAAAAGTCCAGAGTGTGGCTTTTCCCAGACCCTGCGGACCTCGGTCAGAACGTCCTTCTGAAAGAACAGGCCGGTACGCTCCAAATGAGACGGGGTGAATGCCCCAGAAAGCACACCCTCCTGCGGAACGGGTGCCTCGGGCACCGGAACATCCAAGAAGCACATCATGTCCAGTACCCGGTCATGAAAAGCTCTATTAGAGCAGGGCAGGTCCTCGTTGTCCTGATCGCCTTGCACGTCATGATCCTGCTGATCCGTATCGGGCACTGCCTTGTCCACGGGGGACAAAGGAGGCAAAGGCGGAAGAGTCGGGGAAGGCAGCGTAGGAAAGGGAGGTGCCGGCGGAACAACCGGGGGGACGGGTGGAGCCGGAAGCCGACATCTCTCCCTAAAAAGCACTTTTAAATATTCCCTCATGGGGTCGGTACGCATGAGCGTTTTAAATTTGCCAAAAAAGGTGTCCTACGGAGACTGTTTTGGAACCAGAGGCGGCCTCTCATGAGGGGAATAATTCCACACCAGCCCCTCCACTGACGTATCCACATAAATCAAGGATGCCGACCCAGCAGGCAGCGAAACATTGTGCGGAAGGGGCATCCGGTCATTCCAATCAAACTGGCCGATAAGGATGCGCACAAGGAACTCTATGTTCACCCACGGAACAAAGCCCTACACCCGAGGCCGATGGCGTAGTTGTAGGGGTAGCACCAAAAAAGGCTGCCGCGGTCGTGGTAGTAATGGGCACCATTTTGACATTGCCTGAGGGGAACTGCGGCACGTGAGTAACTGAGGCAGGGGTCCCCGTCGATGGATATGGGGTCTTAACTTTAGCCTTGACATAAGGAACCTCGGCAGAGCCGGTACTATGAGGCCTGGAATGTTTCTGCGACATACCAACCGCCAAAATAGCCTTCCCAGCAAGGACCTTGGCACTGCCGGTAAAAAGAATTTTCCTTCTTTGCCCCCTCAACAGATCCGGTGTCGCCGCAAGAGCGCGAACGGTGAGAAAAAACCTTCACTGATAAGGCCTCGTCAGGCCTCTCAGAAATGTTGGTAGCTTTAGCCTCTGTACGAGGGACCTTGGACCCAGGTCCGGTAACGGCCTTATTCGCACGGCCCTCGAACATCCGTTCGGTGATACCAAGCCCCACCAAAGCCTCGGGTTGCACCCTGGTCTTATTTTTGAGGGAAGCTGATAGAGAGGCCTCAGAGCTAGCTCCGGTACCCCACGACTCAGTAGAACTGGGTCGACAAGCAGCCCCCACAGGAGGGGCCTCTGAGCGTGCTCCGGTATCCACAGGCCCCTTACGGAGACACTCTGAGAAAACTCCGGTACAATAATTAGGCCCAACGGGCACCTCTGGGCAATCCCCGGTGATAGAACGATCAATGCCCCTCCCGGCCCAGGAGGAACCTGGAAAGGTATCCCCCGGCCGGGGTGCCCCGAAAAGTAAAGAACTTACCGGGCGTTTCTTTTTGTCGATGAATGCCTGAAAATGCAAATGAGGAGTTCGTCGAAACACCTCCTCTCACCGCTCCAACCAACGTTGAAGTGCCCAGAGCGAAAGGGAATCGCAGTAAAAACAGGAGTCCCAACAGTGATCCGGACCCAAACACTCTAAAGAAAAGATGGGGATCCTCCCTCGTGAAGCGTCGGTGACACGGTTAACAATCTGGAAAGTCTAGCTTGAACGACAGACTAGTACAAAATGGCTAGCGAGAGCCAGAGAGGAAAAAGGGAAGAAAATCTTCTGCGGATGCAAGTGTGTCCAGTCCCGAACGAGCGGAGGAAAGGACTGATGGGCGATGTGCGGGGCAGAGCCAATGTAGGCGGGGTTACGGCCGCGTGCCGGGCCCCGCTTAAGAAAGAGAGGAAGGACATTTTTGAAAAAACATTTTGGATGCTTTTTACAAAGTGCTCCGGTCCCGTCCCACAGGACGGAGAGATGTCCCATAAGTATGGAGGAAAGGGGACGGGACGTAGGAGTATGTTGTATTTCTGACTGCGGCCGCTTTCACTTTGAGTCTCCTAGGCTCCCCCGGGGAGTGCAGGAGACAAAGTGTAAGCCGCCGCAGTCAGAAATACAACATTGTTGGATTTGTAAATGCTGTGGTTTTCTTTCTACGAATACCACAGCATTTTTAAATACAACTATGCATTGAGGTTTGCTGTGTCTTCAGCTTTGAGTCTCCTCGGCCACAGCAAACAAATACAACCTTATAAATGCTGCAGTTTTCTTTCTAAGTTAGAAAGAAAACTGCAGCATTTATTTTGCAGTGCGTTTAAAAAAGAGGGAAATTGACAGCACTTAGCAGCAGCAGCTTGTGTTAATTTCTTCTCTCCGGCAATAATGAAGCAAAAGCCACCTGCTGGTAGCTTTGGTTTATCACAGCTGGCTGGCTTTTGATTCATTAGTGCTGCAAAGGCAGAAATTAACACAAGCATAGGAGGCTCATCCTTTTCACAAAATGGATGCCTCCTAGTGCTTTAAATCTGTGACTGAGCCACATTTGCTCAAAAATGTACATAGGAACTTTCTTAATGAATATTTTTTATATATATCTTTTGAGCCAATAAAATTATTGATGGCACTATTCCTTTAAACTAAGATTAGAGAGGTCGGATTAAAGTAATCACTGCGTGGTCAGTGCCTGGCAAGTGAAATCTAATGCATTGCACAATTAAAAGAATTACAAAATTTAAAACCAAAAAAACGTACTTTCATCAAACACTCCAGCATTCGCAAGTAATAGAGTGATGATCTTCGGGTCTTTCTCAAGTTGCATTACATGCTTGCTTTCATTTGATAATAAAGTGCAAACATTAATAGCAAAATCCACTTCATTTGGGAGTCCAGATAGCAGTGAAAGCACCAATTTGTTATAATCGTTTGGCGTATTCAAATCCATACACAGCCCATAACTTTGGCGCAGATAATCTATAGGGAAAAAAAAGTATATAATAAGTTACATGTCCTCTAGCACAAACACATGCATCCATAATCGAGCAATATCTAAACATCTAGTCATTGTTCATTGAAATAAAGATCTTTATTTAGGCCGTTAGATTTGAAAGTAAGAAGGGCAAAGGCAGGAAAATTAAAGATACAGTCCATACAACAGAAAGCGGTAGGAAAACAAATATATTTTAGCTTGCTCCAACATTGTGTTACAGTAGCATTTGAATGTAGGGTAAATTAAAGGAACCAAAAAGATTTCAGTTCACTTGGCAGTATGTGTCAGATTCAATATACAGACTGAACAAAACCAAATCTTTTTTTAATTGTTTTTATTTGGTTAGTTGAATTTAATCAACCTTTCAAATATAAAACAATTCACTTTACAACCGAATCCAAAATGTAAACTGTACTGACCAGCAACTATGTAAGTTCATAAACAAATCAGGGACCAAAGGACAGTGCACTCTACAGACAAGTGTACAGGTTACAGATGAAGAATAAGGTTCAAACATGTCCTTGCGGGTGGTGGGGCAGAGATAAATTATCTTCATAGTGAATGTGGTAGGGTGCACGGGAGGCACTGAGGCTTGGTCGGGTCATTTAACACCCCTGACTTCAGATGAGACGTCATGGGTAGCATATTTGGAAGCTAGGTCTGCCCTTCTCTCGCTCTACTCAGAGGTTGAGGACCTGCAGAACTGCAATAGGTTAGGAACATTCTGTTTGAGGGTTGGGAGGAAATTCTCATCAATCAGAAAACATTACCGAAGGAACAAGTTATTACCTGTAACTCCTGGTCTCCAGCATGGGTCTGGCATGGATTCACATGCTGCTCATGAATATTCCCTGTCATCACTCTGGGAATCATCAGTAAAAAAGAAAGCAGTTTCACTTTAGCCTGAAAAATGCTCGTCACTTCCACAACCAAACACTGTCCTTTGGGTCATACTGCCCCAATCCAATGACAATCTCCCTAAACTCCACTCCCGGTAGCCATCTTCAGATTTGGTAGAGCATGTAAAGTGGCAGTATGAACCAAAAAGAGCTACAGAGGGGAAGGAGGGAGGGTTTGCATGTGAAACCATGCCAGACCCCTCATGGACCCATGCCAGATAACAGGAGTTACAGGTTCACATGCTGATAAGATTACATAGCAGTACATATAGAGAACCATGAGAGGTGTCAAGGCTCAACAGAAGCAATACACCTACCCCTGGAACAAACTTGCCTCAAACAGGTTGCGTAGCCCTGCTTGGCCGACCTGGGACTCCTCCCTGGAATTCCTGTCCTTGCAGTAGAATCTTGTGAATGTGTGGGTGGACCTCCACGTAGCCGGCCTGCAGATGTTGAACAGGGGAACACCAGAGAAAAACGCCATCATTGCTGCAATGGCCAGACATTGACCGTGCATGATGCAGCCTGAGAGAACCTTAGACAGGACTTTCCCATGATTCGAGTTGAAAATGTCTCCTGAAAGCTCTTTATACATGCCACACAAAACTTCAAGCCACGACAAAGATCCAGCGAATGCAACGTCCTTCCCGCCGGTGTAGAAGGATTCGTGAAGAAGGCTGGCAGAACCAAAGGTTCGATAAGGGAGTTCCGAAGGAACATTTGGCATAAAGGAGGGATTGTCCCGCTGCACCACCCTCGTAGCGACGAAGGACAAGTTCAGCTGCTTGCAAGAGAGGGCCTGGATCTCCAGAGCCGGCTGGCTGGGGTGATGGCCAATTAGAAAGCAGTCTTCCACGAGAAAAACTTCAAAAAGGGGCCTGGTGCAACAGTTCATACTAGGAACCCATGAGCTTAGTAAAAACCACGTTGAGTTCCAAGAGTGGAGCAGGGGCCTTCACTGGCGGAAAGTCCAGAAGAAGCCCTTGAGGAATTCCCTGATGAGCCTGTGCAACCACAGGGAGGGTTTACCAGGCGCTCTAGTCTAATGGGATACAACAGCCAGACGCACCTTGATAAGAGGCGTGAGCTAGTACAGTCTTATCCAGGGAACGCGGATAGGGAAGGAGCTGCAGAGCTGTGATTCGCAGAAGCGTAATCGGAGCCCTACACCACACTGAAGCGCTTCCATTTGCGACTGTAGCAGGAAAACGTAGATTGAACTCTGGCCTTGGCCATGATTTTATTGCATTCCAGCAGTAGGAAATAACGCCCAAACTCTAGGGCGGCAGGAGCCAGGCCATGAGGCTCAGCGACGCTGGGTCGTGGTGCAGTATTGTTCTGTTTTTTCTGGAGTAAAGATCGAGAAGAGGAGGCAGCCAGATGGACTGAGCCCCTCAAAGGAGGATGTCCAGGTACCAGATCTGCCTTGGCCGTGCCGGAGCAATGAGAATCACCCTGCAATGACGAGTGTGTTGATCACACATAGCAGGAGTGAAATGGGAGGGAAGGTGTACAGGGAGAGCCTTTCCCAAGGGAATGAAAAGACATTGAGTTGGCTGCTGTCACGAAGAGGTCGGTCCGAGGTCGACCCCACTTGTGGAAGAGAAGGGGTGCTTGATCCTAAGCTCTCACTCATGGAAGGACTGCAGTTTACTGCTGAGCAAGTTTGCAATGTTATTCTTGGTGCCTGCCAGGTGAACCAGGATGAGGAACAGGTCTTGAAGAATGGGTCAGTGCCACAGGGACTGTGCTTCCAGGGAGACAGTGGAGGAGCACGTCCCGCCCAGCTTCCAGATGTAGAACATGGTGGTGGTGTTGTCCATGAAGTTCCGCACCACCTTCCCACGCAGCCGACGAAAGGACTTTAGGGCCCAGAAGACTGCCTGGAGCTGCAGGACGTTGATTGAGACAGAGGGCTCTGGCGTGCGACTGTCCGGTGTTGGCCCCCCACCATTCAAGGGAGGCATCCATGGTGACACCAGGTAGTGCGGGATGTGAAATTGAGCTCCTTGTGTGAGATAAGGGGACACCCCACCCCCCCACCATCGTAGAACTTGGCTGAACTCGTGGTTGAGGGCGATCTTGTCCATCCAAGTGCCCGTGACCTGCAGCCACCGTGCATCAAGAAATTCTTGAAGAGTCCTCATCTGGAGCCTGCAGAAGGCAACGTGGTGGATGAAGGGGGACATGCCCAGAAGCAACTTGATGGCTCGTACTGTTGTGGATTGCGCCGTCAGGCACTGCACCTTCCCCAGGATGGCAGCGACCCTGTCCTCCGAGGGGGTAGCCAGGCATGCGACCGTTTTGAGACCGGCACCCATGAACAGAGCGTTCTGCGATGGCTCCACGCAGGACTTGGGGAAATTGACGGAGAATCCGAGATCCAGCGGCAGTCCTATGATCTCCACTGTGTGCTGGTTCGCCATCGCGCAGGAATGGATGAGACAGTCGTTTAGATATGTGTTGAAGTGGACACCCTTGAGGAATAGATGCGCAGCCACTGGAGTCGGGCACCTTGTGAACACCCTTGGCACCGATTTCAGGCCAAAGGGCAGGGCTTTGAACTGATAGTTCTGCCCCTGGACCACAAACCGTAGGAACTTCGATGTTTTCGGTGGATGGGGACGTGAAAGTAAGTAGGCATCCTCCAGGTCCACCATCATCAGGAAATGCCCTTTTTCCAGGTGGTCGAGCATGTGCTGCAACATTTCTATCCCGAACTTCTGGGACTTAGTGTTTGGTGAGGCGTCAAGTCCAGGATTAGCTGCCCCCCCCGGAGACGGTGAGGGAGTGGCTCTATAACCCCTTTTCTTCACATGGCCTGAACACCCTGCAGCAGTTGAGCCACGTGTAGTTCTTGACGCGCCACAGGAGTAATGAGAGGGTACATGTGTTGGAACACCAGGGTGTGTCCTTGATGAAGAACGTCCAGCACACATTTGTCCATGGGGATGGACTTGCACTATTTGACAAACCTTTGATAGCCGACATCCCACTTGGGTATGAAAGTGGGGGGCCTGGGTCCCAGGCCGGTTCAGGCCTACCTGAGCGTCTATGTCCTGGGCTGTGGATGACGACGCTGGCCTCTGCTACTGTAGGCCTGCAAGCGGCCTCTGTAGGCTTCCTGTGTTGTGGAACTGGAGTAGTAAACTCCTTGGAGGACCAAATGTACTTTCTTGTTGAGCACGGAAAGGAAGTCAACCTCCTCTGCTGCAGAGTCCCCAGTGAGGGAGCCTTCTCAGTGTGTCTTAATTGCTTGGACTGGACGTCCGACCCGAAGTCTGTGCCTTTCAATCAACCCTGGCGTCAGAGGGCCAAGCCATTGCCCATTTGGCAGAGTGCGCAATGTCGAGCACCACTGTGATGGCATGGTCAGAGGCCACCTCGCCTTCCTTGAACAGGGCCAGGGCTTCGGTCTTGTCTTCTGGTAAGAAGTCCAAAATGGGACAGATCTTATACCAGTGCTCCCCGTCGTAGTGAGACAGGATTGCCAGGGTATTGGCTGCCTTGACGGTGGAAGCCGCAGTGTAAATGATGCGCTCGCCAACCGCATCAAACTTCTTTGCCTCCTGATCTGGGGACACCCAGGAAGAAGACTATGGATTCGACGAGCTCTTCCTGGCAGCGGCAGACACCAGAATATGGAGAAGGCTGCAATCTCAATGACCTGGAGCACCAGTCCGGAATCCTGTATAGTATATCTCTCTTGAAGGGTGCAGTACTTGGCATCTTCATCAGGGCCAAAACAGTCCAGCAAAGGGATGCACATGACTGTCTTCCGTGAGGACTCTCAGCATTGAAAAAAACCTTTTTCCTCTGGCACCAACTGAAGAGAGCAAATGCCCTCGAAATCATAGCGTGTAAAGATCCAACCTTGACCGGTGGTGAATCCCTGGTGGGCCACAGCCGCTCCTCGTCAGCCAGACCATAGTCATACTTGCCGGTATGAGTAGCCGTAGTGTCCATATCAGTACCCGTGTCGGTGCGCAGCGGTTCCTTCACCACTGGAGTCATAGGTTTCTGGCCCGGCGTGGCAGCTGGTGACACTTCAGCCTTGAAGGTTCATGCTCGTGCTTCTTCCCAGCAGGGCTCGGTTTACGCCTTGGCGGGCTTGGGGGTCTGGCTGGCGGTCTAGGAGGACTAGGGACGGGGCCAGGCACAGGAGCTGCCGGCAGCCTCTGCTGTATTTACGACACCAAGGTCTGGAGGGTTCTTACGAATGTCCAGTGACATGTCAATGGGCACCACTTGGGGTGCAAGCGGAGCAGCTGGCAGCGGATCTGGCCTGGAACACCTCAGAGAGGCAAATGGCTGATCAGCTCCCCAGGCAATCAGTCCTGGGACATGGGGCTGATGCCCCAGTCATGATCAGAGTAGTAGTCCTTGGGCAAGTGCCAGTTATCAGAGATCGCATAAATGTGGGAGGGATTTCCTTCCCCCACCAGGACAACCGAGGACATCTTCACCGGCCTGGGAAGAAAATCCTTTGGAGGCAGCAGCTCCCTCACCCTACCAGAATCCTTTGAGTGGAGGAGGCGACGATGGGCACCTGCGACCTGATAGGCACATCCGTGGCAGTTGTGGTCGGGATTGTTGCAGCAGACGGGAGGTCGTAAAGGCACAGTCACTCTCTGAGTCACCGTTGTTGTGATCATAGAAGCGACAGTTGTCTTAGGGTCCTCCCTCACCGAAGTAAAAATGGTGGTGGTTGTCGACGGGACCATCGACGTGGACACAGATGAGGTCGCAACGGGGTTGTGGTCAGTCGACAAGGTAGTCTTGGAAGACAAAGTAGTCGTCAACGAAGTCTAGATCTTCAAGGACGAAGGGGTCATTAACAGGGTCTTCAATGGTCCAACCTCAGGCTTGTCTTTGGATGAGGCTCTGTGCTTTGAAGGGGTCAGGGACTTCCTCGCTGAAGGCACCCCCACTAACCGGTTGACTCACTGTGGAATGAAATGGAGATGGGGAATGGGCCCTTCCTGAAATGGGTCCTGCAGTCGCGGCGACCCTAGCGGGATCAACAGCGTGGTACTTGGCCTTCTTTCGTATAGCCTGAGAAAGGGCATTCTCAAAGGACCTCGACCTCTTCCCAGAGGTAGCACGCTCATGAGACCGGTGGGTCCTGGACGAGGCAACTCTGCCCCCATAGACTGAGTCAGAGGCCTTCGACCTCCTTGAGCCACGCCACCAACCTGCGATAACAGTGCTGCTTTGTCTTCTCCAGGGATTTGCGGCAGATCTTGCATCCGTCGTCATCCTGGTCTGGGTGCTGACATTACACACTTGAGGTGCCGATCTTCGATTAAGACATTCTTCAGGCCACACTTCTCGCAAGCCCAGAGAAGGCTTTTCTTGCCTGCCATGGACATGGTTAAGGTGCAAAGTAGGTCCAAGCCTGGGCCTCTCTGAAAACTTGTTCCCTGCTGCAGGTAGTCAACCGCGACGGATGAAGGATCGTGGAAAAACAATCAAAAGTTATCAAAAAACTCAATTCTTGTGGAGAAATGAGAGAGGACTCCCAAAACTGAAACGTGCTGCAGAAATCTGACGATGGCCACATGGGGTGGAGCTTAGTGAGACGACTGTCATTGGCAGGGGGCAATTTGACCCAGAGGACAGTGATTGGTTACAAGAGACAAGCAGTTTTCAGGCAGAAGTGAAACAGTTTTCTTTTTTACTGAGGATTCCCAGCCTGACAATCGGGAATATTGATGAGCATGTGAATCCAAGCCAGACCCCAGGCTGGAGAAGGCAAGTCATTTGTTCTTCTAATGAATTCCTTCCCTCCCACACATTCTTCCATTTTAGTAGCCTCTCAAAGCAGGACAGAAATCTTTAAAAACCTGCTAGACCTCAAGGCGAGGAACTTAGTTCATCTACTCTACTTAGTGGAATGCACTCTGTGCACACACTTTAGGGTACTTTTCTTTTAACTGTAAAAAAACATGATGCCGACCTAAAGAAACTTTACTTGTACTGCCTACATGCATTTGCAAAACAGAACTAATGCAGCTCGGATTGTTTCAGATGACATCTAATCCGGACATTTGTGTACAGGCGCTTTATAAATGACAAGTCAAATGTAAAATAAAATATCAGCAAGCATATTTTATTCTTTAACTGGAAACCATGGCCAAGCTTTAAACAAGATATATGCAAAAATCCACAGATATTGATCACAGGCAAAGACCATCACCAGGAGTATGCAAAGCGCCTGTTGTGCCAGCTGAGAACATACGTTGCATACTTTTTAGATCTTAATAATGTAAGCTAGTACATATCACTTCATGCCAAAATCTTGCTGCTTGAAATAACCAGGTTACTCACTGTAGTGACCACCTTACCCCTAAGTCCATAGTCCCCTTTCCTCCATACTTATGGGACATCTCTCCGTCCTGTGGGACGGGACCGGAGCACTTTGTAAAAAGCATCGAAAAATGGTTTTAAAAAAGGTGTCCTTCCTCTCTTTCTTGCGCTGGGCCCGGCACGCGGACGCAACCCCGCCCGCCTTGGCTCCGCCCCGCGCATCGCCCATCAGTCCTTTTCTATCGCCAGGTATAAGACCTATTAGCAATAACAGAGGAACCTCATTAGAGGGGACGGCGGGCGGGCGTATGGAGGAAAGGGGACTATGGACTAGGACTAAGGTGGTCACTACGGTGAGTAACCTGGTTATACTCCTACGTCCCCCGTGCCCTTTCCTCCATACTTGTGGAGATTCCCAAGCACTCCTTACAGGAACTACGGGTGGATGGAAATACCCCTTACTGAAACAGGTTCTTCAGCACAGCCTCACCAAACTGAGCATCAGCTCTTGAGCTCATGTGAAGACAATAATGCTTACAAAAAGCAGATGGGGAGGCCCAAGTAGCTGCCCTAGCGATGGACTCCTAGGGGACATTTCTGAAAAGCAACCGCAGCTGCTTTGCCCCGCACTGTGCATGAATACCCTTAGGAGGCTTCAGCCCTTGGACGGTGAAAGACTCCGTAATGCAGGCGGCGATCCACGAAAAAATAGTCGCCTTAGATGCCTGCTTACCCTGAGGGTTACCAAAAGTCACAAACAGTTGAGACGAACTCCTAAGCTCAGATGTTCTGTCCAAATAGAGCTTGAGAGCCCTTCTGACATCGAGACAATGCAGAACCCTTTCTGCCTCTGAGGTAGGGTCCGGAAAAAAGACCGGCAGGGAGATCGACTGATTCAAATGAAATTCAGATACCACCTTCGACAGGAAAGCAGGATTCGTCCGTAGGACTACCTTATCCTTGTGAAAGACCAAAAAGGGATGCTCCACCGACAAGGCCTGGACCTCACTCACCCGCCTTGCTGACGTAACGGTGACCAAAAAAGACACTTTCCAGAACAGGTATTTGAGGTCCACTGCAGCCATTGACACGCCGCCGTCAGGACTACATTTAGATCCCACGACGGGTGCGGACTACGAATTGGAGGATAGAGGCGTGTCAAGCCTGCAAGATGTCTCTTAACCACTGGGTTAGACAGAGTAAGAGCATTGGTCCGTGGAAAGTTAAGCAGAAACCGCTAAAAGGTAAGTTCTGCATGACAGAACATGGACACCCGACTCTGCTAAGAAGGATACAAAGGACAACACTGTCAACTGTAGCCCCCCCCCCCTTGGGTACAACTGCCTGTTTAAACACCAATGGCAGAACCTGAGAAATGTGCTTCTGTACTGGGACCTAGTCGAGGGTTTCCTGCCTGCCTGGATAATACGCATGTTATCCGCAAACAAGTTAAGATGTTCTAAAGACTTGAAACCAAGCACCATGCCGCCAAGCTGAGCGATTGTGGGGAGGGGTGCCACATCTGCTGTCCACCCCCCGATGAAGATCGGGGGTCACTGGTAACCTGATCGGCGGATAGACCGACAGGTGTTGAAGTTCTGAGAACCAAAACCTGGCCGGCCACCACGGGGCTATGAGTAGAAGGGAACAGTTCACCGCATTCTTCAGCTTCCAAATTGCGCGGTGAAGGGAAGGCGTAAGCTCATGTTGTGCCATGGAATCTCGAGAGCATCGCCCAGAGAGGAGGCTCCCAGCCCCCCTCTGGAGGCATACTGAGGAAGCTTCTTGGTAACAGCCATAGCGAAGAGGTCCACCTCCGGTGTGCCCCAATGCAGGAAAATCCATCCGCTGCGACATTCAGCTGGCCCGGAACGTGCAATGCAAGCAGCCAAACACCATGAAGCACAGCCCACTCCCAAATCTGGATGGACAGGTCCACAAGAGAGGGAGACTTGGTTCCCCCTTGCTTGTTGATGTAATACATTGACACAACATTGTCCGTACGTATGCGGACCACCTTGTTGGCTATGATCGTTCTGAACACCCTTAGCGCTAGGAAGAGCGCCAGAAGCTCCAAATGATTTATGTGGAGGAACTTGTCCTGAGGTGACTAGAGATCCGAGACCTGAAAAGGATACAACATCGCACCCCACCCCAGGAGGGAGGAGTCCGTCGTGATCGTCACCATAGGAGCTGGGTCCTGGAACCCCCGCACCAACCAACAGGTTGCTGAGAGATGACCACCATTCCAGGTCCACTCTCATGGAAACCGGAATCATTACCAGCTTGGAATCCGGGTCCACAGCCTGACGCCAAGAACTCCGAAGAGCCACCTGAGACCGCCTCATCTTGAGACGAGCAAGAGGAAGAGCCAACACGCACGAGGCCATGAGGCCCAGAAGCCTCTGGAACCACCAAGCCGACATGCTTTCCGACTGCGCAAACATCTGACACGTGGCTAACAGATCCGCCATTCTGTCCCCGGTCAGGTACACTCTGCAGTCGATCGTGTTCCAGCAAAAACCCAGGAAAATCAAATCCTGCAAGACCGTCATGGAAGATTTGCCAGTTCACCGGCAGCCCAAGATGGAACAGGAGCTGAAGGAGAGACTGAAGATTGCCCGCTGCTTTCAACGGGCAAGGACTGCGTAAGAGCCAGTCGTCCAAATACGGATACACAAGGATACCTTGCAGACTAAGATCGGCCGCAATCACCGACATCTTCATGAAGACACGCGGCTGAAAGGAAGCACTCGAAACTGGAAGTGCTCCTCTCCCAAAGAGAAACAGATATCTCCCGTGTGGATTCCAAATCAGAATATGCATATACGAATCCTGAAGATCCACTACGCTGAGCCAATCGCCCATCTGCAAGGAGGACCGTATCTGGCTTGGCGTAATCATCTTGAATTTCTCTTGGGGTAGGAAAAGATTGAACTGAGAAAGGTCTAGGATGGTGCGCAGGCCAGCCTGGTTGGGTTTGGGCACCGTAAACAGCCGGGAGAAGAAGCCCTCCCCTCGATCCCCAAGGAGAATGGGTTCTACAGCTCTGAGGTCTAGAAGTTTCTGGACCTCGGCTTTGAGGGAGGGCAAGCCCAACAGCCGAAAAGGAGGGTTGAAGGGTGGGGTAGGGGTAAGCGGAAGCCCGCCCGAGAGACTGACGAGCCATCTGTCTGCGGTGATGGTCTGCCATGCCTTCCAATGAGACGCAATCCGTCCTCCCACCGGGGTCTCGTGCGAGCGCAGAGAACCCTCATTTTTGTAGTTTTTGTCAGTGGTGTTGCCACCTGAACCTGAGGAGGCAGCTGAGGAGTGGGAGAAAAACCGAGTCCGTTGTTGCCTCCGGCGGTTGTTCCCCGAAGGGGCATCCACTTTGCGAGATTTCCGACCTAGGAAGCCCCTAAAGCCAGAGGAGGGTCGACTTTGCGACAACGGTCTCGGGGTTTTGAAAGGGGTCTCAACAAGGACCGACAAGGACTTAGCTGTCTGAGTGCTATCCTTTGTCTTGGTCAGCTCTACATCTGTTGTAGAATGAAAGAGCTCCTTACCATCGAACAGAAGGTCCAACACCTTGTCCTGCACTTCTTTTGAGAATTTGGTTGCATGCAGCCACGCCTGTCGTGAGGTATCAAACCCTGGCATGATGCCCCGAGCCGAGGTGTCTACGTGATTAGCCGCAGCCTCCAGGAGATCATGGGCCAAGACCTTGGCATCGGATAATGCCGCTTTAAAGTCTTCCAGCTTCTCAACCGGGATGAACTCCTCAAACTCTGACAGACCTTGCCACATCTGCATATTAGCCCCCGCAAAAACCAGTTCGGCATTGGCCTGCCTGAGCTGCAAGGCCGCGTTGGCAACATTTTTCTCCCAAGGGAGTCAAGGAGCTTATCCTCCTTTCCCAGAACCTGAGTAGCCGTCGTGGAAGAGGATGCTGCAGGCCTGGACTGCAAAGTGGCCGCAGCCACCACTGTGGAGGAGGGGGGCGGACAAGATGACAGGGCCACCTCTTCCGAAGAATGCAGCCTATATCGCGCGTCTATTTTCTTATTGATGAAAAGTCCAGAGTGTGGCTTTTCAAAGACCCTGCAGACCTCGGCCAGAACGTCCTTCTGTAAGAACAGGCCGGTACGCTCCAAAGGAGACAGGGTGAACACCCCAGAAAGCACGCCCTCCTGCGGAGTGGGTGCCTCGGGCACCGGAACATCCAAGAAGCACATCATGTCCAGTACCCGGTCATGAAAAGCTCTAATGGAGCGGGGAAGGTCCTCGTTGTCCTGATCGCCCTGCACGTCATCCGACAGGTCAGGATCCTGCTGAACCATGTCGGCCGCTGCCTTGTCCACGGGGGACAATAGGGGCAAAGGCGGAACCACCGGAGGAACGGGTGGAGCCGGAGGCACGGGCGGACATATCTCTCTAAAAAGCCCTTTGAAATATTCCCTCATGGGGTCGGTACGCATGAGCGTCTGAAATTTGACAAAAAAGGCGTCCTCCGGGGACTGTTTTGGAACCAGAGGAGGCCACTCATGAGGACAATTCCAGGAACGTTACGGAGAAGTGTGCCACACCGGTCCCTCCACCGACGTATCCACATAAATCAAAGGTGCCAACCCCGCAGGCAACAAAACATTATGCGGAAGGGGCATCCGAGTGTTCCAATCATACACTGGCAGATAAGGATGTGCACAAGGAACCCTATGTTCACCCACGGAACCAAACCCTACACCTGAGGCCGATGGCGTAGTTGTCATCACCTGAGGGGAACTGCAGCACATGAGGAAGAGAGGTAGGGGTCCACGTCGATGGATAAGGGGTCTTAACTTTAGCCTTTACATAAGTAACCTCGGCTGAGCCGGTACTATGTGGCCTGGAATGTTTCTGCGACATACCAATCGCCAAATTAGCCTTCCGAGGAAGGACCTCGGCACTGCCGGTAAAAGAAGAACTTTCCTTCTTTGCCCCCTCAACAGATCTGGCATCGCCACTAGAGCGGGAACGGTGAGAAACAACCCTCACCGATGAGGCCTTGCCAGGTCTCTCAGAAGTGTTGGTAACGTTAGCCTCTGTGCGAGGGGCCTCAGACCCAAGTCCGGTAAAAGCTTTACTGGCGCAGGCCTCGAACATCCGTTCGGTAATACCAAGCCCCGCCCAGGCCTCGGGGCAAACCCTGGTCTTATTTTTGAGGGAAGCCGACAGAGGGGCCTCAGAGCAAGCTCCGGTACCGCACGACTCAGTAGAATTGGGCCTACAAGCAGCCCCCACAGGAGGGGCCTTGGAATGTACTCTGGTATCCACAGGCCCCTTACGGAGACCCTCGGAGAAAACTCTGGTATAATTATTAGGCCCAATGGGCACCTCAGGGCGAACCCCGGTGACAGAGCCATCCACGCCCCTCCCCCCCCAGGAGGATCCCGGAAAGGTGTCTCCCGGCTGGGGTGCTCTGAAAAGTAAAGAACTTACCGGGCGTCTCTTCTTTTCGTAGATGAACGCTTGAAAATGCGGAGGAGGAGTTTGTCGGAACACCACCTCCCACCGCTCCAACCGACGCTGAAGAGCCCAGACCGAAAGGGAGTCATAGTACAAACAGGAGTCCCAATGGTGATCCGGACCCAAACACTCTAAACAAAGAGGATGGGGATCCGCTCTCGCGAAGCGTCGGTGACACGATGAACAATCTGGAAAGTCTAGTTTGACAAACAGACTAGTACACGATCGCTAGTGAGAGCCAGAGAGGGGGGAAAAAAAAAATCTTCTGCGGACGCAAATGCTTCCAGTTCCGAACGAGCGGAGAAAAGGACTGATGGGCAATGCGAAGGGCGGAGCCAAGGTGGGTGGGGTTACGGCCATGTGCCGGGCCCCGTACAAGCAAGAGCGGAAGGACAAATGTTTGCAAAATTCTTTATGCTTTTTACAAAGTGCTCCGGTCCCGTCCCACAGAACGGAGAGATGTCCCATAAGTATGGAGGAAAGGGGACAGGACGTAGGAGTATGTAATAACATGTTATCCCACTTAATAGTGCTCATTGCATCAACCTACCTCGGAAGGATGGTAAGGAGCGTGGACTATGCCGAGGTCTGAGCTTTGAAGTGCAGGCTGGCCTCATGTGAGAGGAGAACCCTAGAGCGATCGTTAGAACTTGGGGATGGTTGACAAATGCAATCTTCCGTTTCCCTGCACAGCGCACTAGTGGGCGTGGCAGACAGGTAGCACAAAGAAAAGCACAAGCATGGTGCATATTGTCATATGGTATTCGTAGGATGTATTGTCATCAAACTGGCCTTTAACATAGCCATCTGCATTGCAAGGGGCTTCCACAGCTTTTGGATTGTTTTAGATTATAATCCAATTGCAGGGGTCCGGGCATGCATACCACGCTTTGAGCACTTATGCCCCTCCCACCACTGTGGGTGCCACTGCTAAAGAGTTTCTTGCTGTGTGTTCGAGATGGAGTTTGTTGATGGTGGATGGGCCTCTGGATCTAGCAAAGAGCTGGTTATCATTGATAAATGGAACAGGTGAGTTGAGCGTGAGGATATAATTGGGAAGTCAGCGAGACTCCCTTCTGCCCATAGAGTTCTGCAAATGAAAACCACAGTGAGAGCATCAAAGTGAGATCTATGCTGCATTCGTCAGGGACTCTCACAAATAAGTTACATTCAGTCCAAGTAGGCTGGGGAAGGTGTGCGTACAGGAGGCACAATCCAAACCCTTTTGCAAGCCCCCGGAGAGGTAGGTGTTTTGTTTCTTTGTACCGTTCCTGAGCTGCTCTACAGTGTGTTTGCTCTAACAAGTGGTGTTTGTACCATAAAGTCTGTCACAGATAGTGGCGGGCGGGAGGAGTTGGGGAAGAAAATGCTTAAAGCACATTGTTTCCCAGAACTCTGTCTAAGCAGTAAGATGTTCAACAGACCACAGCCTAGTACCAGTTGGTGCAGACTACTACATATTTAAATTGGCGTTATGTTGATTTATATTACGCACCGCTGTCATTTGCAGCTGACATGGCTCTGCAAAAAAGTGGGTAGAGATTTGGTTAGTGAGGAAGAGCGGGATAAGATGGATTTTGTGCTCATCTGTTGAGTGCAGAACCAGGAGAAACTGGAGTCCGTACATGTTAGCATTTTAGGTGTGCTTTGTTATGCCCACTGGGATTGCTGTGTCCGTAAGTATAAAGTACAGTTGAGTGGTTTGTTGTCTGCAGATATTGGGTTTGTAGTATTAGAGAGGTGTGAAGATCTAGAAAAAGGAAGGGGTTGGTTAGTTGGTTTCGGGTGATTACTGGGTGTTGAGTCGTTTTATTGTCAGTTCATTTTGTATGGTCCTGTGATTTCTTTGGCCCTGGTGTATGGTGGCTTGTGTCTAAACCAAATCTATACTACTGAATCAGTATGATTCTAGTGTGGCTAAATACAAAATCAGTGTTAACCAATTCATTACAATTTGAGTGTGGCAAAGTTCAAAGCAGGGGGACCAAGTTAGTATAGTTGTAGTCTGGGTAAATTCAAAAACCGCAGAAATCTAGTTAGTACAGTTCTAGTGTGGCTAAATTCAAAGCAGCGGAGGCACAATCTGTAAAGTTCTAGGGTGGCTAAATGAAAAAGCAGCGTTGACTAACTCTACAATTCTGGTGTGGCTAAATTCAAAAGCAGCGGGATTACAGTTCTGAAGTGTTTACATTCAAAGCATCAGATGGCAAAATACTACAGTTCTGGTGTGGTTAAATTCACAAACAGCATGAACCAGTTTAGTAGGATTCTAGTACGGCTAAATTCAAAAGCAGCGGACGGCAAATTATTACAATTCTAATGTGGCTAAATTAAAAGCAGCATTAAATAAGTCAGTACAATTCTGGTGTGGAAAAATCCCAAAGCGGCGAATGCCAAATCAATACAGTTCTATTGTGGGTAAACTCAAAAGCAGCGTTAAACAAATCAGTGCAATTCTTTTGTGGCTAAATTCAAAAGCAGTGTTAACTAAATCTTTATAAATCTTGAGACTAAATTCAAAAGCAAAGGACATCAAATCAGTACAGTAATAGTGTGGCTAAAATCAAAAGCATTGTTATCCAACTAACGCAGCAGTGAAATTCGAATATGGTGCTACCCACAGCGCAGCAAAATTCAACTGATTTAGCCCAAGCAGTGGCAAAATTCAAATGTGGTGTAACCCCAACAGTATCAAAATTCTAGAATGGCAACGCCCATGCAGTTGCACAATTCGAAATGTGGTGCACTATATATTTGGGTAATTCTGGGAGACAAAATACAAGTGTGCAAAAAGATAGTGACGAATTTTAAAGCCGATATCTAAACTGGGAAACCATGTGACCTACCTCTTCCTGGTTTCATTAAATCCAGCAAAAAATGCTCATTTGGTACGCGGACACCGTGCGAGTGGTGCACGTTACACTTAATCTCCGGAATTTTGCCTAAGCAAAAGGTAGTTTTCATCAGTTGTAAGTATTACGATGGTTACTTCATTTAGAAGTATTTGGATCTTCATTTAACTTGGGGCCACTGTGGTTCACTTGATTATAATGAGCATTTTTTCGCACTTACCCCTTCTAGAATCTAATAGTACGTAATTTTGAGTCTGCAAGTGGCTAGACGTTTTACTGGAACACAGGAGTCATCCATTTATGACGAGTCGAATTATCTTTGTCGATTAGTTTGGAGTTACTGTATGTTTAACAGATACTTCACTGAGTTAAGGGTGGTCCTTAGTGAGATATCGATACGCTCATTCAGATTAATTTTGACATCAGCACTGAGTTTTTACATTTATTCAGGACTTCTGCCAGCCTTAGGATACTTCGATTATATCCAAAACGGGGATTGTACAACCTGGTTGGTTTTCCTACTGAGGTTCCATTTGGAATTATTCTCCATCTTCCAAACCTTTGGGTAAGCACGTGGGTCTTTATTTATTTTTGATTTATATATCTTTGGTTGACTATTGGTTGAATCAGAACTTGATGTTCTGATTTTTGATTAGTGAGTATGACCTCCTGTCTAAATTAGATATCCTTGATGGATTCCCCATAGATTGGAGACAGCTGTGGATATTCTTGACCTGCACAATATTCGTTCAGTGTGGAAGACTACATATAACGACACAGTAGAGGTAACCTTTTACACTACTGCTTTTTCACTTCTCTTCTTTTGGAGTCAAACCGGTGTTAGAATTATGGTTCACCAACCATCAAGTAAAACATAGGGAATGAGCTATTTCTCTTTCTGCATTAAGTTGGAAGTGATTAATGTGAATGCTTTGTCTAAAGGATTTTGAGGATTTATTAAATGAAAAGGTGATTAATAATTGTATGTATATATGTAATTGCAGATTTTTATCGCTCCTGAAGAAGGGGAGTTTCCACGAAACGCATAGAGTTGGAAATCACACCTGTACATAAGAACATATTGTTTGGTTTGTTCCTTTGCTTGTTATGATGGTCTTATATGCAATTTACTATTGTTTGTACAAATTAATTTGCTCAACCAAATGTATATATACTTTTACTTTGAGTTTATTTCTCTGAATTACATATTTTTCAAAATATAACTAATGTATTGACTGATTTATTTCAGCTCTAATGGTATGCAGGGGACGAGAGTGTCTTTAAATTTAGACACTTTTCTTAGTTTAAACCTAGTCCCGCAAATAGCAAGTGTGGCAAAATGCAGCAGCTAGCGAGATTTAGTGCAACAAAAGACAAAACAAACAGTTGGAACACGTTGGTAACCACGATACATGTGTAGCAGAATACAGTAAGATTCAGTGAAGACGTCCCTTCTCTGGATGTAGCTGGAGAAGGGGAGTGTGCCGTCCTGCAGGGCTGGGGTGCCAGGTGAACAATGATGGTTGGAGTTTTAAGGAGGCGCCTTTAGCCTGTGCCCTTGGAGCAATGCTTTAGAAATGGGGAGTGGGAAAGGAGAGGAAAAAGAGCAGAAAAAAAAGGACTCTACCAAAGGCAAAGTCGTCTAGGAGCAATCCAGCACACAAATGGATTGGAAATCACACTAAAGACAGATGGATCCCTCCTATAAACATTTAGCTGCCGTTGCTTCTGGCAGGCAGCACTGAATGTAAGTCATAAGACCTCGAAGCCCTTGTTTGCCTTCGAGTTGCTCTAGTGCTCACAACCTTGCCATCTCCAATACAAGAGCAGGAATCAGTCCAATATGCTGTACCTCTTTGGCGTGAGTCTTTCTGCGTGGGACTTTTGGGAGCAGCACTGGCCGCAGAGACCCTTGTGGCACAGAAACAGTGGCGCATAAGCACAATTGGTGGCGCTCAGTTGGCACAAGAGTGATTTGGTTGCAGTTGCTAACATTTGCAATTTCTAAATCTTCTTCGCACTTAATGAGCGATAGCATTTTGAGTTTCAAGAGTAGAGATCATGTGCATCTCCCACTATGCAGCACGCCTGCATTTTACACTAACAGGGTTATATGGTATCTGAACAAGGCCACCAGCAACCGGGCTTCACACAAAAGTTCCACGTGATATGAAGATAATCTTACTGAGAAACCATTTGACAAATATTGAGCAAGCTTTGGATTTCAGACCACCCAAAATTTCAAAACAAAGTAATGAACTTCAATGGAAGTTTCACATCATTTAAAAAAAACACTTAATCTGCCATACAATCTGGACAAATCAAATAAGAGTCAGTCAGGATTTACTCATGGCATGGGAGAGGGTGGGGATGTGCTGTTTATTGTCTTCAACATCTAAACACAAGTTTGTTGGTTTGCAACGTGTCTTTTTAAAAACACGTGGCATCACTACAAACAAAATGAAATATATCACAGTCGCCAGCGACCCACGTTGGAATATAACCCTCAATTCGCTCGGCCAAAGTGCCGATGTCTCTGTTGACTGTGTACGACACTTCCTTTTTCTAAGCATATTTATGCGTTTAGCAGCTGGAGGGAGTCGGAAGCTACTTTAGATACTGGGGTTAATGCTTGACACGAATGGCTCTAAACCACTTCACACCTCACCGGAGAGCGCTTTCAACTCTGGGCCATGAATGGCGATGTAGGAACACATTTTTCGTAACTAGTAAAATGAACAGCTCCCACTCAGCAGCACCGGGAGGAACCTTTCAAAGTTACCTCAGTGGGTTTGGCATCTGTGACTGGAATCCATGGGAATGCCACGTTTTAGGACAAATCCGGCCAGAAGGCTCAGTCTTTCATCATTCAACAATTGGAGGGTCATAGGTTTCAGTTGGGATCATGGATGACTCCGCTTTATACCCTCCCAAATAAATATTTAAAAAAACAGGAGTACCATTGAGTTGTTTGAAACACCAAGAGGCTAACATGTGGTGCTGCACACGTGGTCAAATTAAACTGCAAGACAGAAAGGATGGCCTTGTGGGGCCTGATGGATCTGATTAGCACCCTTGCATGCAGACATTCCTATAACGCAGCTCCCCTCTTACAACAGATTTCGGACTATTTTCTTTACAGTCCTCAGAAATCCTCCTTAGGGAAAGCTCAATCCATGCTGCACACACCAATTAGTTGTGTCTAAACTTGACCACCTTATACAACACCACAGTGTGGCTCTCTGCACAGTTCCAGGCAACTATTAACGAATTATAGAATGCACTTGGATAAGAGAGCCCTTATCCAAGTCCGCATCTCTGCGGCATCTAACAACTCGGCTGAACTCTTTAAAATCTGCAAGGAGCTTGCCAACCCTGCTGCAGTCTCTACCTCGCTTGCCAACCCTGCTGCAGTCTCTACCTCCCAGACCCTCTGCACTGCACTGGCCTCCCACTTCATCTCTAAAACTCAGGACATCCTGTCCTCACTCTCCTCCTATCACCTCCCCCCCTCTCTTCCCTGCTCTTCCTCTGGCCCTTCTGCAGCCACCCCTCCTCCCTCCTTCTCTGCCTTTCCCCTTTTTTCTGCTGACGAGATTTCCAGACAAGTCCGATCTATGAAAGTCTCGTCTAAACAGATTCACCCCTGTTCCTCCAAAACTATGAAGGACCACATTGACTCCCTGGCTCCTGCCCTGGCTGACTTTTGCAACCACTCCTTCGCCTCTGGAGTCTTCCCATCCCCCCTCAAGCACTCCCTTGTGCACCCTCTCCTTAAGAAACCCTCTGCCGACCCCTCCTGTCCGGCTAACTATCGCCCAATCTCCATCACTCCCTTCCTGGGCAAGCTCCTGGAGAAACTGGCCATCTCCCAGCTTAACCTCCATGCTGAAGCTGTTGATAGTCTCCATGACCATCAATCTGGCTTCAGAGCGGCCAGAAGCACGGAAACTGCTCTCCTGAACATCCGTGAGGACCTGCTCTTGAACCTCGACTCCAACACTCTGTGTTCTCATTCTGCTCGATCTCTCTTCTGCCTTTGACACTGTCAACCATGCCATCCTGCTCAACCGTCTCCGTGATAACCTGGGTATCACTGGTCAGGCTCTGGCGTGGCTGACCTCTTTCCTTTCCAATCGACCCTCCCAGGTCCAACTTGGGTCCTTCCTCTCTGACATCTTTTTCTCCACCTGTGGCGTTCCCCAGGGATCTAATCTCTCTCCCTGGCTGTTCAACCAGTATCTGGCACTCCTTGACTACCGCATCGCCGCCCTCTGCCCCAACTTTCAGTGCTATGCGGATGATACCCAGCTCATTTTCAGGCTACCCTCGGCCTCCTCCTCTCCCTCCCTCATCTCTGACTGTCTGCTATCCAGGAATGGTGTGCTGCCAAGGACCTCTGCCTTAATGCTAGTAAGACTGAGATCCTACTCATCGGCACACCCACTCCCTCCTTCCCTGCAGCTCTCTGGCTGGCCTCTCTTGGCCCTCTTCCTGCTCCTACCTGCAAGGCAAAAAACCTCGGGGTCATCTTCGACTCCACACTCTCCTTCTCTCCTCATATATCTGACGTCTCTAAGAAGTCACATTACCAGCTGCACCTCCTCAGAGCTATTCTTCCCTTCCTCTCCTTCCCCCAGAAGCTCACTGTCTCCCGAGCCCTGGTTCTCTCGAAGCTGGACTACTGTAACAGCCTCTATCTTAATCTGCCTGCCTCCACTCTCCGCCCTCTGCAACTCATCCAGAACAGAACTGCGAGACTTGTCCTTGGCCTCAAGCCCAGGGACCGTATCTCTCCAGGACTGAAATCTCTACACTGGCTCCCAGTGGCTGCGAGGATTAAGTTCAAAACCCTCTGCATTGTCCACAAGGCCTTCTGGGGCCTGGGGCCTAAATACCTTCAACTCTCTCTTCCTAAATATCTTCCTTCCCGAGCCCTACGCTCATCCGTCTCCAACTCCCTCAGGGTCAGCCACTTCTCGAAGCAACAAGCTGGGGGTAGATCTCTCTCCGCGGCAGGGGCCTCCCTCTGGAACAGCCTTCCTGCCTCCCTGAAACTTGAGAACCATCTCCGGTTCCGGAAGCACCTCAAAACCTTCCTCTTCACTTCTGCTTTCTCTCTCCCTCTCCCCTGCTAAATTATTCACCTAAACTGCATTGATTCTGCAACTGGGCCACTCTCACCGACCTCGGTCCTGGGCCCAGTCACTCTTCACTTGCACTGCCTCCCTGGCAACCCCTGCACTGCAGGACTGTCTCTGTATCCCTACATCCCTCTTACCCCCCAGCACTTGTCTGCACTTACCTTGCACTTGCCACCAGCCTGCCCTATTTATTTATTATTTTATTCTATTCTACTTATTTGTACCGCACGCCCCCCCCCCCATCCCCTTGCACTTTTTCCCTTCCCCCTACCCCTGCATTTGCGCGGCATGAATGTAACCTGGCCTAGTAGGATCGTTGTCTGTATTCCCCTTGTTCCCCCCTCCCTGCCTCGTCGCGCCTTGAAACACTTGCGTATAGGCGCGTTACAAATGCCATATCATATATCACTTACCGCTTTTGCAGGAAGTGTTGACATTAACACATGTCGCCCGACTGGCCCCTACTAACGAAGTGCACCACAACATCGGGCATCTAAACAGCTCCCACACAAACACCCTGCTGACAGTATTAGAACATTGAAATGTTGGGTGCATCGCACTACTGCCACCTAGAGGATTCCTTGGACAGTGCAACACATTTACTACAAAGATTTCCTGAAGACGCTCGCTTGTCGATAAAAATGGTACACAGCCGTTCAAAAAATACGCGAGCGGGCGAGGAGATATATCGAGGCTTGCAGGAAGGAGGACAGTAAGGAACAATTGCATACACCAAGTAACACCGGAGCACTGCACAACCAAAGCGCGTGTATCCTGATCCGAATAGGAATAAAAGACAGTGGCATTTGCCTACATGTGCAGAATTGCACCAAGTAACCACTTAACAGATGGCCACAACAGAGACACTCCACTGCAGAGCATAGGAAGATTCCTGGTCTTTGGAAGAATTGTGACTTTGACCCACAGTCCCATGGATAATGCAAATGACAATCAAACCAGACGGGGTTTGCTTGGTAACAACAGATCCAACCCAGGCAGGGGGAGAAAATAGTCATGGTTCTCAGGAAAACATTCTCTGTTCGGATAGATGGGCTGAAGACAGGGAGACTACTTTCTCCAGAACCATAGAAGCATTTCCTCCCTGTATAAAGACATCAATAGTTTACAGTCTTGCATGGGGTTAATGCAACAAAGATGTCCACCAGAATCTAGACCCCCTTACCCTGTACAGATGTAACACAATCAACCAAGGCTAGTGTGATGGGCCACAGACCCAGGCGGATATGCTCCCTCACCTCAACAGGGGTCTGTAAGATTGTCAAGGTGGGCACCCCATCCGATAAAAAGAGCCAAAATCCAACTACTATGAAGTGCACTGAAAAGGCTCCCTCTCCTTAACAAGTTGTCTCTGAAGGTCCACCACAGGCACTCCTGTACTAGTGCTTGAGTACTACAAAAGGTGCAGTTATATTTACTTGAAACTGAGGCCACTGACAGCATAGCAGCCAGTAGAACGTCCTCCTGCCCCACCATGGCTTTCACACAACAAAGATGCAGGCGGCCAAGATAATCAGAAGATGGTGAAAGGCAGAGACAGGGACCTGGCTCTGGGATTGGAAAAGCTACACCATTTAAGATATGCTGATGCATACCTCAGAAGGAAAGACCATGACCTAGCGTTTGTCCACACCCACCTGGTGAACAAGGGCAGCAAGAGGGTGTAATTTAGGACGTTTGGAAGTTGAGAAAAAAGCTCAAGCTGTGCAATAGAGTAGTAGTGGTACAGGCAGGATGTCACTACATCAGTAAAGCTTGGTAAAATGAGTGTGCCAAAAAGTTACTCACCATAGTGGCTACTGTACTCATAGTACAAATACCCCTTTCTCCCACGCTAAAGGTAGTCGGTCCAACAGGATGGGACCGAGCATTTCACACTACAAAATTAACTTTCCCCCCTTGAAATTTGAAGCAAACCTGCACGTGCAAGTCCATGCAGACTCGTCCCACAGGCCTCGCACGTTTGTCCAATCGTCGGCTACTACTAAATAACTACCCGATTTACAGGTGACAGAGGGCGAGTCATAGGTTAGGTTATTTGATATTTGTAGAGCTTCTGCTGCTATTGGTATGCCTCAAAGTGCTGTGGTGGATAAACATTCTTCGGAAGACCATAGTCTCAGCAGACATGTAAATAAAAGGAGCGGTACAATGCATGCGTACATTTATTTCCAATTCAGAATAGGTTTAAAGCAGTTTTTTGTCATGCAGCATATATTGCAAAGGCATAAGGAAGAGTTCTGTGTCATAGGCTATGTGACAGATGGACCAAACTCTGATTCAGCTGTATTCTATGGGTTGCAGCAGGAGAGAAGGGGTGTGGCTAAATAAGCCTGTCAATTCCCAAAAGCATCTGTATACGGCCGAGCGCTGTGCTGCACGATGTATGCAGGACTGCTAACCTCTATGGCAAACATGCAATTACATGCACAAATGTAGGGTGCCACAAAGATACCCTCAGTTTGTTTATGTTTATTTATTTGGTAATATGCACCAAACCCTTAGGTAGCTGGGCGCAACAGGACAAGTATACTTAAAACTTAGTTACAGCATATGCAATGGGAACAGACATACAGGGATATAACTTGCTACCACTTACAGGTTACAATGAGGGTGTGGTGCAGTCAGGTAGTGCAGAAGGTGACAGGTACAGCGAGTGTGGTAGAATAGTGCATTTGTCTTTACCGTCTTTATGTTGTTGTAACTACTATGTTGGCTTTAAGTGTGGAGGTTATAATTCATAGTTACCTATGACCAAAAAAGTGAAAATATCATGCCTGTGCAGGCTATTATCGTCTCAGAATTTCAAGAGCTCTGAACGACTGTTTTGGCCCCATGTTCCCATCCTCCTTGAGCGCTTTGAAACACTCGCCTTGTGTATAGGCGCTTTATAAATAAACATTACCATGTCCATGGCACGACCACTTTAGGGCACTAGCCACACTTATTAGCCATATGCACTATGTGTGAATGTGCACACTAGAAATAATGCAAACAATTTAAAATATATCTACTGCCACCAACGTGTATTTAGGTGCATATAAACTAACCAAAAACCTGAAGTGTAAAAATATAGGGTGCTACTAAAGTATCCCCATTGCACTGCATTGTAAAATGCTTTGTGTAATGTTAAAGAGTTACAAAAATGTAATAGATTAAAGGGAAACAGTTTCCCAGTACTGATTGTCTGAAGGACTGATCAGTTTCCCCATAACATAATGATCAAAATGCCAGGGGAGGGAATCTGAAGGCTTCATTGTCCACTCAAAATGTCAGAACAGGGTAAAAAACAAAGCACAAAGATCGAGGCGTTTCTAGAGGAGGGACGGCTGTGGGAGGGGAATGAGGCGGTTGGGGGGCGGCAGAGGAGGCGGGATTGAGCTGATCTAAAGAAACTATTGAGGTAAAAGTTGCCCAAAGAGAAATCTTTCCTAACAGCCAGCAACTCATTTTCACTCCGATAGCGATAATGCTCAGAGCGGGGGAAGGATAGTTTTCTTTGAAGAGTTCAACTGTGCAAGATCGCCGTTTTGTTCTCCCCTGTTCCCCCTCCCTTGCCTTGTCGCGCTCTGAAACACTTGTGTACGAGCGCGATAGAAATAAAATATCAATCAATCTAGAACATGCGCGGTTGATAATGCAGCTAGATAAGTGGAGATTTCACATTTTGTATAGGGCAGACCTCCAGATACAGATTTAGCCATCAAGAGGAACAAGTTACTTACCCCAGGGGTAACTTTCTTTCGACTGGATGTTCCTCCCACGTATTCTGCATTTTATGATAGATCTTCCAGCTTCTGCAATTTAAGAATTCTTTTTCCGACAGAGGGCACTGTGTATAAATGCAGTTGACTATGTTCCTCAAGGGCTTCCATCCTGGAGTAAACGTTGTCGAAATATATAGCACGCGCAGAGCCCGTTAACTTCAGTTCCGTTTTTACACCTTCCTCATGCAGAAATTAATAGTTACTCACCGTAGTGACTAACATACTCTTAGTCCCCTTTCCTCCATACTGCATGGGCGTCCCTCGCTAGCGATGGAGACGCAACCTTTACCAGAAAAAACCTTCCCCCTTAAATTTAGAGGCACAACCCTGGGAGCATGCACTCCCCTGACTCTGCATCGACACGTCGACAATATTTAACATTGCCTAATGATACCAGTATTAGGGGGAGGATGGTGGGACGTATGGAGGAAAAGGGACTAAGGGCGTTCACTACGGTGACCAACTATTATTCTTACGCCCCGTCCCCTTTCCTCCATACTGCATGGGTGATTACAACTGAATGTAGCCCCAACAAGGAGAGCAGACCCTCCTTAAGATAAACATGTTCCTTAGAACTGCATGTTAGGGAGAATTCTCTGTTTAGGCTGAATTTCCCAACATAGTGAGTCCCCCAGCAGCTTTGCTGGATTTTTGGGGTTTATTTTTTTCTCCTGCTAAGAGTGAGACTCTTTTACCCTCACTCTTGGGCATGATTTGAGTGTGTTTCTTTGACTCTAGATGTGTTTAATGGGCTATGGGGTCTTTTACTCCTTAGGGCTTCATGTGTTTTTGTGATGTGTGTTACACAGCACCCTCAGTGTCATAGTGACCCCCCCAGTATAGACTCCATACCCTGGGACTGACTGTCTCCCATGGCATGTAAAGTCACCATTGACTTTACTAGTCTCAAATTCTGAACAGAACCAGTACAAACCATCATATTGTGGACGTACTGGCTGGGGCAATTCGACTGCCCCGGGGTCTGTTAGTCGAGGGGGCACGTCTCCGTCCCCCCTGATCGAGTTTTGGCTGGTGGCAGTGGAAACTACTTTTTATATTCGACCGCAAATATATTCCTATGGGATTTTCCCATTGTTCGAGGCTACCAACTTTAATTATTTAATTCTCATAGCCTCGAACATACCGCCGGTTTATTTAATTAATATTAATTCTCCGGTTGGTATTTTTTGCCAAAACTCGGTTCTAAAATGGCGTTTGTGTTCTCTTCTGGTGCTTCTCCACAGAAGCCTCCAAAAGTGGTGCCACTCTGTCTGGGTACCACAGGGGGTGTGGGAGGGGGTTTAGGCACCCTGGTCTGAGTTGCCTAGGCAACTCAAGTCGCACTCCGTCCCGATTGGCCCAAGTGGTGAGCCGGCCGGCTCACCACTTAACATGTTTGAGTGACAGCTAGGCTGAGTGAATGGGGGTTTTCTGCATAAAAGCAGGGCTTTGGGGACTGGAACTTTAGAAGTCGCCACAGGACCGAAGAATCCGACAAGGGAGACGCTGAGCTGACCTGATACGACGACACCACCGTTGGAGCCCTGCTGAACCGTCTCACAACTTTTCCCAACGACAGAGGAGATCTCCAGCCCGGAGAGGAGTCATCCTTCGACTGGTGGGGATAACCAGTCTGCTTCCTTTTTCGCTTCCTGGAACTCGTGGCCGCCTTGCCTGTGCCAAGCACCCCGGCAACCGGGATACCACGTTTTACCACTAGCGCGAATCAAAGAGTAGTACCTTTAACCAGAAAACTCTGCGGCTGGTTTCTTCCCTGGCAGTGCAATGACCTTCATCTTTCCTCCACGTCGAGATCTTCTCTTCCTCTGGAAGACGCCGCGACTTGCACCCGCTGCCAGGAACAACTGCCCCCGCTGGAGGTTCCTTTCCACCTAAGGTACCGTGTTCCGCCTGGCTTCCCTTGCAACCGACTGTACGGGGTAGATTTAGCCCCCGGCTTTCCAACCTGGGATAGCCTGGGACACCCTGGCTAAACTTTTCTGAGCCTAACTAACACCTCTCTGAACTCCCTGCAAGACTTTTTAAGCCTGTTGTCATTGTGTGATCTTGGGTGCATTTTGCCCTGCTCTCTCCAAGAGTGGGCCCGGCCTATGGACTTTGGCTCACAAGTAACTTTTGACTTTCCTGCCTTGCTTAAGAGTTCCTCAGTATTAGTGTGGTGTATTTTCCTACATTCTGCCTTTTTCCCTCCCTTTTTCGTTAACTTATTGGAGTGCCATCTATAGTTAAGCGCTCACCTCTGTCTGGAAATAAGTGGTGTTAACTAAGACTTGTCTGATAAGGAATGTATATATAATAATAGTAACTGTGGAGAGTGATTTACAATATTAGTGCTGGAGTGTTTCAATAAGTGTGTTTTTAAATAAATAATTATATACCTTGATACCAAAGCTCTGGTCAGTGTTTGCTTGTGCTATTGTATCCGAGTGCCTATTGTGTATACTTTACATACTGCCTAACTCTTCTTGAGGGAGGTCTGACTGCTCAGCCACAGCTACCAGGTAAATCTGGGTGGTGCAGACTGCTACCAAGTGGGTTTACTGCCAACACCTGTAGTCCTAAATCTTTTGCAGTGGTCCCCAAGGGAACTGCACAGGTTTCTGCCTAACACTGCATGTTCTAAAGCCGGCGTCCAGACGGTAGGGCTTACAGAGAGCCGAAGGGGTGGCCTGCCACGGCACCTGCCCCAGGAATGCGATGGCTGTGGCGGTACATGTTTGCTGGAAGCAGCTTGTGCTGCTCCTAATAGGCATCCTTCACGGCCACAACCGTCCACCTTGCTTTGCTATAGAGGCTTTGGATGCCTGATAACTGGGTCTTCACCCCCCCCCAATCCCCGAAAGTGACAGCGCGTCTGACTTGCGGAAGACCTTTGTCCTGTCCAGATATAATTTCAGAGCACGTCTAACATCCAGACAGTGACAATCCCTCAGAGCATTGTCTTTAGTGTCGGCAAAAAACTGAGGTAAGACTATCTCCTCGTTCAGATGGAAAGCGGAGGGTACCTTAGGTAGGAACACGGGATGTGTTCTCAGGACCACCTTATTCTTGTGAAATGTAGTATAGGGTTCTAAAGCCATCAGTGCCTGGATCGCGCTGACTCTGCGAGCAGATGTGAGGCCCACCAACAGAGCTGTTTTAATGGTGACCAGCCTGATCTCTGCAGACGCCACTGGCTCGAAGGGTTTGTATGCCAAGGCGCCCAACACTACATTGAGGTCCCACACAGGGTCTTGATGGGCGGGAAGAGCCTGGAGAGGCCCGCCAAATGACGTTTGACCACCAGGTTGGAAGCAAGACCTCCTCCCCTGAATTTCTGTAGGCCCTTAAGGCCGCCAAATAGGTGCAGCATGTATCCACCTGCATGCCTGAGTGAGCAAGGTGTGCAGAGAAGGCGAGTACGTCATGCAACATGCACGTAAGGGGTGGGTCAATCTCCTTAGAGTAGGCCCAGTGACAGAACCTAAACCATTTACTCTTGTACTGGCACCTAGTAGCCTTGCTCCTAGCGCCCTTAATGATTTTTAGGTTAGCCTGTGATAGACCCAGGTGTTTCAGCGTGACCTGCTCAGGAATCACGCTGCAAGGGCTAACTTCTGTGGAGCAGGGTTGATGACCCTGCCCCCCCGTTGAGCCAGACCCAGCGGCAGGTGAATGGGAGGCCTGTCCGAGAGGCTGAGGCGCTCCGAGAACCACGATCTTGCGTGCCACCACAGAGCTATCAAAGACCATAAGCACTTGGGTGCAGAGTCCGGCACCCTGTACTTCTTCTCCAGCCTGTCTCTTTGCTGAGGCTGTAGCGGGGTTCTTCAGCAGAGCCAGCCCTTCGTCCCAAACGTTATCCAGGAGAGGGACTGAAAGGATTGTCTTCCTCTTCGCCTCCTAGCGCTGAAGAAGCGCCTTCCTTCTTTTCCTCCGGCTTGAGCTGGAAAAGCTCTGATGCTCGGGCGATCATCGCAAGGAAAGATCCTACCTCGTCCGGCGGAGAGGCTCTGGGCGGAGATGACGGGGTCATCAGTGCCAGTTGTCGATGTGTCCGAATCAGTCTCCCTTGGAGGGGACAGGGGTGGTGGAGAGAGAGGTGCCTCTTCCTCTTCTTGGCTGGCGGCTCCCCCGGTTTCAACAGAGTGGCCAGCACTGGCTCTGCGGGTAGAGGAGGCGTCGGGTCATCAGCATCCTCCTCTGTATTTCAGACACCAGCGTGTGGAGGGTTGAGAGGATGTCCAGTGAAAGGTCTCTAGGCAGCATCTGGAGTGTAGGGGCGCTAGGTTCTAGGCCCTCGTCCTGGGGCCCGTCACCTCCATAGATGGCAATGCTGTCGTCGTTGCCGCCTCTTTGGGGCGAGTCTCCTGCATTTCCCTCGTCATCGTCCCACTGGACGGAAATGATCTCATCAGCCAAAGAAATGTCTTTACCCTGGAGGCCTTCGGTGCCACGCCCTCCCCCCTTTCTTCAGGTCCAGAGGGGTTGGGCCTTGGACTGAGGTCCGGCATCCTCTTCTCCAGGGTTTTCTCAACTGGCTTACTCGTAGCTTCCCTCCTGGAAGGAAAAGGCACCATGGCCATCGTCTGGGTACCCTGCGGGCCAGCCCCTACGGTCTTTGAACATGCCGCCAACACCACCTTGAGCGAGGGCGACTGTTTTGCCTGGTGCACCTGGGCCTACACGGAAAGGCTAGATCACTTGTCCGGTTTGGCCTTTTCCTTCGGTGGCTTGTCGGAACCCTTGTCCACCTTTGTCTTCTCTGCCTGGGGTGGGTCGGACACTGCACCCTGTCTGGCCTTCCCCTGCTTGGCCTTCTCCAGATTCTCACTCAGCATCCCCAGGGTAGCTGACTTCCTCTTGGACGATCCAGAGTGGTGGCTGGAGATCGAAGCAGATGGGGAGGACGATACCGCTCTGACCGTTGCGGTCCCGCAGCAACGGCGATCTCACCGTAAACCGACTCGCAGTTCTTGTCCTTGTGTTGGGTCCCACGAGTAGAGTGCCCTCAAAGGACTTAGAATAATGCTCAGGTCTGCCAGATCCAGGAGAGGCATGCCCCTAGGTGCCACCCGGAGTAAAGGCCTTGGACTGCAGCCACGATTCCAGCCGTTGGTATCGATCCTTCAGCATGCGCTTCGAGAAGGCACGGCAAATCTCACAATCCTCCTCCTTATGAGTCAGGTGCAGGCAGTACAGGCACTTTGAATGCTTGCCCATGTAGCCATTCCAAAAACCACAGTCAGAGCAAAGCCTGAAGAGGGAAGCGCTGTCCTTGTCTGACATGATCCACACGGTGTAGGCCTGAAGAATCCTCTGGAAGCCTCCAAGGAGAAGACAAATGGGTCCCCGTTAGTCAGCTAAATGATCGATGGAGCACACAGGCTCGATTGACCGAAAAATAGTGTTTAACTCTCAAAAAATGCAGAAAAAGCTTGAAGAGTGAAGCAAGAGGACTCCCAACACTTGAACGTGCAGTAGAAATCTGAAGATGGCTGCCAGAGGAGGGGCTTAGGTTGAGGGCAGTCATTGGCTGGGGGCAGTATGACCCAGAGCTCAGGGATTGGTTTATAGGAGAAAGTTTAAAAACGAAACTGAAACAGTTTTTTCTATTCCCAACCTAACGACAGGGAATATTCATGAGCATCTGAATCCATGCCAGACCGCATGCTGGAGAAATGATACCTCGTCTGAGGTGCGCTTAAAGATTGAAAGCACTGCCAAGTATCCTTTAATGGTTTCAATCTGGGGCCCCAGATTAGCTAAATGTAACAAAAAAGTCAACACCATAGGTGTATTGCGTTGAAGTGTCCACATCCTTTTCCCTACACCAGCTGTAGAATTTGTTCCATTGGCTTTTGTATAAGGATTTTGTTGCTGGCCTCCTGACCGAAAAAAAAATCTTTATCATGTCATCCGGGAAGTCCCAACCCTTGTATCGCAACCTCTCAGAAACCATGCGTGAAGGTGGAGGTGGAGTGTTGACCTCTGGATGCAGAACCCAGCCCTTGTCTCATGAGAGGAAGTTCTCTTTATGGAAGACACATTGGAGGGCAGCTGGACACGTCGTCCTGGCCCAAACCGGAGCAATTAGGAACATGAGTTCCTGAACTTTCTCAACCTCCTGATCACTTGAGGAATGACAGGGACTGGAAGAAAGTGGAAACTCACCGTCCAGTACGAACGCGTTCACTAAAGCTCCTCTTGGGGGAAATTCCCTTCAACAGAACAATTCGCACTTCCAGTTGACAATGGTTGCAAACAGTTCTACTTGACGGGTTCCCCAAAGGTTGATCTCTTGAAGGACTTCCTGAGCTAGTTACCACTCGTGGGAGACTGCTCTGCCTGCTCAGAGCATACACTGCATTGTTCTCCTCTCCAGCGAGGTGAGCTGCTGATAAGGAGACTCTTCCCTGAATTTCCCACAACCAGAGCTGCATTGCCTCTCTGCACAGTGGTAGTGACCCTTAACCATCTCTCTTGTTGAGGTAGTACTGGCCACCGGGTTGTCATCATCAGGAGATTCTTTTCCCTTTAGAGGGCAGAAAGGCCTTCAGCGCTAGTCTGATCGCACTCGGCTCTAAAAGGTTGATCTGTAGTTTGGGCTACGATGGAGACCAACGACCGCTGACCATCAGATTGTTGGCACGGGCTCCCTACCCCGTGTGTGAGGCATCCGTAACTTCTGTTATTTCTGGCCATGGCTGCCAAAAATGTTCTCCCTTCAGAACATTGTTCTCGCAGGCCAACCACAGAAGATCGGAGGAGGAGTAGCGGTCATAGCTAGGCATAATATAAAGCTTTTTAAAGCCTATCTTACATGTAGTGGTTATGAGACTATACATTTAAAACTCACTCATACACCCAATGATTGTCTTAATAGCATAGTCGTTTACAGAGCACCATCCTTATTCTCAGAGTTTGATAACAAGCTCATCTCACAGCTAACCAACCTCAAAACTACTAATACATCTACTCTGCTAGCAGGAGATGTAAATAGATGGAGGGAACATGAAAGACAAGGAGGCAATATTACTGGAAAAAACTATAAAGAATATAGGCTTCCCAGTAATCAATGATGAACCTACAACCCCACAGGAGAATCAACTAGACTGGGTGTTCACTCAGAATTTGAAGACCCAGAAGGTAACCACTGAGCCTTGCATATGGTCAGACTATTTCTTGGTCACCTTTGAGATATTGTTAAATAACCCAACTAAACAAATTGAAAACCCCCACTTTAAGGTGCTAGGTAGAAATGTTAAAAATGTGGGCTCAGAGCAATTGAAACCTTGTCCATCTAAGATCCTAGAGTCATTTCAAGAGAAAGATGGATGTGAGAACATGCTACAGAAATACTCTAAGCATATGCAGGATTTGGTGGAACAAATTGCTCCACTGAAAATGAAGTTGGTGAGAAAAAACAACAACCATCGCAAATGGTACAATGAGGACATGAACAAATTAAAACTGGAAAAACGAGCCAAGGAAAGGATATGGTGACATAATCCAACATTGTAAAATAACAACAATTGGAAATGCCTAAATCAAAAGTCCAGGAATGCAGTTAGAGAAGCAAAGGAGAATTATTATAACAAGGAAATAGAAGCAGCTCCAAATGCTACTAGCAAAATCTTTGAGATACTCAAGGGCATAGAAAAACCAAGGTCGCTCACACCTCCTTTTGCACCTACAAAGGAAGATTGTGATGTTGTACAAGAGGCTTTCACAGCCAAGATTCAGAAAGCCAGAAACAATATCGCCAGAGAAGCTGCAGACAAGACACTCCCAAACTGGAAGAAAGACAGTTTTAGTTTGTCTCCTATTTCAGACGAACTATGCTTAGTACTGTCCAAAATTAATCCCATGTCGTGCGCAGGGAATATTCTGCCGACAAAAAATATTTTAGATAACAAAGAATTATTTTCTCCAGTTCTAACCAGGATAATTCATGCATGTTTTAGTGAGGGTATAGTGCCAAGGGAGATTAAAGTGGTTACTATTTAACACCACTCATCAAAAAAGCTGGTCTGGATCCAAAAGACCCACGTTACCTACGACCAATCACAAATTCTAACTTCATTCTGAAGATTCTTTATAAGATAGCAACCAATCAACTTCAGAAGCATGTTGAAGTCCTAGGAACTCTACATGAACAGCAATCGGGTTTTAGGGCTGCCCACAGCACCGAGACTGCCATGTTACACTTACAGAATCACATGCTAGAATCGGTTGACAGAGGCAAAATTGGGATTCTAATGTTACTCGACCTCAGTGCAGCGTTTTACCTCATGGATAACCAGTTATTACAACATGCGCTGGACAAAATAGCAGGTTGCTCTCCAGTTGCCCTGGCATGGATGGCCTCTTTTTTGAAGGATCGGCGAGCCAGAGTACACTGGGGGGGATACATTCTGTGAGGCTGCTCCAATTATTTTCGGAGTTCCCCAGGGAGCAAGTTCATCCCCTCTATTGTTTAACCTCTATATGAGAAGCCTCTGATTTATTAGAAAACATCAGCGTATTCTTTATTTAAACTAAAAGGCGACCACTCTATGGACAGTAAAAAAATAGAGGTCTACAATATTATAGACCTGTGGATGAAACACTGGATGTGATTGAATAACACCAAGACTGAACTAATGATTTTCGGAACACGACAGGCCAGATCCAAACTTGATGAGGAATACAAAGCCTTTATTATCAAAGAGGCTAACATCCCTGTTATGACTCAAGTTAAAACACTCAGGGATGATGGTTGAAGTCTCAGTAGGGTCAGGGGCACAGGTGAATTACTGGTAACGCCTTGCTGCTCGGAGCCACTAAGAGAAATAGAAAGATGCCAAGTAATGGAAAATGATGCAGTTCGCATAGTAAAGGGAATTAAAAACAGAGCACACAACGACAGGAAGAAAATCCTTACATTTGCTTAAAGTTGAAGACTTACCAGGTTAGTCACCGTAGTGACCACCTTACTCCTAGTCCGTAGTCCCCTTTCCTCCATACTTTTAGGAGATTCCCAAGCACTCCCTACAGGAACTATGGGTGGATGGAAATACCCCTTACTGAAACAGGTTCTTTAGCACAGCCTAACCAAACTAAGCGTCAGCTCTAGAGCGCATATCGAGGCAGTAATGCTTACAGAAAGCAGATGGGGAGGCCCAAGTAGCTGCCTTAGCGATGGACTGCCAGGGAACAGATTTCTGAAAGGCAACCGCGGCTGCCTTGCCCCGCACCAGGTGTGCATGGATACCTTTAGGAGGTTTCAGCTTTTGGACGGTGAAAGACTCCATGATACAGACAGCAATCCATCTGGAAATAGTTGCCTTAGACGCCAGCCTGCCCTGAGGGTTACCGAAGGTCACAAAAAGTTGAGAAGAACTCCTAAGCTCGGAAGTCCTGTCCGGGTAGAACGTAAGAGCTCTTCGGACATCAAGACAGTGTAGAACTCTTTCAGCCTCTGAGGCAGGGTTCGGACGGAAGGGAGATCGACTGATTCAGATGGAATTCGGTCACTACCTTCGGTAGGAAAGCCGGGTTTGTCCGAAGGACTACCTTGTCGTTGTGACAGACCAAGAAAGGATGCTCCACCAACAATGCCTGGAGCTCACTCACTTTCCTCGCTGAACTAACAGCTAACAGAAAAGACACTTTCCAAGACAAGTACTTGAGGTCCACCGTAGCCATTGGTTCAAAGGGTTTATGGCACAGCGCCGTCAGGACTACATTTAGGTCCCATGGCGGCTGCGGATTACGCACCGGAGGGTAGAGGCGTGTCAAGCCAGCAAAATGCCTCTTCACCACTGGGTTAGAGAAAAAGAACACAACAACTTCTTCTCCAAACACCAATGACAGAACCTGAGCCATTTACTCCTGTACTGAGATCTGGTCGAGGGTTTCCTGGCTGCCTGGATAATGTGCATGTTATCCGCACACAAACTCAGATGCTCAGAAGACTTGAACTCAGGCACCATGCCGCCAAGCTGAGCGATTGTTGGGAGGGGTGCCACATCTGTTCCCCTTGGTGAAGAAGATCAGGAGTTACTGGTAACCTGATCGGCGGATACACCGACAGGTGTTGAAGTTCTGAGAACCAAAACCTGGCCGGCCACCACGGGGCTATCAGCAGAAGGGAACAGTTCACAGAGTTCTTCAACTTCCAAATTGCTCGATGAACTAGAGGCAGAGGCGGGAAGGCGTAAGCTCTCATGTTGTGGCATGGAATATCGAGAGCATCCCCCAGAGAGGAGGCGCCCAGCCCCCCTCTGGAGGTATACTGAGGAAGCTTCTTGTTTCCCGCCGTAGCGAAGAGGTCCACCTCCGGTGTGCCCCAACGTGAGAAAATCCATGATAGGACCTCCGCCTTCAACTCCCACTCATAGCTGACCACTGTCCGCCGGCTGAGGGCAACCGCTGTGACATTCAGCTGGCCCGGGATGTGCACTGCAAGCAGCCAGACACCACGAAGCACAGCCCACTCCCAAATCTGGATGGACAGGTCCACGAGGGGGGGAGACTTGGTGCCCCCTTGCTTGTTGATGTAATACATTGAAACCACGTTGTCCGTTCTTATGCGGACCACCTTGTTGACAATGAGCGGTCTGAACGCCCTGAGCGCCAGAAAGATCGCCAGAAGCTCCAAGTGATTTATGTGCAGGAGCTTGTCCTGAGGCGACCAGAGGTCCGAGACCTGAAGAAGATCTAACGTCGCACCCCACCCCAGAAGGGAGGAGTCCGTCGTGATCGTCACCATGGGGGCTGGATCTTGAAACCCCGCGCCTGACGCCATGAATTTCCGAAGAGCCATCTGGGTCCGTCTCATTTTGAGACAAGCAAGAGGAAGAGCCAGTACACACAAGGCCATGAGGCCCAGAAGACTGGAACCACCAGGCCGACATGCTCTCTGACTGCGCAAACATCTGACACGTGGCCAACAGATCTGCCATTCTGTCCCCGGTCAGATACACTCAGCAGTCAATCGTGTTCCAACGAAAACCCAGGAAGATCAGATCCTGTGAGACCGGCATGGAGGATTTCCGCCAGTTCACCGACAGCCCAAGATGGAAGAGGAGCTGAAGGAGAGACTGGAGGTTGCCCGCTGCTGTCAACGGACAAGGGCTGCATAAGAGCCAGTCGTCCAAATAAGGATACACATGGATACCCTGGTGACGAAGATAGGCCGCAATCACCGACATCATCTTTGTGAAGACACGCGGGAGCCGAGCTGAGGACAAAAAGAAGCACCCGAAACTGGAAGTGCTCCTCTCCCAAAGAGAAGCGGAGGTATCTCCTGTGCGGACTCCAAATCAGGATATGCATGTACGCATCCTGAAGATACACCACGCTGAGCCAATCGCCCATCTGCAAAGAGGAGCATATCTGGCCGGGCGTGATCATCTTGAATTTCTCTTGGGGTAGGAAAAGATTGAACTGGGAAAGGTCTAGGATGGTGAGCAGGCCAGCCTGGTTGGGTTTGGGCACCGTAAACAGCCGGGAATAGAAGCCCTCCCCTCGCTCCCCAAGGGGAACAGGTTCCACAGCTCTGAGGTCCAGAGGTTTCTGAACCTCGGCCTTAAGGGAGGGTGAGCCCGACAGCTGAAACGGAGGGTTGAGGGGTGGGGTAGGGGGGTAAAGGTAAGCGGAAGCCCGCCCGAGCGACTGACAAGACCCATCTGTCTTCTGTGATGGTCTGCCACGCCTCCCAATGAGACGCAATGCGTCCTCCCACCGGGGTCTCGTATGAGCGCTGAAAACCCTCATTTGGCAGGTTCATTGGTGGCAGTGCCACCTGAACCTGATAAGGCTGAGGAGCGGGAGAAAAACCGTGTGCGTTGTTGTCTACGGCGGTTATTCCCCACATGAGTATCCACACGGTCGAGGAAGCCCCTAAAACCAGAGGAGGGTTCACTTTGCGACAAAGGTCTCTGGGATTTGAAAGGAGGTTTAACTAGAACCGACAATGATTTAGCCGTCTGAGTGCCATCCTTGGTTTTGGTGAGCTCTACATCAGTAGAAGAATGAAAAAGCGCCTTACCATCGAAAGGAAGGTCCAACACCTTGTCTTGCACTTCCTTAGAAAATTTAGTGGCATGCAGCTATGCCTGCCGTGAGGTATCAACCCCGAGCATGAGGCCTCAAGCGGACGTGTCTACATGATGAGCCGCAGCCTCCAGGAGATCCTGGGCCAAGACCCTGGCATCGGAAAGGCCTCCTCTGAAGTCCTCCAGCTTCTCGACCGGGAAGTGCTCCTCAAACTCCGACAGACCTTTCCACATCCGCATGTTAGCTCCCACCAATATCAATTCGGCGTTGGCCTGCCTAAGCTGCAAGGCCGAGTTGGTAAAAATGTTCCTCCCGAGGGAGTCGAGGAGCTTGTCCTCCTTACCCAGAACCTGAGTAGCCGTCGTGGAAGAGGATGCTGCAGGACTGGACTGCAAAGTGGCCGCAGCCACCACCGTAGAGGAGGGAGGCGGACAAGACGACAGAGCCACCTCTTCCAAAGAATGAAGCCTGTACCTCGCATCAATCTTTTTATTGACAAAGATTGAAGTGTGGCTTTTCCCAGACTCTTCGGACCTCGGCCAGAACGTCCTTCTGCAGGAACCAGCCGGTACGCTCCAAGGGAGATAGGGTGAACGCCCCAGAAAGCACACCCTCCTGCGGAGCGGGTGCCTCGGGCACCGGAACATCTAAAACTCATGTCCAGTACCCGGTCATGAAAGGCTCTGATAGAGCGGGGAAGGTCCTCGTTGTCCTGATCGCCTTGAGGGTCATCTGACAGGTCAGGGTCCTGCTGAGCCGTGTCAGGCACTGCCATGTCCACTGGGGACTATGGAGGCAAGGGCAGGAGAGCAGGGGGGGGGTGGGCACCACGGGCAAGGGAGACACCGGCGGAACCACCTGAGGAACAGGTGGAGCCAGAGGCGCTGGTGGACATATCTCCTTGAAAAGCCCTTTGAAATATTCCCTCATGGGGCCGGTGCGCATAAGCGCTTGAAACTTACCGAAAAAGGCATCCTCAGGAGATTGTTTCGGGACCTGAGGAGGCCTCTCATGAGGTGGACAAGTCCAGGGACGTAACGGGGAAGGGTGCCACAGCGGGCCCTCCACCGACGTATCCACATAAATCAAAGGAGCCGCCCCCGCGGGCAACGAAACATTGTGCGGAAGAGGCATCCGGGCGTTCCAATCATAAACCGGTAGGTAAGGATGTGCACAAGGGACCTTAGGTTCACCCAAGAGACCGAGCCCTACACCAGAAGCCGATGGCGTAGTTGTAGTGGTAGCACCCAAAATGGCCGCCGTAGTCGTGGCGGGAACGGGCGCAATTTTGTCCTCATCTGAGGGGAACTGCGGCACGTGAGGAAGTGAGGCAGGGGTCCCCGTCGATGGATCAGGGGTCTTAATCTTAGCCTAACAAAAGGAACCTCGGCCGAGCCAGTACTATGAGGCCTGGAATGTTTTTGTGACATACCAACCGCCAACTGAGCCTTCGAAGGAAGGACCTCGGCACTACCGGTAAAAGAAGAACTTTGCTTCTTTGCCCCCTCAACAGATCTGGTGTCACCACAAGAGCGGAAGCGGTGCGCTTTCACAGACAACGCCTTGACCTGTCTCTCAGGACTGTTGGTAGCTTTAGCCTCTGTACGAGGGACCTCGGACCCAGGTCCGGTAACAGCCTTTTCTGTGCGGGCCTCGAACATCCTTTCGGTAACTACAAGCCCAGCCAAGGCCTCGGGGCGCACCCCGTTTTTTTTTTGTTGAGGGAAGCCGACAGAGGCCTCAGAGCGAACTCCGGTACCCCAAGACTCAGTAGAACTGGGTCTACAAACAGCCCCCACAGAAGGGGCCTTGGAGCGTACTCCGGTGTTCACAGGTCCCTTACGGAGACCCTCGGAGAAAACTCTGGTAGAATTATTAGGCCCAACGGGCACCTCAGGGCGAACCCCGGTCTCAGAGCGATCAACGCCCCTCCCGGACCTAGAGGAACCCGGGAAGGTATCCCCTGGCCGGGGTGCCCTGAAAAGTAAAGAACTTACTGGACGTTTTTTCTTCTTGTCGATGAACGCCTGAAAATGCGAAGGAGGAGCGACGGTGACACGATGAACAATCTAGAAACTAAGCCAGAGAGGAAAAAAGGGAAGAAAATCTTCCGAGGATGCAAGTGCGTCCGGCCCCGATCGAGCAGAGAAAAGGACTGATGGGCGATGCGCAGGGCGGAGCCAAGGTGGGCGGGGTTACGACCGCGTGCCTGGCCCCGTGCAGGAAAGAGGAGGGACACATTTTTGAAAAAAATGTGGATGCTTTTTACAAAGTGCTCCGGTCCCGTCCCACAGGACGGAGAGATGTCCCACAAGTATGGAGGAAATGGGACGGGACGTAGGAGTATGAGTCATATTTAAGTCTCTGACAATAATCCACAGGTGCTTATTTGGCAAAGCACCAAGTTATTTTAAAAAACTATTTTATCTACACTCCCCGGAGACTTCTAAGATTAGCCGATCTAGGCCTGCTTAAAGTACCCCACGCAAATCGTGCTACAGGTCGGGATAGATCTTTCACAGTGCGGACAGCACAACATTGGAACAAGCTGCCCGCCACTCTACAGCAAGAGGAAAATTATCAGTTTCAGGAAATTATTGAAAACTCACATGTTTCACTAAAACCACCCCATCAGATAAATCAGTTAGACCCAAGCTATAATTGTTAGTTTGGCTTTAAGAGGTTTTGACCTATCTGGGTTTCTCCACGCCCTGATGCCCGCAGGCTTTCACCCGGTTATAAGCAAGAAGATCTAAAGGATGTAATTACCTAATTTCCCGATGTGTTCTCAGAAAAATCAGGAAGAGTAAAAGGCACACACCACTATATTAGAACGCCCAGTGGTAAAGTGATTCATTTAAAACTATATAGACTCCCAGAAGCTTGTAAACGGATGGTGATCGAGTAAGTCAACAAAAAGTTGAAAGCCAATATTACTGAGCCTTCAAGTCCTCTCCAATCGCGTCGGTTACTAAACCCGACAGTTCCTGGAGATTCGGCATAGACTTCCGTCAACTTAATGCCATTTCGGACTTCAATGCCTATACCATGACGCGCACTGATTACCTAATTTATAAACTGAGCAGCCACCTTTCAATCTACCCTAGACTTATAAAGATATTGGCAAGTTCCCGTCTATGGGCCAGATAAGGAAAAGACTGCATCTTTAACGCTTCTAGGACTGTTGCAATTCAAAATCCACCCTTTTGGCTTACACAGCGCGCCAGCCACTTCACAATGCCTCAGGGTATACTGCAACCCTATTCCTATGGAGCTTGTATTGACGATATCGTCATTTATAGTAAAACTTGGGAGGACCATCTCTTTCATCTTTATACCATCATGAAACTCCTTAAAGGGGCTGGCATGACTTAGTTCAGCTAAATGCAGACTAGCCCAGTTAGCCGTACAGTAGCTTGGCTTCTTTGTAGGGAATGGGAATGTACTGCCTCAACATGAGAAGGTGTAAGCCGTCTTACAGACACCAACCCCCAAGCACAAAAGAGATCTTATAGCCTTTTTCGGGTGGATAGGATATTACCGTAGGTTTATCCCCAACTTTTTGGATAAAACAGCCAGGCTGACAGATAAACTCAAGAATGCCGAACCCCAGCAACTTCATTGGAATGGTGAGGATGATATATTGTAATAACACCCTTAAAACAGACTTTGTGCCAGAATCCAATCCTAAAGGTAGTTGACTTCTCTAAAGAGTTTGTATTACAGACGGATACCTCCCTTACAGGTTTAGGAGTCGTTCTGTCCCAGGTTTATGAAGGATTGGAACACCCAAGCTAGTCTTAAGTTGTTCCAACATGAAAACAATTACTGTGTTGGAACTAGAGGCCCTGTCCAACAAGTTGACCATTATCCATCGTGGATACTACCAGTTCGGATGAAGGTTTACACTTGTTACAGGTCATTCAACTCTACTATGGATTAGCCAATGCAAAGACTTCAACCCTTGGATCATGCAATGGCTTCTAAGCCTACACCCCTATTGTTTCACGATGGAGCACCGAAAAGGAAAAAAGATCAGGGAAATGTAGTCGCAGTTCGACTGAAAATAAGGCGGCTACATCGCAAGGAGGAATGGAGGAGGGTATGTGAGAAACCTGAAGGTATCTCACCCGCTAGTCCCCGGGGATCTGTCATCCAGGTGGCCAGGACACGGCCATCGCTATTGGATTCAATTCCTAGTGCGGGAGGATCACCTGGATGGAGGAGTCCTCGGGGAGTGGAAGTGGGACACCCGACGGGTGAGATGCGGCACCCCCTGCCTTATAATACCTTTTCCCCATCCTACCCCGTAAGATACTCAGCCGTTCTAACCGCCCCCACCCCCCATCCTCCCTTCCAACACAAACACTTTCTTACACCACAAAAGCCAACGGACTAACACGAGCGCAGTTTACCTGACATTCCCCAACACAAGGGTCAGGAAAAGTCAGGCAATTGACAATCACACACACCTGATGGCCCTTTCCCTTCCCCACAGGGATAAAAGGTGGAGCATGAGAACGCACTTAGAGCAAGGCAGACTGTGCGACAAGGCAGCTGTTCTAGGACGGCAGTTCAAGAGGAGGAGAAAGGGGTCGAGAACCGAAAGGACGACAAGGAGGGAGGAGCCTTTGTCGACCCAGACCCGCAAAGCCTCAGAGAAAGGAATCACAAGGCTGGAAACAACAGCCAACGTGTTGTATAACAAGCGTCAATGGTGCATGGATCCCTCCTACACTGAAAAACGTGACAGGGAGAGATGCTCTCTACTGTGGTACCACCCTCCAGGGACAAGAAATAGCGAGCGGTTCGTCAGAGCGAGAGCCAACAGTTAACGGAACTGTGATTGAGCAAAATTTGCAAGTAACAACGTAATGTGAATCAAGAAACACAGACCGTGTGTTACAGAACTGTTTAGAAAACCAGGGAGAGGCCAGGTGTAGAGTGGTCTGGAGCCATGTGGGCCCTCATTTGAAAGACTGACCGGTCCCCTGTCCTTGTTGAAATTACTGATACCAGAAGGCCCTAAGAGAGCTGATGGAAGAGGTCAAAGTGGTCATACAGGTGTCGAGTAAAACCCCTTGCACACTAGAAAGTCTTTGACGAGGAAAGCTAAGGGAAGTAAATCCTGCATTGTGTAAAGCTAAGAGAACTGGTTTTGTGGAAAAAGTGAAACCGTCTAGGGATGTTCACAATGTAACATTGTTTAAAAAGACATTGAAACTTGTGAATTAGTCGGAGAAAAAGGAAGCAGTGAACCCGCCTGATGGAGGCTAACATTGGAGAAGGATCTGAGCCCGAAAGAGGGGGATCCCAGGGTGAAGAGTCATCACCCAACTTTGATACTGAAAGGAACTTTGCTTTTCTTATTATGGATATACAAGATCCTCAGACGCAAGTGACATTTTGCAGAAAAGAGACTTACCAATGATGGTCCTGATAGCGCTGAAAGGAACTGTAGCCTCGTGCTGAGAAGCTCAGGATTGTGCTGTGCTCAAAAGTCCCAACTTGTCCAGTGCTAAAAATGTGGGGAAGGGAAACCCCGGCTATAACATCCTGACTTATTTATTTTTACATTTATAATGCGTACTTGCAGCCGAGGGGTATTGAGGCAATGTTACAGAAAACAGCGGGTTAGTTGCAAGGAACATACAGAGCATTGTTACAGATTGGCAATAGAAACTCAGTTTCCAATGGCCAGGAAGGGTCTTGGCTGCGTTTAGCAATTTTTGCTTAGTAGGCTGCAGAGGCGCCGATAGCGCTGACTTGCCTTGACATGAATAGGGTGGTGTACAAGTACACTCCCAGGGTTTTCAGAGACTGGGATTTTGATGTTGTCGATATTGAAGGCTGCGTATTGGTTGATGAGTTTATTTAGGGTTTCCTTAGGTCCTACCAGTAGCAGTTCGGTTTTATCCCCACTGAGGCAGAGCCAGTTCACGGCAATCGAAGCCTGGATGGTAGAATAGGCAAAGATGAGAGAATTGGCATCTGCCTCACAGCTACCAGATAGGGGAGGAGGACTTGTGTATTGTTGGCATAGTTGGTATAGGCTATGCCGCGTGATACCAGAATGTCGAACAGTGGTCTGGTAAAGATGATAGAGCATGGGTGAGATGCAGGATCCTTGCAGAACGCTGCACTGAATGGTGGGTAGGTCAGCGCAAGAGTGGTTAGAGAACACTCATAGCTCTGCCTTGGAGGAATGAGGTGGCAGACCCATGCTTCCTTGAGGCTGGAGAGGACGAGCCCCACGGTGAAGGAGGCATTTATGAAGGCAGTAAGGAACTGTGCAAGGGTGCCTGCAGAGTCCCTGAGTGCGCACGGGCAAATATCACCTTTGTAGTTAGAGGGTTTGATGTTTTTTTATAAGAGTCAAAACTTCAGGTTTCGTGTCTTCTTTGAATGTGAAGAGTGGAGTGTCATGTGTTGTGACTGGAGGTGGTTGAAGAGGACTGGTGAGGTGGGTTCAGTGTAAGCTGGTTGGTCTGGATCTTTTTTACAGAGCATGGCTGATGGTATATCGGAGCACCAGACTTAGTCCTTGGTCCGGGCCTGTGGTGTGGGAATTTCAAGTTCCCTGCAAATTGTGAATATCTTTTTTGCGTCCAATTTGGCATTGGCAATCCTGGTTTTAAAGGATGTAGCTTTAGCCTGGATGATTGCTTTTTTTATAATCCTTGGAAATTCTGTTACTCAATTTTGGAAGAGTCTAGGCAGTTTATTTGCCAGAAGAGAGGGCAGTCTGTTTTTTCGAGCAGAGTTCTAGTAGCTCAGAGGTGAACCAGACATTCATGTGCTTCTTGCATTTGGCTTTCCATGCAGCTAGTGGGGCTATGGCATCTACTGCCAGTTTTATCGTGGAGTCTAGATTTCACCAAGTATTTCTGGGTCGTTGGAAAAGGGTGGCCTGAGGGCAGGGATCTGTAAGTGAGGTAAAAGCCTTTCTTTGGCAAGCTTGCAGGAGCACCTGGCAAATGTTGGTGGAAGAGGTGAGGAGCAGGGTTACTCTTTCTGGGGGGAGGGAATGGAGACTAGGACGATATGGTGGTCTGTCCAGGGGCTTGGGGAATTAGAGCTGATGGGGGTGGGCAGATGTGGTCTACTAGCCAGTCTAAGGTGCAGCCTTTGATGTGTGTGGGTTGAGTAATAGATTGTTTGGAGTCTAGGGTCTCCAGCGCTTTAGCAAGTGATTTAGCTTGTGGATCTCCCGGGTAATCGACTCCTAGGCTCAATTCACCTAAGACAATGGGCTTGGAGGAGGTCTTAAAGTTGTCAGATAGGAGGTGGATGAGGGCTTCTTGGAATCTGCCATGGAGCCAGTAGACAATGTAGAGCATGATGCAGTTGTGGGATGTGGTGAATTTAACGACTAGGAGGTCGCTGTTGCCTTCGGTGGAAGTGTTGATCTTTCTAATATGGATGGACGCTTTCGCTATGAGGGCTACCCACTCCCTTTAAGGTGAGGGCGGTCTTGTCTGAATATGTTATACCCTGGTGGGAGTGCGAATAATATGGCGGGCCTGAGGCTTCATGAAGCCAGGTTTCCGAGATTGCTAGGAGGTTGAGGTTATGGGCAGTGAGCAAGTCCTGTATGTCTAAGGCGTGGGCTAGGAGTGACGTGCGTTAAGGAGAGGGTGTAGCTTAAGAGTGGTGAGAGTAGGGAGATGGAGCAGTCATAGATGTGGCAGCTAATGTGGTGACATATATCTCAAGAAAGGCTGAGACGATGCCCCCTAGAGCACCAACCTGTCTCCAGGGTCAGGGGCAGACCACATCTATCTATACAAAAAAGGAGAGAGGTGTACCAATTAACAGCCCTCTCATCTACAGTGCTCGGGTGGTAAAAATTGTCCTCACACCGTTAGTCCTGAAAAAACACACGGTGCAGTTTTCATATATATGATTCAAATAAGTTTAGTTCATTCAAAAAGATATAAAAAATTCCTAAAACATTCATAAAACTCAGACCCATTTGTTCATCCACATGGTGGGTATATTGTGTACATATTAATCACAATTACATCAAAATTACAGTTCACTGACACGAACGACAGACATACACAGCTAAACACTCTAAAAGTTTCTTATAAAACACATTTCCCAACATGTTTCAGTTCTTTGCTATGAATTCACGTACATTCATCACAGGAATATTTTCTTTAAAACTTTTTTCAACACCATATGGCCAGGGTCGATGTAGATTTCAATTTCTACAAAGACTGAAAATATGGAGAACAAAAGCACCACAATCAACTGCAGTGAGAACAAGCTTTTCAATAGCTATAACATCCCCCTCGCATACTTGAAAATCAGTGTTCTGAGGACCAGGTAAAGGTCACCACTGGACCAGTCCTATATATCAAAACAAATCACACATTACCTTCAAATGGTACTTTGTATGAGGCATGTCAATGTCCACAACCAATCACCACAAGTGTAAATAGAGCAAGTCTGTAGATCCACAGTGCTAATTTATAGCCCAAGGGTTCAAGGATATATGTACAAACATTAAAAAAAAAACAACCATGGGGACATAACCATGGGAAAAGGATATTAGATGTAACCACATCCTTCAGCAGCTGGTAAATGCCACCTATTCACCCCAAAGACATCAATGAGACCAAACTCAAAAGTGTAGGTGAAATATCTCTATGTTCTGTCCACTGAGGAACTCGAATATTCAAAAACTCTGTTGTGATATAATAAACTTCTTGAATGCAAACGCACCCTTAAATGGAGCATGTCAATCGCCCCATTGGAGTTGTAGCTGTAAAAAAACACCAACAGGGAAACCCTGTAGTTGCCATGTCTCTGCTAGGTCGAATTAACAAGCGCATGCTTCACAATCCATTTGACATGGGTGATGTGGCCATGGAGCACACTGCGTATATGCACTCCGTGTAAAAGCTTCACCACTGTCAAACACTCGCAGGAAAAGAACTACTAGGTATGTGTTACGTTCTTACCTCTCTAGAACTCCAGAGTAACGCAAAGTACAGCCACACACTCGAAATGCAGCTACAAGCTGACAAGTGGAACTGATTTAAACAACCCATAAGGTCCAGCAACAACAATGGACTAACTCTATTCAATGCACAAAAGCGGGCGCCATCTTGGACAGGGAAAAGGAGGAACGGCAACAAAGACCCCATCAAGGATACCGTAAACAAATATGTGAAATGTACGGTAGATATGGACATAAATGCATCTTCCCATCAATCGATCACAGCCAAAATGTTACGCTACCTTTAGTGGCTCATGAGGTGTTGAAAAAAATCAGGACTCTGTGTACACAACAAAGTGCCACTATTTCAACTACACCCCGGCTAGAATGATTGTACAGTACATATTGAATTATTAAGCAATACATACAAGATCCAAAGTGGATATGTTATCAAAGGGATGAAACATGAAGATTGTTAAATATACAGTCGTGGTCTATACATTACCACATAACATACACTCATGTATTCCATTCCTAAACATACAAAATATGTGTCCTCAACATCCTTCGTATTCCTGCATGAGATATTGGCTTAAGATACATTCATCACAAATGGTTACCATATCAAGCACAGAGTACTAAAAGGAGACAATATTTATTCACAATTGGCAAATGGAACAGCAACAATCTGCTCATAAACTTACATGGTGCCACTCAATCCCATTGAGGGCCACAAAATGACTGGCATTTAAAGATCATTTTCTGCTCAAAGTTGGCCAATTTACGATCAATATCCAGTTTACAAGTGCCATGTACCTTTTTCAGAATTACCCATTCAAAATCTTCATGGCAGTGTTTCTTTTCCATAAAATGTTTAAGCATAGGTGCTGCTATCACCTTATTTTTAATGCAACTACGATGTTCAATCATGCGGGTGCGACCTCTTCTATTTTTCTTACCAATATATTGTAATCCACAAGGACATGTTATCAAATAAATCACATTTTCAGTGTTGCAATTTGTCATTTCCCACAACACCCAATTCAGAGTTGGACTTAATTGAATCTGCTTAGTCTCTTTAGTGAAAGCACACATCAAGCATTGTCCACAAGGGAAATGGCCCTTAACCGCGGGTAATCCCCCACAATGTAGATTGTCTGATTTTAGGTCTCTGCTTGACAGAAATAACGTTTGACCAGTATATCTTACATTTTGGCTATTCTTGAATGCAACTAGTGGAGGTAGTATGCTTTTATCGTTACATACCTTTTTCCAGGCTTTCTTTGTTATAATTTTGATTTTGTAAGATCCATTTGAAAAGGTGTTCACAAATACTATTCCAGTTTCTTTCTCATCTCTGTTTCTTTTCTCCAGCAGTGCTTCCTGATTATTATTATAAGCTCTCTTAGAGGATTTCTTAATTAACTTGGCGGGGTAACCATTGATTAAAAGCTGGTTGGTTAAAGCATTGGCACTGTTATAATACTTCTGTTTTAGACTGCTGTTCCTCTATTTTTTTTCAACTTTATTCAATAATTATACAGAAAATAATACAACCGAGTAACAGAATGGGAACAAGCAAGAGATTACTCCATATACATCAGTGCAACAAAATGCAAATTACTACTAAATTAACAGCTATTCAAAAGCCTCAAGAATTGTCTTGAAAGGGAGATTGGTTTTAATGTGCTTCGCATGACGACTCGTGTGATGTAAAAGCATTTTTGTCAGTATTCTTACTATATAGTTTCTAGGAGCCCAAGATGAACAATAGTAATGTCAAGAAAATTAATTTCCTGTTCATTTATCTCTAGTGAATTTGAGACAGTTGTAAATTCAACCAATCTACAAAGGTATTAGCCTCGTCCAAGGTACCGTCCCGCACTATGAATACGTCATCTATATAACATAGCCACTTTCATAAATGGTGTTTGAAAGGATTGCTGTCAGAAAAGATTACAATTTTTTCAAAAAATTCCACATACAAATTGGCTACATTTGGAGCCATGGCAGCACCCATGGCCATGCCCTCTGTCTGCTGATAGTAGATATCTTGAAATTGAAAAAAAGTTTGGTTGATGCCAACTCAGTGCACCACATAATAAAGCTGTTACTAACAGGGTGGCCATCTTCTCTATTATGTAGAATTTCATCTATAACTTCCAATGGGGCTCTCTGTGGTATCGGTGTAAAGGGATTGTATGTTAAGCTAATCAAAGATTATCCCGGTTAAAAAAACAAATTCTCTTATCTTATTGATAGCATCTGTTGTATCTCTTAGATAAGTTGTCATTTTCAAAACAAACGGTCTCAGGTAGAAATCTGCATACTTGGAAAGCGGTTCTAGGATGGAACTCACCCCAGAGACTATGGGTCTCCCCGGTGGATTGGAGTCCTTTATGTATTTTGGGTAAGGTGTAAAACACCGGGACTCTGCCTTGTTCCCTGATCATATAATCACATTCCTGTTTACTGATCATCTCAGCTTCATATGCACTAAGTACCTTCTCCCTTATTATCTCAATGAGGTAATTCGAAGGGTCACCATGAAAGCGACAGTAACTCATGTCATCTCTAAGTAGCCGCATACATTCATTAATGTAATCTATCAGATTGAGAACTATGGCAACCCCCCCCTATTCCGCCTGTCTCACAATGACATCTTGATCGAATGGTATTGTGTTTCAGACTGTTCTAATTTCTGTACTTCAGCTAATACCTGTTTTTCAAACACCAAGGATTCTGCAGTGTAGTTGTATGTCAGGGCATTGAAAGTAGACTTATTTCGAAGGCCCGTAAAGTTGGTATTGGTAAAAATATTGTCCTCCTTGAAAAATTCATTTAAGTGAACTTTCCGCATGAATGCATGACACTTATCTAAATTCAAAGGGATTGTTTATCTTGGTTATCACAAAAAGTAACCCTTTATTCAAAACCTCATCACTCTTACTCAATTCGTAGCGAGATAGATTGACTACCACTAAATCCATGATTGGAGGCAGTTGGAGTGGCAACATGGGCAACATTTAGCAAGGTAGCATGGGCAACATTGTAAATAGCATCTCTAGCAACATTTAGTATGGTAGCAAGGGAGACAAGCAACAACAGAGTTTGCAGCTGTTGGGTTAGCAGCAGAGGTGTGTGCCTTGGCAATGTTAGACACTGATATATTTTCATTCCTGCATGGGGCATCGGGGTTTGTGGCAATGTGCGGCTCTGGTGTGGTTTCTTTCAGTGTAGGAGCCTAATGGTAACATCTGATCCACTTCCTACTGTAATGGAATTGGCATAAAGCTATTCTTGCCACCAAAATGATCCTCATATTGGTCAAAAGACAAACCTAAACGCCCTAGGGTCAACTCTTCAGGAACAATGCTGCTGAGCAACTGAGAAGATGGATGGAGAACTTTGCCCTGTTGAGAAGGAGGTTGTGCAAAACTGTAAAGGGGACTGCCTCTGCCGACGGACCTTTTCCGGGTCAGAAGAACCATATAGCGCCCGCCACTGTGGCACAAACAGAATGATTGGAAAGCCTTGCAAGGATCCTGTGAAGTAGATGGATTTAAAGAAAGACAGAGACACGTAGTAGCAGGGAATCAATAGAGCGTCGCCCACAGAATTCTAGCTTTGGCCGCCCAAGGCACCAAGAGGGCGCTCTTGGGGTTGTTCGATGTAAGCAAAAAGGTTGGCCTGTGAATAACCCAGCATGAGAAGACTGTTTCGGGAACCAAGTGTTGGACCTCCATTCACGGTTGGGCGAATGTTGTCTGTGTAGAAATTCAGCTTCTGAATTTAATACTCCAAGAAGATGAATCGCTTTTAGGAACATGTGGTGCTCAGTGTCTCATTCTCATATGGCCACTGCCAGGTGACAAAGGAGGCTATCTTGTTCCCCCCCCTGCTTGTGCAGTTAAAACATCGACCGAGTGCTGTCTGTTTGGATGGGGATCAGCTTCGCAGAGTACCGGCAGGAAGGCCTTGAAGGAATTGAATATGGCCTGCAACTCCAGAAGATTAACATATGTACAGATGGAGCTTCTGTAAAGAGGACCCAGGATCATTTACCTTGTGATGCCCCAGGGTCGAACCCCCATCCCTGAAGGAACAAATCCTTGTTAATGCATTCTTCGGTAGAGGCTTCCTGCAAAGGAACTCCCTGGCTAAGACGGATGCCGACGCCCTACCATGTCAGGTCCTGAAAAGATGCAAGAATCCATATATGAGCCAACTGTTTCACCGTAGACAGTAACAGATATCTGCTAGGTGCGGCTGTACACATCTCTTCTTCAAGTGGGCTAGTGTAACATACAGTACTCGCACTGCCATAAGGCCAAGTAGACTCTGGAACAACCAGAACTAGGGGAACTCACTTTTCCAAAAGTGTCTCTAATCCACAACTGCGACAGAAAGAACCTTGTAGTCTGAGCTGCCCATACAATCCCAAAAAAGCAGATCCTGAGGTTTGGACTAGAGTGGCTTTCTCGATATTAATGAAAAATGTAGACTGAAGAGGGTGTCCATCAGAATTTGGGTAATGGCCAAAGCTTCCAGAGCTGATGAAGCACACACCAACCAATCATCCAGGTAGGATGCACATGAATCTATAGGCTTGGTGAAAATTCGGCACAACATTCAGTCCAAAGGGGAGTGCCCAGAATTGGAAATTCCAGCAGCTGCTGATGGAAAACCCGAGGATTCTCTGTTGGCGGTTCACCTATGGGTGCATGCAGGTCTGCATCTTTGAGGTCCACTGTGCAGAACCAGTCGTCAATCCTTGTGAATTTCAAGATCTGCACTGGTGTGGTCTTGAATTTTTTCATTCAGGAGAAAAAGATTGAAAAGGGAAAGTATTAGAATTGCCCCAAGGCCAGCCTGGTTCTTCTTGGGAACAGAGAAGAATCTTGAATAGAAGCCCTGGAACCTCTGGTTCAGGGGAAATATGGCTCTACCAATTCCAACACTTGAAGTATGTTTACCAAATCCTAGCTGGATGACTAGTGGAGCAGAAGGCAGACAAGAAACAGAGGGATGGTACGACAGTGTTTTAAATGAAGAGGAGCATGCAGCAGACTGGTGTTGCATGGAACCCATTGCGTCATTGTTTCTTTAAGTGAGGCAGCTGTGGAGAATGACCAGTAAATAATTCCTTGGAGGATGTTAGTGATTGCTTCCTGCGATCAGTGCTGGGATATCTGTCTTAAGTTTTTGGCCCTCCTACCTTGATGGCAACAAAACCCACAAAACAATCTCTGCCTGGAATACCTAGAGTAGGAAGGCGTCTGAAAAGGCTTAGGCCTCTGCCTTGGATATTTAACAGTTTGGGTGGAGTTCTTTCTCTAGTTGAGTTCATCTATACACAAATGGAATAGGTCTCACATTGTGGGAGTGCTTGTGAGTGCTGTTCGGCTGGACTATCTACCCAGACGTGCTTCACTGGAGATCTTGTAATCCTGCAAAGTTGCTACGGATCACTAACCACACCTGCTTTTGTCCCTTGCCCAACTGCCTAAGGTAGGCATCATATGGACTTATTTCTGCCCTTTTATAACTGCATCCCTCTTGATAACTAATTCTGAACAACTCTATTGTTTTACTTTCGCGGCAGACAAAGCTCTGCCCCTTTATCCCAGAAACCCTACTTACACTCCGGCACGCGTGTCGCTGGAGTGCTTGCGAGTGCTGTTCAGCTGAAAGCTGCTCCGGCAATCACCACTCGTTTTCAATAAATCGATCATCCTTAGTGCAGCAGATCGCCCATCACTGCAGTTAAAGCGAAATGGCACTTTATAATCTTAAAACCGCCATGCCTGCTCATACAAATAAACTTCTTGGGGCACAACACTCAGAAGCACTACTAAATTTAGAGGACAATCCCCATGTTGGCCCAAAAATCAAAGGCAAAAATCAAAGGATAAAGAAAAAACCAAAGGTCGAAATCCTTAAGTGCCGATACTAGGCGATTCTGGCAGCCAAGCATGTGAGAGCAAATTCTGACTGTGTTCCCAGACAATATGCCTACAAATGAACAGACAACACCCTTTCAACCTAACAACTTGTTTAGGGGCAACACCACGCCGTGTAAAGCAACCTCCACACGTCACTGATGCTGAACTGTTAGCCTGTCCTACCCAATGCAGTATTGCCAATATCAAGGATATAGTTGAAGCTGCATTACCCAACCCGGCAACCATCGAAGTGGCTATTCATTTAACTGACTACATAGAAATTCCCATCCTGTACTCTCAGATTGTTAAAAACACAGAAAAGTCTCCCGCCTAGAAATTCCCTAAAACAGCTCTTTATGTGAACGAGTTTAAAAATAGGTAATGCTCAAAGTGATTTACCGAATGAAGCCGCCTCTAAAAGGCAGAATATTGTGCACACAATATGCAAAACTTAATTAGAAGCGTTAACAAATAATCATCTGAGGAGCGTGTCACATTCTCCAATCTTATATCCAGACTCCCGTAATTCTACTTCTATGTCCATTGTTAAACATACAGAGACCCTCCTTCGGGTTAAACCAAGGACCCATTCACTTATATGAAAAAACGGACTGCTTTAAACAATGGACTTTAAGGCATAACAAAAATATTTGAAACATTGGAAAAAAATGTCACATACCAACTTATTGCACCATCTATCCTCTACAATTGATTGGATAGCCACAGAATTAAACCATCACATTCGATCTATTTAAAAGATTGCACAACTCCAGCTATATTCAATCCTGCTGGTGTGCTTTCCAATGCCTTCTTGCACGTCGAATCCACTGAAGGAGCAGGAGCTTCCTCAACTGCCAGAGCAGTTCCCCTGCCTACAGAGGGCCTGGGATCCACCTATGTTATGTTACTTTGCATTTATATAGCGCCTTATGTACCACTGGTATGGTCTGAAGGCGCTGGTAGGTTGAACGCCCTTGGGAACCGAAGTTCAAGTCAGTAGAGAGAGTCAAAGGTGCGTGTGAGCACCGGATATGTGTGCAGCTGGTGTGGCATTTGTGAAATAGCTGCTTCTTAGCGGTAGGTGTGGTGGTTGAGAGGTCAATAGTATGTGTTTGTTCTGGTAGGATTTATCCAGACCGATTGTGGCTGCGTTGGGCCTGAGGAGAACGCCTGGCTGGGGGGTGTGTAATCAGCAGCGTTTAGTTAGAGTGATGGGGACTTTGAGGCAGATGTTGGTATGAGAACTGCTATACCGAATGTGTCATAGTATCGCTGTGTTCTATTTGAATGGTGGTGTAAAGAAGAGAGTAAGCGTGGAGAAGTGAATATGGTGGTTTACTGTAGGTGCTCGAGATCGCGTCCACTCCAATAGTTCCATGAACTTCATCCGTTCCATGTACTCCGACTGTTCCGTGCATTACGACCGTTTCAAACACTCAGACCGTTCCTTTCAAAGCTCTTTCAGATGCAAGGTAGGACCCAGAGCTCAATCCGCATCATATTTGCGCCTGTACCTCCAACTATGCTTTTCACCGAAGGATCAGCTGGTAATATTCACTATTAGCCAGTGTCCCACCTGCAAGCTGGAACAGCCTGCTCATTTTGCCAACTTCGCTAATATTCACTGATAATTATATTTGCCTCCATTGCAGCCCACGAGGTGCTGCTGCTTCAAGATGGCCGCCCGCACTTCTCTTGGGCAAACCAGACCCTAATCTACACTTTGGATCTGCCTCGGCACGAGATTGCATTATCGATCCCAGTCATCTGCGCCCACGCTCCTCTTAGTCTATGCCCACGCTGTAGTTAATATACTTACATTAAGTCTGGCTGTGATCTCTGCGACCACCAGCACTGCCCATATTCACACTCAGCCTTTGTCTTTTGTGACCATTTCGCTAGCTCTGCCCATGTCATGCTGAGCCTGTGACTCCTGTGTCCATTTTGTCAGCTCTGCCTATATCACGCTCAGCCTGTGACTCCTGTGTCTACTTTTCCAGCATTGCCCATATTACGCTCAGCCTGCTACTCCTGTGACCTCTGTGTCAACACTGCCCGCTATATACTTAGTCTGTGATTCTTGTGAACATTGTACCAGCTTTGCCTATTTTATGCTTAGCCTTATAGCTCTTGTGATGTACTGTCATCAATCATATGCTTACCCTAAATATTGTCAGCAGCACCTATTCTGATTTCAGTTACCTCTTGCCCAGCTCACTCCTTGCTGACTCTCCTTAACTAATCTATATGGTATTCTTACCATCAGCTAGCCTCCCCTCACATAAATTATGTATATGCCAGCTACTTAAACTGTCCTACTGAGGACAATCCTACACCGGCTTAGTACAATAGACTTTATTATGCCTCACACTCTGCCCTTTTCGGCGTCTGTGACACCCCCTAATAATCCTACCAACCTTAATGACCTGCTCACCAGACCATGTAATCTCCCCCAAAGAAACCTCAAACTTCATGCTAGACTCCCCAAAATGCACAAACCCTCAGCCGAATCCCTACAACCCCTCTCTAATAACTCTTCTAGAAACCTAAGAGGCCCCCAGCCTAATACTAAAACTTCCTCGCATAAAACTACCAATACTGAGCACCCTCTCGAGACCCCACCACCCACCAAAGACACCACCATAATACATTGCCACTACCTACTGAGACCACATTGTCTGGTATAAGAGGAGCCTTAATAAATGGCCGGTCTATGGTGGCACATGCCACAGAAATAGCCGATTTAATCTCAACTGAAATAATGGACTTCCTCGCTATCACGTAATCTTGGCTTCATTCAGCAGCCAGCCCAGCGATTATGTTAGCCATTCCAGAGGACTATACCCTCCTAAGAATAGACCGCACTACCTCCCGAGGCGGTGGCCTAGCCATAATTGCCAAAACTAGTCTAGCATTGAGACTTCTCCACTAAATGTAGATTCATGTGAATGCCTGACTGCCAAACTAACCCTCTGAAATATCCAAACCATATCTATCCACCTATTCTACAGACCTCCAGGCCCACTAGGTTCCTTCGAAGAAGATCTCACTAATATCCTATCGGATAACCTCAAGAATGCCAAGCCTTCTCTTAGGAGGCTTTAATCTTGGCTACAAAGACCCTTCAGATCCTAATGCCACACAGATCAACAATTCCATCGAGGAATTAGGATTTACCCAAAAGGTAACAGGCGTTACACATACTAAAGGCAGAACCCTTAACGGGATAGCTGAGCACAACTGCCAAACCTCCGTTACTGCCATAACGCCATTGCCCTGGTCTGACCACCACCTGATCTCCTCCTCCCTTGAAGTCACAGCTCCCCATCATGCCGTCAGCATAGCCCCCTGCCATTCCAACTAGGAATAAAAAGACCATAACAGCCAACAAACTCATTCCTCTGATCCTCCCTACCTTGAATTCTCTCCCTGTCTCCACAGACCCACTTACCTTGGTTGAAGAGTACAATAAAGTAATGCTATCTGCTCTAGACACCATAGCACCCTTGAAAATCAGAAAGTGCAAACAGAAAAAACATGTCAATACATGGTTCTCTCCCCACCTAAAAGCCATTAGATTAGAGAAACGCAAATGCGAACAAATATGGAGACTAGACCCATCCGATACTAATAAAAACAACCTCACAAAACTAGCTTCCTTGTACAAAATAGAAAGAATCCTTGCTAAACAAGAATCGTACAATTTGCATATCACCCAAGCTAATTCCAATACAAAAGAACTGTTCATAATTCTCAAAGAAATAGAAACACCTATCCAAGCCCCCGACACCTGCCTCAAGGACAAAAACTGGTGCACCAGCATTCAGAGCGCCCTAGCTAATAAAATAACCCTTCAGGCGAAAGTTAATAACAAAAAAGAATCCCTCCTACTAGCCTACAATCTTAACAAAATCACTGCAGCTTTTCCCCCGAACACCCTACCACCCGCCCCTTCTGAACGGCCGACACCCCTCTTCAACTGCAATAAAGTATCCATTCTAGAAGTTGAAAAAGTCATCCTTACTCTCAAACCGTCCAACTGCCACGGTAACCCCTGCCCAGCACAAATTATAAAGGATGCAGCACGGGACCTCTCCCCATTCATAACTATGCTTATAAATGCCTCATTCTCTACCGGCACCATTCCCAACAATTTGAAACAGTCGCGGGTCCTCCCACTCTTAAAAAAAACAAACTTGACCCGTCCATTCCCACTATCGCCCCATTACTATAGTACCGTTACTGCTTAAAATCCTAGATAAGGAACAAGTTACTTACCTGTAACTGTTGTTCTCCAGCATGGGTCTGGCTTGGATTCACATGCTCATGAATATTCCCCGTCGTCAGGCTGGGAATCCTCAGTAAAGAAAAAACCAGTATCAGTTTCGTTTCTGATCTGTCTTTCGTAGTAATAACCAATCACTGGTCTCTGCGTCATACTGACCACAGCCAATGACTGCCCTCTACCTAAGCACCGCCTCTGGCAGCCATCTTCAGATTTGGAAGCACGTGAAGTGGCAGTATGACCAAGTGAAGAGCCGCAGAGGGGTAGGCGGGAGGGTTCGCATGTGAATCCATGCCAAACCCATGCTGGAGAACAACAGTTACAGGTAAGAAACTTGTTCCTTCTCCAGCATGGGGTCAACCTCCAAATCCAACAATATGTGGAATGTAACCACCTCCTATGAGTACGTCAGTCAGTTTTAGACCTCAACACGGAACGGAAACTTCACTGATCGACCTCAAAGCACAAATAGACACCCTGACAGACAATGGTAATACACCACTACTACTGTTGCTTGACCCCTCAGCGGCATTTGACTTGGTTTATCACAAGACTCTCTGCCACCACCTGGACTCTGCCACCCACTTCTCACAAGAAGCCATAGGATGGATTGAATCCTTCCTTGATAATAGAACCATGCAGGTCTTCGCACCTTCAGCAGCTGCGGACCCTATACCTATTACCTGCGGCCCTATACCTATTACCTGCTGTGTGCCCCAGGGCTCACGTGTTTCGCCCACTCTGTACAACATCTTTACGAAGCCCCTTTTTGATGATCTAGATGGCCTGGGTATCACCTACACTAACTATGCGGATGATACACAGATACTCATCCCGTTGACGGGAGATTATAACAAGGATTTGGCCTTGGTAAATAGAGTGTACCTCATCATCCAGGCATGGATGGCATCCCATGGACTATGCCTGAATGACAAAACGGAAATCCTCATTGTCGGCACCACAGCGAATCTCAACAAATTAGGCCATCTCTATTTTAATTTAATTATAGACAACATTACAGTAGCCAAGGAAGTTAAAGCATCCGAGCGAGTACCGAGTTGAGTACCGCTTTGCCGCTCTACGCTATTCACTTGCTACTGCTCCTGCTCGGACTGCACTTTTCTGCTTGCCGTCTGCTGCTGCCTTTCACTCAGCTAACAGCTGTGAATACTGTGAGACCAGGTTGAGTGACAAGAGGCAGATTTGCCCGCCTCCCCCATACATGGATTGGCTCTTTCTCCTCAACGCTCCATTGGCTATTGTACTTTAATGTGGCGCGCGCATCCGAGCGAGTACCGAGTTGAGTACCGCTTTGCCGCTCTACGCTATTCACTTGCTACTGCTCCTGCTCGGATTGCACTTTTCTGTTTGCCGTCTGCTGCTGACTTTTACTCGGCTAACAGCTGTGAATACTGAGAGACCAGGTGACTTAATTAGTGCGTTGTGCACTGCCACTGCCACCAGAACACTTGAACATTCGTTGAACATTCGTTGAACATTTGCTGATTTGCTTCTGGCTTTTTTTTCAGGTTGAGTGACAAGAGGCAGATTTGCCTGCCTCCCCCATACAGGGATTGGCTCTTTCTCCTCAACGCTCCATTGGCTATTGTACTTTGAAAATGGCGCGCGCGCATCCGAGCGAGTACCGAGTTGAGTACCGCTTAGCCGAGGGAAAGTTGCTCCATGCAGCATTTGTGATTGTGGCATTCACATTTTTGAAAGTAAGCACTTGTGAAAACCTTTATCTTCTTGCTGATTTTTTTGTTCATGTTGTGTTGTGTTCATTACTACCAACATTGGTGGCATTTAATGTTCCTTTATAACATAATTTCAAATTAATGATTGGTTGAAGTGTGCGTGAGTGCTAGATTACAAGTGAGCTTTTGGATCTATTTTAAGTTATAAGGATGACCTCATACACAACGTATAAGCTCACAACCAATATGCCACCCATTGCACCGTTGACTCTTGTCCCACAGACACAACCTCTCTCTCAGGGGCATCCCATCTCTGCCTTACCTCAATCCTTTTTCACTGCCTTGTCTGTTACCCCCCGGTCTCCAGACAAACTTGCTTTTCGTTTAATGTTCCCAATGACAAAATAAACATGTCTTCACCATCGTCTCCGGCTACCTGCTCACTCAGTGAGACACGCACCGCTTTACCACTTACTATAGGGAAAATCAGTGCCCCGTCCCGCACCCCCTTGAGACAAATTAACAATCGACCAATCTCTGATCTGACGATGATGGAATCAACCAAAAATTGTCCCCTAGTGCGTCATCCGGACGTGTCCATTTCACCAATTGTTTTCACCCTTCATCACCCCCAAACTACTATCAGATTCTATTGCTATATCTATTCATGCAAGCGCATGTGAGTCAGTTCACATTACCGGACAGACAGAACGTGTCTCTAGTGTGCCATCTGTGTCATGTATATCCAGTAATAAGCATTGGAATAACATTGCCAGACGGCGTAAGTCCTTTGCCTTACCGACCCCACGACCTAACAGACCCTATCCTATGATAATGCTGCTCAAACGTTGCTAATGATTCAACCTGCACTAACTGCAATCAATACGGCCATCTTTAGTTTATGTAAATTATTCGAAGCATTGGATACCAAAGTAGCCCGTCAATCCAATCAGTTCGAAGAATTAATGGAATGGCTTTCCATGCAACAACTTACTAAGGTGTTTTTGAGCAAAGAAAACCTTGAAGAGTCTGTTATGTTACCCAGTGACATGGCGCCACCTAATGAAATTCCATCTTCTGTACAAGCACCAACACCTTTAGTATCACAGGTGGCTCCCGCTGTGCTGGCACCATGCCCACTTCCACCAATCTCGGGCATCATAGGCCTCGAGCCCATATCCACCGTCCCCATTTCACAACCAGTAATGAAAGATCAACCAAGCGAAGCGATGTTTGATCACCTTGGAAAATTGCCCGCTCCACAAATTCAACAGAATATTAAATCAGGGTTTGAGTCATTTGCAAAAATTGAAAGCTAAAAATCCTAAATGTAAGAACAATTGCAAGAAAACTCTGATCCCTATAAAGACAAAAAAACATGATTGGAGAAAAAACAAAAAGCACTTTGTCTACTTTCTTTAAAGCTCTTGGTAAATCATCCACTATAGTAGCCAAACAAGTTACTAGTGCCACGGCTCCTGTAGTAGATGTGCATGCGATAACGGCAGAAGCTGCCAAACAACCTACTCCGCACCTTTCCATTACAGGGGACAAAATTGCACCTATTGTACCTGTTTCGCCCCTGACACAATTGGTTAATGCCCTACGCAATCCACAAAAATCCTCTGCATTTCTCTCTGCACCAGATAAGCTCAGTAGGATTGCAAACAGGCAGAACTCTGAACACTGGATTCCTTCCCCAAACACAATCCCAAGTGTCCTTTGCTCCCTTACCCCAACCTAAATCTGTATCTTTTGCGCCTGTGCCTCAAGTGACGCCTTCTTTGAATGTTGCCACTCAACAAACCTTAACAGACAAACTAAAAAAAAAAAAATGAATATCTACTAAATTGCTGGAAACATTTGCACAACCCCAATCTGAGTCTGCCCATCCCATTGAAGAGCCAAGGAGAGGCTACCATAAGGTTGGCGAGCAACAACAGCCCTCAAGAGTAGCTTCTAATGCCATTATGCCACCAAGACAGGGTGGGTCATTTGAATTTCCAAGCACTCCCAGCAATGAGAAATGGACACCGCGCAAAACTGATAAGTGGTGGCTTTCGCGACACATTCACCCACAAAGAGCAAAATTTCACACTTTGATTCTTAAATGTTGAGAAGGTAACCATCCGGTTTATGACCTCAACCGATGCAGTGTATTGAACAGATTTGGGGATATAGATGAATTATGCAACATTACCACAGACGACTTTGACCAAATTGAATTCCTAACTGACTCTCCACTCACAATAGTACGACTTCCATCAGGGGTAGTTTTTCAATCTATCTGGCGTAATAAAATGGTCCTATTTAACATGGGGGTTTCTATTGGCCGAAGATCCAGAAATTGCTTGTTTGACCCCCAGAAGATCAACCGCGATACCGAAAATATATCAAGGCCAACGCAGTGAAGCTCGAGAAGCCTGGTCATCTGAGAACTCTCGACAACCATTACAAAGTGAAAATACAAGCCAAATAAATGTTTTAAGTTGGAACACAAGGGGGCATAAGCATTTAACTGCGTCCTTTATAGGCAAATCTGTTCACTATCATATTAAAGCGTTACAGGAAATCTGGTTTATTAAACCCCCCTTGTGGGACAACTACGAATTGGCCCTCATTCCAGCAATCCCAACTGGAGGTAGACCCTCTTCAGACCTCCTTGTGGCTGTCAATATCACACAGGGCTTCTCAATTGCTCCATGGGCCTCTGTTGGAGCACATATCCAACTAGTTCAAATTTCAAACAATGACACGTTTTTGCCCTAGGTAATATATATCGTAACACGGGCAGCATGTCTGATACCTTCTTTGACATGTTCCGCATTATTTCATTGGATAAACTGGTTACTTATACCATTGTCCTAGGTGACTTAAATCTAAACTGCTGGAAGGTGGGACCACAAAGACAAGGGGTCAGCAAATGGTTATCGATAATGAATGAACATAATTACCACATGGTAAATGGTTTAGTAAAAGGGGATGTCCCGCCTAATTACACATGGCATCGCGGGCAGGCAAACAGCATTATTGATTACATATATGTTGACACCAAATTAATTTTAGAGGCCGAACATCTTAACCTCCAAGACCACCCAAATAGTGATCATTGCATGTTGATCCTCCAGCTCAAGCTGAATCTTACCTCATCACGTAGAGATCTGTATAGTTCCAACAATTTGAGAGTTAATAGCTCTCGAACTTGCTTGAAATGGACTGCAAACACCTTGAATCAATTTGAACTAATTGCGGTCAAGTCCTTTCACCAGGGTGCAAACTAATACACAGACTTGTTGCACTCGTTTGCCCAAACGGTTGTTATTGCCCATTCCAATGTTGTCAAGCATTCTCATGTCTTTGATGCTTCTGTCTCCAAAAGGAAGGCAGAGTACAGAATGCTAAAAAGGCAAATCCTACATTCAGACTGTCAACAAGTGGCAGGCATTAAAGTCAGCCAAATGTAAATATAAGAACTTGCTCTGCTGGCGGAAGTCCATACTTTTCAAACAAGACAGCGAAGCAATGGCTTATGCCACGCGAAACAAAAATTCTGCCGGAATGTGGGCTCTTTTGAACAATCATACCTGCCACCATCAAGCAGATGCCCAACTAAATGGCATAGCCGAGCAATTGTGGGTCAAGCATTTTTCCACCTTGTATGCTGATCCCCATATCTCGACTATCAATCGTTGTCAATGTCGTCTTGGGAATTAGAAGCCTCAGAAGAAGCCATTTACGACATCATCAAGAAGTTGAGCTCTTCGAGAGCTGAGGGTCCAGATGGCCTATCAAACCATATGTTTAAAAAACATCCATATAGATGGGCACATATTTTGTCCATAATTTTTCGGGACATCTTAACCACTCGTCTTCTTCCTCCTTCATGGAAGGCCTCAATAATAATCCCAATATTTAAAAAGGGTGATCGGTCTGTCCCGGCAAATTATCGACCCATTGCACTATTAGATGCCGCAGGAAATATCTTTGCTAAACTGGTACTTCGCAAATTTAATTGCTGAACAGGAATCAACAACCATTGTGATTCAAATCAGACAGGCTTCATGGCTGGCATGGGTACCAACATCAACCTTTTGACTTTGAATGCTATAAAGGCTAATTGCTATGAGAACAAGCAACAAGTCTGTTTTGCGTTCATTGACTTAAATGCCGCCTTTGATTCCGTAAGTCGCTATCTATTATTACAGAAGCTTGCAAGAGACAATTGCCCAACAACATTATTTGATATCATTCACTCATTACATCACGCCATCTTTGTTCAAATACGCATCACTCTAGATGGTATTCTAACGGAAAAAATCCCCACATACCGAGGCCTAAAGCAGGGATGTTCGCTGGCATCAGCGGTGTTTAATTATTATATTCACTATGTGAAAATATTGCTGGCACAAGTTATATCAGAATCTCCAAAACTGACTGATCAGCAAGTACAATCACCGATATACGCTGACAACCTGGTCCTTGTTTCCAGAACCCAGGTCGGACTGCAACGGCTATTGGGTGTGTTTCAAGAATATGTAAAGTTTAATGAATTATCCATCAACCCGGCTAAAACCCAGATCGTACAATACTCTCCTAGGCGCTCTGGTCCCTTGACTTACATGTGGACCATTGGTGCAATTCCAATCAGTGTGGTCCCAAATTATTGTTATCTGGGTTCGATCTTTGAAGGTCAGCAAGGAGCACGTGGGCTGATCGAGAGGGTGGAGTCCAAGTTGGTATAAGCCATCTCACAGGCACGCATTATAATGCATAAATACGGAAGATTGTCAGTTCTACCTGCATGGCACTTTTGGACAAACCAAAAATTGTCCCTGCTCTTTTATATTGCCTTGAAACTTTCTCGACCAATTCAAAATTAAAATTCACGCAATGGGAAGCAAAATTTTGGCGTACAATTCTTCATCTTCCCCAATGCACTCCGATCCCGTGGATGAGATATGAACTTGGCCGACTATCTCTCGAAGCCCAATACAGTTGGCGTATGTGCTCCCTACTTAGAAAATGTCTGATGTCCACAAATGACAATACACTGCTTGAAATTCTTTTGCATTATCTTTTTTCAAAAAAAGAATCTAATTTCATCTTTAACTGGTTGGATAATGTGTACTCGACACTAGCGAAAGCCGAAATTTCTATTAATTTGTTGATGTATAATCCTGACAAAGCCAAATTTAAAATCTACCAAACGGACTGGATTAACACCTGCGAATCATGTCGAATGTACCGCGACGGTGATGCTGTACGTTTTCCCTCAAAAAAACTAAGCATCTTGCCAAAGTATTTGATTTGCTCAACTTCCCCGAAATATCGGTGTGAAATACTCCTTCGCTTTAACCTGTGGATAACACGGGATATTGAAGCAAGACGAGGAGTAGTGAATTTTGAACAAAATGTATGCTGTTAATGTAAAGACAATACTAAGTGTGAGACTCTTGCCCACCTGTTTACAGAGTGAAGCATGTTAATAACTCAGACAAATAGCGTTCACCAGACATTGTCAATATATGGGAAATATACCTCAATCTGAATGCTGGCCAGCTCTGCTAGGGTGCAATCATTTGGAAATTCAGATTGGGGCTGTCAACTTTCTAACTAGTCTCAATTGGGAGGTGGAGGAACAAGGAAACAAATCTACTTTGTTAGAATACATCATGAATAATGAACAGTAGAACAAAAAGGGTATATTGATAATATAAAGTTTCTATCAAATGGCTATAATCGGTAATTACCTCAAATTGAGTGGCTTGTTTTACATATGTATTTATTTTTCCTTTTTTTCTCTATGAACCAAATGAAATGCAAGTTAACGAGATTCTCTTGTATTTTCTCTGCTTTTAGCTTTTTCTTAACTGTCACTGCTAAATGAGTCATTTTAAATGAGTAATTTTGCTGTTTTATTTTTCTTTTTATATGAAATAAGTTGATCTTGATGTTGCTTAACAATCTATGTATGTATATGGAAATGATTCATGTATGTGTTGTATTAATTCCTTTTTGAAAGGTTGATTAAATTCAACCGTATCAAATTAAAAAAAAATTCAAAAAACTCTTGGTTTCTACCTAGATTCTACTCTCACCTTCAAAAAACAAGTAAATTCGATGGCCTAGGCTACCGCTTACACTTGTAAGATAATTAGAGCAGCTAAGCCATTCCTTACACCTAATAACTGCATCACTCTAGCAAGAGCTCCGGTATTATCCAAATTGGATTATTGTAATGCCCTTTACGTAGGGAGCAACAAATACATCACTAATAAGATCCAGATCTTACAAAACAATGCTCCGAGAGCAGCTCTCAACATTCCTAAGAAAGCCCACATATCTGACTTCAGAAGATTCAACAATTGGCTCTCCATCAAAGAAAATCTTCCTTAAATCAGCCTCCCTGACTCAAATGCTTACACCTGGCCGCCCCACATAACCTCACTACTAGATTCTTGAGACAATCCACCAACCGCCCTTCTAGAACAGCCACTGCCAACCTACTTAGAGTTCCTAGATTCAAATGCATGAAGACGGGTGGTAGTAGCTTCCCGGTCAAAGCTGCTCAAAACTGGAATTCACTCCCACCCTCTCCAAGGGAAGACATGCCCTACCTACATTTCAGATCCAACCTAATCCACTGGATTAAGGAACAGGCCATCTGACTCACCACACTACTGTCCGCTACTTCTGTATATAACTTGCCTGATGCTTCCTGCGTCCATATGTTCATTTATATGATCATTTCTATCACTGTTTATCAATGTATTGTAATGTAATGCACAGCAATGTAACTTAATCTGAACAATCCTCTTTATGCTTTCTGTGCTTTAATACCCTTGGGTCTGGAGCGCGTTATAAACAAACAACCCGCGATGACAACAGAGAATATTGTACCAGCATCAGTAAATCATTTTAATATCACTATACAACATGATCCAGCACTATCTACAACCACAGTTGAAATTTTGAAAACTCCGGAACAGTCTATGAAGTTTTTGAACCACTAAAACGCAAAAAAGAAAAACAAATGACGTAATGTTGTAACAAAAAGAAAACAAGAAACAACCCTTAACGAGCAAAATAAATAAGAAATCAAAAATATGTACCGATTCCCTGACAATTCCACCAGGTCCTACCTCATCTAACAAAAACCGACTCAAAAGGGCAAGCTGAGCCATTAAATCAGACCCAAGGCGTACCCTTTAAATAAATCACCTACTCAATTATGCATGGAGCTGGCAATACCAGAAGCTGAAGATCTAATGAACTTTTCCACCTAATCCACAGCAATCTATAAGTAAACCACTGGGCTCGCATTTTGGAGAGTGATCACAATCCAACTCGCATTTTAGAGAGCGTTCACACTCCAATCATAAAAACCGATACATAAAAACATTGGCATCCCCGAGGAACATGACATTAACAATGAAAGACAAAGAGGAGATCCATTTCCTAATATAATACTAACCGCCTTCAAAATAATCCTTAAAATAAAATTAATTTAGTCACAAGGCATCTAATCTCTTTATTTTTCTAATAATCAAAAGATGGATACAGTAAAGATGACTGTGCCCTCCGAGACTTAAGGAAATATGGGACGTAAAAGAATTTAGAGCAACAAGGCTTTACACCATTAGCAAAACAACAAATTCCACAAGTCCAACAAGTCCAACAAGTATTTACATGTACTCTAACAGGATGCCTTCCTCAAAATCCACTGGTGCAGAACCCTTAATCATTAACTGTGAGGGCAACAGAGGACATCTTAAACTAGAAGTTTCAGTTAAAGACCCTCAACAACACTCACAAAAGACATGGTCCTGGCTTAAGAAAGCAATTAGTGACACTAATCATGGAAAAAATCATTACTGCCAAACAATTTCGTCCTCACACTTTGAAGATGACATCAACCAATCCTGAAGTTGGATCTGAGATGGAGTGACCATCGTGAACTTGTCCTTCCTGAGGCGCTTGTTCAAGCCTCTTAAGTCCAAGATGGGTCTCAGTCCTCTGTCCTTTTTGGGAAACAAAAAATATGGGGAGTACCATCCCTTGTTCCTCTCCGCTACAGGTACTGGTTCTATAGCACCTTTCTCCAGCAGAGTTAAGACTACCTGCTGTAGGAGCGCGTCTGGCAACTTCAGAGAACGTCTCCCTGGAGGATTGCTTTTAGGTTGCCTTAGAAAAGGAAGGCAGTAACCTTGGGCTATTATTTCTAGAGCCCAAACATCGAAGTAATGGCTCGCCATTCTTGCAGATGCTGCGACAGCCTGCCTCCCCACAGGTGTCTTGTGATGCAAGTCCTCAAAGTGGTTTGGTGGCGCTTGCTGCGGCCGCTGATGGTAAAGAGGCTGCAGCTGGGGCTGGCTTTGCACGTTTTCCTAGTCCACCACGAGTGGCCTTTTTCTGGCATCTTTGACTGGCCATTCCCCTCACCTTTCGATATGAGTAGTAGGAACGATAGGATCGTCCCCTCCAAGATTGTCCTGATGCACGAAAAGGCTGAGGATGCCTCATAGCAGTTCCTAAAGACTTGGCAGCCGCTTTTGAGGTCTGCAACCTCTCAAGGCTCTCGTCAGCCTTGTTGCCAAAAAGGTGAGACCATTCAAAGGGCATGTTCAGAAGACTGTTTTGCACGTCTGGTGCGAAACCAGACTTCTGTAACCACACAAATCTGCGCATTACTGTGCTAGTGCCCATGGACCTGCTCACACCATCTGCAGTGTCCAATCCAGACTGAAGGGATTCCTGCATGGCCTCCTTTCCATCTTTAACAATGGCTAGGAATCCTTCCCTTTCATCCCCTTCTGGTATGTGCTCCGCCGCCATTGCAATGCATTCCCACAGAGTGTACGAAAATAGTGCCAAGGCACATGTGGAGTTGGCCGATTTTAACGCCATACTCCCAGCTGAAAATACCTTGCGCGCCCAACCATCCACACGCTTGTCCCCTATCTGGAGCGATAGAAGGGTACGCCACCTTAGTTGAAGCTGTGGCTGCCTGGATCAACAGACTCTCGGGAGTAGGGTGCTTAGACAGCTGCGGTCGATACTGGAAGGGTGGTATTCTGAAGTAAGGAACTTATTCACCGGAGGAATACAGTCCGGGGTCTCCCATTTTTTGGCCACCCTATTTTGTAAGGCTACATGGAAGGGTAAGATCGGATCTTCGGTGGGACCATGATCCAATATATCGGTCAGATCCTCCTGGATGAACTGTGTTGGTGGTCTAGCCCATCCTAAGTATTCAACCACCTTTGTCATTAGTTGTCGGTATGAGGGACTGGCATGTTCCCCTGGTTCCGGCCTGCCAAAATCGGTTTCAGGTGAAGTATCAATTCCATTTGCATGATCAAGGTTTTCACCAAATCCTCATCCGGCTTTCCTCAAATCAGGCATTCTGGGACATTTGGGGTGCCATATTCCAGTCCAAAAGGAACATTCTCTTCATCAGACCTCTCCTGTTCTTAAAAAATTGTAGTTAAGGATTTGAAAAGATCTTTCCTTGGAAGAGGTTTAAAAACGTTTTCTGGGAGAGGTGGGAGAGGTGCATCAGTGGAACCTGAAGGCATTACAGCCTTTGCAGCCTTATCTTTTGCTGTTATTTTGACAGATTCTGGCTGAGCTGGAGCCTTTGGAATGTTTGGCGCTGAGGGCTTTGGGGTCAACGTCGACAAAGGCGTTGATGGCGCAACGAAATAGTGGTAGTCGACGGAGCTGGCTTTGAGGGCGTCGAGGCGCTCTTCGAAGACTTACCCTTCAAGGTGTGTCGGGTTCCAGGCGGCGTTGGTGACCTCGAACGGTCGACTCGAGCAGTCTTTCGCTCAGCATCCTGGAGGGTTCCCGATCCTTTCTCCTTCGATCACCCGGGCTCGAGGGCGCGCATGTGTCGGAACGGTAACGCTCCCGGCAGGCTTCCGAAGAAGGCGCGGACCGAGGCTTAGCCTTTTCAAACACCTCCATCATTTCTCTTCTTAATGCTTCCCATTCTTCAGAGGAAAAATGTTTTGTGGGGCATTTCATTCTTTTTGGGGTTTCGTCCGAGGACGAGGAGGAAGGGGACCGGTGGCGTCTTTACTTGGACTTTTTCATCGAAGACTAAGAGCGGTGTGAACCACTTTGGGACCGAGACCAACGCTTTTGTCTTTCGAGGAGATTTCTCCTCACGGGACCTCGACTCAATGCTACAGGCTTTTCTGTCGGGTTTTCGACCTACCTGCAGTTTTCCCTTCCTCTCTCGCAAGGCCTTCCCCATCATCGCCTGACACTTCGTACAGGCCTCCATGTCATGGCCTTCACCGAGACACCACAGACGTTCTCGGTGCGTGTCCGTGATGGACATTTTCAAACTGCATGATTTACACTTTTTGAATCCCGAATGCAGGGTCGTAGCCGGGGTCGATGACATATCGAATATCTTCAGTAACTGCGTCACAGAACTACTGAGGGTCTCCGAAGCAACACGTACTGCGGAAAAACGGAACTGAGGCCAACGGGCGACGCACGTGCTACTTGTATACCCGATGACTTCACCCTCGACGGAGGCCTCCGAGGGACCTTGACTCTACGACATCGACGCACGGCAACCTCTGCCGAGGAAAAACATTTTCAGAAGCCTCTGAAGCTAGATGGAATACATCTAAGATGAGGAATACGTTGGAGGACACAATCCATTCGAAATATTAATTCTTTAAGTATGCACAGAATGCAAGACTACCACCCCAAATTTAGTTTCTTGGCTAGTGGAAGAGTCCAAGCTATAAAACCTTGTAAAGGTGTTCAGACCATGGGGCAGCTGTGCAGAGGTCTTTTAATGGAACTCTCCTCTGAAAAGCTAACAAAGCTGCAATACCCCTGGTTGAATGATCCCTTAAGTGCTCTGGAGGGTCTTTACAAGTCAACTTGTAACATTCTACAACAGTTTATGACCTGTGTACCAGTCAAAGAATTGGTCAATTTGCCTTAATTTTGCCAGTCTGTTAAGGTAGAAAGGCGAGGCACGCCTTGGATCAAGTCTGTGCAGCCTTTCTTCCCCTTTCCCCGGATGAGGAGGAGGAGGGTAAAAGGAAGGCAAGGTTATTTTTTTGGTGATATGAAATTCCGAAACCACCTTGGGTAGGAAGTTAGGCATGACTTGTAAAACCACCTTGCCCTTGTGAAAGACAGTGTCAGGAGGCTTGCAGGATAAAGCCTGTAGCTCACTCACTCTCCGGGCAGATGTCATTGCTACCAAAAATACAGTTCTGAGAGTGGGCGCAAATGAAGGGGGTTCAAAAAGAGTACCCATTAGAAATGTTAAGACCAAATTTAGGTCCCAAGGAATTGGGGGGTGAACATTAGTTAGCCCCTTCAAAAATTGAATTACCAAGGGTATTTTAAAGTAAGAGGGTTCCTCAGCAGTGCGCTTGAAGATGGACAGCACTGCTAGGTCAGCTTTTATTGTTCCAACCTGGAGTCTCAGATTTGCTAAGTGCAAAAGGAAGGATAATACCATTGATGTATGTGAAGGGGTCAACATTCTTATCTCTACACCAGCTGCAGAACTTGTTCCAACGGTAGCGGTATCAAGATTTGGTTGCTGGCCGCCTGTCTGACAGCAAAACCTCCATTACTTCGTCCGGGAGGCCCCAATCTTTGTATCTCAGCCTGTCAGAAACCATGCGTGAAGACAGAGTCCTGATAGCTAGATGAGAACCTGACCCTCCTCTCGCGAGCGAAGATCCTCTTTGTGGAAGACGAATCGGAGAACAGATGGACATGCCTAGAAGGACTGGTAACCACGTTCTCCTGGCCCAATCCGGGGCTATTAGGATCAAGGTTTTCCTGAACCTCCTTATTACATGAGCAATGACGGGAACTTGAGGAAACGCATAGAGGAGTGGAAATTCTCAGTCCACACAAACGCATCCCCTAGAGCTCCTCCCGGGGGAATTCCATTGAGCAGAATAGTTTGCACTTCCTGTTGACACTGGTCGCGAACAGGTCCACTTGAGGGGTTTCCCAAAGGGGGAAGATCTCTTGAAGGACTTCCTGAGCTAGTTCCCACTCGTGGGAGACTGCTCTGCCTGCTCAGAGCGTCCGTCGTGTTCTTCACTCCAGCTAGGTGAACTGCCGACAGAGATTCCTTCTTCAATTGCCCAGAACCAGAGCTGCATTGCCTCTCTGCACAGTGGTAGTGACCCTACACCACCTCTCTTGTTGAGGTAGGAACAAGTTACTTACCTGTAACTGTTCTCCAGCATGGGACTGGCATGGATTCACATGCTCACGAATATTCCCCATCGTGAGGCTGGGAATCCTCGGTAAAGAAAAAAATCTGTTTCGTTTCTGAACTGTCTTTCTCCTAATAACCAATCACTGGTCTCTGGGTCATACTGCCCCCAGCCAATGACTGCCCTCTCCCTAAGCCCCGCCCCTGGCAGCCATCCTCAGATTTGGTAGCACGTAAAGTGGCAGTATGACCAAGTGAAGAGCCGCAGAGGTGTAGGAGGGAGGGTTTGCATGTGAATCCATGCCAGACCCATGCTGGAGAACAGTTACAGGTAAGTAACTTGTTCCTTCTCCAGCATGGGGTCTGGCATTGATTTGCATGCTCATGAATATATGAATACATAGCAGTACACACATGCACAACCACAGGAGGTGGCAAAGGCTCAACATTAAGCATTACATCAAACTCAACATTAAGCAACTCTTAACTCCTCACCAGGCCCACCTTCAGGCGAACAGGTTGCGCAGCACTGCTTGGCTGACTCTGGACTCCTCCCTGGAATCCCGGTCGAAGCAGTAGAATCTTGTGAAGGTTTGGTCGACCTCCACGTAGTAGCCCTGCAGATGTCCAGCAGGGGCACACCAGACAAGAACGCGTGGTAGCAGCGATCGCGCTGGTCGAAGGGGCTCTCGGACGGCCGGGCAACGGTCGGTTTGCCTACCGGGGACAGTGCATGATGCAGCCAGAGAGCCAGCTGGAAATGGAAACCTTCGAGAGGGCCTTCCCTTGGTTCACAGGTCCAAAGTTCACAAACAGCTGTGATGTCTTCCGAAAACTCTTTGTTCGGTCCACGTAGAATTTCAGCGCTCTAGTTACATCCAGCGAGTGCAAAGTCCTCTCGGCCAGCGACGAAGGAGACGGGAAGAAAACTGGCAACACCAAGGGCTCGTTGAGGTGGAAGTCTGACGGCACCTTGGGCATGAAGGAGGGGTGCGTCCTCAGCACCACCCTTGTATCGTGAAATGTCAAGTATGGAGGCTTGCAGGATAGGGCCTGAATCTCTCCCACGCGACGTGCGGAGGTGATGGCCACAAGGAACGCTGTCTTCCACGACAAACTTCAACGGAGCCAAATGCAAAGGCTCGAATGGCGGCCCCATGAGCCTGGTCAGCACCACGCTGAAGCCGGTGGGAACGATAGGAACAGTCCTTTCGACGAGGATCATCCTGCACCGGGACCTCTTGAGCTGGTTGACGAGTCGCAGTAGCAACGGCGGGAACGCATGCCGGAACAGGCCGTCCCAGGGGAACGAGAAAGCATCGCCCATGCTCCTCGGCTGGGGAAACCTGCTGGCGAACCTCTGGCACTTGGAGTTCGTCGCTGTCGTGAACAGGTCGATTTGGGGTTTGCCCTGTCGTTGAGTCGATCCACTTGATCCTGACGCAGTTCCCACTCGTGGCATCAGCGCAGCTCCCTGATGAGCGAGTCGGCTATGGTGTTTTTTATCCCCGCCAGATGAAAGGGCACCAGAAACATCCCCTGGGCAACGGCCCAGTGCCACAGATCCTGGGCTTCCTTGAACAGGGCTGGGGATCTTGTTCCTCCCTGCTTCCGGATGTAGAACATTGTGGTGGTGTTGTCGGTGAAGATCCTCACCACCTGGCCCTTGAGGGATGGGAGAAACGACCCGAGGGCCCAGAACACTACTCGGAGCTCCAGTATGTTGATGTGGAGCATCTTCTCCTCCGAGAGCCAAAGGCCTCTCACGTGAAGATCTCCTGGGTGCGCTCCCCACCCTTCCAGGGAGGCATCCGTCATCACCGTCACCTGGTGTGACGGGGTCTGAAAGTCTGTGCCCGCCGCAAGATGCGCGGGGGTGCCCCACCACCGAATTGCTTGGCGGACTACCTTGTTGAGCGAGATCTTGTCCTCGAAGCTGCCCGTCGCTTGCATTCAACGGGCGTAGAGGAACTCCTGTAGAGGGCGCATCCGAAGCCTGCACAGGCGCACCAGGTGGATGCATGAAGACAGCATCCCGAGAAGGGACTTGATGGACCTCACCCTGGCCACCTCTGTGGCCAGCAGACGCTGCACCTTGCCCAGGATGGCCTCCGTCCTTTCCTCCAACAGCAAGGCCAGTCGCACCACTGCATCGAGCCTGGCTCCCAGAAACAGTGCGACCTGCGACGGAACCAGGTGGGATTTGGGGAAGTTGATGGAGAATCTCAGGTCCGTGAGCAGCCGGACGGTCTTCGCTATTTGTTCAACAGCGAGTTCCCTTGTTCTTGCTCGGATGAGCCAATCGTCCAGGTAGGGGTAGACGTGGGTCCCCTGCAGGCACAGCCGCGCCTTCACTGGTGCTAGGCACTTGGTGAATACCCTGGGCGCAGACTTCAATCCGAATGCGAGGGCCTTGAATTGGTAGTGCCGTCCTTGAACCATGAACCGGAAAAACTTTTGGTGTCCTTTGAGGATGGAGATGTGAAAGTACACATCCTCCAAATCCAATGACGATAGGAAGTCGCCTTCCTCCAGCTGGCCCAGCTCTGTGACCTGATGTACTTGTTTAGTCGACGCAGGTCCAGGATGAGGCGCCATCCTCCTGTCTTCTTTCTGACGAGGAAGTATCTTGAGTATACTCCGGAGCCTCTTTGGGACGAGCTCGATGGCTCCTTTCTTGAGCATCGCCCTTACCTCTAACAGCAGTTAAGGGTTGTGATTTTCCTTCCTGGCCACGGGAGAAATTCGGGGGCACTTCTTTAGAAATTCCAGAGCGTGCCCGTGGGCCAGGGCATCCAGCACCCAACGGTCAGTGGAGATGGACTCCCACACGCTGACTAACTTCGTCAGCCGGCCTCCCACCGGGGTGCTTCGGTGGGGGCCCGACGCAACAGCCGGTTCAGTCTTGCTTGGCAGCTGTCTTGCCGCCTTGGCCGCCCGGACGACGACGGCGAGATCCACCCGACTTGCCTCGTCTCCTGTAAGCTTCTTGCGACGAGGAGCGGGCCGCTTGACGGTATGTCGAGGAGCCGCAGCTGAAACCTTTTTGTAGGCACCTTGTTTGCCTCCGGAGTTCCGAAGGGGCGGCTGTCGTTGCTGCAGAACTCCCAAGACCAGAGCCGTCTCCGTGTTGGTTTTGAGGGCCTGGAGTGACTCATCCACTGTTTTCCCAAACAGATTGTTCCCGTCGAAGGGCATGTCCAAAACTTTGGCCCGTTCTTTTTTTCGGAAATCCGTCGCCTTGAGCCACCCCCGCCGTCGAAGGCAAACACTGTTGCCCAACTGGCAGAAACCGGTGTCGGCAATGTCCATGGCCACCGTTATGGCGTGGTCCGAAGCCACCTCACCTTCATGCAGGATCGCCAGTGCCTCTGCCCTCTTGTCGGAAGTCCAAGAGGGGAGCGATCTTGTACCACAACTCCCTGTCGTAGCGGACCACAATCGCTAGGGCTTTGGCAGCCTTAATCGTCGTCACTGCAGACGAGATGATTCGCCGTCCCATGGCATCCAGTTTCTTTCCCTCGCCGTCCGGCGAGGAAGTTCAAGCCGATGCCCCCCACCCTAGCTTTCTTCTTGGCCGCTGCTGAGACGACCGAATCCGGGGATGGCAGTGCCCTAAGGCACAACGGGGCATCGTCGGGAACCCGGTACTGCTTCTCGTACCGGTCCCTCTTGGCAGGCGTCGTGGACGGGTTCCTCGTCCTCGTCCCAGATGTCATCCAGCAACGGCACCACGAGGACCGTCTTCCTCTTGGCCTCGCGCCGTTGGTAGAGGAAGACTTCCATCTCTTCGGGGCATAGCTGAAAAAGCTCGGACACCCTGGCAATCATGGCGTGGAAGGAGCCAATTTCGTCGGGCAGGGACGCCCGAGGAATCGGAGACGGGAGGTCAGTCCTGTCGTCACCGCCGTCGTCATCCGTCCCCTTCGTGGCCGTGTCTGTTCCCATGTCATCCCTCGGGACCGGGGAAAGCGACAAAGGCTGAGAAGGCTGTGAGGGTTGAAAGAGCGCTGGATGAATTCTCCTCCTCTTGTTTGGAGGGCTTCCCGACGGACCCGGTTCAGCTGGGTCGTCCGTCGGAGGTAGGGGCAGGCTAGTCCTTATCTCCGTGCATAAGGCTTGGATTGCCGTCAAAATGGCCACCGAGTTGTCCTGCGGCTCAGGCTGCAACGGGCGTGATGGTTGCTCCTCCTCCACAGGAGCCTCGTCGCCACCCTCGCTCGTCGTCCCCCTCGTCGGGATTCCTCCCGTGGGACCGGGCCTCTTCCAAATTCTTGTTGAGTCCCCTCTTCGACTTCATCTTGTTCCTCGGAGGTTGTGTCCGCAACGGCCACCGGCACCCCCCCTCTTTCCACCGGGGTCTTCACGGGGGTCTTCTCGATGGGCTTAAAAGAGGATTCCCTCTGCGGAGGCAGGGAATCTCTGGGCCCCGAGGTTGCCTCCACTGGGGTAGCCTGCAGAGGCTTCGCCAGGGCCGCAGCGACTCCCTCAATTGAGGCCTTGGCCGGGATCAAGGACTTCACCACCTTGGGTGCGCTTGAGGCCTTCACCTTAGGGGGAGGGTCACCGTCTCGTTCCCCTTCGGCCGGTTCCTTCAAGATCGACCAGGGCCTCTCCAGAAGCTTATCCGGGTTCTCGTATTTTCTCTTCCCCAAGCCAGAGCGTTGGCTTGTGGTTGATGGCGTCGGTGATGGTGCGCCCTCCCTGGCAGCCGAGGAGCCTGACCGTTCGGCGCTCCCAGTGCCCACGGACTCGTGGTGCTTTGCCTTCTGTTGGGCCCCCGTCGACGGGGCGCCCTCACAGGACTTAGAAGACCGCTATGACTTCTTCTCACCTGCTAAGCTCTTGCCTTCCAGCCAGTTGGAGACACGGGTCCGACGATCCCTCATAGTCCGATCCGACATGTTCATGGAAAACACACAGTCCTTCTCCATGTGCGTTTTGTCCTTGTGGAGGCAGTATAGGCATTTCGAATGCTCGTCGTCCTTGAACACATTCTCTAGGTTGCATCCAGGGCAGATCCTTAACAGTTTGCCGGGAGTCGAGCTTCCCTTCTCCTGGGCCATGTTCCTCTCGTCCGCGAGGTAGGCCTCAGAAAACTTCTGGAAACCTCCAAGAAGCGTAACTCGACGAAAACTTCACCCTTGAGGGGCGTAGAAAAATCCAAAACGGGTCCCCGTTGATCGGAAGTAGAAACGGTGGAGCTTGAGGCTCGATTAACCGAAAAAAATGAGATGAATCTCTTTGAAAAAGCGCAAAACGCAGTAAAAGCTCGAGAGCTATAGCACGAGGACTCCCAACACTTGAACATGCAGTAAAAATCTGAGGATGGCTGCCAGGGGCGGGGCTTAGGGAGAGGGCAGTCATTGGCTGGGGGCAGTATAACCCAGAGACCAGTGATTGGTTACTACTAAGAAAGACAGATCAGAAAAGAAACTGATACTGATTTTTTCTTTACCAATGATTCCCAGCCTGACAGGGAATATTCATAAGCATGTGAATCCATGCCAGACCCCATGCTGGAGAAGTACATGGCCACTGTGTTGTCCGTCATTATCAAGACATGCTTTCCCCGTACAGATGGCAGGAACGCCTTTAGCACTAGTCTGATTGTCCTCAGCTCTAAGAAGTTGATATGTAGTTTGGACTCCAATGGAGACCGACGACTGCTGATGGTCAAGTCGTTGGTATGGACTCCCCACCCTGTGAGTGAGGCATTCATCACTACTGTTATCTCGAGCCATGGTTGCCAAAAAGGTTCTCCTTTCAAGTTGTTTTCCCGACAGGGGCACCACTGAAGATCCAGTGAGACTGTCTGGGATTTGTAGGAGATCTGATATCCTTCCTGTGAATTGTGATCACTGAGTCCTGAGAGCCCACTGGAGAGATCTCATTCTCAGGCGAGCCTCTGGCACCAGGAAAATGCAGGATGCCATGAGAGACCGAGCAACCTCAAAGTCGAAGGCTGGGAGATGTTGGGCATTCTGGTATTTTGTCACCATCTGTAGAATGTCTTGGGCCCTCACCTCTGGTGGCAAGGCTTTTCCCAGGGATGCATCCAGGACTGCTCCAATAAATTGGAGTCTTTGTGATGGTATCATGTGGGACTTCTTGAAGTTGAGGGAGAAGCCCAGCCTGTGGAGCGAGTGGCAGGTATAGTCTAGATGTTCTAGGGCCTGTTCCAGGGAACTGGCCTTGATCAACCAATCGTCCAGGTAGGGGTAGACGTGAATCCCCCCCTGCCCCGAGACTGGCTGCCACAACCGCCATTAGCTTGGTGAAAACCCTTGGGCGGAGGTTAGCCCAAATGGCAGAACCCGAAACGGATAGTGAGAGTTGCCAATGGCGAACCTCAGGTACTCTGTGCTTTTGATGGCTTGGCACATCAAAGTAAGCACCCTGAAGGTCTAAAGATACCAACCAATCCTGAAGCTGGAGGGCCTGAAGGATACGAGAAAGTGTAACCATCTTGAACTTGTCATTCCTGAGGAATTTGTTCAATTCTCATAAGTCCAAGATGGGTCTCATTCCTCTGTACTTTTTTGGAATTGGAAAATAGGGGGAGTACCAACCCTTGTTCCTTTCTGCTATAGGTACCGGTTCTATGGCACCTTTCTCTTGCAGGTCTATAATTTCCTGCATAAGGAGCAGGTCTGAAAACTTCAAAGAGTTGTTCTCCGGTGGATAACTGAGGTGTGCGCAGAAAAGGCAGGCAGTAACCCTGGGCAATCGTCTCCAGTGCCCAAGCATCTGAAGTAATAGCCTGTCATTCTGTCAGATGATGAATTCAAATGCCTCCTACTGCTGTCTTGGGATATAAGACCTCAGAGGTTTTGAGGCTGAGGGTAAGGTAGCCGCTGCTGCTGCGGCTTTAGTAACGTTGCCGCGTCCACAACAGGTAATTAGTCTCTGGCCTCTTTGAGCTGGCTGTCCTCTGCCTTTTCCGAATGCGGAATAATAGCGAAAGGACCAGCCCCTCCATGGCACACCTGTGGGGCAGTTCGGAATTTGTCTTATTGCAGCTCCAAGGGATTTGTCCACCGCCTTGGAAGTTTGCAAGTTGTCCAAACTGTCATCAGCTTTCGTACCAAATATAGGTGAGTGCCGTCAAACGGCATATTCAGAAGTCTGGAGTGTACGTCCGGAGCAAATCCAGACTTCAGAATCCACGCAAATCTGTGGTTTGTCATACTACCCGCCATGGCTCTGCTGATGCTATCAAAAGAGTTGAGACCGATCTGGAGGGACTTGCATATAGTGTCCTTTCCGTCCTTGATAATGGTTCAAGAAACCGTCTCTCTCCTCCCCTTCAGGGAGACTGTCAGGGACCATTGAAACACTCCCAAAGGGTTTGGCTAAATCTTGCCAGCGTGCATGTGGTATCAGACTTTAGGGCCATGCTGCATGCCGAGAAAACTTTCTTGGCAACGGCATAAAACTTTATCATCACGATGCTGTGGGATTGTAGGGTATGCAGTCTGTTTACCTGACAAAGTTGCAGCTTGAACAGCTAAGCTTTCTGTGGTCGGGTGTTTTGACAAGTTTTTGCTGTCAGTCTTTTGCCGACTGCAGGAATCACTTCTGGCGTTTCCTAGTTTGTAGATACTTTCTTTTGTAAGGCCTTGTGAAAGGGGACGATAGGATCTTCTTGAGGTCCCTTATCAAGTATGTTGGTGAGGTCATCTTGCTCGTATACAGGTGTGGGCCTAGACCACCCCATATATTCCATCACCCTGTTCATAAGTGTCCTGTAATTACCGTCTGCGTGATCCCCCGTTTCAGGTTTATTGAAATCAATCTCTGTGGCAGTATCAATCCCGATTGCTTCATGTAAAGATTCTTGCAGGTCTTTAAATCTGGCCTCTTCTAAGACTAATTCTTCGGGTATGGAAGGCCGCATACACTGCAGACCGAAGGGTCTTCAGAATCCTCCCCTTCCTCATAAATTGAGGATAAGGTTTGAAAGTAATCTGAGCGGAGTAGAGGTATGTAGCTCCTTTCCAATGAAGATGGAGCATCAGCAGTCACTATAGACGGAGAAATAGGTGGAATCGTCAACATGGACGTCATTGGCCTCAATGGATTCGTGATTGGCTTCGAGGTCGTCGGCAGAATCGACTGACATCGACGTCTTCGATGAAGTTGTCGAGGGTATGAAACTGACTGGCGTGGAGAGGGTCAACGTTCTAGGAGTGGATGGCCTCTCCTTCGACGAGGTGCTGAGGACGTCGATGACGCAGTCTTTGGCTTATGACTCGACAGTGACAACGTCTTGTGCGTCACAGAGGCTTTATCTCGACTCAAAGATTTTCCATGCTCTCGAGGAGTTTGTTTTGCCGAGCTGGAAGACCCACGGCTTTTCTGTTACCAGGTTTTTCTCCTGGGGTATTGCTTCTAGGTGTATGAGGGGGGCAAGGCCGCGTTCTCAAACACCTTTAGCATTCTTTTATGAAAATCCTCCCACTGAGCCAGGGAACTGTGCTTAGTGGGACATGTAACTCTCTGGTGAACTGGAGGATGAAGTGGAAGGCGATCTATGATGCCTTTTCTTACTATGCCTCGAAGCGGATGATTGGTGCGATCCGCCCCAAGATCGCAAACGAGAGAATTTCTTACGACGAGGAGACAATGGTCTCGACTCGTCTGAGGTACGTTTAGACGGGGTAATGATTTTTGGGTCTTACCTCTATCCAATTTCCCTCTGCGCTCTCTTAAGGCTTTCGACGTGTCAGCTAAACACTCTTCACATTCCGAACATGGATGCTCTGTCCCAAGTCACCACACATGCAGATGCTATGTGAGTCTGTCAAGGACATCTTTGCCCCACAATCTCAGCATTTCTTAAAGCCAGATCGGGCATAGATGAAGTCGATGACTAGGCCATCTCAATCGAAGGATTGAAGGATTTTAGACAAAAAAAACACTCAGATTTTCAATTTCTTCACAGAACCGAGCGTTATGTTCCCGAAGCCCATGAAGCACAGAAAAACGAACTGAGCAACAGACGCTGCCCGCGACTACTTATACCCGTGATGATGCCGCGACGGAAGCCTCTGAGGGACATCGACTCGACAAGCATTGAAGTGCAGCGCCCTCTACTGAAAAAAAAAAATCACAACCAGCAAGCTGGCTATGGGAATATCAAAGATAAGGAATACGTGGGAGGACACAATCCATTCAAAATAGGAATTTAATGTTGCTGTTGGCTGCATGATATGCAGACTACATTTTACTCAACCGACTATGCAAATTTTACTGTAATTCAAAATGACTACCATGTTGCTATTTAACATGTTTATCAACTTTATTTAATTTTAAACCACAATAAACATATTGAAACATACAAGTGAGAGCCAACAAAAACAACAATGTACATAACATATTCCTTAAAAAGGTAAAAACATTCAATTTTAATCACTCATCTAAAATCCCACCACCACACTCCAGCTACAAACATTTGAAACCACAAACACATACACACAACAGAACACATCAACCACCACCCAATCTCTGAATTCTTACCATTTCCAAAAACTAACCCTACACCTTATCCAAATAAATTATTAAAAGATTCCCATTTCTCATAGTATTCAATCTCCCGATGAAGTCGAGATGCTCAAGACCTCTCATAACTTGAGTGTACGCATGTCTACTAACCAACTATCCGAATGTGGTTTCTTCCTTGATTTCCACACTTTCATAATATGCTTTATCGCCATTAACAATGCCCTGTCAATCCAATCAGATGCATCAAAAATATCCACACTTCTACCTTAAGCTGAGAGGAAGATTACAGACGTGAACGTTCGAGGAAATAACCTGCCCACCACCAGATCTACTCTATCAAATACATCTTTCCAGTAGTTCAGTACCCCATCACACTCCCAGAGCATATGCAAAGAAGTCCCTCTTGAACAGTTGCATCCCCAACACAAATCCGTATCCGCCAAACCCCTCTCTTTCATTGTCACTGGTGTTCAAGAAATACGACTTAAGATTGGTTGGTGAATGCATCTCAAATTCAAATCCATTTTGGCTCTCACTGCCACCTTCCAGGCACCATCCCACACACTCACAGACAAATCACTTCCCAACTCGGTCACCCACTTCATTCGCAACTTCTCTCAAGAAACCTGCATGCATTCCTGCATAGGCATCAATTTGATATAACTTGGATTTGAAAGGTTATTTACAACCAAAACAAAGCAAAACAAATATGTGTCTTCTCTATTGAATAGCAGGTTCAAAATCTCATGGGAGAATTTGTTTCCATGAATCCAAGTGAATATGGACATGTCAGCGGCCATGGCCATGCTCGCACTGTCAATGTGACGCACTGATGTCTCCAACAGAGGCGACCAGAATTGAATGCTTGGGGTCTCTGGCAGAAGGTATGCCTAGAAGTCAGCGGCTAAGAGCGTGTCTACCTTGGCCTGTCTGAAGTGTAGCAAAGCGTTTGAGTAAACATTGCAGCCGTAAGAATCTAGTAGCTTATCCTCTTTGTTGAGTAATGTCGCTGAGGAGGCCCAGGTGCTGGAAGCAGATTGGTTCATGTAAATGGAGGCTGAAGTTACTACAGCGGCTGCCGATGTTATGAGACACAGCTTCTAGGAGGAAAGAGGTCTGTAGTGGGCATAGCCTTAGGTTGCATAGAATTGTGTCTGCCATATTCTACATGCCTTAGCCAAAACTTACTTTTGAATTTGCAATCTAGACCTACCAGATGATTGCAGGACCAGTAGGAACACCCAAGAATTCTGTTAGACCAAGCATCAGATCAAGGAAGTCCTTCATGAAGTGAGGCATGTCGTCCTCTGCTTCACTTGAGTCTTTACCCAGCATTTGAAATGCAAAAGAAATGTCCCTTTAAATTTACAGCATGCAAGGACATGTTCGTCCAGGCGGACTGTCCACAGGCCTTGACGCCACTCCTGTACCCACTCGTTGGCTACTAACCCTAGGTTAACCTGTTTTGTGGGGGACAGAGAAGGGGGGCATATGGAGGTAAGGGGACTATGGACTAGGTGCAGAGTAGTCATTACAGTGAGTAACTATTTTTCTACTACGTCCCATTCACTTTCCTCCATACTGATGAGATTTCATAGCAGGAGAAACTCAAGGATGGAGGAAGACTGCCTGATTAGCAGCAAATAACTTCTGCAGAACTGCCTGGCCGAACATGGAGCTGGTACCATCCAAGAGCTGGTATCGAGACTATGCTTGCAGAAACCTGTACATAGAATTTGACAGCCATCTAACATCAAGGCAAAGTAGCACAGAGCGTCTGCTAGTGACTGAGGGTACAGATGTTGTAAGCATCACTTCATCATTAGCAGTTAAGGAGGAAACTACCTTCAAGACAAAAGACATATTGGTTCAGAGGACAACCTTGTCCTTACGAAAAAGGTACAAGGCTGAAAATGCTGGCATCTCTCTTACCATTCTTGCAGAAGTGAGGCCCACTACAGGGCTCGAAATGAAGTTTGGATAAGCAGGAGCTACAAGCAGCTACTGGTTATTCGGCAGTCACCAGGAGCTACCACTGGGTAATGAGGAGCTAGTACATAGCGTTACACAAATCTAACTTTCACATGAAATGCAAATGAAAACCTATAATTGGATCCATTATTTATAAACCTTAGGGTTTAAATTTCATATAGATGTTTATTTGTAGAATTACCAAAATGCAGAGTTAAATTCACATAGTTGCGTTTGTTTTGCATCCGTTGGTCTGGGGAGCCAAAAGTATGGCGGAGAGGACCTCTATTCAGTTCCCACTCGTAGCTGGTCGCTATCTGCCGGCTGAGTGAGTCTGCAGACACATTGAGGTGACCCGGAATGTGAACCGCCAGTAGCGAAATGCTGTGCTGGATGGCCCATTCCCAAATCTGAATGGAGAGATCTACAAGAGGCGGTGACTTGGTACCACTGTGCTTGCTGATATAAAACATTGCCACTGAGTTGTCCATGTGCATGCGGACCACCCTGTTCGTGATGGACAGTTGAAAAGCTTTTAGCACCAGAAATACAGCCATGAGTTCCAAATAATGTACATCAAACTGCCTGTCCTGCAGTGTCCATAGATCGAAAACCTGGAGATGATCCAGCGTCGTACCCCTACCCAGAAGGGAGGAGTCTCTGGTAATCGTCACTTGGGGACAGGGCTCCTGAATGGAGGCCCCCACAGAAAAATTGTTGGTCGAAGACCACCATAGCAGATCCGTCGTCATGCAGGATGGAACAAGGATCATCTTGGAATCTGTGTCAAAAGCCTGACACCAAGCGCTCCAAAGAGTCAGCTGAGTGCGCCTCATCTTCAGATGTGCAAGAGGAAGAGCAGGTACGCACAAAGCCATGAGGCCCAGAAGTCTTTGAAACCACCAAGCCTACATTTGCGCTGACTGGAGGAAGAGCTGACACCTGGCGGATAGATCCGCAATCCTGTCCGCCGTTAGGTACACCCTGGAAACAATCGTATTCCAACAGAAACCCAGGAAAATCAGGTTGAGAGACCGTCATGGAACATTTCCGCCAGTTCACTGAGAACCCAAGATGGAACAGGAGCTGGAGGAGAGACTGGAGATTGCTCAAAGCCTTCTGTGGACAAGGGCTGCGCAGCAGCAAGTCGTCCACATAGGGATATGCATGAACACCCTTTAGCCGAAGGAAAGCTGCAATGACAGACATCTTCGTAAAGACACACAGTGCTGAGCTCAGACAAAACGGGAGCACACAACTGGAAATGTTCTACTCCCAGGGAGAAGCGCAGATACTTCCGATGCGGTCTCCATATCAGGATGTGCATATAAGCATCCTGAAGGTCCACTACACTGAGCCAGTCACCCTTTCGAAGAGAGGACTTTATTTGGCAGGGCGTGATCACCTTGAATTTCTCTTGGGGAAGAGAAAGATTGAACTGGGAAAGATAGAGGATAGTGCGCAGGCCAGCCTGGTTGGGTTTGGGCACGGAACAGACAAGTGTAGAAGCCCTCCCCTTGCTCCCCAAAGTGAACAGGTTCCACCGCTCTGAGGTCCAGAAGTTTCTGTACCTCAGCTTTGAGGTAGGGCGTCCCGAACTGTTGGAAGGGAGGGTTGAAAGGATGTAGGGGCAAGTGACAACCCATCCGAGCGATGGACAAAATTCACCGTCTTCAGGGATGGTCTGCCACGCCTCCAGATAAGACGAGATTCGTCCTCCCACCAGAGCCTCGTGCGACCAACAAATACCATTTTGCCGATTTGTCGGCACAAAGCCTACCTGTCCCTGGAGAAGAGGCTGATGGCCAAGAAAAAAAACCGACCTTGCCGTTGCTGCTTTTGGCGAGCACCGCCAGCAGGTGCATCAGTCTGGTGCGCATGACGATCCTGAAACCCCCCTGAACCCAGAGAAGGACCAAGTCTGGGACCCCGACCTCTGAGTATATGGGGCCTTCGCTGGAGCTTTCGCCAATACCAATAAAGATTTGGCAGTTTGGGGACTCGCTTTGGTCTTTGTGAGCTCCTCATCGATAGAAGAATTAAACAATTCCTGGCCGTCAATCCCAGACCCTCCAGGATAGACGGAGGACTAGGCGACCAAGGAACCGGAGCCAGAAAAAAGGAAACGGGAACAAAAATAAAATTCCCAGTGATGCTAGTGCGTCCAGCCCCGACTGCGAGGAGAAAAGGACCGAAGGGCGATGCGCGGCCGGAGCTCAGTATGGCGGGGTCACAGCCACGTGCGGTACCCCACGTAAAAAATAGGACATACATTTTAATTTTTTATGCTTTGACAAAAGTGCTCATGTTCCGTCCCGAGGGACGGAATGTCCCACAAGTATGGAGGAAAGGGGACGGGACGTAGGAGTATAGCCTCGAGCTCCAGATTATTGATATGCTGTGTTTTTTCTCGACTTCACCACAGACGGTGGATTGTCAACACCTTTAGCGTGGCTCCCGAACCGCTGAGGGAGGAGTTTGTAGTGATCCACTCTTTGCAGGTAATCTATCGGAAGGGAACCCATTGAGTTCTGGTGATCGGACCACAACCAACAACGTCATAACCGGAATACGCTGGGACTGCCTGGCCATGGATTGATTCCATGCACTGGCTAAATGCAGCTTCACTCATCTTCAAAACTGGCATGTGGAATGCATAGAACACAAATGCGCCATTAGGCCCAGAAGCCACTGGTACCACTGGGCCATCAGGGCCTTTTTTTGTTCGAAAGAGCACAATTGTCAGGTTTATTTCAGATGTGCTGCAGCAATGGGAATATTGTAGTCCCATGCGCACCACAGGAACGTCTGAGTCGGGGTGAAAGAAGATTTGTCAAAGTTGAATGAAAATCCCAAGCTGAACAAGGTATTCACCAGCAAGTGGAAACCTGCAAGGACCTCCTGAGCCGAACCTGCTCTCACCAACCAATTATCCAGGTAGGGAAATAGATGAATCGCCCTGCAATGAAGAGCAATGGTCACTACATTCATAAGCTTGGTGAATACTCCCGGAACTGCGTTGAGTCCAAAGGGCAGATCCCAGTATTGATAGTGGTGCCAGTCGACTGAAAACCTGACGAATTTCCATTCGGGCACCCAGATTGTTACAGATGGGTGTCCAAGGTCTAGTGTACAGAACCATCGATCTGAACAGATCCAAGCATTTTCGCTGGAGTGATAATGAATCTTTTGTTTGGGAGATAGAGGTTGAAGGTGGAGAGGTCCAAAATTGCCAGCAGGTCTGCCTGGTTTTTCTTGGGCATCACAGTATCTCAGCCTAATAATCTGGAATAGTCAATTAAGTTTGAAATGGTGTGGAGTATTGCATGTGGCATTTGAACACCTGCTACATTGTAAGCTTGACAAACAATTGTCCTATTGTCAATGCATTGATCAATCCAGATTATTAGGATGGAGATGATTTGGAATCTTGCACGTAGCACTTTTTGAATTTCCAATGTGGGTCGGTCATGTTCATTTACAACCAATTAAATGTCTTATGTTCACACTGATTTGGTATCTTGACTGTGTATGCATTAACAAGCTAGGAAGATCTTTGGTATTTAGTTAGGGACTTACATTAGATGTAGTCTCTTGCTTCTTTTTTGAACAGCAGGATACACATTTTTTATTACGCAGTTCTTACCCCCTAACTGCAGTAGGGGCTATTGTGAAGTGTGCACTTCAATTCTTTGCATTTACATGAGTTGTGAATGTATATATATATTTTTTATCATGTATTGTGATTTAATTATTTCATGTTCTTTGATATATGATTAATAAAATATGCAATTTTTATATCTTCCTTGACCTGGCTTATCCCCTCCGCGGTTCCCTTAACTGAAGTCGAATTTATCCATTGTTTGATTAAGGTATTTGTTCTATGTGACCCACCCTCTTCGATTTGTTTATTTGGTGCCAGAATATGGGGCAAAGCGCCTTCATTAGGCATTTAAAATAGTCTTCCATTGCCGTGGACCTAGTCAAGGTCTAGAATCTATTGAAGAACCCTGTCTTTATGAACCTGTGAAGGCCCTGTAGCAGAGAACAATGCTATGAGACTGTTGACATGACCAACAGGGGTGTTGTCAGCCGTGTAGTAGGAGGTGCTAACACCCAATATGGTTGACAGTGTTGCTTATCCTACAAAGACGATGGAGCAGAGGAGCAGAAGAGATCTGCTATGCTCCACTGTAACTTATTCGAGTTAGTCTTCAGAACAAATTCATCACATAGGACCGTGGGATACAAGGAGATCAGTGACTCTTGACCCCCAAATGGGGGATCTGGCAGCCACCTCACGGCTAAACGGGGCTAGTGACCATGTTTCTGTGTCACATGCCTTTTGCCCAGCCTAGGAGTAGTTATGGAGAGGTCTTTGGTTGAAAGCTTGGAGCGTTCTTTGACTTCCATTTCTTTGGGTTCTGCCATTTTTGTCTTCTCAGCATCGACATGGCTTTCAGCAATGTTGTGCTTTTCTGCGCTGCCTTGGGATTGTGCGTCACTAAGGATGCTTGCAGCCTGTGTGGATCCCGCTGTAATAGGACTTCGTGGACCCTTGGGTAATAACCCAGTAATAGGAACTTGCTGTGTGTCTAATAGTTGCCCATGAGGTACTGAAGTACCCTCAGTTACTAGGTCACTTAACTCGGGTCTCCTTGTACCATAATCTGGTTAGCAGCCCTGGCCAGGCCGCAGCACATGGGTCTGTAAAATCATTAAAGGCCTCAGGGACCACTACCGGTGAGTCTTGAAAGATCAGACAGACCCTTCTGGACCGAGACAGTCCCAGCGAAGGAATCACCTCAGCAGAATTCCTGGAAAAGAATACGGCTCATCTGTAGCACTAAACGACAATAAGCGGCAAAGTCCATGACATGCAGAGGAGACCCGGTGGAAGGACCTCTTCAGCGATTCAGCAGACATTTTAGTGCCTGTAAACCCAACGTGCCGCAAGAAATACAAACGTCCCACTGGTATGTGGGCCCAGAGCACCTCGGACAGAGGCTATGGGTGTTGGAAGACGTAAAGTTATCACCAGCATACATAGTGGTATGACGATGAGGTGTGGGGTGACCGCGTAATAATTAAAAACAACAAAGTAAAGTAAGCAACATGAAAGCAGCAAGAGCAAAGGTAGACGGGCCCGAGATGGCTATGGCACACCGGGCACGCCGATGCATGATGGAAATTTAAAGGTTAAGTTATTTTGCAGTTAAAAAAAGGCTCTGTCCCATCCCATTGGACGGACAGTATGGAGGAAAGGGGGCAGGACATAGGCGTGTGTAGTAGTAGCTGGTGCTAGCGTGGTTGGTGAATTAGGCATAGACTCTATAAGAAGAAGTGCCAACAGCTTTAGTATGAGCCCCTTAAATGTAATCCACCATATGATTTGGATCTCATGAATGTTTGAAATGTACCAAAAAAATAAACATTGTGTGTAGTTGCAACTGGTGGGAAGACTTGGCCACTATAGGGGTCCAAGTGGCAGTAACTGATGTTGTAACCAGGATGCAGTATGGTTTTTGGTGGTGTGGAGTCCACTCTGGTAACTGGCAGCCAGAGAGGGAAGTCCCATCAAGGCACTGTTGGAGGCAAGGACAGTGCAGACTAGTGACAGATTTCATTGCTAACTCAACTGGAAACGAACTGGCCGGTGATCGCAAGTCCTGGTCTTGAGGATCTGAACCAACCGCTGGCCACATTGTGGGAACCTTGCAAAAGGCCTCCTTGGACGTGTCAAACATGCTTGTGCACTGTTTTTTGGTAGCCCATCTTGCACTCTAGCCTGCCTGTGCTAAAAGGGACAGAATGGACCTTAATTAACAATGTGGAGCCCCTTGAGGTAGGCCAGGGGAGAAGGTCTCGATTGGTCCCAGCAACAGGGGCGAAGGGTACCTGGGGTAGTGTGAAGTGTCATTTTGTCTTCAACGTTTGTGCAGAAGCTCAGCCATTTCAGCTTACTGCCAAAGCTGATGGAATAAACTCACAGTAGGAAAGTGTTTGTGCTGGGATTGAACTTTCAAATTGCACATAACAAAACATGGGAGAAGGAAGCATGCAAATTTACCAGCGAGCTGTGACCAGGGCGTTTGTCAAAGTAGAGATAAGGAAGGGAGGCTTGTCTCCGCCAACAAGCCAAGGTCATTTGTGTCCTGAGAAGCAAGGCTATGCAAACAGACCGATTCATCTTAAATCTTGAGGCTGTGTCTAGACATGGTTAATGATCAAAGAAAAGTGAACATGTGATGATATATGTACGCTTTCTTAGCTTGTTCTAGTATACACTGTCATAACTTGTGTTTGTGGTGTGGAGGAATAAGGCAGATGGGACAATGAACATTTTGCGCATGATTTTGAAAAGACGACTGTGTGGTAATTTATTTCTGCATACGCCCTTATGCCCCTTCAAAAGCGAGAAACCGGGATATGAAGAATTAACCTAAAAGAGTGGTGCCTTGTTGACTCAGGATATTTCCAAAGACGAGCCAATAGCTGCAGCAGATGAGAGGCAGGAACTGTGCTTCGATACCAAAGTGTTTTAAGCAGCTTCCCCCGCTTCCACAGCACGCTCTACTTCAACCCTACAATTCTCTCCAACCAAACAACGCACCAGGCTTCTGAATGGGATACCTAGGTTTTGAAAGGAGTTTTTTTAGTGACGCAATTATTTTATGTTTACAAATTTTATAGTTTGTTTCATTCTCTCTTGGACATTGATGCAATCCTCAGCCTTTGTGGTCTCTGGAGCAAATTTTGCTCGTCTGTTCCCATGGAAACGAGAATGGGTAATACCCAGGGACATGGACGCTATGTCCAGTACTCTGCTGACACTCCTGCAGCCAAGATGGAGACAGCCTATGCCTCAGAATCAGATAAATCTGTTGTAAAGTGGCAGGAAACTACCACTGGCAAACGGGATGAAAGAATTACCACAATTCAGTTCATTTGACCAGGGGGAACTACATTCTGTCACATATGTTCATGATATTCATTTTCAATTCTTCATATTTTCAGGTTCACAATAAAGAGTACAATTGCACAAACATTTTGGTGTATATAAAGGTTCAGAAGTGTTTATTCTACAGAAACAGTCCTTTCTTCTGGTGTCCAATGCATTTCGGTCCTAATGACAATTTTCCTGCTCTATTTTCACTTCTGAACATAGGTAATGTGCATTCAGAGCTGTGGTCCTGGTGTCCCGTGAATGCGCTTCACGTCAAAAAACAAGAAACCCAGGACATGAACTACTAACTGAAAAGGGTAAAATACCTAATGGGTTCCAGATTGGAAAATTACCTAATAATGAATACCATGTCATCACCTATGTACAAAAGTGAAACAAACAACCCCCCGCATCCCTAGAAGGGGAGATCCATGATACATTTCTGGACATCTATGTTGAATTTGGTGGCCCTCATCCAAGCCGACAGGCTTATATCAGTAGAACTTCAGACAGCCACTAACTGGTTATGGGCCACAGTGGACTTTATATCCTGTGCTACTAGCTGGACCGTGGCTAATCCAGACTTGAAAGCCGCCTGCTTCTAGACTGGTATGTCTGGAAGGAACTCCGCAATCTCTCGCCAAAGTCTTTGATTGGCTACGGCCAGTATAGCATCCGCGCTTGCCTGTTGGAGGTGAAGCCCTGAGTTCGAGTTTACCTTTTTCCGCATAGGCGTCCAAAATGTCCTCCTTACCCTGCAAATTTGAGGATATGGAATCCTGCGGTTGTCATACATGGATACTGCCGCTATGACCAAGGAAAGCTGCAGTGTGGACCGACAGCAGCAGGGAGTCCTCCTTCGCATGCCTGCATTTAGTGTCCAAGCACTTGGTGGGCTGCGTCGAGTGTGGCTTAACCCAACCCCTTATGGCTAGTGTCTCTATGTCCATTTGCAAAGGATGCACAACCTGGTGGAAGCTGTAATGGTCAGTACTTCTACGAGGACCCCCGAATAAGGCTGCTACTTCTGTGCCTGGGGGATACCCATATATTCCGTTAGGCCTGTCATGGAAGGCTCGGGTAGAGGTTGAGGTGTTGCATCTTCCTCCTCGTCTGTGTCTGCCTGGTCCATGGCCCCTTGGTCCCTGGGGAGGGGGTCTGCGATTCCCTGATCCGCGTAGTCGCCTGGTGGAATCTCTGGGACCTGTGGAGTGGGAGTTGGAGACAGTGGTGGCTACATCGGCATGGGGGTCAGCGTGGGAAGCATTGGAGACTGAGGAGCTGCACCAGAGCAGGCTGCAGCAGGGCCAGAGGTTGAGGCTGAGCTGGTGGAATCATTTCCTTTATTATGGCCTGTACACTTATTAGCGTTAAAAAATGTGTCAAAAAAGTGCTCCTCTCCCGAGCCGAGGGTGCCACAGGGGTCGATGCGGGAGGCGTGGCTCTGCCGATGCCGTGCCTGGACTGTGTATAACTAGCCTCAGTGGAACGCATCGAATAGGAGAGGACCAGGTAGGCTTTACACTGCAGCATCTAAGGGGTATGCATGAGTGACTAGTGGAGCGAAGTCTTGCCCAAGTGCTGGAGGTGTGACCTACTGAGAGCACTCAGGCTGGGAAACGCATGCCTCCATCCATCTTGTCAGACGGTGCTGCCATTTTATCCTAGACTGGAATCCGCTGAGGAACTTGCATGTGCCTCCACCAGTTTGCCTTCAAGTGTAGGTTTGGGCCCCTTCTGCACCTCAAATGTGTACCTGGGAGGCTTACTGCCCTTTGTCATAGACCCGGTAGTGCTCTTGTGTGTAGGCGCCCACTCAGGCCGAGACCCGGAATCAGAGCAAACATTTTCCGGTACAAGAGCCCTTGGGCCCTTCAGTCCTTTGCACAGGAGGGATCCTCGGTTGGCAGACTGGTAGCTCCGGGAGCCTCAGTGCCTTCATTGGTGATCGGATCTGACCAATCCATTCCGCTCGGGGTCTTCCCAGGGAAGGAATTGAAATTGCACAGTGCTTTTGAGTATACTTACCTTGGACCGTGATTTCATAAGCACATAACTCCTTCAGGTGTTCAGTTGGAGACCGGGAGAAGAGCTCCCTCCACCTCACAAGCCAATTCTTGAGTGATTGAGGTGAAAGCGTGTTTCATGCCAAACAGCCCCCCAGCCGTGGTCCTCGTCTGGGCACTACAGGCACAGCGTGTGCAGGTCCGAAGCCAGAAAGGATCTGTCCCAAGAGGGAATGTGCCAGAGAGGGCAAGGTGCCAGAGGCCGGTGCAGAAAAGCATTGGAATTCAAAAATGTAACAGCATAAAGAGATGAAGGGACCTTGGATTTTGGGGGAAGGTTGAGCACATGGAATTAGGAGGGACAAGGCCACAACCACCAGCACAGGTGAAGCAGGTTCACTCCCGCTGGCGGGGAAAAGAGGAGTGAGGTGTGGCGCCAGAGAGCGCAGTCAGGGGAGCACATGCTCCTGGTACCACGGTTTAGGGTGCAGCTACATTTAAAGGGTTAAGGCTTTTTGTGTGAAAAAGGTTCTGTTCCCGTCCCTTGCAAGGGACGCCCATGCACTATGGAAGAAAGGGGATGGGAAGTAGGAGTATGAGGCTGAAAGACGCCATCATGCCTAGGAGCCTCATTACCCTTCAGAAGTTTATCAACCGACACGCCTTGAATTGTAGATTGAGTATCTGTAAAGCATACAATATTTCCGGTGTTCGGAATGCTGTTGCTGTTTGAGTGTTTAAAACTACCCATAGAAAAACCTTCACCCTGTTTTATAGGAGGCTGGATTTTTTCTTGTTTATTGTGAACCCTAGACTCTGTAGCAGATCTATAGTGTGTGCTGAACACTCCTGTGCATTATTTCCTGTTATCAGCCAATTGTCTACATAGGGATACATTGGAATTGCTTTGCGGCTTAAGAGTGCTGCGACGACTGCAAGCACATTGGTGAATGCACAACGCGCTGATACAGTTCCAAAAGGTAGGGCTTTGAATTGTTAATGTTTGTTTTGTATCTTGAATCAGAGGTATTTTCGATGACCGTGAAATATTAAAACATGAAAATCTGCATCTAAGGTACATAGTGTTATGAACATTCCTCTCATCAGGAGTACTATGACCTGCAGGGTAGTCATTCTGAATCTGCAGTTTTACCCATATGTTTACAGGTCTTAGATCTAGCATCTCATAGTCTTGTGTTTTTGGCACGCAGAAAATACAGTATCTCTGTGTTTTCCTGTTTTGGTACTTGTTCCATTGCTCCTTTTAGGATGAGTGCTTAGATCTCTTCCTGCAGGACCTTTAGATGTTTTTTAGCCATTGGTCTTTATTTGGGTTATTGATCGGTTTTGCTAATAGCTTAGTGCAGTAACCCTCTTTCACTGTGCTCAGTACCTGGAGTGTTTTTTTTTTCATAACTACCTTGGTTGAGTTCTTACCCTCCGTTATGATCTGAATCATTGCCTATTTAGTGACCCCAGTAACTTCATCAGCATGGCATTCAATGTCACCCCATTGAAATCCGATATATCTTTATCCCTCCCGCCTCACCCCTAACCCCTTAATGGACATGCAGAACTTGTTTCCAGCAACTAGGTGAGTTCCATGTGCAGACGCTCGCTGCGTCACCCTAAGTACCGGGAAATGCTGAGGTGAGCTTTGTCCAACTGTAGCTCCTGCTCCTATTTAAGAGTGTCAATTTTTGTGGGTGTCTTGGGGAAAGATTTGCTCAGCCGCATTGCAGCCTAGTTTTTGGTAGTTGCCTCTGGTTCCATTATCCCTCCCTCTTCCCATCTCTTCCCATCTCTACCCCCCACCTGATTGGGAATGCAGCTCTATTTAAGTGAACTGAACAGGGTAGCCACACTGCCCATTGCAGTCCCTGCGGCTAAGGGCCCCCAAGGCAAAGGACAGCTCCTCTGAAGCAACTCTAGATGGTGTCTGCCAGTGTCAGCTGGGGAAGCAAGAAGCCTGCAGCCGTCAACCTGCTGCGACTGCCTCAGTGCAGCGGATCAGGGTGTGCAGCAATCACTGCAACCCACTAAACTGAACCCCCCCCAAAATTAGCCTTCCCAGGAAGGACCTCGGCACTGCCGGTAAAAGAAGAACTTTCCTTCTTTGCCTCCTGAACAGATCTGGCGTCGCCACAAGAGCGGGAACCGTGAGAAACAACCTTCACCGATAAGGCCTTGCCAGGCCTCTCAGAAAAGTTGTTAACTTTAGCCTCTGTGCGAGGGACCTCGTACCCAAGTCCGGTAACAGCCTTAGTGGCGCAGGCCTCGAACATCCGTTGGGTAATACCAAGCCTCGCCGAGGCCTCGGGGGGAACCCCGGTCTTATTTTTGAGGGAAGCCGACAGAGGGGCCTCAGAGCAAGCTCCGGTACCACACGACTCAGTAGAACTGGGCCTACAAGCAGCCCCCACAGAAGGGGCCTTGGAATGTACTCCGGTATCCACAGGCCCCTTACGGAGACCCTCTGAGAAAACTCTGGTATAATTATTAGGCCCAACGGGCACCTCAAGGCGAACCCCGGTGACAGAGCGATCAACGCCCCTCCCGGCGGCGGAAAGGTGTCTCCCGGCCGGGGTACTCTGAAAAGTAAAGAACTTACCGGGCGTCTATTTCGACGAACGCTTGAAAATGCGAAGGAGAAGTTCTTCGGAACACCTCCTCCCACCACTCCAACCAACGCTGAAGAGCCTGGACCGAAAGGGAGTCACAGTAAAAACAGGAGTCCCAACGGTGATCCGGACCCAAACACTCTAAACAAAGGATGGGGATCCGCCCTCGCGAAGCGTCGGTGACACGATCAACAATCTGGAAAGTCTAGTTTGAACGACAGACTAGTACACGATCGCTAGCGAGAGCAAGAAAAAAAAAGGAAGAAAATCTTCCGCTGATGCAAGTGTGTCCAGTCCCGAACAGGCGGAGAAAAGGACTGATGGGCGATGCGCGGGGCAGAGCCAAGGTGGGCGGGGTTACAGCCGCGTGCCGGCCCCGCGCAAGAAAGAGGAAGGACACATGTTTGCAAAATTTTGGATGCTTTTTACAAAGTGCTCCGGTCCCGTCCCACAGGATGGAGAGATGTCCCCTAAGTATGGATGAAAGGGGACGGGACGTAGGAGTATACATTTTCCAGCAGGCTGTGTGCAGCACAAACCTGCTAGGAAGGAGATTGCCACGCCCACACAAACACGAGCCGCGCTTTATGAGTGCTGCTCGCAATACTGACTCCCCGAGCATGAAGATGTGCATTTCTCGAGCTCCTGGAGGTACGCCTATGCAGGACATCAGCCCGCCTGCAGCCATACCCCAGGCCCCAAGTACAACCACAGATAAGTAAGAGCTTGATATTTATGCGCAGCTGTTTTTTCTTCATAGAAGCGAGTCGCGCTCCCACGGTCACGTCAACTAATAATTTCCCATTGCCCAGAGTCACGAACACGGGGAGACGTGAACGGACAGCGCATGCATATTAACCCTGTATGAAAAGCATGCCTAAACGTCTCAGCATGTACCTTGGGCGCATTCTGTTGCACGCAAGCCAGAGAAGTAAGCGCAGAGCACGGATTGCTTGAAACTCACATTAACCAGTTAGGGAACGTTCACAGGAGCGAAACATACCACTCGCATGCACCGACTTATGCTTTGATCCTTTCAGCGGAAAACAAAGCCGAGGGACGGCGCATTGGCCCAGCAACACAAAAAGGCCAGGAGGACCCAGGACACATGCAGAAAATGACGCTAAGTGTATTTTGGGTTCCGTTTACTTAACGCATGCCCTCGCATGGGGTAATGTGAGGACCATTCCCTCTGCACGAAGTAAATGCAGGAACACTGTCGTACATGATGTAATGTGGGGTGGAGCCAGGCGACATCAGTCTTGCAAAATTGAGTAGTGTGTGTATGACCCTCACACAAGTCTGTGCAGCATACAGTTGTTTTAGCATTTGCTGGTTTGGGGCTCCAGTACAAAGGCCCCCCCAATTATTATTGGGCACACAATGAATGTGAATGGTGAGCGAGTGTGCAGGGGTGGAGGAGTCATTCTGGAGCCGGAGCAGTAGCTGAGGAGCATGTGTCCCTAATATCCCCCTACCTATCCACAACTCCCCTAACGCTCTTTCCAGTTATCCTAAAATCCCCTACCCATCCTCTCAACAGAGTCTCGCCCTCTTTCCCCAGAGGGTTACAGTGGCCTGTGCGTGTATATCCCAGGTGCCAAGACCCAACGGGGAGGCAGGTGTTGTGCTGCCTTTGCGCCAGTCAACAGAACAGAATGGACATCCCCTTTCGATTCTCGAAACACAAGATGCAATACACTTTGTGGTTACCACTGGATGTCGGACTATTAGCACAGCATGTGATTCTAAGCATATTAACAAGCATCAGAAATGTATTCTATTGTTAGTGTTGTGATATTTCTACCTGCAATTTTTCATAGTGTTTGGCCATAAATAAATAAGTCTTTTTATACATAAGTGTCATTTGTAACTCACATTGTGTGTACTCATTGCGGACCCTTTACAAACTCACCACCTCTTGAGACTTAGAAGTGACAAATGGTCTAGGCTATCTTGAACTGGTTTGGCTACAGCTCCCATAGTTATCTGTGTCACAATATAGGTTGACCTTCTATACATCTGTCCCCCATGTCGGAGAATAGAAAATCAGTCCTAACAGATGTTAATTTTTTTCTGCATGGCAGGATAAGGTACCTTTCCCTTTCAGAGACGTTGAAATTGATGTTCCCTTTCCTTCTGTGGGTGTGGAGCCTTTTATACATTTCAGACACCGAACCGTAGGCTTATCCCCACTACTTTGAAATGCGTTTGGCTGCATTGTGTTTGTTCCAAAATGCTTTTGTGTTTATGTGAATGAACACCCGCCTTCTTCCGCTAGTGTCCTTGATTTGGGCAGCAAACTGGATTGCTTGTTTTTTTTTATTTCGGTGTAGAAACCAAAATGTCAGAAAAATGTTCCCATTGATGTTCGTCTGTTTTATTTTTGAGGTTGAGGATTTTGCACAGCCTTATGACCCCCCCCCCCCATGGATTGTCTCCACAGCACAACCTGACGTTTGCCCTACAGCTATGAGGAAACTTTCAACGTTCCCCCCCTCAGTATCCTGCTTTTCAGCATCGCTCTCAAAATCTTCCGATTCGCTGAACAGCCTACATAGTGTAGGATGCCCACCATTTTTTGACGTTATTTCAAGGTCTTTTGTTTTAAAAGTTTGCAAGTCTTGCACCGAATCAGGATCCTTGTACTACAGATATTGCACACCCAGTGTGCGTCTTTCCAAGGGAATCTGGTATTGCACTTAGGGTAAAATTCAAAAACAGAATTCTCCATTGGGTAGCCAGGAATTGGACGAGCTAAATGTAACAAGTGTAGGTGAAAGCTTAACTTAGCCCTCCCCCACTCTCCTTACTGCATTGCCTTTCAGTGTGATGCGCCTTTCTGCATCAGATGTTGAAAAACACTGTGGCTCTCGCTATCACACTTGATGCCGCTGTTCTAGTGGACCTAGACTAGGCGATGGTTTCAAATTCCTTGTGCTTTGCGTGAGGAGAGACTGTGTCCAACCTTAATGGCAGATACACAATCTGTGGATGTCAATGCGTGAAGGGTCATGGGGTACCTGTACACGTAGGGTAGCTTTACAGGTACACCCCCGTCGACCCACTTTTTGAATTTGAAAAAACATTTACTACCCTGCACAGACAACTAGATGATGGGCTATGCAAATCATGTGACTCCAAGCAGATTCATAAGGCCTAGAAACAATATTGAAGGGGTTGCATAAAAATCATGCAATGCTAAGTAATTGAGTTGCAATTCATTAGAACAGCATATATTTTTAAAAAAGGGCAGGTGCTTCCAACTCCTAAGCTAAATTGACAACTAGTGGTTAACACCATCCATATAAAGCTAAACAATGTGGGGGAAGGGAAGAATTCCTTGGTGTCGGAGAGGCACTACTTCAATCATATTCAGGACCAAAAATGTCAATACATGAACAGTCAATGTAATCCCATTCTCTAGTACACAACGGGAAAGATGAGACACGGGTAGTCCATATACTCAATGTGATGCCTAGACAGGGTTAAGGTATTAACATTTCTAAACAATGCCCCCAAGGCCACCAAATGTTTGACAACACTTTGTTGGGATACAAGTGCAACGCCTCAACCAGGGAAAAAGGTTAAGCCCGCGGAAATTGTATTAGCAAAGAGAGATGGTCATTTAGCGTCACTAATTTGCTGTTTGGTTTGGCAGTTCTTCACACGTGTATTTGTAGTTAACTTTGCAACACTTTAGAGAGCCTTACACGAAAGAAGGAGCAACAATGTAAGAACGCTGCTTATTATATTTATAGGTTAGAGATGGAGCCCTGATTACTAGTTTTGTAGCTAGAAGTAACGACTTATGTTGTACTTTGTTTTTATTAAGGATGTGCTGCTTTATGCTAAATCCAGCATAGCTTTTGGTAGCTGGTAAAAAGATAGTTGAAGTGTCCAGTAGCGAGATAGGGTAAATGTCGTGCTTTAGTAACATGAGGGCTGTGTGCCGTGGTAGTTAGAGTTCTGCCATGTTGGATAAGCCCTGTTAGAAGTTCCAGTTTCTGTTAGTCAGAGAATTAGGCTGTCCGTTGGAGCTTTGGCTCTGTCCATTTAATTATAATGTATGCATCTTTTAGGTTATTGAATTGATATTTTATTTCTATCGTGCTCGTACACAAGTGAAGGGAGACATGCAGCGCAGACAGTTAAGTGTGCCAGGTCGAGATGGTGACTCAGAGTTGTAGCTGTGAAGGACGAATCTCACAAGAACAGTGCCTGTTGTCGGGCACTGCCAAAAGAAAGAGCTAGGTTTGGAGTAATAGTGCCCGCAATGAAAAATGGCCGGGCCACTTGAACTACAGGTGTTTGATTAAATCAAGCAAATACAGATGAAAAAGTGTCTTGTCTGCGTTTTTTATAAAGCCCCTGGTTCCTAAGAAGGCCGGCCAGGGATGCAACATGCTCCATGATGGGAGTCGTAAGAGGTGATGCCAAAAGAGAACAGCTGCAAGGTCAAAGAAGCCATTCAAGAGTGCCATTGTATTACCAGTCGTGGTTGACCTTCTCATTAGCTCCCCGACTGTGTCCTTGCAGGGTTATGCACAACACTGGTTTTTGAAAGTTGTCTTGAGCAATAAGGAGAGCACATTGTAACTATTTACCTCAATATAGTGGACCAATCACATCACACTGTTCTACTGACTGCACAATTAGGTAATCTTGTAAGGGGAGATATATATGACAATGCATTACTTACCGTAAAAGCATTTCTGATGATTGTATCTGCTTAGATTCACATGCTGTGCATAGGTCCGACATCCAGTGGTCACAGCGGAGCATTGCATTTTGTTTTTCGTAGTCGAAAAGGGACATCGACCTGGCGTGTCTGAAATACTATCCCTATAGTGACGTGTGTTGTACCCACAATCCCTCACGCGTCGAGGTCCCTCTGTTTGTATTTTTCTGCCCTGAGAGAGCCTTCTAGACGTGAGTGAGTACAGAAAAGAGAGATATAAAAGGAAGTCTATGTTCCTTCCATCCGAGCGGGGAGGAAGGGTGGGCGCATGTGAATCTAAGCAGATACAATCATCAGAAATGCTTTTACGGTAAGTAATGCATTGTCTTCTGATGCTTGTTAATCTGCTTAGAATCACATGCTGTGCATAGACTAGCGAGCAGTACCCGGAGTTGGCGGTGGGTTATGAGAAGGAACAGTAGAGAAAAGATGTCTTAGTACTGCCTGACCCACCTGGAAGTCAGATCTCGAGTGTGCATCTAGACAGTAGTGTTTTGTAAAGGTGTGCACAGAACTCCAGGTAGCCGCTTTGCAGATGGACTCAAGGGGAACATTTGCAATGAATGCTATGGACGCCCCTGTGCCTCGAGTAGAGTGTGCTCTAGGCTTAAAGGGCAGTTCTCTCTTAGCAAGAGTATAGCAGAGAGTGATGCATTGAACAATCCATCTAGAAATAGTGGACATTGAAAATGCATCTCCTTCTCTTCCTGCTGCCACCGAGACGAAGAACTGATTAGTCTTCCTCAGTGGTCTGGTTCTTTCCATGTAGAACATGACCGCTCTGCGCACATCTAGTGTGTGCAGAGTTTTTTCTCCCAAGTTGGAAGGATTTTGAAAGAACGTTGGCAGTTCTATAGACTGGTTTACGTGGAATTTCGATATGAACTTCGGAGCAAACCTTGGGTGCGTGCGTAGAACCACCTTATCTCTGTGAACTGTAACGAAGGGGTCTAGAACAGAAAGAGCCTGTAGTTCACTTACCCTCCTGATGGAGGTGATAGCTATTAAAAAAGCAGTCTTAAGAGTGAGGTCTTTAAGAGATGCTTTGTGCATGGGTTCGAAAGGTGAGCGCATGAGTCTGGTAAGTACCACGTTAAGGTCCCATCCGGGAGCTGGGTCAGCTATCGGGGGTGTATTCTCTTTATTCCCTCCATGAAGGCCTTTATAACAGGGATCTTCCACCACGACACCTTGAGTTGGGAAGTGGTGTATGCAGAAAGTGCCGCCAGGTGGACATTAATGGAATTGAACACTAGACCTGAATCCAACAAGTGGGTCAGGTATAGAACAATGTGTGTGGGAGAGCAGTCAATTGGGTTGATGCCTTCCCCTCTGCACCAGATGACAAATCTCCACTTGCTAGAGTAGCAGTGGCGAATGTTAGGTTTTCTGGCTTCCCTGAGAATGTCCATACATCTCTGCGGGAGCAGTAGATGTCCTAATTCTATGATCTCAGGCGCCAAGCTGCTAAGTTCATGTTCTGGGGGCATGGATGCAGAGTCCTGCCCTTGTTTTGTGACAGCATGTTGTACGGGCAGGGGAGTTTCACTGGGGGAGATAGAGACATCTCCATCAAGTGAGCGAACCATGGCTGTCGGGCCCACATTGGGGCCACCAGTATCATGGTTACTTGTTCCTGGTGCATCTTGTGCACCACCTTGTTGAGAAGGGGAGTCGGGGGGGGAAAAGTGTAAACAAATTTCCCTGACCATTGCATCGACAGACCGTTCCCCTTGGATTGGTTCTGGGGGTACCTGGAGGCGTAACTTGGGCATTGTGAGTTCTCCAAGGTTGCGAATAAGTCTATTTCTGGGAATCCCCATTGTGTGAAGACGTCGAAGACTATGTCTTTGTGCCGTCGCCATTCGTACTCTTCGGGCAGGGGGAAATCTCTGCTGAGTTTGTCTGCCAGCAGATTGAGTTCCCCTGGTACATGTTCTGACAGTAGGAACATGTTTTGTTTGAGAGCCCACTTCCATATATTTTGGGCCAGTTTGGACAGTCCTGGAGAGTGGGTGCCCCCCTGCTTGTTGATGTAGTACATGGCTGTGGTGCTGTCTGTAAGGACCAATACAGTTTTGCCTTGTAGGTGTTCCTGGAAGGCTTTTAGCGCCTTGAACACAGCTAGTAGCTCCAGTAGATTTATGTGTTTGGATGCTACGTTCTGAGTCCACACTCTGTGAGCAGTCTGATGGGATAGGTGAGCCCCCCCATCCTGTTAGGGATGCGTCTGTGGTTAGAGTGGCTTCCGCCGCGGGTGTGGCAAAGGGTTTCCCTTTTTCCAGGTTTTCCTTTGTCCACCATCGTAGCGAGAGAACCAAGGCCTGCGAGACCACCACTGGATCGTCCCATAATCCGCTGGCCTGACACCACTGGCTGTTGAGCCACTCTTGCATAGGGCGCAGGCGCGCCTGAGGTACCAAATAAATACACAACGCCATCATGCCTAGCAAGCGCATTGCTTTGCGTACCGTCACCTCTCGACCGGCCACATATTGAGGGATCTGAAACAGCATGTTTTGGACCCTCTCGTTGGAGGGGAAGACGAGGCCGTCCTTTGTTTGAATTAGAGCTCCTAGGAATTGTTTGATTTGGCTGGGGTCTAGGCTGGACTTCTTTTCATTGATGGAGAAGCCCAATTGGAACAAAAGGTCTACAGTCTTTTGGGTATTGGAGAAGCATGTTTCGTAAGAATCCCCTGTTATGAGCCAGTCGTCGAGGTAAGGGTAAACTGGGATGGACAACCTACGCAAGTGGGCCGCTGCCACTGCCAGTACCTTCGTGAATACCCTTGGCGCTGATGCTATGCCGAAGGGTAGCACTCTGAACTGATAGTGTTTGCCCTCTATCATAAACCTGAGGTATCTTCTGTGCGCTGGCAACATTAAAAATATGAAAGTATGCATCTTTCATGTCCAATGTTGTCATGTAATCTCCCTGTGATAGCAGTGGGATCACTTCCTGTAAGGTCACCATACAAAACTTCTGGGGTTTGATAAACCTGTTCGCTGGGCGCAGATCTAATACAGGGCGCATGGTTAGATCCTTTTTGGGTACAAGGAAGTACACTGAATAAATACCTTCCGTTACCTGAGATAGAGGCACGACCTCTATGGCTCCTTTTTCCAGCAGTAGTTGTACTTCTTGGAGAAGTATGGCAAGGTGTTCCGGTGTCATGCGTCGTCCCCTCGGGGGTCTGTATGTTGGGGAACTGTTGAATTCGATGCAGTATCCGTGGGCTATGGAGGAAAGAACCCACCGGTCTGACGTTATTCCCTCCCATGCTGGAAGAAAGGATGTTATCCGGCCCCCGACCGGTGTTGCATGGGAGGGGACGCGAATCTTCGCATCACTTGGTGTTGTTGGGGGCTTGGGAGCCTCTGGGGGTGGACCCCCACCCTCTCCCTTTGCCCCTGCGCTGTCCTCTTTGGCTGTACTGCCCACTATTGGTCTGGTAACTGGTGGCAGGGTACTGTTGCTGCTGATTCTGCTTTTGGCGTTGGCCACGAAAAAAGCGTGTGTTGCCATAGCCGCGTCTGGTAGTGGGCTTAGAAATCCGGTCAAGAGTTTTGATAGTATCGAACTCTTTTTTAGCCATTTCCAGAGCCTCATCCACCGCCTTCCCGAAGAGGTTTGAGTCTTCAACAGGTTTATTTATTAAAGACGCCTGTGTCTCCGGTTTGAACCCTGAGTTGCGCAGCCATACATGGCGTTTTAGGAGTATTCCCTAAACCAGGGAACGTCCCGCTGTCTCAGCAGCATCCAGAGAGTTCTTTACAATACTCTGGTTGACCTGGGTTCCTTCGCCAATAGTTGAAAGCAGGCGTGTACGTAGTGGTTCCGGCGCTTCTTCGGCGTCCTTGCGCAGTTTGGCCCACTGCGCGTCCGCGTAGCTAGCTAGCAAAGAATTGTTGTTTGCAATTCTTGCCGAAAAGGCAGCCGAGGATGTGACTCTTTTAGCAAGGGCATATAACCTCTTGCCCTCCTTGTCAGGTGGTGCCTCACTGGTGGACAGCGGCACCCCTGCCCTCTTCCTTGCATTAGTTACTACAAGGGAATCTGGAATGGAATGTCCCCTGATGTACAGCGGGTCTGGGGGTGAAGGAGTGAAAAGTTTTTCAATCCTTGGATTAACTCCTCTGATTAGTGTGGGTGTGGATAGCGAAGGGATAATTCTTCTCTTCACTGAAGCGAGGAGGGGAATGGTCTGGCTGACTGGGGGTTTCTCCTTAATTACTCTTTACAAAAAGTCTATTTCCGGAGAGATCTCCCCAGTGTCCAGTTCGAAATGTGCTGCTGCGCTGCGCAACAGGGCATTGAATGTGGGCTGATCGTCAATGGGAGACGTGTTTCTAACAGGTGAATTGTCAGGAGGATTTAGGTTCAGGACATCAGTGTCCGAATATCCTGATGGAGATTGCCAGGGATGAGAAGGTCCTTCTTCTGGATTTTCTCCGAAGCCTTCTCCTACCATGTCTGGGCTGTCTTCCAGACCTTCCTCTTGGTTCTGTCCTTCATTGTCCACAAAATCATCCTCCTCTTCTAAGTATTGTTCCTCACCAGTGAGGCCATACACATTATGGAAGTCTAAGGCTGTGTCCTGATTCGGGTATTTGGCCCTGGGGTCCTCCTGAGGCCCTTCTCTTGTTCTCTTGGGAGTGGGAGGGTTCTGGGTGTTCATAAACCTCTCCATGCAGAGATGGAGCCTTTCCATGGTTTCATGGGGTACCCCTGAGCGGTCTAGCGGGAGAAAATTAGTGTTATCTTGCTGAAAACGGCTTGACCTCTCCCACAACGTCGAGGAAAGTGTCCCGTCGCCCTCCGAAAAGCCTTCCGGTGTGCTGAGGGTCCCCCCGACTGAAGGGGGTAGTCCCTGTTTTTCTTCGGGCTTTTTCGGCGTGTCTTTCGACCTTTGCGTAGTGCTCGACGTGTCTTTCGGCGTACGCTTCTGGGCGTCGGCTACAACGATCCTCGCCAAGCTCTCTGACTTGTTTGTCAGCGGAGGGCTGTGGTTTCGACGTTACGGGTGTCGAACGTTCTACGGCGGCGTGCGCTCTCTGCTGGTGCGCGCCGGCCGATGGTTTGGGGGCGGCGCCCTTATTTGCCGAAAGCCCAGTCGCTGGTCGCGGCTGCGGTAGCAAGAGGGGCTTCGAACCCGAACGGTCCGAGGAGGCCGCCGGTGTAACCTGCGTCTCCTTGGGCGCTGATGCTTTCTTCGTCTTCGACGAAGAAGAGCTATGGGTTGTGTGTTTATGTGTTGTATCGTGTGCGTCAGTGTCGCCGGGGTGTTCATCCCCATAAGCAGGGCGTGAGCCGAGCCCGTTAGGGCCGGGGACAGACGACGAAGAGCGCAAGCGCTCTTTAGAGGGGTGTACGACTTCCGTAGCAGAGGTCGTGTTATCACGTTCCTCGTCACTGTCGGTGGTAGCAGCGGCGGGTGAAGACCCAGCCTTCGACATAGCGTAGGCCGCCCACCTCTTGACAATACGGTCTTTTAAAGTCTTTGGCTTTAGAAGCCGACAAGCCGAGCAACCCTCCTCTACGTGATCGAGGGACAAGCAGCGGTTACAACGTGAATGCTTGTCCTTCCAAGTAAACTTGCCCTTACAAAGTGGGCAAAACCTAATGGGTGTCCTCTCCATAGCCGAGGCAATAAACCGTGATAACTACCCCAAGGGAAAGGAAGGGGAAAAGGAAAGGCATTCTCAGAAAAAGAATCAGAGATGTCCCACGACCCCACTCTCCCTACTGTATTTGGCCTGCGAGGCCAGGCCACGTGTTCGGCAACGCCGAAGGATCTCCTCCACTCGTCCCCTCTGTCGAAGATCTTGCACGGCGGAGACAGCTTCACCACTGCGTCGAGGGAGGGATCGATATATTAAATCTTTAAACAGGAAAAAACGACCAAAGGTCGAGGAGATGGAATCTGCAATGTCTCTCGAGGAGCTCCGCGTAAAGACGACTAGTAGCTGGGCGGAAAAAAACAATCTGAGGGACCTTGACGCGTGAGGGATTGTGGGTACAACACACGTCACTATAGGGATAGTATTTCAGACACGCCAGGTCGACGTCCCTTTTCTACTACGAAAAACAAAATGCAATACTCTGCAGTGACCACTGGATGTCGGACCTATGCACAGCATGTGATTCTAAGCAGATTAACAAGCATCAGAAATATATATATATATATATATATATATATATATATATATGTACATATACACACAAACACACACACGACAATGACCTATATTGGATATTTAGATTTTTGTATCCATGTTAGCCAATGAGGAACGTGGGATTATTTATTTGGATATTTGTATTGCGCACAAAGCCCAGAGGCTGTTAGGCGCTAAAGATTTCTTAAGGATACAGTTACAGGGGTACTAAAATTACCCCTTCGTATTATCTTGCATGACTGATATGACATTAAGCTTGTTACGCATTTACAAGTTAAAGCAATTGTTGCACAATTTACAGGATTACACAGTTACACAATTTACAAAATGTAAACATTTACACATGATTACATTTCCTCTTTGCATCATGAATTCTACTCGAGGGATTAAGAAGGGTGGTCAGTCATAAAGAGTAACGTTTTTAGGTTTTTTCGGAATGACCAGCAGGATGCGTCATTTCTTAGTTGGGTAGGGAGGGCATTCTACAAGTTTGGTGCTATTACTGGGAAGCTTGACCCTCCTACTCTGTCTTCTGTACCTGGGGACAGTAAGTCGGTTTGTGTAGGCGGACCAGGTAGGTCTAATAGATTGGGCTTTGCTGATGAGATTGCTAAGGTATTTGGGCGCTTTGTTCATGATACATTTGTGGGTTGTCAACATTTTTAATTTTATCCTGTCATGAACCAGAAGCCAGTGGCTACTCCTAGTGGGGGGGGATGTGCTCGTTCTTAGGTATATTTAGGGCTGCTCTTATGGCATTGTTCTGTACTACTTGCTGATGTTTCTAGGGCTTGTTCCTGCGAGGAGTGAGTTGCAGTAATCTATCCTGGACAATATTAAGGCTCTGGCCAAGGTGATAGAGTTATTTGATGAAAGGAAGGGTCTTCTCGCTCTTATCAATTTCGATGTATACGTCGCTGATGAGACAATAGCGTTGACATGTCTGTTTAGAGTGAGATGCATCTATATAGATCCCTAGGGTTTTTATTTTGTTAGCTACAAGTATGGTATTGCCATCGTTGATAAATGCTTTATATGATGTTGGGAGGTTACAGAGTTTGGTTTCCAATGGCGAGCTCAGTCCTATCGAGGCAGAGTTCATTAATAGCCACCCAGGCTTGGATTGCAGTGTAGATTTTGTTCAGGTTTTTAGAGTGTCATAACATCCAGTGATAGGAATGACTATTTGGGTATCGTCCGAATAGTTTGTATGCGAGATACCCTTTTTATCAAGTTTGTCGAACAGAAGCTTAGTGAAAGCATTGTATAGTGGGGGGGATACACACAAACCTTGCGGTACACCACAAGTCACAGGGATGGGGGGGGGCTGCTGAGATGTCCGAGAAGACCCTCATAGTCCGATTGGATAAGAATGATTTAATCCATTTGATGGAGTCTTGGGAAAATTGGGCGGCAGTTTAAAGGTGTTGGCACAAAATATCGTTATTGACCAGATCAAAAGCTTCTGAAAGATCGAGCAGGAGAAGAACACACAATTAACCTTTATCATTGAATTGGTCCATTTGTGTTTCCGAATTGAGTAGCGCAGTCTCAGTGCCATGACCAGGTTTGAAGCCCGATTGCGTTAGGCCGTATGCTATGAATCAAATATTTTAAGTAGGAAGGGTACTGTAGTGATGGGGCAAAAATTAGTAGGGATATGAGGATCTAATGTAGGTAGGTGTGTTGCTCATTCTGAAAAGAACTCTTCAACTGATCAGAAGCTGCTTTTAACCTACCCGGCATTGCGAGCTGTCTCAAGCTCTTGCCGGCATCGCTGCACCATCGCGCTTCCTGGAGGAGGCGGGGCAACATCTGACACGTGACCTGATCACGTGATTCTGGGCTCCCTCAAAGGACAGAGGCTACCACCTTTGCGGCGTTAAGCCCGACAGGAGTAAAGTCCGGTGACTGTTTGGCGCTGTAAGAGTGAGGCGTCCTGGGCTTTCATTTGCCTCACTTCAGCCCAGTCCCTCTCGGCATCTTGCTCAAGCCGCATAAATCATGCGTGTCACTACGAAAGTGAAGGCAAACATTACGGCTGTGAAAACACGGGCTCAACGGAAGCTGGGTAATGACACTAAGCCCGGGCTTGGAATCCTCTTCGCCGACAGCCGAGTCCCCCACACTGGTCACTTCAAGACCTGGATCTGTGTCACCGTCGACACCAGTGTCTCCCTGTCACTTGATTGGACTGCGGACTGCCGAGAGCAGACACCAAGTAAGTGTTATCATTTCCAACACCCCTAATGTGCCTACTGAGGTTAATCATCACCATGCATCACATATCTTGTTTACAATGGGGGAAGTTATTCCAAGTGACGAAACACTAACCATGAATTCCAAAAATAGTAATGTCGACTCTAACGTCTTGTCTTCTGTCCAATTGTTACAACACAAACCTCGCTGTGAAAAAAGTGTTATCGTGGTTACGACCAATGAAACACATATACCCAACTGCAAACAACTTGATGCGGACAACGGCCCAAGCTCCTGCACTGTGCGAGCGATGCCCTTGGTAACACTGGACAATGTGGAATTTGCAGAACCCGTGGAGAGTGTGGATTTTCTGACAAATTGCGACGACACTGACGCCGGTCTCTTGGACACTATTCCACACCAACACATTCATTACACGGGGGAACGTAATGGCCCAGGTACTGGGTCCACGCGACCTAGATTTTACAGTGCATATGAAAAACTGATATCGCCCTTGAATCCCTGTGAACTGACTCATGATAACGGTAACATCGATAATGTATTCATGATACCTCAGGTGGGCACACACTCAGGCTGTGTCCCAACTAAAGATGTGCTTCTTAATCACTCATTACTTACTACATCCCTTAGGAGTGAGTTTAAGAGCGTCGAATCCAAACAAAATTGAAATCGTAGAAACTCCTTGGACGTCGTTAATAAATTATTAACTGATCTCACTAGGATGAATAAAGACAGATGTCACAAACTAACGTCAAGTGAAAGGTCTAACAGGTCTGAGGTCTCTGCTAAACTCCCTGTAACTCAGAGTCCAACTCTGAGTTCATCGGCTTTAGTGAAAGACAATGAATTGCAGACGGCCTATCTAAAAGACGAAGAGCTGACTCAAGCATCTCACCCTACCTGCAATGCTCACAAACGAAAAAACCCAAAATGGGTACTGTTCTATTTGAAAGTTCGCAAAATTTTCCATTAAATGAGCAACTTCTGGGAGAGGAAAGGCTAACTGCTAATCGCGAGCAAGCTGTCTCCTCATCTGACTCATCCTCTGACTCCTCTATAATGGAGCATCCGTTCCCGAAAATCAGACGTCTTCCACTTAACAGAAAGCGTTGTGCACGAGTGGAAGCGGAAGAAGCTGCTAACGTGGAACAAGATCTCCCAATGAGAGACCTTCAAGCCATTATAATATCGTCAATGACTCAAACTGCTCAGTTTCTCAAAATGTATGAACATCTTAACGACAACATAAAAGAACTTGTAACTTTAGTATCAACGATGAACATTAAGCTTTTGACCATCGAAAACACAACCAATGCACATAAAGACTCGTCCAAATGCAAAAAAAGACTGAGCTATGGCATCATCAGTGGCGATCGCTAAAAATGCAAACTTGGACAAGAATCTTCTAGCCGAAGTGGCGAAACAAGCACTGAACTTTTTCCAACAAAAGGCCGAAACACTTTATGAATGGGAAAATAAGCGTGAAAGACACGTTGAGGAAAACTGATGTACTGATGTACTGACGCGACTCCTATTCGCAATCTTAGAGGCCTTTCCTCCATTACAACTGTTTTGCCTGTGGCGAATGAAGCTGTAACTAAATTATTTCCCACAACAGACCTAACAATTGAGAGCCCAACTTCAAATACTACTCGAGGGAACGAGGTCATAACGGATATAACAGCTTCAACTCTAGAGGGAGTCACCCCGTCACACGAGTTTCCTCCCCCTGCCATTCCTGAAGGTGAAGTAAGTACTCTAAAGATGGCTGGAAAAGAAAAGGCGAAAGTCACGCTATTCCACGACATTCTTTTGGCGAGTGAATCTCCAAGTAATTTGGCCCTCCTAAACCCTCAAACAGCATCCTCCTCTGACCTGCTTCCTCAGCCTTCCCTGGTTGGCAAGGACTCTGTATCGACAAACAAAGATGCCGACGCCAATTCCCCCGATCTTGTTGACATATTTAAAACTTCTAAGAACACCACTAAAACCAGTGGGACTTCAAAAAACCCCAGAGACACTTGTGCAGAAAAATCAAAAAAAATCAACGCCTGAAGAAAGCAAAGCGTGGAAACGACTCACGGAAATTCTTAAGAAATATCAAAACCGTTAACGTCACAGTCAACAGCATAATCATGAAAGAAACACGGGGAGTACTCAAAGGCCCTACTAACGAAGCTGCAATTGTGCCTGACCAAGTTGTTGAGCCAACAAATGATTCTTGTAATATCTCTGAGGAGCTAATGAACATGTCAACCTACGACGACAATGACGGGATGGAGCCGTGTCAGACTGAGGGAATCAAAGAAGTGTCTGGTACATCTAACAACAACCAAATGATTGGCAACGTTGACGGAACGTTGAACGGCTCCCGAATGCCACAACTGTCTGCCCTACCACAATTAGAGGCCAAAGCTGCTCCTGTGCCTGCTCTACCCTGTAGACCGAAGGCGTACGGCTTAACATCGCCCCCACAACACAGTAAAGATGTAAGACGGTGTGAAGTGATTCAGCAAATTACAACACCGCAGGATCTCCTTGACAAACCTGAGTCCATGTTTATGACACTCGACGAAAAACGTCGTAAGATAGTAGCAAAAACCAACAAAATGGATGGTAATTTGAGAGCAACTGAATCTCAAACAACTTTCGACAGCTGTTGTAAGCCGGAGTCAGCATGGTCTAATACATCCCACAACCAAAAAGACCACAAAAAGGCTTGCACACTTGATACACAACCAGAGTCGAGCATCAATCCTACAACTGAACTGAGACGAACTGGGAGAGATAGCTCTAAAAATACTCCTCCAACCCTAAAACACCCAAATAAGCGAGGTAACACACTGAATACACCATTGGCTCACCAAATACTTCTGGAACGCTTAGAGTCCTCGGATGATTCAATTTTAAATCGCCACAATGTGTCTCATCTTGTTCCAAGCCTTAGAGCTATTGAATATGGTGATCTGAAAATTGTATAATTTTACAGTGAATCTAAAAACGACGCGGTAATACTACACATGCAGTCCAAACTTATAGCGGACGCACTGCTACAAGCAGGCCCTGTGTTGATGTCACTGGGCTTCGACATCTCCACATCACCAATGAGACCTGCATCCAGAGAAATGGACAAAGATTTGTGTAGAACACTCAATAGTAGAGCGCATCAGTTGGATATGTCTGCAGCTAATCGGACTTCTCTGGTGACACGCCCTGTGACTACCTCACAAACTGTGCTTTCAGTCTCTGAGAACCTGCTTAAAATGTCACGGAATGACAGCATAAGGATAACTATCCAAGGATTGAACAGCGCCACCCACAATACAGACAATTTACAAGAACTTGCTTCTCAGGCGGCTAATGAAAACGACTGGTCTTGGGTTACTGGTACACTGAACACTGATTATTCCAAGTAACGCCAGGCCCTAAACCACTGCCCAAACTACACCTTGGGATCCTGGAACACTAGGGGCTTTACGCATTTATTCAATACTAGCTGGGCTGTCGATCTGGACCTCATTTGCTTGCAAGAAACGTGGCTAAACGAGACTCCAATTTTTGAAGGTTTCGAAATAGCGCACAACCCAGCTATTAAAGAGAACAAGGGGAGACCTATGGCTGGGCTCCTGGTGGCAGCAAAGACAGATTCTGGCCTTAGGATTGAAAAGTGTTCTAACCTTTCTCCATTCATTCAGGTGGTGACGATCAGTTGTACTGAGTCACTACAGGCGCAGGTTCCGAAACTCTACATCAATCTCTATTGGAATCATTATGCTGAAGGCGCCAAATCCTTTATCGACCAAGTGACAACTGTGATTGATGACTTAATGGAAATGGACAAATCTAATGACTTGATCATTTGCGGTGATCTCAATATTGACTGTCACCCACCTGAACTTAATCCCCGGGAAAAAGAAACTGTCCAATCGAGAAGAACTTTTGACTAACCAATGGTGTATAGAAATGGAACTTCGGGGATTAACAATGCTAAACGGCCAAACACCGGGTGACATTCCGGCTGCTCCGACTTGGAGAAGAGGCGACCAAAGTTCAATTCTTGACTACATATTTGTAGGTGGAAACATCCATATGAGATCAAACACTTTTGAAGTCATAAAAATGACTTATGGTGACCCTGAAATTCAACTCCTCTACTTGTCACAAACAAGAGCGATGGGCCCACGTTGTGAGAACGGGAGGGGACAGAATTCGTCTAAATCTTGATAACAAGGACGTAACTCATTTCAGCCAAATTTCAATTGAATTCCGAATCTTTGGAATATAATCACCTCTTGTCCCTATATGTCGAAAGGAAAAATAACTTAAGACATGTTGAGTTTACACCCAAACACAAATATGATTTAGAAATCTCCCAACAGAAAAGAACCTTGCGACAGCTTTTGAGAAAGGTGCCAGAAATCTCTACTTCAAACAAGTGCGAAAAAAGAAGAAAGCTTAAACAAGCCTATAAGAACTGGCTTAAGCCGCACAAAGCCATCATGTTACAAAATGACGCTGAGTTCATGATGTCTAAAATGGCGAGTCGCAACTCAGCAGATTACTGGAGACTAATAAATAGCAATCTTGAGCCTCAACACGCTCTGCAGGCAAACTTGGTACTAGAGGCGGAGTGGATATCGTTCTATTCTGACCTCTTCCGTAAAGATGCACTAATTGAAGAATGGGAAGCCCCCCTTCTAATGCATTGGGAGATTGCATTTGATAAAGAAAATATCATGCAAATTATTAAGAATGTGCATGATTTTAGAGCACCTGGCCCTGACGGTCTCACAAATTTTTCCATTAGATGCCATCCTGAAGAGTGGTCAGACTTTTGTACAACCCTGTTTAACAGAGTTGTCGAATCCTGCAAAACTCCAAAATCTTGGAAATCAGCTGTAATTGTGCCCATCTTCAAAAAAGGAGACAGACGAAACCCTAAGAACTATAGACCCATTGCACTGTTGGACGTGTTAGGGAAAGTGTATGCCACCCTGTTGCAACATCAACTTCAGAAGTGGTCTACTGAATGTAACCGGGTTGATACAAGACAAACTGGCTTCGTCAAAGGGGTGGGCTGTGGTGTCAACCTCCTGTTGAATCTTCTGAAGATGGAAGCGCATCGATCGAACTCAAAGGTCTATTTAGCTCAAATAGACCTATCACAAGCGTTCGACAGCATAAATGGAGATCTGCTTTGGAGAAAGTTGAGTGCATGGAACTGTCCTCCTAGCTTATTGGCAGCCATTCGTGAATTACACACAAATACTTCAGAGTCAGATTAGATCTTAAGGGAAATTTATCAGCACCAATTGATACGTTCAGGGGAGTGAAACAAGGGTGCCCCCTAGCAGCCAGCATTTTCAACTTGTTTCTATCTGACATCAAAGAGATCTTTAAGGAGTTGAATATGTTCCCCCCCCCCCCAAAATGCATGGCATCACATTGACTATCTTGTTTACGCGGATGATCTTATCCTCTTGGATTCGACACCCATAGGCCTTCAACGCAAACTTTGTGCTGTGGAAAAATATCTAATGTTGAATGGCCTTAATTATCAACAAGGGGAAATGTGAAATCCTAATATTTGAAAAATTAACATGTAACAGCGGAAACAAGAAAAATTTCAATTGGCACCTTGATAAGGAGCGGATCAGGATCGTAAAGAATACCACTTATCTAGGGTTGAGAATTAGTGCTGGTAGAAATGACGCACCATGGGTGGAGCTAACAAAAAGCAAATGCCGACAGCTGGCATGTCGGGCGTCATTGATTAAAAATAAATTTGACAAATTCTCCCTAAAACCGACTGATTTTCTTCAAGCAAAAAGTGGTACCAGCCTTGATATATGGTGGTGAAAATGTTTTTGGCTGTGGGTACGATGTATGGAACTCGCTAGAAAACATCTTCTGGTCTAAAGTTCTACACCTGCCTAGAGGAATTGCAACGGCCTGCATAAGATACGAACTTGGATACATCTCAATCCAAGCCAGAGTCGCTTGGAACCTCCTAAGTTTATTTAGGAAAACAGTGCAAATGAATCCACCACAGCAAATTGAAATACTTCACAACCCAGAGACTGAAAAGAGACTCAGACCATTTTGTACCAATGGAATGCGCTGTGCCTAGAAGTGTTGGACACATATGACATCTCGGTGCGAACTCTGATTGAAAACCCAGATTCAAAGAAACTGAAGATATGGAGAACCGACTGGATTAACACATGTAAACTGAGATCTGATTCACGGACGATGAGAGACGCTCCCGGAGAAGCAAGAGCTTATGGCCAGTTACCGGAATACCTAGCGCGCTTCCCGGACCAACGATCGAGAACATTATACATGCAGTTTAGGCTTAATGGGTTGCCTACTAAGGAGCGTGTAAACTTTTGGTCCCAGTCCGACGATTCGGACCCATCGTGTCGACTTTGTGGTGCAAAAGATGAAACCCTTAAACACTTGACAATGTCATGTCCTGAACTGGAGCAGCAAAGAAACACCATTTTTGGGCCAGTCACAAACAAATTCCAGTTCCTTGCTAAAGAGGACTGGTGGAGAGCGCTGTTTGATGGCTCCAACGGATCGGTTTTATGCACACTGACCACCTTCTTGCGTATTTTAAGAGACTTTAGATGCTAAGCCTGTGACTAACCTGTAGTTATACTATTATTTGCAATTTCACGACGAAGGCTGTGAACCAGACGAACTGGGAAAGAGGTGGCAGACTCCTAAACTGTTTTTCTTCTGTATGCCGTTTTCTTTTTCTCTCTTTTTTAAAGTTTGTAAAAACTGAATAAAAATTTTAAAAAATTACGTTTTTTGAGCAGGGGTAGGACCCAGGACGTTTTTAGATCTTTCGGGACTGTATTGGTGGCAAAGGAGTTATTGATGAAACGCATAATAAATGGTGCCAGTTCAGTCACACAATCTTTTACTAAGGTTGCAGGACTGATCCCACTTTGTATTTGGAGGGTTTTAGGCTTTTGATGATGTAAACAGTATCTATGGTAGAGAGTGGGGTGAATGAGAATTTGGGAGCATCAATTGTCTCTTGTGTGGAGGGAGTATTTAGAGGAGTTTGGGTAAAGCTAAGTGTTTTTTTTTTAGTTCTATTTTTTGTTGGAATAGTGAAATTTTGTCGGCGAAGGCATTTTGATTATTCTTGTAATTATTGGCTAAGGTTTGGAATAGACTTTTGTTTGCTAGAGTTGGCGATTTTAACCATTTGTTTTCGGCCGATCTTTTTAAGGCTCGCAATGCTTTGAGTTCCGAGGTAAACCAGGGGTTAATGTGTGCTGCAGGTTTGGCTTTTTTAGTTTTAGTGGGGTAACTATCAATTGTTTCAATCATGATTTCATTGTATTGTCTGACTAGGGTTGCATGCTCGCCATTCAAGTGAGTTGAATGGAGGATCGAGGAGAGGTAGTATGTGGTCTTTGGTGATATTTTTGGAATTTCTAGAGGGAGCCGCTGGAGTTATGAGGGCTGTTTCAGGTTTTTAGTGCTAAAAGGTGTTAAAAATAATGATTGTGGTCCGACCAAGGTGAAGAGGTATTAGATTGGATTTTGGTGGTACAGTTAGTGTCAGCCAGCCAATTTAAGGTGCGTCCTTTTTCATGCGAGGGTGCAGAGATCCTGTGTGTGAATATCCTTGTGCTTCCATAGAGTTGGCTCGGAGGCCTGCATGTATATCTAATGGGTCGTTCAGGCCAAGATTGAAATCACCCATAATGATCACTTTAGAATGGGGTTTCATATTATGTGCTAGAAGTGTGGTGATGTCGTTTTCAAATGTGGAGATAGGTTGTATCCAATATGCTTTGCTTATGCTACTTTGCGGTTTTGCTCTACAAAGATGTAGAATGAAATAGGCGGGATTTCAGTTTTCCGTTCCATGGGACGGACTGACACTCCCAGGCATATTTAGCATGTTTTTCTTAGAAATCTTGAACGTGTAATTGACCACTCTGAGGTGATTTATATCTATTAGTTTTTGTGCCTACCCTATAACAGTCAAAAAATAGCAGGCATTTATGGTCTGACTACACTCCTAGAAAGTGTTGAGTAAATTATAAGTTACTCACCGTAGTTCCCTTTCCTCCATACTGCCTGGGCGTACCTTCCAAGGGACGGGACACAGAACCTTTCACCAGAAAAAAACTTCTTCCCCATTATATTTAGAGGGGTGCAGCCCTGGGAGCCACACCTCAGTCCCCATTGATATGTCAATAGATTTAACATTGCCTAATGACACCAGTATTATTAGTAGGGAGGATGGTGGGACTTATGGAGGAAAGGGGGCTAAGGACTAGGAGTATGTTAGCCAATACGGTGAGTAACTTCTAATTACTCTTCCATCCCGTCCCCTTTCTTCCATACTGCATAGGCTATTACAAATGAATGTAGCCCCGGGGTGGAGTGGAGACCATCCTTAAGCAAAAAGGTTCCCGAGAACCGCCTGTCCGAAAGCCGCATCTGATCTAGAGCCGGCATCCAAACAGTAATGCTTGCAGAAAGCAGAGGGAGTGGCCCAAGTGGCGGCCCTGCTTATAACTTGCAAATTGACGTGGCGCTGGAATGCGATGGCCGTTGCCTTGGCCATGACTGCATCGGTGTGCATGTTGGCCGGAAGCGGCTTGTGCTGGCCCTCGTACGCTTCCGTGATGGTGATGGCCGCGACCATCAAGCGGGATATGGAGGCCTGATAGCCTGGTCTTGAACCTCAAAAAGGTACAAATGGGGCGCCCAATTTGCGGAAGGCCTTGGTCCTGTCCAAGTAAAATTTCAGTGCACACCTTACATCCAGGCAGTGCAGCACTCTGTGCTTCATCCTTGGGATCGGCAAGAAACGTAGGAAGGACGATTTCCTCGTTCAGGTGGAAAGCCAATGGCACCTTGGGCAGAAATGCTGGGTGTGTCCGTAGGACTACTTTGTCCCTGTGAAAGGTAGTATATGGTTCTGAGGCATCCAGCGCCTGGATTTCGCGAGCCGAGGTAAGGCCGTCTTGATGGTGAACAGCCTGATGTCCACAGATGCCATTGGCTCTAACGGTTTGTGTGCCCGAGCGCCCAAGACTATGTTGAGGTCCCACACTGGGTGCAGCCTTTTGACGGGCGGGTAGAGCCTTGCGAGCCCGGGCAAATGTTTTTCGACAATAGGGTTGGAGAAGATCCCCTCCTCCGAATTCCTGTAAGCCCCGATGGCTGTGAGGTATGTACGACAGGTGTACGCCTGCACACTCAAGTGGGCGAGGTGCGCCGAAAATGAGAGCATGTCGTCCAAAGTGCATGCCAGGGGGTCGATTTCCTTGCATTCTGCCCAGTGGCAGAATCTGGTGCATTAACTTTTATACTGGGCCCTAGTAGCCATGCTCCTTGCGCCCTGTATGATTTCCAGATTAGCCTGGCTGAGGTACCGCAGCGTTACCTGCTCAGGTACCACGCTGTAAGGGCTAGTTTCTGTGGCGCGGGGCGGATGATCCTGCCCCCCTCCAGAAGATGAGCTGGGCCTGTCGGGAGGTGAATCAGAGGCATCTCAGAGAGACTGGGCAGCTCCGAAAACCATGGCCTGGCTGGCCAACATAGAGCTATTAGAATGATGTTGAGCTGGCAGGACTCCTTGATCTTGCAAATCACTCTGTGAATCAGCGGAGTGGGCGGGTAAGGCGTAAGCACTCATGCCATTCCACTGAATCCGAAATGCGAGCCTGCCAGGAGGCAGACTGTGGGCACTTCTTGGTTTGCCAGGTGGCAAAGAGGTCCACCTGGGAATAACACCACCTGTAGAAGATCTCCTTAATGACAAGGTCGTTTGCTGCCACTCGTAATTGTCCGCTCCCAAATCTGCTGAGCCTGTCCACCTCCAGGTTGGTTTCCCCGGGAGGTGAATTGCCTTGAGGTAGATGTCATATTCCAGGTACCACTCCTACGTACTGATTGCCAGTGTGCACAGTGGAGGGGATCTGGTGCCTTCCTGCTTGTTGATGTAGTAGGACTTGCCAAGGGACATGGCGCTGGAACTGCGTGGACATGCACGTTGGCCGGGAGCGGCTTGTGCTGGCCCTCAGCATCCCCAGGAGAGAACACATTGCCAACATTAGGAGATCCCATAATTGGCTCACCACCACAGACAAAATCCTGCTTTAAGTAGCCTCTCTTACACACAAATGCCTCAACAACGCTGCCCCATGCCATCTAGCCGATAGAATAAGCAAATACACCCCCCAACAGACCTACCAGAACCTCTAGCGCAAACCTGCTTATAGTTCCCAGGGTCATATGCACCAAAATGGGTGGCAACAGCTTCCAGGTTAAAGCTGCCCAACACTGGAACGCCCCCACACCCCTCCAGGACACCCCAAACCTACACACACTTTAGACGAAACTACATCCAGTGGATAAAGAACAAGGACCACTAATAACACTATAACATAGGAATTATGTTGAGCTGTAAATTTGTAAACTATATGCCTTACTTGCTTGTCTGTAAATTTGTAAACTATTCACCTTATTGTAAACCTGTACATTTTTGCCGCCACTGTCATAATGTAATACTGTAATGCATAAGTAACCTGTAACCAAGTTGTGAATAACCTGTTGATCCTGCGCCCTCATACCCCCGGGTCTGGAGCGCTTAACAAATGAATATACTAAACTAAACTCATATGCTTCTTTGATGCCAGAGACCATCCAGCAGGATATGGAGGCCTTACAGGCCCGATAGTCTGGCCTCGAGCCTCCAAAAGTAACAAACAGGGTGTCTGACTTGCAGAAGCCGTTGTTCCTGTCCAAGTCGAATTTTAGGGCACGCCCGACATCCAGGCAGCGCAGCACTCTGTGCTTGGAACTTGGGATCTGAAAAAGAACGTAGGAAGGACTATTTTCACGTTCAAGTGAAATGCATATGGAACCTTGGGCAGAAATGCAGGGTGCGTCCGCATGACTACCTTGCCCTTGTGAAAGGTGGTATATGGTTCAAAGGCGACCAGCGCCTGGATCTCACCGACTCTGCGAGCTGAGGTAAGACCAACTAGTAAGGCTGTCTTGATGGTGACCAGCCTGATGTCCACATATGCCATTGGCTCAAATGGTTTGTGCACCAGGGCGCTTAAGACTATGCTAAGGTCTCACACCGTGTGGAATCTCTTGAGGGCGGGTAGAGACCAGTCAGATGTTTGACGATCTGGTTGGAGGAGGAAAAAATATCTTCCTCCGAGTTCCTGTAAGCCCCAATGGCTGCAAGGTAAGTGGCAGGTGTCCACCTGTACGCCCGAATGAGCGAGGTGTGCCGAAATAACCAGGTTACTCACCGTAGTGACCACCTTACTCCTAGTCCATAATCCCCTTTCCTCCATACGGCCGCCCGCCATCCCCTCTAATAAGGTTCCTCTGTTATTGCTAATAGGTCTCTGACCTGGCGATAGAAAAGGACTGATGGGCGATGCGCGGGTGGAGTGAAGGTGGGCGGGGTTACAGCCGCGTGCCGGGCCCCACGCAGAGAGAGAGGATGGACACATTTTAGAAAAAAATTTTGTGATGCTTTTTACAAAGTGCTCCGGTCCCGTCCCACAGGACGGAGAGATGTCCCATAAGTATGGAGGAAATGGGACTATGGACTAGGAGTAAGGTGGTTATACTCCTACATCCCGTCCCCTTTCCTCCTTACTTATGGGAGATTCCCAAGCACTCCTAACAGGAACTACGGGTGGATGGAAATACCCCGTATTGAAAAAGGTTCTTCAGCACAGCCTGACCAAACTGAGCATCAGCTCTTGAGCTCATGTGAAGACAATAATGCTTACAAAAAGCAGATGGGGAGGTCCAAGTAGCTGCCCTAGCAATGGACTCCCAGGGAACATATTTCTGAAAAGCAACCGCGGCTGCCTTGCCCCGCAACAGGTGTGCATGAATACCCTTAGGAGGTTCAGCCCTTGGATGGTGAAAGACTCTGTAATGCAGGTGGCGATTGTTAGGCAGAATCCTGTGCAGTGCCCTTAGGGACCACTACACCTGATTAAGACTACAGTTGGCAATACAAGTTTTACCTTTGGTTCAAGCATGTACTACTACGTCATAGTGGTAGCAGTAGCAGAGCAGCCAGGCTTATCTCCAGAGTATATGAGCAGTAGCAGAGATTACACAAAGGGACCACAATTACTTTGACTCAAGCAAACACTGACTCAAGGTTTCAGGTAAAAAATGAAAGTACATTTATTTTTAAACCATCAGTTATAAACACAACACCTATTAAACTTTAAACAAAACCACACGCTAAATAAACTACAACTAACCAATTCACTTTGTACGGTAAGTCTCAAGGTAAGTACCCTGTGTTTGAATGAACCAGTGTTATGAACAAAACACGATACCGCGGATACGGTTGCAATAACTTTTTGACAGTTCGGTCTACTAAATAAACGCATATCCGTGACATTAAATGCTACTGGGGCAAACACACTTAGCACCCGAGATACCCAGAGGGAGTTGGAGGCAAAAATCACAGGCAATATTTAGGTTAGGCAGACAGTATCGAGAAACACTCAGAAACAGGAGTTCAAAAGTCAAAGGGTCGGAGCCAGGTTTAGGTGACACCGCAGGCCTGTGCCGAAGATCACACCGTTAGACAGTCCACGATTCCGTGTAGCCAAAAAGTAATTGAATATTGTCAATGTTCGGAAGCAAAAGTAATAAGAAGGAGGGAAGACAAGGACTAGCCTTGAGGATGAAGAAAAGGGATTCACCCAGTTTCCTTGAGTAGAACACAGTACCTTATTTCCACGATGCAGTTGGTGCCCTGGCAGTTGTTCCTGTTGGTTTCCCGCAGACCCAGGATTCCTGGAGCTTCGTTGTGGAGGACGTCTGAAGGGGGTCTGCACCACACAGGGATGAAGCCGACGGCAGCGACAACGCAAAAGTGTGCTCAGCAGGTGACTATCCAGACCACTACAGCAGTGTGCAGCGATTTCGACCACGGCAGAGATCTCTGGCTGGGTGGTTATCCCCACCAGGCTCAAGGGAAGAAGACTCCAGACTGGATCTTCTCTTAGTCGAAGGGTAGATAGCTCAGGACTGCAGCAGGACTTCACCGGACGGGGTAGTTGCAGCAGCCGTTCTCTCCATTTCTCTTCGGTTCCTTGTAGTTCCACAGGCGACATACTTCTAGCCCAAGAGACCTGCCTTTTATGCGCAAAACCCCCATTCACACAGCCTGGATGTCAATCACGCAGAAGGGGGTTGTCCACCTCAGCCAATCATGGCAAAGTGCGACTTGGGTTTCCTAGGATACCTTGTGCAGGGGGTGACTACACCCCTTCCCGACAGTCTACCTAGACACCCAGGCGCCAAGAGGAGGGCTTCTCTGCAGAAACCCGCCAAAAGACGGTGAACAAAGAAGGCAAACCTAGTTTGCCGCGCAAAGTAAAACACAAGAAGGACTTTAACAAAAAGAAATGGCGAATAAACCCAACCGGAGCCAAAAGAAAGACGATTTGGTCAAGTGGGTTTATGTTCGAGGCTAATATAATAGCCAAGAACAGTACCACGTTTATCTAATATAATCGCGGTATAACCAACAGCCAAGTCTAAATGTTAAGAGCAAAACAATGCTCAGGGAGGTACAGACAGAAAAGGGGTACAAATTAGCCCTTTCCAGTACTCCATGTAAGATGGGGTGTACTGGTCTGTGGTAAAAATGACTATGTAAAGTAAATGGCAAGTTTACCTTTCTCTGGGGGACAGTAGTCCGCCCCAGCGAAATGGAGTCAGAGGGAAGTCTAAAAGACAACCCTGGGTTACTACACTAAAGGTGCTGTGTAACCCATACAAGAACAGGGGCACTTGGAGTGGTGTGCTCCAGTGCCCAAGATCACACAATGAGTAACACATAAGCCAAAACACAAGTAAGAGTGGAAAAAGGATGTACACTCTTACCAGGTGGAAAAAATAAACTCCAGAAATCCAGCAAAGCTGTTGGGGGACTCACTAGGCAAGGGAAATTAGCCCTAGAAGGAGAATTCTCCCTAACAGCGAGCAACCGAGAAGTCGTCGCCTTAGTCGCTTGCTTACCCTGAGGGTTATCGAAAGTCACAAATAGTTGAGAACTCCTAAGCTCGGAAGTCCTGTCAAGATAGAACATAAGAGCCCTTCTGACATCGAAACAATGCAGAACCCTTTCTGCCTCTGAGGAAGGCAGGATTTGTCCGTAGGACTACCTTATCTTTGTGAAAGACCAAGAAGGGATGCTCCACCGACAAGGCCTGGAGCTCACTCACCCGCCTTGCTGAGGTAACTGCGACCACAAGGACACTTTCCAGGATAGGTACTCGAGGTCCACCGTGGCCATGGGTTCAAAAGGCTTATGGCACAGCGCCGTCAAGACTACATTTAGATCCCACGGCGGGTGCGGACTACGAACTTGAGGGTAGAGGCGTGTTAAGCCTGCAAAATGCCTCTTAACCACTGGATTACACAGAGTAGGAACATTGGTCTGTAGAAAGATAAGCAGAGACCGCTGAAAGGTAAGTTCTGCATGACAGAACGTGAACACCCGACTCTGCTAGGAAGGATACGAAGGACAGCACCGTGTCAATCGTAGCCTCCCTTGGGTCCAACTGCTTTGCCAAACACCAATGACAGAACCTGAGCCATTTACTCCTGTATTGGGATCTGGTCAAGGGTTTCCTGGCTGCCTGGAAAATACGCATGTTATCCGCAGAGAAGTTAAGATGCTCTAAAGACCTGAACTCGGGCACCATGCTGCCAAGCTGAGCAATTGTGGGGAGGGGTGCCACATCTGCTGTTCCCCTTGATGAAGAAGATTGGGGTCACTGGTAACCTGATCTGCAGATACACCGACAGGTGTTGAAGTTCTGAGAACCAAAACCTGTCCGGCCACCAGGGGGTTATGAGTAGAAGGGAACAGTTCACCGAGTTCTTCAGCTTCCAAATTGCTCGATGGACTAGAGGCAGAGGCGGGAAGGCATAAGCTCTCATAATGCCATGGAATCTCGAGAGCATCCCCCAGAGAGGAGGCTCCCAGCCCCCCTCTGGAGGCATACAGAGGAAGCTTCTTGTTCACCGCTGTAGCAAAGAGATCCAACTCGTGTGCCCCAACGCAAGAAGATCCATGAGAGGACCTCCGCCTTCAACTCCCACTCGTAGCTGACCACTGTCCGCCGGTTGAGGGCATCCGATGTAACATTCAGCTGGCCTGAGATGTGCACTGCAAGCAGCCAGACACCATGAAGTGAAGCACGGCCCACTCCCAAAATCTGGATAGACAGGTCCACGAGGGGGAGGGGGGGGGGGGAAGACTTCGTTCCCCCTTGCTTTTTGATGTAATACATCGACACCACATTGTTCGTGCATATGCGGACCACCTTGTTGGCAATGATCGGTCTGAATGCCCCGAGTGCTAGGAAGATCGCCAGAAGCTCCAGATGATTTATGTGAAGGAGCTTGTCCTGGGGCGACCAGAGATCCGAGACATGGAGAAGATCTAACATCGCACCCCACCCCAGGATTGAGGAGTAAGTCGTGATCGTCACCATAGGAGCTGGGTCCTGAATTCCTCGCACCCACCGACAGGTTACTGAGAGATGAGCACCATTCCAGGTCCACTCTCATGGAAGCCGGAATCATTATCAGCTTGGAATCCGGGTCCACAGCCTGACGCCAAGAACTCTGAAGAGCCATCTGGGTCCGTCTCATCTTGAGACGAGCAAGAGGAAGAGCCAGCACACGAGGCCCAGAAGTATCTGGAACCACCAGGCCGACATGCTCTCCGACTGCGCAAACATCTGACACGTGGCTAACAGATCCGCCATTCTGTCCCCGGTCAGGTACACTCTGCAGTCGATCATGTTCCAGCGAAAACCCAGGAAAATCAGGTCCTGCGAGACCATCATGGAAGATTTCCGCCAGTTCACCGACAGCCCAAGATGGAACAAGAGCTGAAGGAGAGACTGAAGACTGCCCGCTGCTTCCAACAGACAAAGGCTGCGTAAGAGCCAATCGTCCAAATATGGATACACATGGATACCCTGGAGACGAAGATAGGCCGCAATCACCGACATCTTTGTGACGACACGCAGCGCCGAGCTGAGGCCAAAAGGAAGCACTCGAAACTGGAAGTGTTCCTCTCCAAGAGAGAAACGGCCATATCTCCTGTGTGGGTTCCAAATCAGAATATGCATGTACGCATCCTGAAGATCCACCACACTGAGCCAATCGCCCATCTGCAAGGAAGACCGGTGGATGATTCTGCCCCCCTGCTGTGCCAGAAGATGTGCTGGGCCCGTCAGAAGGTGTACAGGGGGCACCTCCGAGAGGCTGAGGAGCTTCAGAAACCATGGCCTGGCCCGCCACCATGGAGCTATCAGAATGAGGAGTCGTCGGTGGGAATTCTTGATTTTGCAAATTACCCTGTGGATCAGAGGAGTGGGCGGAAAAGTAGGATTTCATGCCAGTCCGCTGGAGGTGAAATGCATCGCCAGAGAGGAGGGGCCGTGACCCTGGCAGAAGCGAACTAGGGACCCTTCTTGTTGTGCCAGGTGGCAAAGAGATCCACTTGGGGGTGACCCCACCTGTTGAAGATCTCCTGAATAACAATGGTTTTTAGCTGCCACTCTTAATTGTCCGCTCCCAGCCTGCTGAGCCTGTCCTGGACTGCCGAGAGGTAAATGTCATTTTCCAGGGCCCATTCCCTCACCAGTCTGCACAGAGGAGGGGATCTGGTGCCTCCCTGCTTGTTGACGTAGTACATGCTGGTCGAGCTGTCTGGAAGAGGACAACCTTGCCCTTAAGAAATGGTAGGAATGCTCTGAGCGCTAGCTATATGGTGTTCAGTGCCAACCAATTGATGTGGTATTCCTGCTCCTGTCGAGTCCAGGTTCCGTGGACAGATAGATCGTCCAGGGTGGCTCCCCAGCGCTCGAGCGAGGAGTCTGTTGTGATGGTGGCCTGCGGAGAAGACGGCTGAAAGGGCTTGCCCTTCCGTAGGTTGCAGTCCATGGACCACCAGGTTAGGTCCGGGTGGAGAGATGGACAAACGTTCATCTCGGATTGCGAGCCTTGCTCCCGATTCCACGAGGCCACATAGTGCAGCTGAATCCTTCTCATCCTTAGTCGCCGCCAGTAGACCCAGGAGATGTTGGTACCAACATGATGTAGTCAGTTCTCCGCTGAGGAAGTGGGCGGTGACCCTCTTGATGGCCAAGATTTTGTCATCCGACAGGAAGACCCTCTCGGAGCACGTGTCCCAAATGAGTCCCAGGAATGTCGGTCTGCGTAGGCTACAGCTGTGATTTGAGGTTGAGCAAGAAGCCCAGATCGTGCGGTGTGTTCATAAGGGCATGGGAAGAGTGGTGTACCACTTCCGGAGATGTAGCCCTGCCGAGACAGTTGTCAAGGTATGGGTAGATGTAGAGGCCCTGCGCTCTGGGGAGGGCCACTACGGCGTTGAGTCTGGTAAAGACCCTGGGGGCCGAGTTAAGGCCAAACGGAAGGACTTTGTACTGAAAATGGTAGCCCATGATTCTGAACGGTAGGAAAGAACGATGGGTCTGGCAAATCGTGATGTGTAGGTACGCGTCCTTCAGGTCCAGGGAACACATCCAGTCTCCCTTGTCCAATGTCTCCGTTATAAAAGCTGGTGTAACCATCTTGAATTTTTGCAGTGGTAAGGAGAGGTTGAGGGTGGAAAGGTCCAGCACAACTCAGACCCACCTGGTTCTTCTGAATAGCGAAAATCCTTGAGTAAAATCCAAAGCCTCGCTGGGACTTCCTCCACTGCCTGGCTCTCTACGAGCAACCGGATCTCCGCCAAAAGAGTTGCTATCCCAACCTGTGGGAGTGGAGGGGAGGAGGGAGGAGAGGCTGGGATAGGAAGGCGGTACCCAGTGGATACTATGGAGAGGATCCAGGAATCAGCGAAATTCTGGCACCAGAATTGTGCATGGAGAGCAAGCCTGCCCCTCACCGGAGACACGTGGACCCGAAGGGGCTTGTCATGTCTACTGGAAAAAGCCATTGCTCTCCCCTCCCCCCCTCTTTGCTGTTTGCACAGGTTCCGAGACGGCTAGCAGTCCGGCTGCCTGGATCTGCGTTCCTGTAAGCCGCGGAACCCTCCATATGCATGACCCTTTTCCCAGCGCTGCTGAGATTGGGTGTACGATTTGGGCGTGGTCTTGGTAAGAATGGACAGACTTTGCAGTTTGTGAGCTGCTGTTCTGTTTGTCCAGCTCTTCGTTCGTAGAGGAGTGGAAGAGGTCCCCCCCGCCCCCTCGAATGGTAGATCTAGGATGCGCTCCTGGACATCCGGGTTGAATTTCGTTACACGGAGCCAGGCTGTTCTCATGTCCGTGGCAATGCAGATGGCACAATTTGAGGCATCGATATGTGCCACTGTGGATTCCATGAGGTCATGCGCCACGAGCTTGGCTTCAGCTAGCCACGCCTTAAAGCATGATTGGCACTGGGTGGGGAGTTCCAGGAGAAAGTTCCCAATTTCCCACCATAACCTCTGGTTGGTGGCAGCCAGCATGGCATCAGCGTTGGCCTGACTGAGGTGCAAGGACGCGTTGGAATAGATTTTCTTGTCGTGCGCCTCCAAGATCTTGAATCCAAGATCTCCAAGGCCAGGGCCTAGCAGCGCCGCAGAGGAGGCGACTGAGGACGACTGAAGCTTGGAGTATATTGATGCCGCAGCAATCACAGAGGAGTGTGGCTGAGGATGGGTCGAGAGCAAGATTGTATCCCCCTCCATCTGCCTGTACTTGGCGTCCAGGTGTCGATTGACCGGCTGGACCGAGTGGGGCTTGAGCCAACCCATCTTGGCCAGGGAGACTACATCGGTTTGCAGTGGAATCCCCGTGTTGGCAGAGGACTTCTGCCAGAACCCCCCTCTACCGGCTGTTCGACCTCAGGTTGGGAGAGGCCGAGGTACTCCGCCAGGCCAGCAAGACGTTCGTGGAAGGCCCTGGCTGAGGATGGCGTGTCCGGATCCTTCTCCCCCTCGTCCGTATCCTGCAAATCTGGAGGATCCTGTGGAGGAGGAGTAGATGGCACCGGAGGCTGGGGTACAGGGGCAGCAGCCAGATGCCGAAGAGGCGGCAGAGGTTGTAGAGTTGGCTGTGGAGCCGGAGGAGGCGGCTGCACTGGGGCCAGGGCGCCCAATGGAGGAGTCTGGTGCTGCTAACATTGCTGGGAGGACTTCCCGGACAGCGTCCTTGATGATAACCCTCATCTGAGGCCGAAGAACTTCTCAAAGAGCACCTCCTCACTGGCCAAAGAGGTGGCAGGGGGCACCGACAGGGTAGCAGTGGGGGAGAGGGGGAGGTTGCTGGAGCCGCTGCATACCTTGTCCATATGGACGCAAAGGAAAGCTGCCCTGCACAAATTAATGGTAGACTGTAGGCCACGTACCTAGTTAGGCCAGTCCCACCTTGACACTCCTTCGCCGAATTAATGGAATGGCGGACGGGTGCCTCTTTCTGGCGCAGCGGGCATTTTGTCGAGCTGCTTGCCACGTGCCTGCGCCGTGGTGCTCGGCCTTCTGGGCCCGGCCTCATCCAAGACACGTGTGTGGATCACGAGGCCTAGACTGCTCCTTGGCCCGGTAGGTGCGACACCCTCGACCCGAGGACTGGTAGACCGGTGTTCGGGCATAGCCCCTCTGACATATTGCCGGTGTTCGGGCATAGCCCCTCCGACATATTGCCGGTGTTCGGGCATAGCCCCTCCGACATATTGCCGGTGTTCGGGCATAGCCCCTCAGCCATGGTGCTGGTAAAAGGGCGGAGCCCCTCGGGTGTAGACCCGGTACAAGAACCTTCCGGTCCCTCGTCACTGCGCCCGGGAGGATCCCTTGGCTCAAAGGCCGGTAGCTGCAACAGCCTCGGTGCACGTGTCGGTAGAAGGACCTAGCCGGTCCATCCCGTGCGGGAAAGTCCCCGATTAGGAGTCTCCCTTGCGAGGTGCGCTGGAAAATATTGGCCATACCTTAGGCCTGGTTCGATGCTTCACAAAGTTTGAGATCCTCTGGAGGCGACCTCTGGAAGAGCTCCCTCCACCAGCTAGTCTTTTCTAAAGCGCCTTCGATGACAGCGAGTAACACCCCGAACATGATTGCCAACCAGGGTTTGGGCCAAAGCAACCTACGCAGGGGGGCATGAGGATCTGAAGTTGGGAAGAGCCCATTGCAGGATGAACACCTGATGAACCCTGTAGAAGTCAACATGTGCCGGGGAGGAGCGTGACGCCTGAGGACCGAGTACCTGAATGATAGATAAGATGAAAGACAAAGACGAAGTATCTGCGTGTGGAATTACACGGCCGAAGCAAAACCCAGGAGCGTTGGTGAATTTGACCTGTTCCCATCGACAAAAGGGGACTGAGGTGTGGCACAGGAGGGCGGAGTCAGGGCAGGCGCATGCTCCCTGGGCGCACCCCTGCGCGCCTCTAAATTTAAAGGGGAAGAAGGTTTCTTCTGGTGAAATAGGTTCTGTCTACCGTCCATTGGAAGTGACACCCATACAGTATGGAGGAAAGGGGACGGGACGTAAGAGTAAGTACCATAGGAGCGCCACATTCAAAAGGGCCCACATTCTTGTCCTTGCACCAGTTACTGAATTTATTCCAACGACACCAGTACAAGGATTTGGTTGCTGGCCTTCTGGCCGAAAGCAAAATTTTGATTACATCATCCGGGAGGTCCCAATCCTTACATCTCAGCCTCTCAGAAACCATGCATGAATGCTGAGTGTCTTCACTTCTGGCTGGAGAACCCGACCTTCCACTTGCGAGAGAAGCTCCTCTCTTTGTGGAAGACATATTGGAGGGCAAATTGACATATCCAGAATGTCTGGGTACCACGTCCTCCTGGCCCAATCCGGAGCAATTAGGATCATGATTTTCCTGAACTTTCTCAACTTCCCGATTACATGAGGAATCACAGGGACTGGATGAAACGCATAGAGGAGTGGAAATTCCCAGTCCACTACGAACGCGCCCCTAGAGCTCCTCTTGGACGAAATTCCCTTGAGTAGTACTGTTCGCACTTCTGGTTGGAACCGGTTGCGAACGGTTCCCCAAAGGGTGAAGATCTCTTGAAGGACTTCCTGAGCTAGTTCCAATTTGTGGGAGAGTGCTCTGCCTGCTCAGAGCATCTGCTGCTGAGTTCTGCTCTCAGGCTAGGTGTACTACCGACAGAGATTCCTTATTGTATTGCCCAGCACCAGAGCTGCATTGCCTCTCTGCACAGTGGTAGTGACCCTACGCCTCCGCTCTTGTTGAGGTAGTACATGGCCACTGTGTTGTCCGTCATTATCAGGACATTCTTTCCCCGTACAGAGGGCAGAAAGGCCTTCAGCGCTGGTGCGATTGCCCTCAGCTCTAAAAGGTTGATGTATAGTTTGGATTCCAATGGAGACCAACAACTGCTGATTGTCAGTTTGTTGGTGTGGGTTCTCCACCCAGTGGGTGAGGCGTTGGTCACTAGTTATTTCCGGCCATGGTTGCTAAAAAGATTGTCCCTTGAGAATGGTGTCCTCGCAAGCCCACCAAATCAGGCCTTGAGCAACTCTGCTCGGAACTTGCAAAAGATCCGACATGTTCCCTGAAAGTTGGAACCACCGAGTTCTGGGAGCCCATTAAAGGGATCTCATCCTCAATCGGGCCTCTGGCACCAGGAAAATGCAGGACGCCATGAGACCGAGCAACCTCAAATAATCGAAGGCCAGAAGATGTTGGGCATTCTGGAATTTTACTACCATTTGCTGAAGGTGTCGAGCTCTCACCTCGGGAGGCGAGGCTTTCCCTGAGGAGGTATCCAAGACTGCTCTGATGAACTAGACTCTCTGGAATGGTATATGGGACGACTTGAAATTGAGGGAGAAGCCCAGTCTGTGGAGGGAGTGGCAGGTGGTACCGAGATGTTCCTGAGCTTTCTCGGGTTAACAAGCCCTGATCAACCACTCGTCCAGGTAGGGGAAGACTTGAATCACCCCTCTCCTGAGACTTGCTGCCACTACCGCCATCAACTTGGTGCAAACCGTCAGGGCGGAGGTCAGCCCGAATGGCAGAACTCGAAACTGATAATGAGAACCACCAAACGTGAACATCAGGTACTTTCTGTGATTGAGATGCATTGGCACATGAAAGTAAGCATCCCGAAGGTCCAATGATACCAACCAGTCTTGAAGTTGGAGAGCCTGAAGGATCTGAGAAAGGGTGACCCATCTTGAACTTGTACTTCCTGAGAACTAGTTCAAGTTTTGTAAGTTCAAGATAGGTCTCAATCCTCAATCAGAAAATAAAGGGAATACCAACCCTTGTTCCTTTCCGCTACAGGTACCTGTTCTACTGCACCTTTCTCTAGCAGGGTTAAAATTTCCTGGACAAGGAATGGATCGGGAATTTTGACAGAACTGGTTCCTGGTGGATGATCCGGAGGCCTTTTTAGAAAAGGAAGGCAGTAACCTTGAGCTACTGTTTCCAGTGCCCAAGCATCTGAAGTAATGCCCCGCTATTCGTTCAGATGCTGAGAGATTCTGCCTCCCACCAGGGTTTTGTGGGTGAAGGTATCAGAGTGGCTTAGAGGCGGCTGCAGCAGCGGCTGAGGGTAAAGATGTCGCTGCTGGGGCCGATTTAGCACCCCTTCCTCGTCCACCACAAGGGAATTTTCTTTGTCGCCTTTGAACGGCCTGACTTCTTCCTCTACCAACAGAGGAATAGAAGCAAAAAGAACAACCTCTCTAGGAAGATGAGCACGAATAAGGTTGCTGAATGGAGGTTGCTGAATGTCCAGACTCATCTGCCTTGGTGCCGAACAACCTCGAACCGTCGAAGGGCATGTTGAGCAGCTGGCTTGCACATCCAGTGCCAACCCAGACTCTCTCAACCACGCAAATCTGCATAGTACAGCGCTTGCAGCCATGGATCTGCTAATGCTGTCAGCAGTATGCAGTCCTGATTGGAGAGACTCTCCCATCGCCTCTTTGCCATCCTTAAGTTCAGAAAGCCATCCCTTTCCTAGCCTTCTGGAATATGATCAGCCGCCAAACTAACAGTCCCACAGGGTGTAAGTAAACCTAGCCAGGGTACAGGTAACAGTAGACTTCAGGGCCATACTGCCCGCCCATGCGCCCATTTTTTTATTGTCTCTCTCCGGGGGAATAGAAGGATAGGCAGACTGCCTGGTCGAAGTCGCAGGCGTAGGATGTTTGCAGCGATAGTCAGGGTCACTGTTTGTGGGTCTATATTTCCTAGCGAAATTCCTATTGACAGCAGGACTTTTCCAGTTCATTATCAGCTTCCTCTGAAGGGCCTTATGAAAAGGTAAGATTGGGTCGAGCATGTCGAGTCTCCGACTTACTACTTGACTTCGCCCAAGTAGTTTCTGACCTTCCCGAGTCATCCAAAGAAGCAACCAGGGTCAGGCTCTTGCGTGACTCTTTTGCGGGGTTCGAGGCGGCATTCTCGGAGATCCGCATCATCTCTTCCCCAAGAGCAAACATTTATTGGGGGAATCCAACCTAGTAGGGCATTGTATATCCAATGACGTAGAGGGAGATCTACGGTGTCTCTTCGTCGAAGACTAAGATTGTCACGCCCGACTCCTCAACCAAGACCTCTTTGAAGGTTTATGCCGAGTGGAGTCCTTAAACTCACTAGACTTGATACTACACACGTCACGATAGGGATAGTGTTACAGACACGCTTATGCCGACATCCCCTTTAGGTCCCCGAAAGACAAGATGCAACACTCCGCGGTTACCACTGGATGTCAGACCATATGCACAGCATGTGATTCTAAGCAATTAACAAGCATCAGAAATGTTTACATTTCTACATACATACGGCTTAGACTCAAAAGACTAAATATCATTAGATTACCATAATTTTGAGGAAATTAATAAATCTACGAGGGAAATGAGGGCAGGTAAAGATCATGGACAAGATGCTCTATATGCAGAATTATATTCTCAGTTTTCTGAATTATGACCTCCCAGTCTTCTACATCTTCGTTCCACTTTTCTCACGTTAAGGCCTCGTCGGGAACGTTTACAGAATAATGTTGATTATAACACCAAATCTGTGAAAGAACCCTTATTGCCTAAAAGATGTGAGCACTACAATCTCCTTTTTTCAGACAGGTATGTTATATAAGGCTTTAAAAGAGAGCCAATAAAAATCAGGGATACCAGCCAAAACTCTCAACTTTGTCTATAACAGGACCCAAGGGTGACCCAGGAAGAATGCACCACTGCAGGAAAGTACCTTTTATTGGTCGCTTTCCGACTATCAGGTAACTTCCAGAGTTCCCCTTCGGAATTAACAAGGACAAAGTCACCAGGCAAGTCTGTGGTCATGGGAAAATTGAAGGCAAGTTTCCAATTCTACACGAAAGGTGCGAAAAAGACTGCAACCAACTTCAATGGACACCAGAGGGAACCCTATTGAAATGCTCCAGTGCCAGGTTCGATCCCCAGGAAGAAGTGAAGTCTAACAGGATTCAGCCTCTGCAAGTGAATGGCAAAATAAAGATGGGGACATGCAGAAACCTTTAACCATGGACCAAAGGGAACCAATCTTGAATAACCAACCATGTCAGGGGCCAGAGGTAAGTAATCACAGTATTGGTTCCCAAAGCGATGACCCGGGAAAGGTGCAACAGCCCAGTGAGTACAGGATCTGCTGTGGCAGAGAGGCTTTAAGGGCAAGGTCATCCATGGGAATAGAAACCTGGACCAACGCGCCCCAGACAGCCAACAAGTAGAATAATCACCCTTCCTTGGAGTCAGACCCACAAGGAAGTGGTAAAAACAGCAATTATGACTCCAAGAGGACAGAAGTACCCGACCAAGCAGTTTATGGTGGAACAATGGAGAAAGAGGGGAAGCCAACCAGCAGAAAACGGTCAAACGAAGAAAAGGAACAAGTTACTTACCTGTAACATTTGTTCTCCAGCATGGGTCTGGCATGGATTCACATGCTCATGATTATTTCCTGTCGTCAGGCTGGGAATCCTCAGTAAAGAAAAAATCAGTTTCAGTTTGGTTATTAGTAGAAAGACAGTTCAGAAACGAACCAGTGGTCTCTGGGTCATACCGCTCCCAGCCAATGACTGCCCTCTACCTAAGCCCCTCCTCTGGCAGCCATCTTTAGATTTGGTAGCACCTAAAGTGGCAGTAGGACCAAGAGAAGAGCCGCAGAGGAGTTGGAGGGAGGGTTCCCATGTGAATCCATGCCAGACCCATGCTGGAGAACAACAGTTACAGGTAAGTAACTTGTTCCTTCTCCAGCATGGGGTCTGGCATTGATTCACATGCTCATGAATATATGAATACATAGCAGTACACACATGCACAGCCACGGGAGGTGGCAAGGCTCAACATTAAGCATCTCTTACCTCCTTACCAGGCTCACCTTGCAGCGAACAGGTTGCGCAGCACTGCATAGCCAACTCTGGACTCCTCCCTGGAACCCCGGTTGACGCAGTAGAATCTCGTGAAGGTGTGGGTTGATGTCCACGTAGCAGCCCTGCAGATGTCCAGCAGGGGCACACCAGACAGGAACGCCGTAGCAGCAGCGATCGCTCTGGTTGAATGGGCTCTCGGGCAACAGTCGGTTTGCCAACCAGTGACAGTGCATGATGCAGCCGGAGAACCATCTGGAAATGGAAGCCTTTGAAAGGGCCTTCCCTTGGTTCACGGGGCCAAAATTCACAAAGAGCGGTGATGTCTTCCGGAAACTCTTTGTGTGGTGCACATAGAACTTCAGCGCTCTAGCTACATCCAGCGAGTGCAAAGTCCTCTCAGCCGGCGACGAAGGCAACGGGAAGAAAACCGGTAACACCAAAGGCTCGTTGAGATGAAAGTCTGACAGCAGCTTGGGCATGAAGGAGGGGTGCGTCCTCAGCACTACCCTCGTCTCGTGGAATGTCAGATATGGAGGTTTACAGGAGAGGGCCTGGATCTCTCCCACTAGTCGTGCGGAGGTGATGGCCACAAGAAAAGCTGTCTTCCACAATAGAAACTTCAACGGTGCCGAATGCAGAGGCTCGAATGGCGGACCCATAAACCTGGTCAGCACCATGTTGAGCTCCCACGCCGGGGCTGGAGCCTTCATCGGCGAGAACGAGTGGAATAGTCCTTTCATGAACTCCTTCACCAGGCGATGAGACCCTAGAGATGACTGCCCCGGAGTTCTGGTGTAGCGGGAGATCGCCGCCAGATGGATTTTGATTGATCGAGGCGTGAGCCAGCACCGCCTTGGCCAGCGACAGCAAGTACTGCAGCACTTGAGGGGTCGTAATCAGCAGAGGGTGGATCTTCTATGCACGGCACCAGACAGAGAACCTCTTCCATTTGTGTCCATAGCACCTAAGAGTCGAGGACACCCTGGCCTTTGCAAGCACCTCCTTGCAGTGCACCGGGCTATCGTATCCTCCGAACTCTAGTGCTGCAAGAGCCAGGCCTACAGGTTCAGTGATCCCGGGTCGTGATGGAGGATGGCGCCTCCTTCCCTGGCGATAAGTTCTGCATCCATCGCAGTTTGGGGGGAGGTGTGGGACTCTGACATGTCCAGACGGTCCGGGAACCAGATCTGCCTCGGCCACGCCGGTGCCACGAGGATCATCCTGCACCGGGACCGTCTGAGTTGACTGATGAGTCGCAGCAGCAGCGGCAACGGAGGGAATGCATACAGGAACAGGCCATCCCAGGGGGAATGAGAATGCGTCGCCCATGCTCCCCGGCTGGGGAAACTTGCTGGCGAACATCTGGCACTTGGTGTTCGTCGCAGTTGTGAATAGATCGATCTGGGGATTGCCCCATCGTCGCAACAGGAGATCCACTTGATCCTGCTGAAGCTCCCACTCGTGGCAAGAGCGCAGCTCCCTGCTGAGTGAGTCGGCAATGGTGTTCTTTATTCCTGGCAGATGGAAGGGTACCAGGAACATTCTGTGGGCAACATCCCAGTGCCACAGATCCTGCGCTTCGTTGGATAGGGCTGGGGATCTGGTGCCCCCCTGCTTCCGGGTGTAGAACATTGTGGTGTTGTTGTCGGTGAAGACCCTCACCACCTTGCCTTTGATGGACGGGAGTAACAACCTGAGGGCCCAGAACACGGCTCAGAGCTCCAGGACGTTGAGGTGTAGTGACCTCTCCTCTCGGAGCCAGAGGCCTCTCGCGTGGCGATCTCCGGTGTGCGCTCCCCATCCTTCCATGGAGGCGTCCGTCGTCAGTTTCCTGATGTACGGGGGTCTAGAAGTCCATACCCTCTGCTAGATGCGCACAGTTGCCCCCACCATTGGATCGCTTGGCAGAAAGTCTCATTGAGGGAGATCTTGTCTGCAAAGCTGCCCGCCGCTTGCATCCAACGGGCGTTGAGTAACTCCTGCAGTGGCCGCATCCGCAACCTGCATAGATGCACAAGGTAGATGGGCGACGACATGCCGAGCAGGGACTGGATGGACCTCACCCTGGCCACTTCCATTACAACAGCCGTTGTACCTTGCCCAGGATGACTTTCTTCCTCTCCTCCGACGGTAAAGCCAACCGTGCCACTGTCTAGTCTGGCTCCCAGGAACAGGGCGCCCTGTGACGGTACCAAGTGAGACTTTGCAAAGTTGATCGAGAATCCCAGTTCTGTGAGCAGGTGGACGGTCTTCGCTGTGTGATCGACGGCGAGATCTCTTGACTTTGCTCGGATGAGCCAATCGTCCAGATATGGGGTATACGCAGATCCCCTGCAGGCGCAGCCACACCTTCCACCGGTGACAGGCACTTGGTGAAGACCCTTGGTGCCGACTTCAATCCGAAGGGCAGGGCATTGAACTGGTAGTGCCGCCCTTGGACCACAAACCGTAGAACTTTCGATGTTCTTTTTGTATGGGGATGTGGAAGTACGCGTCCTCCAAGTCCAGTGATGACAGGAAGTCGCCTTCCTCCAATTGTCCCAGCACGTGCTGAAGGGTGACCATCCAGACCTTCTGGGAGTTGATGTATTTGTTGAGGCGACGAAGGTCTAAGATGGGCCGCCAGCTGCCGGTCTTCTTTCGGTCAAGGAAATACCGCAAGTATATTCCAGAGCCCCAGAGCCTCTTTGGGACGAGTTCTATCGCGCCCTTTTTTCAGCATTGCTGGTACCTCCAAAAGCAGCTGTGGCATGTGGTTTTCTTTCCTGGCCACAGGTGGGAAATGGGGACACTTTCTTTGGAACTCCAGGGAGTGCCCGTTGGCCAGGGCGTCCAGCACCCAACGGTCAGTGGAGATGGACTCCCACACACTGACAAATTTCTCCAGCCGGCTTCCCAATGGGTTGCTCGGGTGGGGGCCTGACGTCACGGCCGGTTCAGTCCTGTTTTGCCAAGGCCTAGCCATCTTGGCCTCCTTGGCGACGACAATGTCCTCCTGTCTTGTTGTGGCCTCTGTAGGCTTACTGCGATGAGGAGCGGGCTGACTGGCGGTATAACGCAGAACTGCCGGCGAATCCTTTGGAGACACCTTGAGACTTGCCTCCGGAGGTCCGAAAGGACGGCCGTCGTTGATGGATAGAACCCAAGGCCCGGGTCGTATCGGTGTCCGCCTTGGCGGCTTGCAGTGACTCGTCCACTGCCTTGCCGACAGGTTGTTTCCATCGGAGGGCATGTCCAGTACCCTGGTCTGCACATGTCCTGACGGAAATCGGTGGCCTTGAGCCAACCGCGCTGGCAAATGCAAACGCTGGCGAAAGCTGGTGTCGGCGATGTCCAATGCCACCTCACCTTCCTGCAGGATTCCAAGGGCTTCCGCCCTCTTGTCTGGGAGGAAGTCCAGTAGGGGAGCGATCTTGAACCACAGCTCCCTGTTGTAGCGTGCTACGATCGCGAGGGCGTCGGCCGCTTTGATGGTCGTCGCTGCCGACGAGCTGACCCGTTGTCCCATGGCGTCCAGCTTCTACCCCTCGACGTCCAGTGGGGAAGTGGAAGTTGATGCCGTCACAGCCGCCGATTTCTTCTTGGCTGCCGCAGAGACCACCGGATCCAGGGACAGCTGTGCCCTGAGGCACATAGGAGCGGAGTCCGGGACCCTCTTCGCAGGGGCCGTGGATGGGTTCTTCAGAAGGGACAGTCCTTCGTCCCAGATGTCGTCCAGTAAGGGGACCGAGAGGACGGTCTTCCTCTTAGCCTCCCATTGCTGGTAGAGGAACACTTCCTTCTGCATCTAGGGGCAAAGCTGGAAAAGCTCAGACGCCCTGGCGATCATGGCGTGGAAGGAGCCATTTACGTCGGGCGGGGAGGCCCAGGCAGGGGGTTATGGGAGATCCATCCCGTCGCCACCGCAGTCGTCGGTCCCCGTCATCTCCGTCCCTGTCCCCGTCTCATCCCCAGGAGGAGGGGATGGGACTGAAGGCTGGAAAGGGGGTGAAGGATGGATTCGCCTCCACTTGTTCGGTGGGCTCCCCGACGGACCAGGCGGCGCTGGATCGTTGCTGGTGGTAAAGGCAACCCTGTCCTTATCCCGGTGCACAGGGCCTGCAAAGCCATCAAGATTGCTCCGGAATGGTCTTGAGGCATCGGTTGCGACGGGAGCGAAGGCTGGGGCGCGGGGTTCGCCGCTTCCTCCGCGGTTCCTCGTCGGTCCCACCGTTGCTCTCTATGTCCACCTCATCAGGATCCCTCCCATAGGCCCTGGCCTCCTCGAACTTCTTGTCCAGGATCTGGACGCCAGCCAGCTCATCTTCGCAGGTGGTATCAGTGTGTTAGGGTTACCGTGTCTCCCCCCCCTTTCTCATCCCAGGGTTTCACAGGGGTGTTCGATAGGCTGGAAAGATGTTTCCCTCCTGGGTGGCAGAGAAACTCTAGGCTCGGAGGTCGTCTCCACTGGGGTAGCCTCCGCAGGCTTTACCAGGGCCGCCATGACTCCTTCAATAGAGGCCTTCGCCGGGTGAATCAGGGCCTTCACGACCTTGGGCGCGTCCGACGACTTCACCTTAGGGGGAGGGGCACCGCCTCGGCCCCCCTCGGCTTTCTCCGTCAGGATTGACTGGGGCTTCTCCCGCAGCTTACCCAGGTTCTCCGACTTCCTTTTCACTGAGTCAGAGCGTTGGCTCGTAGACGATAGTGTCGGTGACATCGCGCCCTGCCTGCCAGCCAAGGAGCCCGAACCAACGGCACTCCCGGTGCTCGTGGACTCGTGGTGCTTAGCCTTTTGTTGGGCCCCTGTTCCCGGAGCGCCCTCAAAGGTCTTAGAAGACCGCTCGGATTTCTCCTTCTCACCTGCTGCTGGGCTCTTCCCTTCCAGCCAGTTGGCGAGTCGAGTAAGACGATCCTTAATTGTCCGGATGGACATGTTCTTACATTACGCACAGTCCTTCACGTGCGATTTGTCGTTGTGAAGGCAGTAGAGGCACCGGGAGTGCTCATCTTCCTTGAAGACGTTCTGTAATCCACATCCTGGCCAGTTCCTGAACAGTTTGGATCCAGTAGGTGTCGAATCTCCCTTGTCCTGGGCCATGTCCGAATCGGGGTAGGCCTAAAGGTCTTCCGAAATCCTCCAAGAAGTGTAATTCGACGGAAATCCGCCCTTGAGGGGCGTAGAAAATTCCGAAACGGGTCCCTGTTGATCGGATGTAGAATCGGTGGAGCTTGAGGCTCGAATTGACCGAAAAAATAAGACTAAACTCTTCAAAAAAACGAAATACGCAGTAAAAGCTCGAGAGCTACAGCACAAGGACTCCCAACACTTGAACGTGTGGTGAAAATCTGAAGATGGCTGCCAGAGGAGGGGCTTAGGTAGAGGGCAGTCATTGGCTGGGAGCGGTATAAACCAGAGACCAGTGATTGGTTATTAGTAGAAAGACAGTTCAGAAACGAAACTCAAACCGATTTTTCTTTACCGAGGATTCCCAGCCTGATGGGGAATATTTATGAGCATGTGAATCCATGCCAGACCCCATGCTGGAGAACCACCATTGAGGCACCCAAACAAGAGAGGCGGTTGTCTTGGTGCGGATGATGGCAGCTTCCTAACCCCAAGTCACACAAATAAAGTGTTATTTCCAGAACCTGGCATTAAAACAGCCCATTCATATTCCCAGCATGGAAGTCCCAGACCAGCAAAGAGGAGGACCAGAGGGAGGACAAGGACACCTAGGATAGATGGCATGCAGACATAAATCAAAACTAGAGATAAGGTTTTAAGGGTAGAAGTCACAAGCCCATCCATTATTTTTTTAAATATATGTTTTTATTGTTTTCGTTGAAAATCAACCCTTCAATAATATCAAATTCTTATAAATTACATGATTTCTTTATCGTTAGGTCATAATTAATATACTGTAAATTCAATTCATGTATTTCCAAATAACTCCCTAACAATTTAAAAAAACCTATACTATATACAAAATTAATAATGCCAGCTTCTATCTTACATACATGTTCGTATGAAATTAATAAAAACAAAAAATGCAAATGAACAGTACAGCCATTTGAAAATCAGTACAAGGAGGCACTTCTTTCACTGTTTACAAAGTAACTTCAGTTAACCGATCAGTTTAATTTGAGATCCAATTGAAAAATGAATTTTGCTATTGCCACTTGCACCATTACTAAGTTAGTGTGAAACAGTTTATTCCAGAGATCCTGAGGCGTTTGAGACATACAATGTTCGAAATGAGGTTTAAATAACCACCGTCAGGTGGATAAGGCTGAACACTCAGTTAACAAATGTTATAAGGTCTCTTTGTGATGTTGGATGCAGCAGAAACAGTAGTTCTCCTGCGCAGTTGTTTGCGCCAAGCCTGAACTTGCTTTGTCTTGCATAGATCCAATCGATATCTTAATATAATTTGTCTGAATCTTGGGTTTGGAAACTTAAGTAAATAAGGTTCAGTAATGCGGATGTTTTCTCAGTGAATGGATTGTCTTTAAAGACACAACAGGTCTTGCACTGATCTATGGTCCCTATCCAATCTGACCGCCGGAGCTTGTTCTTTGCTTTGGTCGGATTTGAAATTAATGTAGCTACCTTCATTTCTGCTGCAAGGTTCACACGAGATCTCCATTTTTGTGGAAAGGCATGATGTGAAGTGAGCACATACTTGGATATGTTATTAAGTAGCTGTCCAGAATTAGAGACCATGCACAGCTTTCTATAAAGATTTAAGAATTTCCAACAATACAATGCATATAAAGATGGAGAGCCAGTTCAAATCTTAACACAAACATTGGTCAGATTTTTGGAAGTGCCAAGACTGTTTCCATTACTGTCCCTCTATTTTTGTCCAGAATTGTTCTGGTTTGGGAGGTTTAGTCTCAGCCCCATATAAAATGGTTGCCGTGGCTTTTTGTAAATAGATGGTAATAATTGTAGAGCAGGAACATTTCACAAATTGTCCCTGCATTACCAATGCCTGGGATGTGGCTGTGCGTGTTTGTTTGTAAATCTTGTACATAATGTTGGTCTACAAAATGATTGCCGATATTAATGCCTAAGTATTTACATTGGTCAATAACTTCAAGGCTAGTTCCACCATTTGAAGTTGCAGGCCTTTTTCTGCCTTTTAGGATGAAGCATAAGATTTTGGTCTGTTCGACATTGACCTCCAACAGATTTGAGGCAGCGTATTTCAACAATTTTTGAAGACCTATGGGTGTCTGAGAACAAGGTCATCTGCGTCTAGAAGCCAGGCTATTGTAAACCCACCCAGTCGAAGGGAGGGGTGGGGGGGTCACATTGTATAGATGAGAAGATGTTACCCATGTCAGCTATAAAGAAGTTGAATATGGTGAATGCCAACACACATCCCTGCTTTAATCCTCGGAAGGTTAGTTAGGAGCTGAGCGTCTACCTTCTGTTAGTCTAACACGGATGGATGTGTCTGTATGCAGCTGGATTATTAGAGTAAGCAATGTCGTTGGACATTAAGCACTGGATAGTTTAAGCAACATTAGGGTTCAACTTAACAGAATTGAATGCGGCCTTAAAGTCAACATATGTCATGTAAATGGATTGGTTGGATTCCATGCTTTGTTGCTGGATTGCTGCGATAGTGAGCAAGTTGATAGATGTTACGAGCCCAGGTACGAACCCGTTTGATGTGGATCAGATAGCTTGTTCAAGTTGATCCAATAAATGAGGTCCCTTAGAATTAATCTTGAGAATAGTTTGCCAGGGACATCAAGTAATGCTATGGGCCTATCACTGGTGGGAAGCTGACGATTGCCCTTATGAAAGATTGGGACTATTACTGACTTGCGCCAGGAGTCTGGAATTTGCTGAGAATCCATAGCATCTTGTATTAAGAATGAAATTGAGGTCCAATGATCCGGGTTGGCCTAGAGAGTTTGATTTGAGAGGCCATCAGGGCCTGGGGCTCTCAAAAGACTCAATTTAGATCTATAACATCTAAATCAAATGTCATTGTTAATTGCAAATTGGAATTAGGTTTAACAATTTCCTGATCCTTAATGGAGTAACGGTCAGTGAAGTGATCTATCCACGCCTGCTCTGATGCTCAGATACAGCATTTATTAGCAGTGATGATGGGGAGGTCAAAGAGACATTGTTTAATAACTGCCATACGGCGCCAGAATTTTAAGAGGCGAGGGCTTGCAACGTGACTTCTCCATCCTGTTGGTAAAATGTGATTTTCTGCCCCTGATCCAGTTTTTATATTTTAGTTTCAAGCTTTTGATTAGTACTTGTTGATCTGTATTGCTTGCTTTTCTGCATCGTTTTACGGTTGTTCGCATAAAAGTTTTTCGCTGCTTAAGTTCTGGGTCATAATGATGTTTGAGCTTAAACATAGGTTTGCTAGGTCCAATTTGAACCTCACTAAAGAGTTGTAGGGCTGATACATAGAGTTCCTGGGGAGTGATTCATTATCAGGTTACTCACCGTAGTGACCACCTTACTCCTAGTCCAGAGTCCCCTTTCCTCCATACTTGTGGGACGGGACCGGAGCACTTTATAAAAAGCATCCAAATTTTTCCAAAAATGTGTCCTTCCTCCCTTTCCTGCGCGGGGCCTGGCACGCAGCCGTAACCCCCGCCCACCTTTGCTCCGCCCCGCGCATCGCCCCTCAGTCCTTTTCTTTGCCAGGTCAGACACCGATTACCAATAACAGAGGGGACGGCGGGCAGGCGTGCGTATGGAGGAAAGGGGACTATGGACTAGGAGTAAGGTGGTCACTACGGTGAGTAACCTGGTAATACTCCTACGTCCCGTCCCCTTTCCTCCATACTTGTGGGAGATTCCCAAGCACTCCTTACAGGAACTACGGGTGGATGGAAATACCCCTTACTGAAAAAGGTTCTTCAGCACAGCCTGACCAAACTGAGCATCAGCTCTAGAACTCATATCGAGGCAGTAATGCTTACAGAAAGCAGATGGAGAGGCCCAAGTAGCTGCCCTAGCGATTGACTCCCAGGGAACATACTTCTGAAAAGCAACCGCAGCTGCCTTGCCCCGCACCAGGTGTGCATGAATACCTTTAGGAGGTTTCAGCTTTTGGATAGTGAAAGACTCCGTGATGTAGGCGGCAATCCATCTAGAAATAGTTGCCTTAGACGCCCTGCTTGCCTTGAGGGTTGCCGAAAGTCACAAAAAGTTGAGAAGAACTTCTAAGCTCGGAAGTCCTATCCAGGTAGAACTTAAGAGCTCTTCGGACATCAAGACAGTGTAGAACCCTCAGAGGCAGGGTTCGGAAAAAAGACCGGTAGGGAGATCGATTGATTCAAATGGAATTCGGTCACTACCTTCGGCAGGAAAGCCGGATTAGTTCGAAGGACTACCTTGTCCTTGTGAAAGACCAAGAAAGGATGCTCAACCGACAATGCCTGGAGCTCACTCACTCTCCTTGCCGATGTGACGGCGACCAAAAAGGACACGGAGGTCCACAGTAGCCATTGGCTCAAAGGGTTTATGGCAGAGCGCCGTCAGGACAACATTCAGGTCCCATGGCTGGTGCGGATTACGAACTGGAGGGTAAAGGCGTGTTAAACCAGCAAAATGCCTCTTTACCACTGGGTTAGTCAGAGAAAACGAACACTGATCCGTAGAAAGATAAGCGGAGACCGCTGAAAGGTAAGTCCTGCATGACAGACCCCTTGCTCACTGTTCTTAGAGAGGCAACAGTTTCACCTCACTGATGATGCCCAACAAGGCTGAAACACGTGTATGGGGTTACTGATGGTACTCTTGTTCAGAGGAGAATTGCCTAGCATTTCGGCGCTGGACTGCCCCTGGGCAGGACAAAGGCTGATATGCGGGGAAATTTCTTCTCTGTGAAAAGGACAGTGAGCTAAAGACTTGGTAGAGTCTCTCCCAGGGGTTATTCACCCAAGAACAGGTCATTGGGGTGTGTTCGTGCTGGTAGAGAGATTCCCAGACCCCCCTTTGTTTGCCTGCATGACAGAACATGAACCCCTGACTCTGCTAGGGAGGACACAAAGGGCAACACTGTCAACCGTGGCTCCCCTTGGATCCAATTTCTTCTCTAGAAACCAATGACAGAACCTGAGCCATTTAATCTTGTACTGAGATCTGGTAGAGGGTTTTCTGGCTGCCTGGATAATACGCATGTTATCCGCAGACAAATTCAGATGCTCTAAAGACCTGAAATCCAGCACCATGAGGCCAAGTTGAGCGATTGTGGGGAGGGGGGCCACATCTGCTGTTCCCTTTGGTGAAGAAGATCGGGAGTTACTGGTAACCTGATCGGCGGACACACCGACAGGTATTGAAGTTCTGAGAACCAAAACCTGGCCAGCCACCACGGAGCTATCAGCAGAAGAGAACAGTTGACAGAACTCTTCAACTTCCAAGCTGCTCGATGAACCAGAGGAAGAGGCGGGAAGGCGTAAGCTCTCATGTTGTGCCATGGGATCTCGAGTGCGTCCCCCAGAGAGGAGGCTCCCAGCCCCCCCCCCTCTGGAGGAGTTCTGATGAAGCGTCTTGTTCATCGCTGTTGCGAAGAGGTCCACCTCCGGTGTGCCCCAACGCGAGAAAATCCAAGATAGGATCTCCGCCTTCCACTCCCACTCGTAGCTGACCCCTGTCCGCCGGCTGAGGGCATCCGCGGTGACATTCAGCCGGCCCGGGATGTGCACTGCAAGCAGCTAGACCCCATGAAGCATGGCCCACTGCCAAATCTGAATGGCCAGATCCACGAGAGGGGGAGACTTCCTTCCCCCCTGCTGGTTAATGTAGTACATTGACACCACATTGTCCGTTCTTATGCGGACCACCTTGTTGACAATGAGAGGTCTGAACGCCTTGAGCGCCAGAAAGATCGCCAGAAGCTCCAAATGATTTATGTGCAGGAGCTGGTCCTGAGGCGACCAGAGGTCCAAGACCTGAAAGAGATCTAACGTCGCACCCCACCCGAGGAGGGAGGAGTCTGTCGTGATCGTCACCATAGGGACCGGGTCCTGAAACCCTGCACCCCCAGACAGATTGCTGAGAGATGACCACCAGTCCAGGTCCACTCTCATGGAATCCGGAATCATTATCCACTGCCTGACGCCATGAATTCCATCTAAGGGCCATCTGAGTCCTTCTCATTTTGAGAGGAGCAAGAGGAAGAGCCAACACACACGAGGCCATGAGGCCCAGAAGCCTCTGGAACCACCAGGCCGACATACTCTCCGACTGCGCAAACATCTGACACGTGGCCAACAGATCCGCCATTCTGTCCCCGGTCAGGTATACTCTGCAGTCGATCGTGTTCCAACGGAAACCCAGAAAAATCAGGTCCTGAGAGACCGTCATGGAGGATTTCCGCCAATTCACCGACAGCCCAAGATGGAACAGGAGCAGAAGGAGAGACTGGAGGTTGCCCGCTGCCGCCAGCGGACAAGGGCTGCGTAAAAGCCAATTGTCCAAATAAGGATACCCATGGATACCCTGAAGACGAAGATAAGCTGACACGCGGCGCCGAGCTGAGGCCAAAAAGAAGCACCAGAAACTGGAAGTGCTCCTCTCCCAAAGAGAAACGGAGGTACCTCCTGTGTGGAGCCCAAATCAGGATATGCATGTACGCGTCCTGAAGATCCATTACGCTGAGCCAGTCGCCCATCTGCAAAGAGGAGCATATCTGGCTGGGCGTGATCATCTTGAATTTCTCTTGGGGTAGAAAGAGGTTGAACTGGGAAAGGTCGAGGATGGTGCGCAGGCCAGCCTGGTTGGGTTTGGGCACCGTAAACAGCCGGGAGTAGAAGCCCTCCCCTCGCTCCCCAAAGGGAACGGGTTCCACCGCCCTGAGGTCCAGGAGTTTCTGAACCTCGGCGTTGAGGGAGGGCGAGCCCAACGGCTGAAAAGGAGGGTTGAGGGGTGGGTTAGGGGGCAAAGGTAAGCGGAAGCCCGCCCGAGCGACTGACAAGACCCATCTGTCTTCTGTGATGGTCTGCCACGCCTCCCAATGAGACGCAATGCGCCCTCCCACCGGGGTCTCGTGCGAGCGCAAAAAACCCTCATTTGGCAGGTTTATCGTGGCGGTGCCACCTGATGAGGAGGCTGAGGAGCGGGAGAAATACCGCGTCCGCTGTTGTCTACGGTGGTTATTCCCTGCAGGAGTATCCACTCTGCGATTCTTGCGGTCGAGGAATCCCCTAAAAGCAGAGGAAGGTCGCCCTTGCGACAACGGCCTTTGAGCCTTGAAGGGAGGTTTAACCAGAACAGACAATGATTTAGCCGTCTGAGTGCTATACTTGGTTTTGGTGAGCTCTACATCAGTAGACGAATGAAAAAGCTCCTTACCATCGAATGGAAGTTCCAATACTTATACAATACAATAACCTTCGAAAACTTAGTGGCATGCAACCACGCTTGCCTCGAGCTATCAACCCCGAGCATCATGCCCCGAGCCGAGGTGTCTACTTGATGAGCTGCAGCCTCCAGATCATCCTGGGACAAGACCCTGGCATCGGAAAAGGCCACCTCTGAAGTCTTCCAACTTCTCGACCGGAATGTGCTCCTCAAACTCCGACAGGCCTTTCCACATCCACATGTTTACTCCTGCCAAAATCAATTCGGCATTGGCCTGCCTGAGCTGCAAGGCCGAATTGGCAAAGATCTTCCTCCCTAGGGAGTCCAGGAGCTTGTCCTCCTGTCCCAAGACCTGAGTAGCCATCGCGGAAGAGGGTGCTGCAGGTCTGGACTGCAACGTGGCCGCAGCCTCCACTGTGGAGGAGGGAGGTGGACAAGACAAGGCCTCTTCCTCCGAAGAGTGTAGCCTGCACCTCGCATCAATCTTTTTATTGACAAAAAGTCCTGAGTGTGGCTTCTCCCAGACTCTTCGGACCTCGGCCAAAACATCCTTCTGCAGGAAAAGGCCGGTACGCTCCAAAGGAGACAGGGTGAACGCCCCAGAAAGCATGCCCTACTGTGGAGCCGGTGCCTCGGGAACTGGAACATCTAAGAAATTCATCATGTCTAGTACCCGGTCATGAAAAGCTCTAACAGAGCGGGGAAGGTCCTCGTTGTCCTGCTCGCCTTGAGGGTCATCTGACAGGTCAGGATCCTGCTGAACTGTGTCAGGCACTGCCTTGTCCACTGGGGACAACGGTGGCAAAGGTAGAAGAGTAGGGGCAGGCACCACGGGCAAAGGCGGCGCCGGCGGAACCACCAGAGGAATGGATGGAGCCGGGGTCGCTGGTGGACAAATTTCCTTAAAAAGCACTTTGAAATACTCCCTCATGGGGTCGGTGCGCATAAGCGCTTGAAATTTACCGAAAAGCGTCCTCAGGAGATTGCTTCGGAACCTGAGGAGGCCAAACCCAGGGACGTAACTGAGAAGGGGCCGCCCCTGCAGGCAACGAAACATTGTGCGGAAGAGCCATCCGGGCGTTCCAATCATAAACCGGCCGGTAAGGATACGCACAAGTGACCTTAGTTTCACCCAAAGGACCGAACCCTACACCAGGGGCCGATAGCGTAGTTGTAGGGGTAGTACCTAAAATGGCCGCCGTGGTCGTGGCGGGAACGGCCGCCATTTTGTCTTCATCTGAGGGGAACTGCAGCACGTGAGGTGGTGAGGCAGGGGTCCCCGTCGATGGATATGGGGTCTTAAGTTTAGCCTTAACATAAGGAACCTCGGCAGAGCCGGTACTGTGAGGTCTGGAATGTTTCTGCGACATACAAACGGCCAACTGAGCCTTCGAAGGAAGGACCTCGGCACTGCTGGTAAAAGAAGAACCTTGCTTCTTTGCCCCCTCAACAGATCTGGTATCACCACAAGAGCGGGAACGGTGAGAAACCCCTTTCACCAACAGGGCCCTGCCCGGCCCCTCAGAACTGTTGGTAGCCTTAGCCTCGGGACGAGAGACCTCGGGCCTAGGCCCGGTAATAGTCTTATCGGCACGGGCCTCGAACATCCGTTCGGTAAACACAAGCCCAGCCAAGGCCTCGGGACGCACCCCGGTCTTGTTTTTGAGGGAAGCCGAAAGAGGCCTCAGAGCAAGCTCCGGTACCCTGTGACTCAGCAGAACTGAGTCTACACACAGCCCCCACAAGAGGGGCCTCGGAAGTTACTCTGGTGTACACAGGCCCCTTACGGAGACCCTCAGAGAAAACTCTGGTAGAATTATTAGGCCTGACAGGCACCTCAGGGCGAACCCCGGTGACAGAGCGATCAACGCCCCTCCCGGCTCGAGAGGAGCCCGGAAAGGTATCCCCCGGCCGGGGTGCTCTGAAAAGTAAAGAACTTACTGGGCGTTTCTTCTTCTCGTCGATGAACGCCTGAAAATGAGATGGGGGAGTGCGTCGGAACACCTCCTCCCACCGTTCCAACCGACGTTGAAGAGCCCGGACCCAAAGGGAGTCACAGTAAAAACACGAGTCCCCAACGGTGTTCCGGACCCAAACACTCTAAACAAAGAGGATGGCGATTCGCCCTCGCGAAGCGACGATGACATGAACAGTCTGGAAAGTCTAATTTAAAAGACAGACAGACCAGAAGACGAACGCTAGCGAGAGCCAGAGAGGAAAACAGGGAAGAAAGTCTGAGGATGCAAGTGCGTCCGGCCCCGATCGAGCGGAGAAAAAGACTGAGGGGCGATGCGCGGGGTGGAGCCAAGGTGTGCAGGGTTACGGCTGCGTGCCGAGCCCTGCGCAGGAAAGAGGAAGGACACATTTTGGGAAAAATTTGGATGCTTTTTACAAAGTGCTCCGGTCCCGTCCCACAGAATGGAGAGATGTCCCACAAGTATGGAGGAAAGGGGACGGGACGTAGGAGTATGAGGATTTGTTTTTAATTTAGAATTTTATGCCTTGATGAAGTTCCTAAAGCAAATGTGGGGTCCATCGTAATCTATTGCGCCCACTGGTGACAGTTCGTCTATCCTCAAAACATGTGTCATGGAACTCCGTTTTTTGCTTGGTCCACTTCCATGATAGTGTTAGCGGATTGTGATCGCTAACAATCTGATGGACGGAACAATTATCAATAAGTGAAAACATATTACGATCAGTAAATATGTATTTGAGCGTGGCTTGCTGTTACTGACGGTACCATGTAGAGCATGCTGGAACATCGCCCTCTAAGGCTCCATTAAGAATCAGAAATTGCCTGTTGGCCATAAGTTCAGAGCACCTGCGGACTACATACGTTTGGTGGTGTTCTTTGCCCGAAAAGCAATGTAGCTTCAAATCTCCTACAACAAAAATGGTCGTAATATATGGATCAGCTGCAATTAAATCAATTACTGGTTCTATATCAAAGATTTTTTTTTTTTACATGTTTATTAATTTTATATAAAACAAAAATCCCAAAAACATTACCAACATTATCATTTACAATTAGGTTCATCACAATCAGGATACTCAAAACCCCAAAAAAGGAGATATTACAATTTCATCACTGCAATCAATCAGGATACAACAAATTGACATCAAGATTACAACTCTAAAAATCTGCCCCAGATTTGATCAAATAAGTTCATTTTCTTGTCTCTGTAAAGGATTATCTTCTCAAATCTTGACACTTGTTTCAAATCATCCATCCACTCTGAAAACATCGGCATTTCTACACTTTTCCATTTCCTCAAGATGATTTTTTTGGCGGAATTCACGGCTATGAAAAACCAAATCCTCTGTGGGAAAGAAAGCTCTTCCACTCTGTAATCTTTATGTAACAGAAGAATCTCATTCATCTTCATAGTTACCCTTCTCCAAAAAGATCTTTACTCATAGCAGTCCCAAATCATATGTTTAAAAGTTCGACTAGCATGCTTACACCTCCAACAGGCCTCTGAATCAATTAAACACCTTGCATGTAGTTTTTCTGGCATCCAAAAAACTCAGTTTAAAGTTTTAATTTGCCGACTTCTTTCCCCCCCGATTCAAAGAGGTTGGAGCCACATTCTTGCACAGATTCCTCCATCAGCCCTCAGACATCTCTGATCCAATAATTTGACCATTATGACAGTAAACCCATATTTGGTTCTTTGTACTGGTCTAGATTTTTGTACACCTTTGACGTCATACCACCTGATTTATATTCTCTCAGCCAGACCTGTCTTCATCACCAATCTTGTTCACTAGAACTTTCTTCTGCTTCCTATACTTCCCAATTGTGCAATCTTTGAGATCTTTAAATAGAGACAATTGTTTAAAACTGACCAATTTTCCTCAAACAAGATCCTCCAACCACTGTACACCTCCCAGAAGCCAGTTCGGCCAGAAAAGAGTCTTCTCATCCACTTTTATATCTGGATTCAACCAGATTGAAGTAAAACCATTGTCAGAAACCTTTTTCTGGCTTTTCTTCCAGAAATCTTTCCAACATGACCTTATAAATGTAGTTGGTTGAAACGATTTACATCCAGTCCCATCCACCGTAGACAGAACTAATCTGGGGGAAAGTGGAGAAGATCTGCTTGCCTCCACCAATGTCCAGATATCAGTTGAATTTTCTATGAAAGGCACTAAATGTCTTGCCCCAAACACCAAATGATAGTTTTCAAAGTCTGCAACACCCAGACCACCACATTCCTGTGAAAAGTTGCAGTTTCCATAGTTTTAGATGTGGCCGTTTACGCTCCCATAGGAAGGTCTGGATCAAGTTCTCAATTTTCTTCAGAAAGCACATCTTAATCTGCAAGGGGATCATGCTTAGTACAGAGTTAATGCATGGTGTTGTCATTTTAATTGCATGCACTCTCCCCCATAGGCTTAATCGCAGCTCATTCCATCTTCTCAAATCCGACTCCAAATTTTGGACCATGTGTGATAGATTGGAAGCCATCATTTTAGACACATCTTTAGTCAACCAAATCAAGATATCGCATCTTGTCAGGACACCAATTGAAAGCAAAATTCTTCATTGTCAAGATCGAGCATGATTTTGATGCTGGTAGTGCTTAGGGTTATGACCAATTGATCTTGTACCCCAAAACTCTGAAAAATTTCAATTTGGTCAATTAGCGCTGGAATGGAAGACTCAACATTTTGGATAACCAGCAGTATATCATCAGCGTAGAGCCAGACTTGTTGACAAGCTTCTCCATAATGAATACCTTGTCTTCTCTTCACAGCAAGTAGTTCCATTGCAATGACAAATAAAATGGGCGACAGGGGACAGCCTGGTCTTGTCCCCCTTTTGAGTTCAAATTTGCCCGAGACCAGGCCATTAGTGTTCACACTAGCTGTAGGTAATGAATATAATGGCCTTATCTAGTTTATCATATTTTCCCCAAATCCGAAACCTTCCAATGCCGTCAGGAGGTATTTCCACTCTATCCTGTCGAATGCCTTTTCCGCATCCACCACCAACCACCACCACCACATTATTTAGATGTTCCTTGCTTTCGAACAAAGTCAATAAAAGTCTTCTCATATTATCCGAGGCATGCCTACCTTTTATAAAACCTGTCTGGCTCTGATCTACAATATCCGGCAGAGGCGCCTCTATTCTGAAGGCTAAGGGTTTCGCTAAGATTTTATTGTCAATGTTTAACAAGCTAATTGGCTGATAACTACTTGTGACTGGAGACTTCCATTCTTTCAAAAAAACAGAGATGGATGCATGCCTTGTAGACACTGGGAGACAACCGTCAGAGTTGAGTGTAACATGGCCAGCATAAGATTAAAAACGTCTTCCGGGAAGAGGTTATACAGTTCAGCTGGAAACCCATCCGGGCCCAGACATTTCCCTGAGTTTAATGCGCCAGCAGCAGTTCGGAGTTCCTCCACACTCAGGTCTTTCCCGAGGGAGTCTTTGTATTTCGAGTTTATACTTTGCAAATGACAACTATTGACAAAATGTCTCACTTCCTCTTGAGTCGTATAGACCTCTGAAGAGTATAGGTTGGTGTAATATTCCTTGAATTCATTAATTTCAGCAGGTTCAAAAGTCATTATCCGATCTCACTTTTCTTTAGCGTTAATTGTCCTTTGATTATCCATAAACCTTAAACAATGAGCAAGAAGCATTTCTCAAACCTTTTCATAGTACTTGCAACTCGTTCTGAACAGGAGTCTTTCAGCCCTTGAGGTAAGCAGGTCTTCTAGTTTTTCCTTTTTCTTTTGCATGGAACCAAGAGCACAGAGAATTTTTGCGTATTTTCTTTTTCAAGAATATCAATTTCCTCATTCAGCTTCTTAATCTCAATTTCTTTCTCTTTTTGCTCGATAGACCCATCAACATTCCTCTCATGTAGGACTTGAAGATTATTCGGAAATTGCAAGGTGGTTCCAATAGACATGGACTAAATCGATCAAATTTGAGGAGATGGGCATTTTTACTAACTGGATATAGGGGTTAGTTTCAGCCCATTGTTTTAGAATTAAGCCAGCAGAGTCTTTTGTGGCTATGTGGAGACCCGCCATTGGCCTCATTCGCTCTTGAGTTAGAGCGTGCATCATTGCAATGCTTTAGATGTTCCACACAGGCGTGACCACTAATCAGCTTTCCAATCATGCTACGATGTCGAACTTATGAAGATCCTTAGTTTCGTTATTAATTAGATGGTTATGTCCACGCGTATTCCAAGATACCAATTTAAACGTCTGTACTAATTCTTGTTCTGATGGTTATAAAGGGGCCATATTTCATGCAGGATTGTATTGTCTGTTAAATGAGTTTGGTACAGATTGCTTGTGAGTGAAGTTGGAAGGTTGCAATGTTATCTGAGCTTCTGTAAAATTCTTTAATTGGTTAGTTAGTATGATCTTTAGACATTCTCAGAGATGTTGTATTTTTCATATGACTCGTAACTTAAAGTGAAGCCTATGTCAAATATTGCTCGTCTAGATTGCCATATAAGATTAAGTATTGCACCTGATCGAATCCATAATTTCGCACAAGTTAAGTCAGTCATAAAGCAACTCCACTTCATCTATGTCAAAAGATGACAGATCTTCCAAATTCGGCACCTCGAAAAAGATTAAGTACAGAGGTTCTGTTGAGATCGTATTTGTCTTTGAGATTTGATCTACATTGTATTATCAAAGTATGGAAATGGATGGCATTGTTTGGTCCACTATATAATACAGTGGGCTTGGTCAAGGATCTCAATGATGGATCTGATTTAGGTCAAGTGATTGGTAACTGATGTTAATCGCAAGATTGATCGTTATCTCAGACTTGTGGTCCCGGGATTTTGGGAGAAAGCCCAAAGCTATGAATATATTGATGAACTGAGTTCTCCATCTAGGTTAGTCTAAGAGTTATGGATGCTTCTCTACTATTCTGAGTTATCGTATTCAGAGGTTGCAACTTATTTTCCTTCCGGTTATTTGGGGGCAGGTTAGGCAGGTTAGTTTGAGCTTCAATTTCAAGTAATATTTCGTCTAATGGTTCCTGTGTGGCTTCTATCACAGAACTAAGAATTTTAGCTTCTTTTGATGCATCATGGCGCCTAACCAGGTCTGTATATTTCTTAGTGATAGCTGCACTCGCATCTATAGTTCGTTTGTTTGGTAACGTTTTTTATAAATTGTTTGGATGCTGCCCGATTGGATAAAGAAGTAGATTTGATGTTTTTAATTTTCTTTGCCTGGGGCAAGGAAGGATTTTTTGTGCTTGAAATTCTGCTGGGATTGCAGAATATCTGAAAGTCATCTCTAACCTCTACTACATCTTGAACCTCTGAGTTGAATTTTTGGGCATTGTGCGAGCAGCCTTGATGTTAGGTGCTTTAGGGAGGTCGAAATCATCCTGTTGGCGGTCACTGATCTCTACGGTGGTCGGCTCCCCAATAGCAGGGTCCTTTGCTGAAATTTGACCATCAATACTTGAGGCAACATTCGAACAAGAATGGATTCTAAGGCCGATCTTATTTTCTCTCTGCCACAAGGTTGGAATAGAGACTTGCTTAATGGGCAAGTTGCAGATTCTGACGTCCCAGCCATAGGTCTTCAAACAGTTTAAGACATGCCATATGTTGTTCAGTGAGGTTGATATTTGCATTTTGTGGTTCTTTAACAAAATTATTCAGTAATTTGGTTTGTGTATTGAACCTATGATCAATGGTCTCTTAATTGTGTCTTAGAAGTGCCAGATTCATTGATACTAGAGTAGAGTAAATTAATGAATCAGAGAAAGAGTGGAGTGGAGTGGATTTATTTAATTTGTAATGGGTTCTCACAGATGAATGGTGAGAGAAAGTTATTGATAGAGGCGAAGAGTTGGCTGCTGTGGTTTGCAAACATTATTAGAGATTGAGATAAACTAGAATGATGAGATAAATTGAGTATGAGAGGTCTAGAATTAGAAGGAGTAAGTAAAGCTACAGGTGACGGCAGTGCTTTGTTTGTAGGTAATTCAGTGCAGTCAGTTGTAGGAGAAGCGAGTTTTCTTTTGAGAGGCGAGTATGATTTTTAGATCATCAGTGATTTCTGGGAAAAAACTGCCTGCATGGATCATAGCAGTAATTGTAGGAATGGGAAGAAATGTTAGTCCATAAGTAGAGTCACTACACGAGTGCTTTGTTAGAGGCAGATTAATGGCAGTCACTGAGACAGGGACAGATGCCATGGTGTTGTCACTAAGATTTGTTGAGGAGTAACAGTTGAACCTTATTGGAAGTGTCCCTTTCTGAATTTGTCAATTCGTTACAATTTGGCAATTTGTTACAAGTTGGCAATTCGTTACAATTTGTTGCCATTGAGCACTTAAGTCAGCTCATTTGAGTAAAAAGATATATCCGCCCATCCATTTTGTCAAAATTAGTCCCAAAAATTCAGCAGCTGAGTAAACCTACTAAATCCTGCAGAACTGATGTCAGGATCTCTCCTAGATAACCCCATAAACCCTTAGGATGGACAAAGCTAGCCCTCCAATCACACAGAGGCACTCAGAGGCTTGTGTTTTGAAGCGAACTGGGTTCATGCAATACATGTATAACCAATCTCCCGATCACAAAAAACCCTACAAAAAAGTTTCAACCGCAAGGCTCAGGTTGGCAGGCCGCTACCAGGCCTTTATACTTCCCAGCCCCCACCCGCAATACAAGGTGATAGCTAAAATATGTAATGGGCAAAAAGTTAGTTACTTGCAGCAAATCTTACTTCCACATGAGATGCAATGTGCTAGCTCCTGGGCTCCCAGGTGATGCCTGACACTCAGGCGATGCTTTTAACTCCAGAACATCAATTCTGTTTGTCCATTTGGCCTGCGATTTAGGAAGCTAATTATAGAGTTTTTATGAGCTTTCCAAGACACTTTAGTAGAACGAAAATGTAACCATTACCTGATAAGACGTGCTGCTGGTAATTATATGAAGTTGGAATTGCACCCATGGGAACTTGCTGTTTTGGATTGCCAGGTGTTACCTCTTCATCTTCTTCGCCAAAATGGTGAACTTTCTCATACTTTTCCAGATACCTATAAGCAAAGGTGGCAAAGAAAACTCATTTAAACACAATTTGAGAAAAGGAATTAAAATAAGAAACCAATCCTAAAAGTTTTGTTCTGATGTGTCACAACTACTTCAAAAAATGTTTTCTTAAAAAGCATGTAATTTAAGCGGGTAAATGTTGAGCTTTATTTGGTATGATATGAAGTTTAAATATTCAGAATACCTCAGAGTACAGGTAAATGAATATAAATATGAACACTGAATATTTGACAAACCCCCATGAATACATCAGTCACTAAAAGGTCAGGTTTTCTAGAACGGAATGCTTTCAAATGGGTTATGGCTACGTTAACTTGCAGTGCACTGCTCCCTTCCAAGCATTCACAAAGCTCATGTATTAGGAACGAAGCAAAGCAATCTGATTAGCACATTTTGAGCAGAATTAAATTTAAATTATGTCCTTAACCGCTGGGCCAAAATGTCCCCCATTAAAACCTATTTGGATGAAAACAAGCTCTTAAGGGAATGAACCGCAAAGCATACAATTGTATTGAAAAAGCTATAAACTGTGGTAGTTGTGCCATTTTGTGATAAAAAGCTGCCACGGCATGCCTGCCGCCTGGAAAGATTTAGTGTACACAAGTGGGATGAGAACTTTCTTGCCCCATTGATCTTGCAGATCGCTAATTGGGTCCAGCTTGAGGCTCAGACACTTGGAAAGGGGAAGAACGACCTGTTTCTGTATAGCCCAAGACTAGTCTAAATTGGTCAGCTATGGAGTAGTTTCCCTTTTGGATGCTGTGTGAAACATTCTGGGACAATGCTCTTGGAGGCAGTGCAGTAGTGGTTAGATCATGTTAGCACTCTGCTGCTCCGGCTGGCGTCAAAAGGGGAAGGACATGTTAAAATAAGGATGTCACAGAAGAACAAATTACTTACCCCTGGTAATGTTCTTGAGACTGGATGTTCCTTCCACGTATCCCTCATCTTTGATATCTTCCATAGAGCATCAGCTACTTCGGAATCTATCTCAGCAGAGGATGCCATGCATCACTGACTCATGCCCCTCGACGGTCTCTGTCCGCTCTCGAGCAGGACGTTAACGACTGTATAGATAGCACGAACTGCACCGGTTGCTTCAGTTTGTTTATTTTCTAACAAAAGCACAAACGATTGCATGGCCAATGAATGACCCTGACGGAGAGGACGGTGTAATACACAAATGTATGGAGGTGCAATGATGAATACGTGGGGGGGAAGGGCATCCAGTCAAAAGAACATTACCAGCGGTAAGTGATTTGTTCTTGGAATGGATTGTGTCCTCCCATATATTCCTCATCTTTGATAAGACTCCCAAAGCAGTATGTTACTGGAGCTAGGAACAGAGAATGTATCTTTCATTAACGCTGTGCTGTGTAACACAGCTTTTCCAAACCTCACCTCCCGACATGATGCAGAGTCCAGGCAATGTTTCGCAAAAGTATGAAGAGAAGACCAGGTTGCAGCACTGCAGATGTACTTGCATTGGCACCCCTATCTGTAAAGCCGATGAAGTAGCCACATTGCTAGTGGAGTGGGCCCGTAATCCAACCGGGATGTCTTAACCCACTAGGTTGTAGTATTCCGATATGGGATGGATAATCCAGTGGACAAGGTCTGCTTGGTTATCGCTAAACCTAGCTTGTGACCGGCATGACCCACAAAAAAACTGGTAGTCTTGACTAAGCTTTGCCATTGTAGAGAAGTAAAAGCTGAAGGCTTGGAGAGATGTGGTGGTGGGTAAAAGGTAGGAAGAACAATCTTATGCCAGGTGAAATTCTGAAACTACCTTCAGAAGGAAGGGTGGAATCGCAACACAACCGTCTCCTTGTAAATGGTGGTAAATGGAGGCTTACAAGCTAGAGTTTCTAATTCACTGCCTCTACGAGCATAAGTAACAGCTTTTCAGACAACGGTTTAGAGGGTGAGCATCCTTCAAGGACATGAAGGGGTTCAAATGGAATGCCCATGAGGAATTTCATCACCGTGTTCAGATCCAAGACTGGTACAATGATCGGCACGAGGGAAAACTTTCGTTAGTCCATTCAGAAATTTGATCACAATAGGGATCTCAAAGAACGATCCCTGCTCTGTCAAACGCTTCAAAATACATAGTGCTGCCAGATAGCCTTTTACAGGCGCAACCTAAAGGCCCTGATGGGCCAAATCAAGTTAAAATGACAGCACTGCAGGTGTGTCGAAGGTGAAAGTCCACATTCTTAGCTTGGCATCTGCTGCAAAACATGTTCCAATCATGGCAGCTGTACAGAGACTTTGTTGCTGGTCTTCTGCCCAAAAGCAACACCTCCATTACGTCTTCTGGAGGTTACAATCTTTGTAACTCAACCTCTCAGAAACCATGAGTGGAGGTTCTGAGTCCTGATCTCTGGGTTGAGAAAGGAACCTCCCTCTTGTGAGAGCAGATCCACTCTTTGGGGAAGACAAATTCGGCAGGGATCGGGGGGGGGGGGGGGGTTATCAGGGCGATGGACATGGCCATACATGTACCATGTTCTCCTGGCCCAATCTGGAGCAATCGGGATCATGGTTTTTGCGAACTTACTCAACCTCCTGTTGACGTGAGGAATGACTGGGACCGGGGATAAAGCATACAGGAGTGGCAAGGCCCAGTCCACTACAAACTAATCTCCCAGAGCATCTCTAGGGAGGAAATTCCCCAGAGTAGAACAGGTCACACTTCCTGTTGACACTGGATACAAACAAATCCACTTATGGGGTTTCCACAAAGGGTAAAGATCTCTTCAATGACTATGAGCTATATCTCACTCGTGAGAGACTATACTGCCTGCTCAGAGCGTCCGCCACTGTGTTCTCTCCGGCCAGGTGAACGGCTGCAAGAAATTCCTTCTGGCATGGCCTCTCTGCACAGTGGTAGCAATCCCACACACCCTCTTTTGTTGAGTTAATGCATGGCCACCGTGTTGGCCGTTATCAGGATATTCTTTCCCCGGGTAGAAATTCCATCAGCACTATTCCAATTGCCCTCAGCTCTAAAAGGTTGATGTGTAGTTTGCACTCTGATGGAGAACAACTGCAGCCGATTGTCAGTTTGCTGGTGTGGGCTCCCCAAACTGAGGGAGTCATCCATAACTACTATAATTTCCAGACATGGTTGCCAAAAGGGTTCCCCCTTCAACACATTCTCCTTGCAGGGAAACCACAGGAGATCCTGCGTGACCTTGATCGGGACCTGAAGTAGATTTGTTATTCAGTCAGAGAACAGTGACCACTGGGATCTGAGGGCCCATTGAAGAGACCTTATTCTCACATGGGCCTCTGGCACCAGAAAAAGGCACGCTGCCATGAGACCGAGCAACCTTAGAAAGTCGAAAGCCAGTAGACTTTGGCCATTTTGAAACTTGTTGACCACCTACCGAATGTGTTGAGCTGTCACCTAGGGCAGCACAGCTTTCCCTGAGTAAGCATACAGGACAGCTCCAATGAATTGAAGCTTCTGAGAAGGTAAAATGTGGGACTTCTGGAAATTGGGGGAGAAGCCCAAATTGTGAAGATGGCATGTGATGCTCAGATGTTCCAGGACCTGCTCGGGACAACGAGCCCTGATCTGCCAATCAACCAGATATGGGTAAGTGTGAATCCCACCCCTCCTGAGATCTGCTGCCACAACCGCCATCAACTTGGTGAAAACCTTTCGGCGGAGGTGAGAATGAATGACAGAACTCAAAATTGAAAATGAGGTTCACCATTGGTAGTTCTCAGGTACTTCCTGTGCTTGTGATTGATAGGGACATGGAGGTAAGCATCCTGAAGGTCCAATGATCCCATCGAATCCTGGAAGCTTCAAGTATCTGGGAAAGAGTGGCCATATTGAACTTGTTCAAGCATCTCAAGTCCAGGATGGGTCCCAATCCTTCGTCTTTCTTGGGGATCAAAATGTATGGCGAGTCGTCCCCGGTTCCTCTCTGCCACAGGGAACAATCTATGGCACCTTTCTCGAGCAGTATGGCAATCTCCTGCAGACTGAGCAGATCCGGAACCCTGAGGGACTGGCTCTCCCCAGTGAAAGGAGGGCAGCAACCTTGGGCTACAGTTTGCAAGGCACAAGCATTGGCAGTAATGCCTCACCATTCTTCAAAATGCTTAGTCAGCCTGGCTCCCCACCCCCACCCCCACCCCCCACTACAGTCCTGTTGACCAAGGCCTCAAAGGTTTTGGGGTAGCTGGGGTGGCAGCTGAAGGTAAGGAGGCTGTAGCTGCTTGGGTGGTTTTTCCACCTAGAACTCATCCACCACAAGCACATCTTTTCTGGCCCCTTTGGTTGGCCCGACCGCTTGTCCAACCGAAAGATCAATAATATGGAAAGGACCAGCCCATCCATGATTGAGGAACCGAGTGGGTTTGTTACGGCTGCCGAATTGCTGCACCAAGCGACTTGGAAGCTGCCTTTTATAATTGAAGTTTTTCTAAACTCTCATCAGCTTTGCTGCCAAACAAGTGGGAACCATTGTAGGGCATGTTTAACAATCTAGCCTAAACGTAAGGCGCAAATCCAGATTTACGCAGCCAACCAAACCTCCGCGAAAAAGTATTGGCTGCCCATCGCCCGGCTGACAGTCCACTGAATCAAGCCCAGACTGCAGCAACTCGCAAATGGCCTCCTTTTCATTCTTATTGGTGTTTAAGAAACCATCCCTTTCCTCCCCTTCTGGGATATATTCAGATTGCCATAGCTATGGCATCCCATAGACTGTAGGAAAACCTGGCCAGTACACAAGTAGCATTAATGTATTTTAAAGCCATGCTACTGGCAGAGAAAACGTAACCAATGTCATGTTAAAGGTATTTGTATAGCGCACCGTCACCAACGGAATTGTTCCCCTGGCGCTCAGGCGGATCTGCAAATGAGAAGGCAGGGTGGGATAGTAAGGTGAAGAGGGAGTAGGCAAATGAGGTGTTGTCCTTTTGGCAGCTTCAGTTCGGTATACACTGTGCACTCTGCTTTGGTGCGAGTATCGGATCAATGTCAGGCCCTGTGTGCTGTTGGTGCGGCTTATGTGTTTGTTGTTGAGGTGTGGTGAAGTGCGTGCGGCTTGCTGTGTGAGAGGTGGTTGTGTAGGTTTTTGTTTGAGTTAGGTATGCAGAGTGTTTGAGCTTTCGGTTAGTGGCTATGTCTCGCAGCTGACCTTTGCAGTTTGGCTAAATGCCTAGGGTTAAGAATCCTGGATGGTGGGGCAGAGTCCCAGGACTCGCAATACACTGTTTCACCATACAATAGACAAAGATGGAGGCTATACCTAGAAATGAGAGTCATGCACAGTGGGTGAAGGCAACGGTTCCACAGTAGGTGGGTTTCTGCATATGATAGACTGAGATGGAGGCTACACCTAAATTCGAGAATTCTGTACAGTGGATGCTGCGCAGGCTAGTGTTCACAATTCTATCCAAGTGTGTCGCTTGCTAAAACTCACAAACCTTTTTAGACACCTTCTCAGCCTTTACGAGGCTGTAAGGGGCGGGAGAAGCTGCCTTCTCAAATATTACATTCGGATGCAGAAATCCTCCCACTCGGCCTTAGAAGCCAACTTACTCAGATAAACGACCTTGCGATCGGGCGATGAGTCGGAGGACAAAGAGCTCCACTTATGCCTCTTCTTGGTCTTCTTACAGGAGGTCGAAGAGCGGTGCAATCTACTTCTAGACCGCAAGAGCGTCTTAACATGCTTCCGAGCTGATGACTCACCCCTCAACCTCATCTCATCAGAAGACCTTCTCTTCGAAGGAATTGTCGATGGGGACTTTGACAGGGGCCTACCCACCGCAGGTTTCCCCTTCCTCATCACGCTTTTGCCATCATGGACTGACAGGTTCTTCAGTCTTCTCCTCGATTCCCAGGCACCAGAGACAAATGTGTTGTGGTGTGGGTCTGTAATTAGATCACCGACACACACTCGCCACTTCTCTTAAAGCCCATTTTTGGAGTCAACATTTTGTAAAACCATCATTGACACAAAGTCAAAGAACCAATCCGAAGCAAACTGTTAGGCAGAAACCTGTGCAGTTCCCTTAGGGAACACTGCAAAAGATTTAGGACTACAGGTGTTAGCAGTAAACCCACTTGGTAGCAGTCTGTACCACCCAGATTTACCTGGTAGCTGTGGCTGAGCAGTCAGACTTCCCTCAAGAAGAGTTAGGCAGTATGCAAAGTATACACAATAAGCTCTCAGATACAATAATACAAGCAAACACTGACCAAAGCTTTGGTATCAAATTATATAATTATTTATTTAAAAACACACTGTTTGAAACACTCCAGCACTCTTATTGTAAAATATTCTAAACAGTTACTATTCTAATATATACACCCCTTTTTCCTTATCAGATAAGTCACTGTAAAAGACCACTCATTTTCATACAGAGGTGAGCGCTTAACTAGATGGCACTCCAATAAGTTTGTGAGAAAGGGAGGGAAAAAGACAGAACATGGAAAGATACACCACTCTAAGGTTCATGAACACTGTTAGCAAGGCAGAAGAGCAAAAAGTCACTGGTGAGCCAAAGTCCAAAGGCTGGGCCCACTCTTAGAGAGAGCGGAGCACAAATGCGCCCAAGATCACACAGTTACACTAGGCTTAGAAAGTCTTGCAGAGGGTTCAAAAAGAGTTTAGAGAGGCTTAGGAAAGTTTAGCCAGGGTGTCGCAGGCTAACCCAGGTTCGAAAGCCGGGGGCTAAATCTACCCCGTACAGTCGGTAGCAAGGGGAACCAGGCGGGACACAGTACCTTAAGTGGGAAGGATCCTCCAGCGGTGGCAGTTGTTCCTGGTAGTGGGTGCAAGTTGCGTCGTCGTCCAGGGGAAGAGAAGATCTCGACTTGGAGGAAAGATGAGGGTCGTTGCACTACCAGGGAAGAAACCAGCCGCAGAGTTTTCCCGTTAAAGGTGGTACCTTTGTTGCGCGGTCGTGGTAAAACGTGGTATCCCGGTTGCCGGGGTGCTTGGCACAGGCAAGGCGGCCACGAGGTACGTCGGGAAGGCGAAAAGACAGTGAAACTGGTTATCCCCACCAGTCAAAGGAAGAAGACTCTCCGGCGGGAGATCTCCTCGGTCGTTGGAAAAAGTGGTGAGGTGGTCCAGCAGGGCTCCACCGGTGGTGGTGTCGTGGCAGGTCGGCTCAGCTTCTCCCTCGTCGGATTCTTAGGTCCTGTGGCGACTTCTGAAGTTCCAGTCCCCAAACCCCTGCTTTTATGCAGAAAACCCCCATTCACTCAGCCTAGCTGTCACTCAAACATGCTAAGTGGTGAGCCGGCCGGCTCACCACTTGGGCCAATCAGGAAGGAGTGTGACTTGAGTTGCCTAGGCAACTCAGTCCAGGGTGCCTAAATTCCCCTCCACCCCTCCTAAGTACCCCAGACAGGTACCCCAGACAGAGTGGCACCACTTTGGAGGGCTTCTGTGGAGAAGCCCGCCAAAAAGTGGAACAAAGGGCTCGACTTGGGTTGGAGTCACAGAAGAGAACACAAACGCCATTTTAGAATCAAGTTTTGGCTAAAAAATACCAACCAGAGAATTAATATTAATTAAATAAATCGGCGGTATGTTCGAGGCTACCGTAAATAAATAAAGATAGTAGCCTAAAACAATGGGAAATCCCATAGGAAAATATTTGCGGTTGAATATAAAAAGTAGTATCCACTGCCACCAGCCAAAACTCGATCAGGGGGGACGGAGACGTGCCCCCTCGACTAACAGACCCCGGGGCAATTGAATTGCCCCAGCCAGTACGTCCACAATATGATGGTTTGTACTGGTTCTGTTCAGAATTTAAGACTAGTAAAGTCAATGGTGACTTTACATGCCCTGGGAGACAGTAGTCAGTCCCAGGGTATGGAGTCTATACTGGGGGGTCACTATGACACCCCTGTGTTACTGCACTGAGGGTGCTGTGTAACACATCACAAAAACACATGAAGCCCTATGGAGTAAAAGACAGACCCCATAAGCCCATTAAACACATCTAGATTCAAAGAAACACTCAAATCATGCCCAAGATTGAGGGTAAAAGAGTCTCACTCTTGGCAGGAGAAAAAAATAAACCCCAAAAATCCAGCAAAGCGGCTGGGGGACTCACTAGGTTAGGAAATTCAGCCTAAACAGAGAATTCTCCCTAACAACTGTGCAGCAGAAAAACTGAAGTAATGGGCACAGTGCGTGCTATATACACAGTCAGTGACACTAGAGTGCGGATACAGGCTGTCGAGGGGCACACGTCGACGCATGGCACCCTGTGCTGAGAAAAATGTTTAGGAAGCAGCCAACGATGGATGGAAGATACCAAAGATGAGGAATATGTGGGAGGACACAATCCTTTAAAAATGATTTTAGTGTCCTGGTAACCTGCTAGCAAAGTGACTGGATACCATGAGTATCACTGTATTGTTAAAGTATTTAAAATTCCATTGTAGACTCATGTTGGTAAAAACAGGTCCACAATGTCAGTAAAAAAAAAGAAAAATAAACCACAGGTCAACAAGGTAATGGTAGGTTTGCGTCTACTTTGCCTTAACGGAATTACAGGCCGGTTTTCATTAATTTGTCGTTTCAGTTTTTAAAAACCAAGTACATGGTAAATGTTAAGTTTCATTGTTGGCTAAGGGATCAGTCCATTTAAGACCTACACCTTTTACATCACTGAACACGTGTTTATCCATTAAAAAGGATTAACAATAACAAGGAATAAAATAAGCAGTGTCGCATAGAAATTTGCCATGCTGTTCTGTAGGTATGCTAATTAAATTCACACTTGTGCAGAAAAAAAAATAGCTACTTAAGTTACCCTGATCAATGAATGCACAGCTCACCCTGCATTCCTCTCTTGCTCCCAGTGCTCTCTCCACCCTCTTTTCTCTGTTCACTTCAAGTTGAAAGGAGCTCATGTGAGGGGGCGAGGGGGAGGAGAGACAGAGACAGAGAGAAGTAATCCTCTCCTCCAATTTTAGTGTCAAAGGCCTAGGCGAGAGTGCTATGCAAGATTGTAATTGTTTCCAAATAATTGAAAACCAGAGGTAATCGGGATTATACATTTATTAGGCTTACTATATCCTCTCTGAGAAAGACCAGTATGTGTTTTTTTTTTTAAGTCAGTCATGTAATTTCATTTCATAATTACATTATTGCTACTGTAAAATACTGCATAGTATCAATACTTTACAGTAAAGTCCAGGTTAATGTATCAGTGTATCTAAATTTGTGTAAACTAGACTTCATTTTGTTGGGTAAGATGCTTCACACCGATCACACGGCCAAATGCTTTTGATGGCAAGCCTAGGTCTGTGACCTGCTGGTTGAATGCATCTGTACGACTGGTGCTCAACCCATGACATTTTATCTCATCACACTGTTACTTTATACCAGCTACTCTGAATGTGAGATGGTAACAAACTACAATAGTCAAACTAGTTTGCCCAGTTCTCTGCTTGCTACACCATTCACTTAGTCTCTTACTTTCTTTCCTCTTACATAATGACTACACAAAGCTAACTAGTGTTTACGCAAAGTACGAATCAATAGTTCCATCCAGTCTGAACATCTACAGACCTACTGCAATACCATACACTGTAGTTAGCTTCCCGAGCTCTCTTTACTCTAGGATTATGATTTTATTTATTGGAACGTGCGGGAGAGAGCTGGCCAAACTGTTTTCAGAGCCTTTTCATCATATTTATTTTTTCATGTCCTTTAATGCGGCAAACCTTTTACATTTTACAGACACTAATCCAGGGCTCGCAAAGTCTACCTGCAGACTCACATAGTGAAGTAGATTTTATAAAGGGTTAGTACAATTTGCAGGAGATGTTTGAAACTTATTTAACATTTACTTGGCAGTATGTGTCAGATAAACGTTTCACTGTGCATAGTTGGCCACTGGGTGGCAGCAGTGTGCCAACCAAAGGATTTGTGGTGACATGCACCATTTTACAGAAAGCACGTTTACATTTTATGCTGTTTGTCAAGTGCATTTCTTTTAGGTCGAATGGGTTAACTAAGTTACTCGACCTGCAGATCTAGCAGAATTTTAAATAATTTGCAAGGCCTGACTCTTCTCACTATTGTTTTACTTCAATGGGTCACAAAAATGCTGTATTGATGCTCATTTTATGTCTTGGGTACAAATAACTTCTAGTGACATTAAAAATATTAGTATAAAATTGATAATCAGATGGGTTGTTTACTAATCAAACACATTTTAATCAGCAAACTGATAATTTTTTTAAACAAATTAATGCATTCAATAAACAAGATACATTTTTACCTGCAATTAAGTAACTTTCGCCCCAGTAAAAAAAGAAAAACGAGTATAAATTTCACAGCACTTGTACTAGCGTTCTAAATATCAGTTGAACCTACTAACGGTATGGGACACTCTAGAAAGAAAATGGTATAGGCCAAGGACTTTAACACTTTCTTTAGAATAATTTCCAGAGGAAAGACTCAGAAGTCAGCACTATATGGATCTCCCCACTCATGAACGTATACGTTCAGAATAATTTATTGTTCAAGATTACAAAGCGCTACTTTTTTGACGGTAAATACACTCAGCCATTCCGACACCATCATCTCACTTGCCTGGCAAAGGCAACACCAGACAATCAACTGTTGTAATTTTGTTGCAATACAATGTAGAGGCCTGACTGGGTAATATATGCCTTCCTAGATCGACAATTACATTACTGAGTGTTCATGTTTTTGTAGGTTTCTCACAGTGGCATTACAAAATGCGGCTGCCCCCTGTAAACCATGCCGAGAGCCTCCTCCCTAAGCCTGGCAACAAAGCAAGTCACTGACCACCGAACATGCACGATTATAATGGTGCCGCAGTGGCACTCTATAAACTGTTCTAAGTGAAAAATGTATGTAAACTTTAAATCTTTCACCTAGTGTAGAAACAAGGGGGCTGTGCCAGCCTCCTATATCCTGGCACCCAAATGTACCAGCCAACTGTGTGCAGCAAGTACTATTTTGCACCGTGACGAAAACATGTTCATGCTGGCTCTGCCAGTAGATGCTAGTATCCTCATGTACGAACATTCTCTAGTTGGCTTTCCCCTTCATGCCAGTAAAAATCTCCTGGAACAGTAAGACATGTTATTGCTATACACAAACGCTTGCCCAACCACCTCACCAACAATGTAAGAATACCATTTATGACTTTTCCCTTAACACCAGTAAAACATTCAATGCCACAATAAGAAAAAACATGTACATGCTGACTACACAAGTGCCTCCACACTCTCCATGTGAGAACACATTTATGCAAGTGGAAAATGCCATGATACAGAAAGAAAACGTCCTACCACGCAAAACAAACTCATTGTAATAACATTCGTCAAGTTAACTTTGCCCAGTAAAACATGCAAGAAAACATCCATGCACCTTGGCTAGCCCCAGTCCCTTCACTGGCTCCGGGTTGCTGCAAGGATCAAATTCAAATTCCTCTGCATCATCCATAAGACTGTCTGTGGATGGGGACCACGCTATCTACAACTTGCTCTCACCAAATACTCTCCCTCCAGATGTGAACGCTCCTCCGGCTCCAACTCTCTGCGTGTCAAGCGCTTCTCTATCTAAGCAGCGAGATCTGGTGGCCGATCTCTTTACTCGCCTAGCTCCCTCTGGAAAAGCCTCTCCGTCTTGAGGCGGATCTCCTCAAATTCCAGAAGCTCCTCAAGATGTTCCTCTTCACCTCCTCCTTCCCCCTCTCCCCCTGTGCTAATTCCCACAGTGGCTGAGATTACAGCTAGGGCCCATGTGTCCTTCTGGGTCCTGGCCTTTTGCCAATCGCCTTCAGCCTTCCGCCCTCTCCCACCACTTGCCTTTGGGCATCCACTGGCCGTGTTGTCTCACAGGCCTGCACTTATTTTATGTCAGGTGATCACTCTTTACCAGGTGATCTCTGCAAGGCACTTGCTCGCAACCATCTCCCTGGCACTTCCCTCTGTGGAACTCCAAAAACGTACCCCCTTTCCCCTATCTCTGCACTTGCTCTCTCCGTATGCTCACAAGGCCTAGTAGGACTGCCTCTTTCCTATTCATCAGTTTTATTCGTTGTGTTCCCATGTTCCCGCCCAGTTTTCCCTGTGGGCCCTAAGAAACACAATTTCTTGATGTATAAGTGCCTTACAAATGCACAATTAATTTTCACTCAACAGCCACTCACCCTGTGGCAGCTGATGGCATTTTTAATTGCAAACATTTCCCTTAAATATGCAAGAGCGAGGGAGCCCATACCACAAAGGGAATTGAGGAGGGTTTGTAGGTTTGGAGGCGACTCGTCAAAGCCCCCCTCGCCACCCAGCTAGATTTTGAATAATAGGTTAAATTGTTGCATTATACCAACAAGAGGCCGAGGCCCACGTTCATGAAGTCTAAGCCCAAAATATATGCTAGTATAGAACATTTCCAAGATGTCTGCCCTTACAGGTCAGGGTTTGAAATTGGGAGAAGATTGGAGCAATTTAACTCCTGCTTGTAGCCGAAAAGAGCTTGGTTAGCTTGAAAACAGGTATAAGGAGTTCCTTTTGACACCCCCTGCCAACTGATGCCTTTCAAACATAGCTACCCAACATTGCGTGGTTGGGAATCTGTACAAAGAAGCATTACGACACATCTAAGAGACATTTAACTCCCTATGTACTAGCTTTTTGTTCACTAGCGGTAGCTCCTGCTAACTGAGTGATGCCGGTTACACAGGAGCTGCTTGAAGCTCCTGCTCATCACATTATTTAAACTCCTGCATGGCCAGGATGGTTACACCAGTGTATGCCAGTATTCAGATTTAAGAAAATACTCATGCTTGCTTTGCGCATAATCCCAGTAACTATAATATAAGCAAACATGTCCAGGCTGGCACTACCAATATATGGCAGTATCCCCATGGGCTTTGATATTAGAAGTACCATGCCACAATAAGAACACAATCCCAAACTGGCTGCACCAAAATAACAGTCTAGAAACGTAAAACACTTATGCTTTTCATTTGATAGATAGCGTAGGAAAAATGCCATGCCACTAAAAGAAAACTAGATTGGCTGCAATTGAAATGATAATCTAGCCGCACAATAACATCCTCCTTGCTTTATTATATATGCCCAGTAGGATTTGTCATGGCAGTCAGAAATGGCACAGTCATAAATGGCTAGCACCAAAATACCAGTCCCGCCACGTAATAACACTTATCCTTGCTTTATCAGGGATGGAAAAATAAATGCAGTAGAAGCGCCCCCCTCTGCCTGAATTCCTCCCCCTCACCCATCTGCCAAAATATGCTTCTAAGTGACGGACCCAGAGCAATCACGAACTCACATTCACGAATGTACTACTCACCATTCACTCAAACGTGCACCCATACATTCAGCCCATCCATGCGTCATACAATCACAAAATCATACATATATCTCCTAACTCTCCAAAATTCCTACCTACTGTCTAGTTTTGGGTTTCCCGAAGGGCAGCAGGCCTCGGACTCCCGAGCTCCACCATGCCAGACAAACCAGGAAGAGGAGAGCATTCTGGTCCCTGACTTGAACAGTGGAGCAGGGGGGGGGGCTGGAGACGACCTTCCTGCAACGCCGTAACATTTTGAGGTGCATAACTTCAGAAAGTACATTAACTGGAGAAAAGGTTTGCATTTGGTCTAATTTGCATACCCGCAATGCATTGCTGTTGTGGCTCAAAGCTGGACATGAACTTTCAGCAATGGCTACTAGGGGCGCTCTGGAGTGTGTGACTTAGCTCAAAGGGATTTTCCTAATTTCACATTTCAGGTGAAAGGGTTTTTTCCAAACCTTTTTAAACCCACCATAACTTACTTGGTGTTGTGAACACATGGCGAAATGCCCCAACCACAAGGCAGTCAGAACTATACTGCACTGATTATCCCTAATAAGGGTGAAACCAGGTATGCAGTTGTCCTAACAGCCTTGCAAATTACCAGGTTACTCACCGTAGTGACCACCTTACTCCTAGTCCACAGTCCCCTTTCCTCCATACTTGTGGGACATCTCTGTCCTGTGGGACAGGACCGGAGCACTTTGTAAAAAGCATCCACATTTTTTTCAAAAATGTGTCCCTCCTATCTTTCCTGCGCGGGGCCCGGCACGCGGCCGTAACCCCGCCCACCTTGGCTCCGCCCTGCGTATAGCCCATCAGTCTTTTTCTATCGCCAGGTTAAAGACCCATTAGCAATAACAGAGGAACCTTATTAGAGGGGACGGCGGGCGTATGGAGGAAAGGGGACTATGGACTAGGAGTAATGTGGTCACTACGATAGGTAACCTGGTAATACTCCTACGTCCCGTCCCCTTTCCTCCATACTTGTGGAGATTCCCAAGCACTCCTTACAGGAACTACGGGTGGATGGAAATACCCCTTACTGAAACAGGCGCTTCAGCACAGCCTGACCAAACTGAGCGTCAGCTCTTGAGCTCATGTCGAGACAGTAATGTTTACAGAAAGCAGATGGGGAGGCCTAAGTAGCTGCCCTAGCGATGGACTCCCAGGGGACATATTTCTGCAAAGCAACCGCGGCTGCTTTGCCCCGCACCAGGTGCGCATGGATACACTTAGGAGGTTTCAGCCCTTAAACGGCGAAAGACTCTGCAATGCAGGCGGCGATCCACCGAGAAATAGTCGCCTTATACGCCGGCAAACCCTGAGGGTTACCGAAGGTCACAAAGGTTGAGAAGAACTCCTAAGCTCGGAAGTCCTGTCCAGGTAGAACTTGGGAGCTCTTCGGACATCAAGACAGTGTAAAACCCTTTCCGCCTCTGAGGCAGGGTTCGGAAAAAAGACCGTAAGGGAGATCGACTGATTCAGATGAAATTCGGTCAACACCTTCGGTAGAAAAGCCAGGTTTGTCCAAAGGACTACCTTGTCCTTGTGAAAGACCAAGAAAGGATGCTCCACCGACAATGCCTGGAGCTCACTCACTCTCCTTGCTGACATAACGGTGACCAGAAAGGACACTTTCCAAGACAAGTACTTGAGGTCCACCATAACCATTGGTTCAAAGGGTTTATGGCACAGCGCCGTCAGGACTACATTTAGGTCCCATGGCGGGTGCGGATTACGAACCGGAGGGTAGAGGCGTGTCAAACCAGCAAAATGCCTCTTCACCACTGGGTTAGTTAGAGAAGAACAAAGGTCTGTAGAAAGTTAAGCGGAAACCGCTGAGAGATTAGTCCTGCATGACAGGACATGAACCCCTGACTCTGCTAGGGAGGACACAAAGGATAACACTGTCAATCGTGGCCACCCTCGGATCCAATTTATTCTCCAAACACCAATGACAGAACCTGAGCCATTTACTCTTGTATTGAGATCTGGTCGAGGGTTTCCTGGCTGCCTAGATAATGCGCATGTTATCCGCAGACAAACTCAGATGCTCTAAAGACTTGAACTCTGGCACCATGCCACCAAGCTGAGCGATTGTGGGGAGGGGTGCCACATCTGTTTCCCTTGGTGAAGAAGATCGGGAGTTACTGGTAACCTGATCGGCGGATACAACGACAGGTGTTGAAGTTCTGAGAACCAAAACCTGGCCGGCCACCATGGGGCTATGGGTAGAAGGGAACAGTTCGCCGAGTTCTTCAATTTCCAAATTGCACGGTGAACTAGAGGCAGAGGCGGGAAGGCGTAAGCTCTCATGTTGTGCCATGTAATCTCGAGAGCATCCCCCAGAGAGGAGGCTCCCAGCCCCCCTCTGGAGGCATACTGAGGAAGCTTCTGTGGCCCAGCGCGAGAAAATCCAAGAGAGCACCTCCACCTTCAATTCCCACTCGTAGCTGACCACTGTCCGCCGGCTGAGGGCATCCGCTGTGACATTCAGCTGGCCCGTGATGTGCACTGCAAGCAGCCAGACACCATGAAGCACGGTCCACTCCCAAATCTGGATGGACAGGTCCACGAGGAAGGGGGTGAGGGGGGAGGGGTGGAGACTTCGTTCCCCCTTGTTTGTTTATGTAATACATTGACACCACATTGTCCGTTCTTATGCGGACCACCTTGTTGACGATGAGCGGTCTGAACGCCCTGAGCGCTCGGAAGATCGCCAGAATCTCCAAATGATTTATGTGCAGGAGCTTGTCCTGAGGCGACCAGAGGTCCGAAACCTGAAGATCTAACGTCGCACCCCACCCTAGAAGGGAGGAGTCCGTCGTGATCGTCACCATGGGGACCGGGTCCGGAAACCCCACGCCCCTAGACAGATTGCTGAGAGATGACCACCAATCCAGGTCCACTCATGGAATCCGGAATCATTATCCGCATGGAATCCGCATCCACTGCCGGACGCCATGAACTCCGAAGAGCCATCTGGGTCCGTTTCATCTTGAGACGAGCAAGATGAAGAGCCAGTACACACGAGGCGATGAGGCCCAGAAGCCTCTGTAACCACCAGGCCAACATGCTCTCCGACTGCACAAACATCTGACACGTGGCTAACAGATCCGCCATTCTGTCCCCGGTCAGGTACACTCTGCAGTCGATCGTGTTCCAGCGAAAACCCAGGAAAATCAGGTCCTGCGAGACCGTCATGGAAGATTTCCGCCAGTTCACCGACAGCCCAAGATGGAAGAGGAGCTGAAGGAGAGACTGGAGATTGCCCGCTGCTGCTAACGGACAAGGTCTGCGCAAGAGCCAGTCGTCCAAATACAGATACACATGGATACCCTGGAGACGAAGATAGGCTGTAATCACTGACATCTTCGTGAAGACACGCGGAGCCGAGCTGAGGCCAAAAGGAAGCATTCGAAACTGGAAGTGCTCCTCTCCCAAAGAGAAGCGGAGATATCTCCTGTGTGGGTTCCAAATCAGGATATGCACGTACGCGTCCTGAAGATCCACAACGCTGAGCCAATCGCCCATCTGTAAGGAGGAGCATATCTGGCTGGGCGTGATCATCTTGAATTTCTCTTGGGGTAGGAAAAGATTGAACTGGGAAAGGTCTAGGATGATGCGCAGGCTAGCCTGGTTGGGTTTGGGCACCGTCAACAGCCGGGAGTAGAAGCCCTCCCCTCGCTCCCCAAGGGGAACGGGTTCCACAGCTCTGAGGTCCAGAAGTTTCTGAACTTTGGCCTTGAGGGAGGGTGAGCCCGACAGCTGAAAAAGAGGGTTGATGGGTGGGGTAGGGGGTAAAGGTAAGCGGAAGCCCGCCCGAGCAACTGACGAGACCCATCTGTCTTCTGTGATGGTCTGCCATGCCTCCCAATGAGACGCAATGCGTCCTCCCACCGGGGTCTCGTGCGAGCGCTGAAAATCCTCATTTGGCAGGTTAATCGGTGGCACTGCCACTTGAACCTGATGAGGAGGCTGAGGAGCAGGAGGAAAAAGCACGTGCGTTGTGGTCTACGGTGGTTATTCCCCGCAGGAGTATCCACTTGCGAGATTTGCGGTCGAGGAGGCCCCTAAAACCAGAGCAGGGTCGACTTTGCGATAACGGTCTCTGGGATTTGAAAGGAGCTTTGACCAGAACAGATAATGATTTAGCCGTCTGAGTGCTATCCTTGGTCTTGGTGAGCTCTACATCAGTAGTAGAATGAAAAAGCTCCTTACCATTGAATGGAAGGTCCAACACCTGGTCTTCCACTTCCTTAGAAAATTTAGTGGCATGCAGCCACACCTGCCGTGAGATATCAACCCCAAGCATTAGGCCCAGAGCCGAGGTGTCTACGTGGCGAGCCGCATCCTCCAGGAGATCCTGGACCAAGACCCTGGCATCGGAAAGGCCTCCTTTGAAGTCTTCCAACTTCTCGACCGGGATGTGCTCCTCAAACTCCGACAGACCTTTCCACATCCACATGTTAGCTCCTGCCATCATCAACTCAGCGTTGGCCTGCCTCAGCTGCAAGGCTGAGTTGGCAAAGATTTTCCTCCCTCGGGAGTCCAGGAGCTTGTCCTCCTTTCCCAAGACCTGAGTAGCCGTCGTGGAAGAGGATGCTCCAGGTCTGGATTGCAACGTAGCCGCAGCCACCACTGTGGAGGAGGGAGGCGGACAAGACGACAGGGCCACCTCTTCTGAAGAATGCAGCCTGTACCTTGCGTCAATCTTATTGACAAAAAGTCCCGAGTGTGGCTTTTTCCCAGACTCTTCGGACCTCGGCCAGAACGTCGTTCTGCAGGAACAGGCCGGTACGCTCCAAGGGAGACAGGGTGAACGCCCCAGAAAGCACGCCCTCCTGCGGAGCGGGTGCTTCGGGCACCGGAACATCTAAGAAACTTACCATGTCCAGTACCCGGTCATAAAAGGCTCTGATAGAGAGGGGGAAGGTCCTCCTTGTCCTGATCGCATTGAGGGTCATCTGACAGGTCAGGATCCTGCTGCGCCTTGTCAGGCACTGCCTTGTCCACTGGGGACAATGGAGGCACAGGAGGCACCACAGGCAAGGGAGGCGCCGGCGGAACCACCGGAGGAATGGGTGGAGCAGGAGGCGCAGGTGGACATATCCCTTGAAAAGCTCTTTGAAATGTTCCCTCATGGGGTCGGTGCGCATAAGAGCTTGAAAAGTACAGAAAAAGCGTCCTCAGGAGATTACTTCGGAACCTGAGGAGGCCTCTCATGAGGTGGACAAATCCAGGGACGTAAGGGGGAAGGATGCCACACCGGCCCCTCCACCGTCATATCCACATAAATCAAAGGAGCCACCCCCGCGGGGAACGGGCGTTCCAATCATAAACCGGCTAGTAAGGATGTGCACAAGGGACCTTAGGTTCACCCAAGGGACTGCGCCCTACACCAGAGGCTGATGGCGTAGTTGTAGGGGTAGCACCTAAAATGGCCGCTGTGGTCGTGGCGGGAACGGGCGCCATTTTGTCCTCATCTGAGAGGAACTGCGGCACGTGAGGAAGTGAGGCAGGGGTCCCCGTCGATGGATCAGGGGTCTTAATCTTAGCCTTAACATAAGGAACCTCGGCCGAGCCGGTACTATGAGTCCTGGAATGTTTTTGTGACATACCAACTGCCAAATTAGCCTTCGAAGGAAGGACCTCAGCACTGCCGGTAAAAGAAGAACTTTGCTTCTTTGCCCCCTCAACAGATCTGGTATCACCACAAGAGCGGGAACGGTGTGCTTTCACCGACAAAGCCTTATCCGGCCTCTCAGAACTGTTGGTAGCTTTAGCCTCTGAACGAGGGACCTCGGACCCTGGCCCGGTAACAGCCTTTTCTGCACGGGCCTCAAACATCAGTTCGAAAACAACCAGCCCAGCAAAGGCCTCGGGGCGCACCCCGGTCTTGTTTTTGAGGTAAGCCGACAGAGGCCTCAGAGCGAGCTCCGGTACCCCACAATTCAGTAGAACTGGGTCTACAAACAGCCCCCACAGGAGGGGCCTCGGAGCATACTCCGGTGTTCACAGGCCCCTTACGGAGACCCTCGGAGAAAACTCCAGTAGAATTATTAGTCCCAACGGGCACCTCAGGGCGAACCCCGGTGAGAGCGATCAACGCCCCTCCCGGACTGAGAGGAACCCGGAAAGGTATCCCCCAACCGGGGTGCTCTGAAAAGTAAAGAACTTACCGTTTCTTCTTCTCGTCGATGAACGCCTGAAAATGCGAAGGAGGAGTTCGTCAGAACACCTCCTCCCACCGCTCCAACCGACGTTGAAGTGCCCAAACCGAAAGGGAGTCACAGTAAAAACAGGAGTCCCAACGGTGTTCCGGATCCAAACACTCTAAACAAAGAGGATGGGGATCCGCCCTCGCAAAGTGACGGTGACACGATCAACCATCTGGAAAGTCTAATTTGAAAGACAGACTAGTAAACGAACGCTAGCGAGAGTCAGAGAGCAAAAAAGGGAAGAAAATCTTCTGAGGATGCAAGTGCGTCCAGCCCCGATACGAGCGGAGAAAAGGACGGACAGGTGATGCGCAGGGCGGAGCCAAAGTGGGCGGGGTTACGGCCACATGCCGGGCCCCGCGCAGGAAAGAGAGGGACACATTTTTGAAAAAAATGTGGATGCTTTTTACCAAGTGCTCCGGTCCCGTCCCACAGGACGGAGAGATGTCCCACAAGTATGGAGGAAAGGGGACGGGACGTAGGAGTAATGTCTGTCTTGGGTGTTTTAAACTATGTATAAAGTAGGACTGCCCTCTTAGACAAAGAATGTCATGTAGAAAAGGTTTGCATTTGGGCTAATTTGCATACCCACAATGCCTTGGGACGCTGTGGTGTATGAGACTTGGCTCAAATGGATTTTCCTACATCTATATCCATCAGAACAAAATTGCATTAGGTGTCCAAGCCTCAGGGAGGCAGATATAAACTGCTACACGTTTCACACCTCTTGGTGTTTGATCACAAGGCTAATGATGGGCATCAACTGCATAAATGAATTTAAAGTCTCATCAATTACATGGTTACATTCATCCAGCCCCTCCAGTGATGCAAGTCAGTCGGCCAAGTTAGATTTGCAAATATGCTTCAAATTGCTATAAACCACAAATACGATGTTGCTTACCAGTGGATAGCGGATAACTAAATTATACGTGACTAGTGTGAAAGCCTGTGTAAACGGACCAAAGTGCATGAGGAGAGAACTTCATCGGACAAACATACTTCTGGCCTTATACATTTCCTCAGGCAACAGTTCCCTCTTGTGGTGACAGCAAAGCAGGCAGTCTCTACTGCGCATGACTGCATTGTACAAACATACACCTGGCCTTTTATAGTCAACCTATGTACAATGTCAATCCCTAGAGAATTGTGGTCCCCTGGAACATGTTGCGCTAGGAGAAATATTTTATTTTAGTGCCCACAGCCAAATGTTCTGAGCTAACTTGGACAGCCCTGGAGAGAGTTCCTCCCTGCTTGTTTATGTAGAACATGGCTGTGGTGCCGCCTGTTCACCGCTTTCTCGATTAGCTGTTTGAACGCTTGTAGAGCTTTCAAGAGTGCTAGCAGTTCCACAAGGTCGATATGCTTTATGGTTAATTCTTGTGTCCACACCCCCTGGCAGTCTGATGGAGAAAAAGAGCTCCCCACCCGGTTATTGATGCATCTGTAGTGGGCGAGGCATGGATTGCTGGCGTGTTGAATGGCTTGCCCTTTAAAATGTTTTCCTTTGTCCACCACTGCAGAGATAGAAGCCGAATATGCGAAACCACCACTAGCTCATCCTACCGGCAGCTTGATTACGACCATTGTATCATTAGCCAGTCTTGCATTGGACATATGCGCAACAAGGCGTGAAGCAAGGTACATGCAAGAAGCCATCATGCCCAGAAGTTGCATGGCCTTTCGCAGGGTTACCCGATGACCAACTATGTATTAAGGGATTTGAAACATGTTTTGTACTCTCTCGTTGGACGGGAAGACTAGGCTATGTCTTTTATTCGAAATAGTAATAGTAAAAATAGTAATAGTAAAAATAGTAACAATAGTAAATTGTTTTACTTCACTGGGCACAGGACTTGACCTTTTCTCGTTGATTAAGCCTAATTGAAATAGCAGATTGACTGTTGAGTATTTTGATGACAACTGAGGATGGACTTCCTCCGCAGGTATGCAGCGATTTTTGTAAACATTTGAGGTCCCAAAGCTATGCCGAATGTTAGCACTTTCGATTGGTAGCTCTCATCTATCACTGTGAATATTGGGTATTTTCTGTGCACTGGCAACATTGGAATATGAAAGTATACATCATTCATGTCCAATGTTGCCATGTAATCCCCCTGTTTTAGTAGAGGAATTACTTCCTGCAGCATTATCATCCAGAATTTTTGTGGCTTGACATAAGTGTTTGCAGGGTGCAGGTATAAGACTGGGCGCATTGTTAGATCTTAAATGCCTTCTAGAGGACGAACCAGCTCCGTTGTACCCTTTTGTAGTACTGTTAAAACTTCTTGAAAAATCAATTGATGTTCCGGCTAGATTTTTCTTAATCGAGTAGGATGGTGGCGAGGTGTTTCTAGGAATTCTACTGAATAACCTTTTACCACGGCTGTTCGCACCCAGTGATCTGATGTTATCCCCTCTCATGTGTGGGTGAACTAGGTTATGCGCCCCCCTACTGGGGAAGTGCACAGGGTACCTGGGGCTGGAGATTTATTTGTTGGCAGAGGCAGTAGAGGCTGCAACTCCAACCAACCTTTACCTCTCCTAAATCCTCTTCGCTGATTGGTTTGAAAAGAGGTGGATTGTACCAAGAAGATGAGGAGGCTCCAAAGCCAGACTGAGGCCCCTGAGAAACTGTGGCTCCGAAAAGAAATCTGTGTATTAAAGGTGTCCCAATGGATAACGGGATAGTTAGAAATTTGCCCTAATGTTTAGTGTTTTTACGGTCTCGTGCTCTTTCTTGGTGGTTTCCAACACGTCTACTGCCTTCCCGAAGAGGGCTGAATCGTGAATAGGCAGGTTTATTAAGGTTGTCCGAGTCTCTGGTTTGAACACTGAATCCCAAAACCATGAAGGGCGTTTGAGCAAGGTGCCCTCCACAATCACGCTACCAGAAGTGTCTGCTGAATCCAGAGTTTTTTAAAATATTCTGGGCTACCCGTTTCCCTTCTGTAGAGATTTTGAGTCTGTGGCACCCAACTTGTTCAGGGACAGAATCCAGTTGTTTGTGTATTTCATCCCCCCAAGTTTTGTTATAGCAAGTAAATTGCTACTGTTTGCTATGCAAGTTAAATAAGCCCCAGAGGTTGTCACTTGTTTTCCTAGGGTGTATAACCTCTTGCATGCTTTATTGGGTGGTGCTTCAGCACTGGACAGTGGTACAACTGCCCTCTTCCTAGTGGTGGTGCCAACTAGGTTTATGACTTTGTCCCCGAAATAAGAAAAGACTGCTCCCACACTGAAACCCAGGAAGTTATTGCAAAGACCCAAGACATTTTATAAAGTAAACCGACGACGAAGAGGTCTACAGAAGAGGCGAGCTGGATACCAAGCCCAGGATTTCAGTACTCTTTATCTTAAGCAATCGGGCAAACCCTGAAAGAGAAGGACTACTATGTCCTGGCAGGGAGGGGGCATTAAAAACAGAATACAGAGGAAAATCCGCATAGAGAGAATGGAGAGAGGCAAGAGTAATGGAAGGCCGTTTGAAAACCCAGGAACCAATACAGCATTTAGAAATGGCCGTCGAGAGAGACAGTCAGCAGGTAAAACTACTGAGGGATACCTGGTACAAAGGACCCGTTACAGACAGGAAACAAGGGCGCAGAGGAAGCAAAGGACTGTGCTCATGTGGTCACTGTGGGAAGCTGCTAGCTAGAACAAGGTCAGTGGGGAAACCCCCGACACGAGCGGCAAATATCAGGGAAACCTGGTCAAAAGACTGAACTCCACGTAGAGGCGCAGCAGGGGTGTACCAGATGCAAAGGCAGCGGGCTTAGTGAAGCTCTGGATCTTTGTGGATACCTAATAACCCCCCTGAAGGTGAAACACTGGGTCCATGACACGGTCAACACCCCTGAGGGAAACAGGTACACGAAGAGGGAAGCCCGGAGAAGGAGAACGGGTGCAGAGGTAACAGAAACTAACTGGCAATGTGGAGACAAGCCTCTAAGAGAAACCCCACAGTGTCAGCAGGGCACAGACCAGGGAGATCCGTGCCACGGTGAAAGACCAATGGGACAAAAAGAAACTTATGGGAAGCAAGCAGTCCAACTCTTCCCCATCCCAGGAAATCAGCGGTATCGGGGGGCGGGAGAGGATTCAAGGAGTTGGGGTTGAGTTAATGCTGAATTCTGTATATTGAAACCAATACAAATATATATATATTTTTTTAATCTTCTCTATCCTGGGGTCGTAAGCACGAGTAAGTGAAGGTGTAGTTAGAGATGGGGCAATTCTCTTTATAGACTGCAAAAGAGGAATAGCCCGACTGATGTCCTTCCACATTTAAAATATCTACAAAATCAGTGTCTTCCACTGTTTCCTGAGTCTGAATATGAAAATGATTTCAGCCCTTTTTAACAAGTCATTGAACAGAGGTCGATCATCAATGGGTGAAATGTGGTGACCATCAGGAGTAATATCAGGGAGGTCTATAATTGTGACGTCTGGGTCATCCTGATCATGGTCAAAGGGATCATTTGGGTCTTCATACCACACCTTGATTTCCCTCCCCTTGATCCTGATATTAGTCATGAGAGGCTTGTGTATCAATAAGAGGTTGCTCAGAAATGTCCCTAAATGAATGTGTGAGAGAAGGCAGGCGTCATGGGGATTTAACTAAAGGCTGCCCCATTTCTATGTGTAAAGTGTATTGCCTAATTGGATAACATTCCATGAATGTTACAAGAGGAAACCTTGTCCATAGTGTCTTCAAAATGTTCTCTAGCCCAGTGTTTTGGTTGTGTCAGGCAGAGGGAACACAATAGCCTCAGGGTCTTCTCTAGGCCTCTTCTTTTGCAGAGATTGATATAAAGTGGAGATAGCGGATATATTCCTGGGACTTTTTAGGATGTGTTTCTTTGCTAGAGTGAGTCTTGTGTGATTTTGACATGTGTTTGGTTGTTCGCTTAACACCCATTGCGCACATTGGATTTTATCACCATGCGCTAGACGAGGTAGAGCAGCAGGCTTATGGTCGGTAGACAGTGACGTGCTTTACGCCGGCATGCGACCTTTCAACGCATCCACCGATTAACAGCTCAGTGTTTAGTTTAGTTTATTATTTATAGGGCGCGCCATACCCTGGGGCATCAGGGCGCACAGGACAAGAATATGCTCAACTTAGTTACAGGTACATAATAAGTAGGAACAGTACACGGGTATCATACAATATACAGTAGGCATATATATATACACGGCCGGAACTAGGTCCAGAAACAACACAGTTTTACAGGTGTGGGTATACTATCGGGAGTATACAATAATATATACAGTAGTAATATACAGGTATCAGGAACATTCCAGTACAAGAGGAAGTTGATTTAGATAGTCTGGTATAGGGGTGCCAGTGGAGCTTCAGTTAGTTTGCCAATGGAAACAGTCAGGACAGGGTAGTTAGGCGTAGTTTGCTCTCAGCCAATTGATCAAGTTCTAGCTGAATTTCGCAAAGGGCTGGGGTTCTCTGATGCCAAGGGGTAGTGAGTTCCACAACTGCGCTGCCTTGACTGGGAAGCTCTGTCCTCCTATAGTCCCGAGTTTAAATCGCGGGTCTTGTAGGCAGTTAGCATTCGCTGTTCTTGTGGGTCTGGTCGAGGTTCTAGGGTGTAGCCTATCTTTGAGGTATGGTGGTGCTTTGTTGTTGAGGCACATGTGGGTGAGGGAGGCAATTTTGAGTTGAATTTTATCCTGGGTGGATAGCCATTTATTTTCTCTTCTTACTGAGGATATATGCTCCTTTCTGCTAATCTTGAGAGCTGATCTCAGGGCATTGTTCTGGAGGACCTGGATTTCATGAATAGTCTTTTTATTAGCCCCAATGTATAGTCCATTGCAATAATCCAGTTTGGATAGTATGAGGGCTCTGGCAAACGTGATGCAGCTGTCTGTTGAAAGGAATTGTTTGCTAGCTCTGATGAGTTTGCATGTGTATGTGGTAGCTGAGGCTAGGGAGTTAACTTGTTTAGCAAATTTCAAGGTGGCATCTAGGTAAAAGCCTAGGGTCTTCACTTCCTTCGCTACTTTTATGTTGTTCCCATCGATAATGAAATTGACATAATCCGGGCTGAGTTTGGTTATGTATGTCGGGGTGCCTAGGATAATGAGTTCAGTTTTGTCATCGTTCAGGCGTAGGCCGTGTGTGGCCATCCATGCCTGAACGATGCTGTAGATTTTATTCACTAAGCCAGATCCCTGACGTAGTCTCCTGAAAGCGGGAGGAGGATCTGGGTATCATCTGCGTAATTGGTGTAGGCAATACCCAGATGATCCATTTCGCCAAAGAGTGGCTTTGTGAATACATTGTAGAGGGTGGGTGACACACAGGATCCCTGAGGTACACCACATGTTATGGGTATCGGTTCTGCTGAGGCTGAAGGAGAGAAGACTCTCATAGTTCTGTTACTCAGGAAAGACTTGATCCATATTATGGCCTCTTTGGAGAAGTGGGCTGCAGAGTCTAGGTGGCTACATAAGACTGTATGGTTGACTAAATCAAAGGCCGCTGAGAGGTCTAGCAGTAGGAGTAGGGCTGCTTGGCCATTGTCTCTACATTGATCTATTTGGGCCTTGAGATCGATTAGGGCTGCCTCAGTCCCATGCTGTGGGCGGAATCCGGATTGTCGTGTTCCAAGTAAAAGGTTGGATTCAAGGAAGTTTTGTATTTGCATGTATGCCACTTTGTCTAAGATTTTTAGAAGAAAGGGCACGGTCGTGATAGGCCTGAAGTTGGTAGGAATGGCCGGGTCAAGGGTTTGCTTCTTTAGGAGTGGCAGTACCCAGGACTCTTTTAGCCTATTCGGTACAGTGCCTGTGGTAAAGGATGAGTTTGGTTATGAATGGCGATAATTCTCTCGCAGCATCCTTGATTAATTGGGCAGGGCATTGATCGCCTTTACAGTTGGATGGTTTAAGTCCCAGGATAACTTTCTACCTCAATGGTCGATACCTTAGAGAAGCAGAAACGTGATTCTTGTTTGGGTTTTAGAGGTGGAACTATAGTCTGTGGGATAAGAGGTGTAAGAGATGCTTTTTTGAGGGCAATTTTAGTTTGTAGATTGGCTACTTTGTTGGTTAGGGCCGACTGTATGCTGGAGCACCAATTTTTATCCTTGGTGCAGTTTTCTTGGGGAGCAATAGGAGTTTCCAGTTCTTTAAGGATGCTGAACAATTCTCTGACACTAGATTTAGATTGTGATATTCTGGTGTTGTACGTTTACTGTTTGGCTAGTAAGATGTCTTTCTTCTATTGGGAAGATGCCTTGGCTAGGTTGAGTTTGTTTTCGGCTGAAGGAGAGTGTCTCCAGGTGGTTTCAAGATTGCTTTTGATTAGCCTGAGCTTTTTTAGGTGAGGAGTGAACCATGAGTTGAGATGTTTCTTCGGTTTACTGTTATGTAGCTTGAGCGGAGCTATGTGGTCAAGGGCTGTGTTGATAGTTTCATTAAATTGTTCAACTAGCACATTTGGATCCGTATTCGCTGGGAGCGAGTTCAGATGTGGTAATATGATGGGCAGCAATTTTTCAGCAGTCATAAGTTTTTTGTTCCTCGTGGGCATGGGAGGGGCAAGTGGGGACTGAGCCGTGGCCGAGTTCGTAGCTACTGTGAATAGTAGTAGATGGTGGTCAGTCCAGATCTGGGATACAGTATCTGTGATGGTTACTCCACAGTTATGTTCCGCTATCCAGTCAAGGATGCAGCCTTTGTCATGAGTGGGAAGGTTAACTTTCTGGGAGAAACCCAGTTCTTCTAGGATCAGAGCTGTAGCTGTGGACTGGATATTCTTAGCGTCATTATAGCCTAGGTTGAAGTCCCCTAGCACTATTGTTTGGGAGGTGCTTTTTAGGTTGTTGGATATGGTTGTAGATAGATCCTCAGCGAAGGTTCCAGTAGGACCTGGAGGTCTATAGATAAGGATGAGGTTTAGTGTTTGGGAGTTAGCGGTGGCAATTTTGACCGCAAGGCATTCGCAAGATTTCGTAATAGGGGTTGTGGTAATTCTCATGTCAAGACTGAGCTTGGCTATGATAGCTAGACCCCACCTCGAGAGGTGTGTCTGTCTGCTCGTAAGATGGTATAATTGTCTGGAACTGCTAATGATAGGGCAGGGCCTGCTGCATCATGAAGCCACGATTCTGAGATAGCCAGGAAATTGAGGTTGTCTGCGAGAATGATGTCTGAAATCTCTGTTGCATGTGCTACTTGCGACCTAGCGTTTATGAGCGCACCTTTGAGATGATGTTTGCGACTTTCAGGTTTGGGGTTCGTGGTACTGAGACTAGCAGTGGTGATGGATTTGGAACAGTTGTGTGAGTTTTTTGATATTGCTATTATGTTGTGTGCTTTATGTGTGTGCGTGCTTGTGGGTCTGTCGGCAGGCGTTTTCCCCACATCAGCGTGCTGTGACTGCCTTTCGGGGCTGGGGACTGACGCATGTGAGCCGGAAGCTTTCCTTGAAAAGTCTTCGGCTTCCGAAACAGAGCCATCGTTGCCTTGGACATCTGGGTATAACTCAAAGGTGCCTTTCGGGGTCTCAGTCTCTGCCATTCTGGCACGGGCCACCCACCGCTTGATGCGTCTTTCTTTAAGAGTTTTGGGCCTAAACAACTTGCACGACGAATATCCCCCTCTGGGTGGTCTTGGGGAAGGCAGTGCTTGCACACTCGATGGGTGCCTTTCCACGCACAGTTTGTTGCAAGATGGACATAATTTAAAGGAGTTATATCCGTTACTAAAATGTAATGAAAAAGCAGCTAGACAAAGGCAGTATTATATGAGAAGTGGAAGTATGCATTTTCTAATAAAGGTAATCAGACCCCCTCCCCCCCGCACACACACTCTCCCGAGTGCAAGGCCGAAACCTGGTGTGGGCCAAAGCCTGTTGCCAAATAGGACTCCTCGTCAGATTCGGCAGTTGGAAGGTCTTTAGGATGTTCATTGAAATGCAAACTGCGAGAGTTGAAAGAAGTTATTCATTATAACTCTGAAAAATAGCAGCGCTACAGACTCTGCGTAACACGTCCAACCACAATGGTGGAAAACAATCTGAGGGACCTCGACATGTGAGGGATCGTGGGTACAGTAGACATCACACTAGCGAAAATATTACAAACGTGCCCAGTCGACATCCCTTTTCGAACTTGGAAAACATGTGTAATTACCTTGCGCCACATAGTAGCCATCGCTGGAAGTTCAACTCCAGTTCTGAGCCACAACAGCAAGGCATTGTGGGTATGCAAAATAGGTGCTCCAACCACCAGTCTGTCAGGACTATACTGCACTGATGATCCCTAATAAATGGTGAAACCAGGTATTTAGTTGTCCTGGCAGCCTTCAAAATGTCTGTCTTGGGTTGATTCAGCTATGTATAAAGTAGCACTGCCCTCAGACAATTTCCTGGAGAAAAATGTTTGCATTTGAGCTAATTTTCATACCCACAATGCCTTGCTGTTGTGGGTCAGAACTGGAGGTGAACTTCCAGCGATGGCTACTAGCTGGCGCTGTGAAATGTGTGACTTGGCTCAAATGGACTTTCCCCTACAGATACATACATAACATTTCAATTTGCTTCTACCATGTTAGCCAAGGGTTGAATAGAATGTTGATCCAGAAGAAAACGAGTCAAAGAGCAAGTTATTCCATGAAAGCTTGAAAATATGCAAACTAAATGTCTCCACTTCATCAGGCAGAGAAGAAATTAAGCATTTGAAAAACATCACAGCATTACAGCTTACAAAGCCCCTCCTGCAGTTACAGACAGGCACAGATAACGGGGTATCTGTAGTAGTCGCTATGCAAGCTGTAATGCTGTGATGTTTTTCATCTCTGCATTAGGAAGTGGATACAATCCACGAAAGCTCGCAAATATGCAAAATGAATAACTCAGCCTAATTAAGGTATCGACTAGTTTACTTTGGGATCAACATTATATATGTGTAGAATAGACCATTTGAGCCAATTCACACATTCCGCAAAGCCACCTAGTAGCCATTGATGGAAGTTGACTTCCAGTTCTGAGCCACGTGAGCAAGGCATTGTGGGTATGCAAATAAGCCAAATTCAAGCCTTTTTCTCCAGGAAATTGTCTTTGCCTAAGAGGGCAGGGGTACTTTATACATTGCTTATCCAACCCAAGACAGAAATTTTACAAGGGTGTCAGGAAAACTACATACCTGGTTTCTCTTATTGGGGGTCAGTGCTTGTAGCTCAGAACTGGTGGTGAACTTACAGCGATGGCTAAAAGGTGGTGTTGTAGAATGCGTTACTTGGCTCAAATGGACTATCCTACTTTCACATTTCAGGTGAAAGGTTCTGATTACAAGCCTTTTTAAACCCCCCCTTCACTTGTTTGGTGTGATAATATAAAGATGCCATTTGAAAACAGCACCATGCACTTTAATCATGAACTGTAAATGGCAGAGATAATATGAAAACATGCATTTCAAGCAAAAAGAACAAGTTACCTACCCCTGGTAACGTTCTTTCGATTGGATGTTCCTTCCACGTATTCATTTTATGATATTTTATATCTCTCCAGCTTTGCTGCTTCGGAAAAAATGATAGAGGGCGCTGTATGCGAGGCATGGCGTTGATGTCCCTTGAAGGCAGACATCGAGCGTCATCGTCGGCATTAGTAGCGCATGCAGCACCCGTTGCCTTCAGTTCTGTTTTTCTTTTCCACTTCTTCTAGGAATTAACCAGGCATGCCAAGACCGTAGGCTCTCAGAAAGCGCAGTGTAATGCATGTAAATTGTACTGCGGGGTTGCTGTAGCCATGTTTTAGTTTCAACTACGTATTGTGTCAACAAATAAAGATTCTGAAAAAGAACTGGCATTTTCTGAAATTAGACCCACGCAAGAGAATGTGTAGAGGCCTTTCCATCTATCATCTTCAGTCAAGCAAAAACATTAAAATCCAACTAAGTCAGTCTTTTCTTCAAGAAGTTAAGCAAGAATAACTCACTACATGGCTACAGCAACGGACATCAGACTTTAGCAAATGCGGCACATGTTCCATGTGCATACACGCATTAGAGAGTACAGAGATGTTCAAGGACTCAAATGGAATTTGGATAAAGATTAAAGACAACATCAATTTTCGGTCCAAATACGTTATTTATGCCATCAGATACAAATGTGGATTAACATACATAGGCAGTACGATTCAGGAACTTAGTGTACGAATCCGTGAACAAATATCATCCATTGGTAGCCAAGAGGTAACTTTGACCCTGGCCCAGCATTGGCAGCAGAAGCACCAATTATGGGACAAGAAAGAAATCAAATTCATTGGGCTAGAGAAGGTTAGCCTCGGACCAAGGGGCCGCAATTTAGAATTGAGGTGGAGACAAGAAGGAGCCAACTAATTTGTAAATTCAGAACAGTGGAAAGGGGACTAAATTTGGATAATGAGATGTCTGCCTTCTTCTAAGACACTAAGGACGGTGCTAATTTGAACTGTACATATCCCAAGAGATAGGGAAATGTTCACAATACAAGAATAAGATGTGAATAAAGCACTAAGGGTGTGAGTAAAAGAGATGGCTAATAGACAACTTATTGTACTAACACAAATATGAGTATTTAGGAAGTAACGACTATTATTAGACTTAGGCAGCATCTAAGATGTGCTTCATTAACAATGACAGGTTTCATGACAGACTGAAAGTCAGGAGAGTTTATGGTGTGCGCGCATATTTCTTTTATGTAAAGACAATTAATATTTTCAAACTAATATAAAGGTACCCTTTTTGTTGTGACAACATAGCTCCACTCAAATGCCATTAATGATTCACAGCGAGAAACCATCCGTTTTGCATGCGATTTTTCCTGTGACATAATAAACAAGGTTCTTGAATAAATACAGGGGCAACCGCTGAGTCAACAGAGCATATCGTGGAAAAGTCATGAAGTATAGGACCTAATTGACAAGACCGTCCAAATCAGCAATTATTAGTCCCAATAAGAATGAAAACCAACAAGGTACGGCTCCCCACATAACTGATTATTAATATGGGCGAGTCCCATAGGAACAAATCATTTCAATTCTGAACAATGGACGTTTAGGCAAACCAATGTTATTCGACTACGGGTAAATGTTTTTACAAAAGTTCAAATACTAATACTGCAAAATACGTAATTTTATAAATCAATAGTAACCAACATATCTCCCATGAAAAAGGTAGAACAGGAGCCCAAAACATGGCGACCATACCTGGAAGTGACGTAGGACCACATCAGTTACCATGACAATGCCCAACAACTAAATACACTTAGTTTGTGACCGCGCTCGAAAGAGAACGGACGTGAGGGGTGGAGACATTTTCAGTTAAGACCTAAAGAAATTAGACCCTCTAACAAGCCTATTGCAAGAGGACCAATCACAATTGAGACTAGATAACAAGTAGAACAATGTTCCAAGAAGGGTGGCCGTGTGGGATTCACACGTGGCGACTTCCCAGTAAACAGAACCTACTATGAAAGGAATAGGATTAAGCGCAGCCCTGCAGATAAGGTTCGTATCGTGCCTTTTTACACATGTAATTGTAGCCAATACGGATGATTTTATTTTCTACTCCGTACCATCTACGCTGTATTTATTCATTTAAAAAACATACTTTCCACCACTAGATGGCATTCTAGTGTTTTTGTCAGCAGCATAAAATGTGTTAATACCCATAACGTCTAATAGCTTCATATGCAAAAAAATCAAGTTTACTTTGATGTCTTTAGTTGAATGTTCTTTAACCATACATAACATGGTGGAGGTTTGTGACAAATCTCCAAACCGGAGTGAGTTTATGGCAGAACTTATTGTTTGTGTGTTTTAAAGCGCTGAAAATAAAGTGGGTAAATCAGGATGTTTTGCCTTTTGCATCTTCAGGATGTGGAAAATAAAGATAGTGATATTATTTAGGCCCAATATGCTGCTATAAGGATTTACATGTTGTCATGATGCTTTTAATGCAATTTGTTTATTTTGCAAGTAAACTCTATAGGACAGTATTATTGTAGGTCTTGACACCCAAAACCTACATTTTTGTTCCAAGTAAAACGCAGAAGAAAGTGGCTGAGCCCAAATTGAAGAGTGGGTTAAAATCAAAGATTCGCTGTTTAGCGCAAGTGTGTGATCCTGTGTAAATAATGTAATCTCACCCTGACTTCAATTGCAAAAATTGGAATGCCTATAAATGATTAAGTTTGCACCCTTACAACAATAGGACCATTTTAATATGTGTAGGGACACATTGGTGTATCCTGGTGATCCTCTGCTAGTGGCTTGAATACTGCTGCATGGAATTGCATTATTTCTGCACTGGCCCTCCCCCAGTCTTGTAACACTGGATTTGACAGGCTGACAGTCTCACCAGCCAGTCAGTGCACCAGCGATTCTACTACCGGACTGTGATAGAACCAACATTACATTTTCTCCCCTGTTGCTCCCAGCCACTGAAGTTGCTAGGGCCGTCCAGAGTACTGCCCCACACTCTGCAATGTCCTGTTTTGCTATGATATTGAGTCTTTCATTGCACACCATCTGCCATTTTCAAACTTTCTAGGACCTTCAGGATCTGCAAGAAGGGGGTGTTTCAGTCTCAAATGAGAGAGCAGTTAATTGATTTTAACATTGAAGCTGCACTAGAATAGTCTTATTACAATGGTTACTGAGTTAGATGCCCCTACACAAGTAAGTTTGCCACTCCTCCACAGTCTCTGAAGTTAGTGCCTCTCCCAACATTTGAAGGGTCAGCCCACGCCAACATTTTAGCCTAGATGAACCGCTGGATGTGCGCACTTGCATTTTGTTAGGCAGAGAGGTGAGGGAAGCCTTTCCCCGAAACTGGCAGCGTTAAAGTTTTAATGTGTTTGTTCAGAAAAATGTACTTGGACAAAACGCAGTAAAACTTTAAAGCTGTACTTTCAAGAAAGAACTCCATCACCTATCTGCATATTGCGCTTTAAAATATACTAATCGATAGTTGGTCCCCACACCAGACCATGGGGGGGTAGAACAGAGGGGAAAGAGCCTCCAAGTTTGCCCTGCCTATTTTCTGAAGTAGCCCCTCCCATCACAACTTAATTTCCCCCCCTCCACCCCTCAAAATGTAGGTTTGGTTGCTCCACTGAATGGTAGGGAGGTCATGTAGGTCGGCTCACTCTCACAAGCCACACCCACTGCTCCCCTCACAGTGCTGAAATAAAAAGGCAGGAGCCAACATCTGTGATAATTCCTTTACTTGCAGCACCATGGCCCGTTGCAAACCTGCTCTGTAAATTATAATTTATAAAGTTATAAAGTTATGCTGGCTGTAGTAAGACGTGCGCTTGCTGTTGGGCTATACCACGAGGGAAGGGCTGTTACCCCATGCAGGGATGAACGGTTTCATTAACCTGCACAAGAGATGCAAGGCACCCGGGAGCTGAATAGATTTGCCATTAGCACATGCAGGGAGGCCATGTGCCACTGGCACATGCATGCAGAGAAGAGATGTTCAGTTAGCAAGTTAGCATGTGCAGAGAGGAGATGTGCTGCTGCATGTGTTTGGAGGCTATGTGTTCTTACACAGCACTTTTAGACAAATTCCTTTAGGCTTTAAGCACTGTGTTAACAGTTATTATCCCATTTCGAATGGTACTGATTTATTACAGGAAAACCAAGCAGAATGCCAGGGGAGCACTGTTGGGCATTGCGGTGGGGGTTGGTGAGGACGTGTTCGAGTCAGGCCGACAAAAGAAAGGGGAGGGGGGGAAAAAAAAATCTGGTACACATTTGGCCCCAGTACATTTTGCCCATTTCCAGCACTGATAGTAACTTGTGTGAACGGTCATTCGTCATTATTGCATTTCTTGTAAGAAAGAAGCAACTCTTCTGTGGTCTTCCCTCTGCGCCACACCCATCAAGGCTGTGTCAGCCCTCCACGTAATTGGAACTTGGGAAGTGCAGGCGGCCCTCCTGCCCGGTAGCTTTCCACCCTTTCTTTGGATGCAACGTTAGCATGTGCTTTGCCAACATTAGCCTGTGCAGAAAGTAGCCCTCCCGTGTAAGACTGGCAGAGAGGAGATGTGCCATTATAGCATGGGCAGAGGAGATGCTACTTTAGCACTCGCAGAGAAGAAATGTCCCCTAGTACGTACTTCGTAAAGATGTGTCAATTGCACGTGCCAAGAAGAGATGCGTCATTAGTATGGAACAGAAGTCCTATTAGCATGCAGAGCCGAGATGTGCCATTCGCATGTGCAGAGACGGGATGTGGAGTTTGCACATGCTAACTGCACATCCCGTCGTTGCAGGAGGTGCAGTTAGTACGTGCAGGGATGGGATGTCCTGTTCGCATGTGCGTAGAGAAGGCGTGTCGTTAGCATGCACATCTCCTCTGCCCACATGCACGCAGTTACCATGCATGTACAAGGAGCGGTCCCCAAGGATAGTCCTGGCGAATTTTAGACTCCCCTCGACGAAATTAATTATTAATGGTAGACCACCACAAGACAAATTCGGAGAGACACACGGCAAGGCTGCCCACCATCTCCCCTCATTCGCGATGGCAATGGAACTAGTGGCACATACAATAAGGCAGGACACGGTAATAAAGGGGGTGTCAGCAGGAGGGATAGAGCATAGAATAGCATTATATGCAGATGATGTTCCGTTGTTCCTGAGGGACACTGCCGTATCATTACCCAAAACCTTGGAAAGACTACAGGAATTTGCTAAATTATCGGGGTTCACAATCAACTATGCAAAGTCAAAGGTCTTGAACATAACGGAGGAGGAAGGGGTGACCGAGGGAATGGTGGTACAATACCCACTAACATGGAAACCCAAGGCTATAGAATACCTAGGTGTCCAACTAACAAGGGAATATAAACACCTGTATGGAGAGAACGTGCTTCCACTGTGGAAACAATTAAAGGAGGATCTCTCATGATGGGATGCCCAAGAACTATCATGGTTCGCACGTATAGCTGCACTCAAGATGACCCTCTTACCCCGCCTCCTATATGTAATTAGCTCTCTCCCAATTGAGATCCCCTCAAAGCGGCCAGAAAGTTACAGAAAGACCTGGTCACCTTCGTTTGGCACGCAAGGAAACCTAGAATCCAAAAGAAAATCCTAACCAGGCCCCACCCTACTGGGGGGGCTGGGGCTCCCCGATGTTGAAAGATACGTGCTGGCAGCCCAGATGGCTCCTATGTTGAAATGGATGGGAGAGGACACACAAAGGATGGGTAGGAATAGAGCAAGGAGTGACCCAAATCACACTAGGGACAATACATGCATTACGTACAGGGGGAAGAGGGGCAGGGGGGCGGAAGGACACCTGCTAGAATCTACCCGTGTTTCATTAAAGGCTTGGGACAAGGCAATCAGGAACCACAACACCGGGCCTGGGCACCTTTACCCCAATGGCACACAACCAGGATTTCTCCCCGGGTAGACGGGATAGATTCTGGGCAAACTGGGGACGACCACATCCGATCCACTTGAAAGAATTCTATCAGGAGGGAACCCCCCTGCAATTCGAGGACTCAAGCAGAAATTTGGCATAGGAGAAAAAGACAGGTACACATACATACAAATCAGGCACTGGATTTCTCAGGAAGGGGTCAAGAAAACAGTCGTTAGAGACCCCATAGGCTTGGAACTTACTCTACAGGAGGGCCAAACCCACAAAGCAATAACAAGAATATATAAGCCCCTAGACAACGCACGAGCAGAAGACCAACTCCCATATGAAGACAATTGGGACAGGGACTTGGGGGTCCACATTACGAAGGAGGAATGAGTACAAATCTGGAGGAGAGCACCGAAAATATCTAAGTGCACCACAATCAGAGAGACTACATACAAAATGTACACTAGATGGTACCTAACCCCACAGACTGCATAAAATGAACCCCACATTCTCCCCAAACTACTGGAGGCAATGTGGTAATAGAGGGGACCTATATCATATGTGGTGGACCTGTACGAAGGCTGAGATATATTGGAACGAGATACTGGGACATATAAAAAAAAATTAAAAAAAAATCACAGGGCGACAACTTCTATATGATCCAAAGATAATATTGCTGGGAACTGCAGTTGAGGGAGTGTATGCTGAAAGAGGTAAATACCGCCTCATCACACAACTATTGCATGCAGCAAAACTAACATTAGCCCAAGGATGGAAAAATCCGGAGAGTCCAGTGATTGCATGTTAGTGGGTTAAAATTTGGCACATACAGGCAATGGAAAAAGTGGGAGCCCTAAAAGACAGCAGATACCAGAAATTCAGAGAGGTGTGGAATCCATTTATAGACTTTGTCACAGACAGAGAAGCCTATTTTCACAGACCAAACTTGAGGAGGACGATATTGAACTAGAACTCTTGGGAAGACCAAAATGAAGAATGGACCCATATCAATAGACAACACAATCTGGAAGCCATCCAAAGTGGGGGGACGGAGGGGCGAAAGGGGATAAATGTTATTTACGTTCTTAATTTGGGGAGAACGAGTTGGGGGGGAATCATAATTGGTTTAAACCATGAGCTCCCTATGCGAATGGGATGAGAACCGTAAAGGAGAACAAGGACAAGAAAGTAATACATCGTTTCTCATATGCATGTTCATACTTTGAGCCCCAGAGAAGAACAGAGGGGTTTAGTAGGTTTGGGAGAGGGTGAGAGTGAGGGTTCATTTCCCTTTGCTTCCAGTGGAGTTTTTTCTTTCTTCGTTTATGCATGGTCTAATTTGGAAACGCAAATAAAGACCGTTTATAAAAAAAAAACAAAGCTGCCCCACTAGTATGTGCGTAGCGAAGATGCATCATTAGCAGATAAGTGATGTCCCAATAGCATGCACAGAGAAGAGATTTGAGGTCACTATGGGTAGCGATATGTCCAGTCAACGAGTGCTAATATCAGGCTGGCTTAACAGAACGTGTTCTATCAATACGTTAAAATAATGTCTGCTATTAGCATATGCATAGAAAGGTGCCGTTAGCATGCGCACAGTGTAAAGGTGCAATTTACACATGCAAATGACAAATTTGCTCTTCAAGTGCCAACAGCACATCTCTGAAAATGCTGAAAGGAGATGTGCCTTTACCATGTGCACAGAGTATGTGTTGTACTCGTTTAGTCTGTGTCAAGAGGAAATGTGTAGCAAGCATGTTCAGGGAGGATATATGCCATTATCAAGTGAAGTGATGTTCTGTTACTATGTGCTCAGACGGGATGTGCCATTTGCTTGTGGAGTGAAGGGCTTTGCGCAAGCCAGTCAACTTTAATCTACAACTCTTTTGGTCTACGGGTCTGATTTTACGTATGCATTGGGTATGTGTGTTGGATACGTTTTACTCTCTTGCAGAGGAGAAAACTCATTTTTACTCACTTGAAATTGCATTTACTCTCCAATTTGAAAAATCATGCGTAAAACACTCCCACCTCAAAATCATATCTGGAGCACTGATTGCGCGCATTCCAAAACTATAGCCAACAAGTTATATATAAAGATTAGTGGTCCCGGATGTCAGTCATGTCATCCTGTTCATACGAAGGAGAAGCTCTGCTCCAACCCATATACTCCGTGACCCTAGTTATGATTCTTCTATAGGACGAATCTGCATGCTTAGAAGGGTCAGGCCTGCCAAATTACAGTTCAGGCAAGGTGTCAAGACCACTAGCTGACTGGAGAGCATCATAAAGGTCTCATGTTCGACTTGAGAAATTAGCTCTTCTGGCTCATTCTGGGTACCAAATTGTAACCCAAAAGGAGGGGAATCCTCTTCAGATGGCTGTTCCTCCTCATAGATTGAAGACAGACTTAGGAACAGGTTTGTAAACCTTGTCGTGTATGCCCAAAGGCCTCTACAAAGTCAAAGTGGCCGTCAATGGTGTGGAAGACTGCTTCGAAAATGGTGCCGGTTTACTCAGCATCGCCTTTGACTTAGGTGTCGAGAGGTCCGACTCCAATGGAGTCGACAAAGTCGAGTTCTTCGACGCTTTGTGTTTCTTTGGTGGTACCGAGGAAGGACTCTGTTCCAGAGTTGATACTCTCGACGACTTCTCGCCAGGTCGGGAACCTTCAACGTATTGCCGGCTTCGAAGTAGTAGCCTTCAACTTCCCTTTGTCATCCGAAGGAGCAACCGGGGCATGGCTCTTGTGAGATTCTTTCGAGGAGGTCAATGCCAAATTCTCGAAAAAACACATCTCTGACCTAAATGCATCCCACTTCCTTGAGGAATCGGATTTTGTTGGTCATCTGATTACCTTGGTAGAGGAATCAGATGATGAGGGAGTCCTATGACGTCTCTTCTTCGCCTTCTTTGAGGAAGACAGACTGCCTCGATCGACTCCTTGATCGGGACCTCTGAGTTTTTGCGCCGGGTGGAGTCTCTAGACTCACCTGACTTTCTCTCTTCGAAGAGGACTTCAAAGCCACCCTCCCCACCGCCAGTTTACCTCTGCGCTCCCCGAGCGCTTTCTCTGTCATGGCCCGGAGCCAGACACCACAGGCAGACAATGTGAGGATCTATAATAGACATTTTCAATCTGCAGTCGTGTCTTTTTTTAAAACCTGACTTTGGCGTCAAAGGAGTCAATTATGATGACATTTTTCTTGCGAAAAACAGAAGCATGCCGTTAATAACTCGAAGCGTTAGCTCGGAAAAACAGAACTGAAGCCAACAGGCGGTGCATGCACTATTCATGCTGACAATGACGTTGACGCTCAACGGAAGCCCTTGAGGGAAATCGACGCAATGCCATTTCATACAACGCCCTCAGTTGAGAGAATTTCTTTTCCGAAGCAGCAAAGCTAGAGAATATATGAGGAATACGTGTTAGGACAATACATTTGAAGGGGTACGTTTCCTACCTGTAACTCCATTTCTCCAGCCTTGGTATTGTTCATAGATTCACATGCTATGAACAATTCCCTGTCCAGTTGGGAATCCTCTCAACTTTTTACAATAGTAAAAGAAAACATTAGGTGTTTATTTTGTATCCCACCGTCTGCCTTTTGGGTGCTTTTGTTACCCACCAATGGGATATAGAGTATGTAGCTCCTCCCCTGTAGCCCGCCTTCAGATTCTACCCAGTACATGCTGGATTTAGGTGTATCTGAGAGTGGCTTTACTGTAGGTGATGGCCGGAGAGCGCATGTGAATCTATGAAAGACACCAATGCTGGAGAAATGGAGTTACAAGTAAGAAACTTAACCCTTCTCTAGCATTTGATCTTTCATAGATTCACATGCTATGAACAGATTTCAAAGCAGTATGATGGTGGTGGGATAATGGTGAAAAGCCTACCTTTTTTGAATAGATGCAGCAGGACTGCCTTTTCTGTTCTTGCATCAGCAGTTATTCTTGGAGGCAGTAATGGCTAGTGAAGGTGTGTGGCACGGCCCACGTGGCTGCTTGACAAATGTCTTTTAGTGACCCTCTGGCCACATTGACATTGACGCCGCCGGGGCTCTTGTGAAAGGGCTTGCACGAGCCCAGTCAGTGGCTTGTTAGCTTTGGTGTGACAGAAGGATATGGTAGAGGATATCCACCTTGCAATTCCTTGCTTAGAAATGGCCTATCCAAGGGTGGAATTTGACGATTGCGTCCTGTGCAGATAGCATTTTAGCACTCGTTTAACATCTAAGGAGTGTAGCGCAATCTACGCTGGGTTATTTGGTTCCTGGAAGTAAACAGGCAGCATAACCGATGTATGTTCATGGAATGCGAATGGCACTTTGGGTATAAACCGTGGGTTTGTTGCAAGAACCACTTTGTCTTTGTAAAAATGCAAGTATGGCTATGTGACCGTCAGCGCTTGTAGTTCCGATACTCTTCTCACTGAAGTAACGGCTTTGAGGAACACCACCTTCCAGGAAAGGAATTTTAGGAACGCTTTCCCTAACTGCTCAAACTGTGCTCTGATGAGTCCCACCAGCACACTATTGAGACTGCACTGCATTGTGGTAGAAAACATTTCACTGGGTTAAAGGTTCTGAATAACCCTGAGGAAATGCTTGACAAGACGATCACTGAAGAGTGGCTTTGCCGCCCTTTTCCTGGTGTATGTGGAGATGGTCGCCGGATGCACTTTTATCGAGGTGGGCGAGAGAGTTCTCCGTGACCTAACGATAGGTAAGGTGGGATAGTTTACGGGCTCATTGCACGCAGTGAAATGTTTTCCAGCCTGTGCTCCCGACACAGAATCTTTTCCACTTGCTTTGATAGGAACGATTTGTTGCCGGGCCCTGTGCTGAGGGTTAGAATGTTCGCACATTCCTGTGACAAATTTAGGTGCCTAAATTCTGCAAAGCCAGGAACCACGCAGTCAACCTTCGTGTCGGCTTGATTGCGGAGAGGAATCCGCTGGCCCTTGGACATGTGAATAAAGTCAGAGTAATAGGTTTGCCTCTGCCAGTTTGGTACTATGAGCTCCACCGTGCACGGATGTTTAAATCATTGTATCACTTGGTGTATCATTTGAAAAAAGGTGGGAAGACATTGGTGAAGATGTCTGTCCACGAGAACGAAAATGCATTCCCCTGCAACTGCAGTTGTGGTGTTCTGCTCTCTCACAAATAGGTCGACATCCGGATGCCCCCACTGAGCGAATATGTGTTAGAGCTGGTTGTCGCATAGCTCCCCCTCTTGGCATTGGCTGGTGCCACCTCGCCGTTTATTCCCGGCAGGTGAAAAGCTTGGGAGTGTTATCCTGTTGGCGATGGCCCAATACCAAATGTTTTGTGCTTCATGCGAGGGGGTTGGAGGCCTAATCCCCCCCCCTCCCGCCCCCTTGCTTCCTGAGGAAGTACATGGTCGTGGTGTTGTCGGTTAATGGCCGATCTGCAGTGTGATGTAGTATTGGTTCAAATGTTTTCAGGGACCAGCCTAATGCCCTGAGTTCCAGTACATATATGTGTAGCCTGGCTACCTCTGCTGCCCATTTTCCTTTTATGTGGTGAGAGTCCACTTGTGCACCCCAGCCGGACAGCGAGCAATCCGTCACCAACGTGTTGTGCACAATGGGGTCTTGAAACCGGCATCCAATGCTGTCTGATTTTGTCCACCATTGTAGTTGGTGGTTTAGTTGTGGTGTAATCCGCAGCTTGTCGTCCCACAACCCTGTGACCATCTGCTGGCGAGGAATTCTTGCAGTGGATGCATGTTCCGTCTGCACGGTAATGAGGGGAATGCAGGAGGCCATAGTCCTTAGGAGACCCATGCCTTTCCTAACTGATCACTACTTTCCTGGTTTGAACAGAGGAATCACTGCCTTAAGTCTTTATATTCTGTCTTGTGAGGGGCGAACTAGGACTTCGTATGTTGCGAAGTGAGGCCCCTGAAACACCAGGCTCTTGTATGGCTTTAGAGGATTTTTTAAAAGCTGATCTTGAATCCCAGCTGCTGCATTAAGAACTGTGTCTATGCAATGGATTTGTGAGCGTCTCTCACGGTTTGTGCTCGCACTAGTCAGTCATCTCGATTTGGATAGATGTGATGGGCCTTTTTCCGGAGAGCTGCTGCGACTGGTGCTAGGCTTTTGGTAAATGTTTATGGTGCTGATTTTAGCCCGAATGGGAGAACTTTGAATTGATACTGTTGACCTGCTACCGCGAAGCGTAAATACTGTCAATGTTTCCGCTGTACGGGAATGTGGAAGTACACGTCTATTAGGTTCATAGTCGCCAGGAAGTCATACTGTTGTACCGCCCATATGACTTGTTGCAGCGTGACCATTTTGAAGTGCTGCTGTTTGATGAATTTGTTTAGCTTGCACAGATCTAGTATCGGGTGCCACTTTCTCTGGTTTCTGCACCACGAAATATCAAGAGTAAATGCCCTTTCCTGTTTGTTGTTTTGTTACTTTTTCTATGGCTTTGTTAATATTAGCTTTATTTCTTGTTTGAGCACCTTCAGGTGTGAAGTGGAGGTTTTCAACAGAAGGAGGTTGGGCGTTTGTTTGGTGAACTCTAGCACATGGCCTGATTCAACTACTTGCTATACCCATTTGTCCGTTATATGTCGCCATCAATGTAAATGGTGCGCCACTTTTACCCCCACAGGTGCTGTCCGTGCTGCGCAGTCAGGCCTGAGGTTTTGTTCTACACTTGTGGGAGCCTAAAGATCCTTGCCTCTGCTGTTGCTGCCTATATTCTCTTGTTCTTTGGCAGCCTTGGGATGGCTTCTTGTACGAATAGTGAGATCTCCCTACGAATAGTGAGACTTTCCAGTACTGCCTGGAGGGTCTGGTGTTACCCGATGAGGTTGATCTTCCCGCTGATCCCTGAAACATGCAAAAATTGTTTTTTGTTTGTAGGGTGGTGTGAGAGGGGACTGTCAGTTTTAATCGCCTTCAGTGCCTCATTGATTTTTGCCCCAATCAGACTGTCGCCTTCGAAAAGCATGTCCAATACCTTCTTGCTGTACATCCGATCTGAAATCTGCAGTGGAGCCATCCTTGACTTCTGAGAACTACCCCATTGTTAATTTGTTTAAACCCAGTCTCGGACAGATCAACTGCGATGTTGATACTATGGTTTGCAGCTCCCTCCCCTTCCTTCAAGATGGCTATTGCTTCGGTGTGCTTCTGTTCTGGCAGGTGGTCCAGAATGGACACCAATCTATGCCACATTTCATGGTCATACCTGGACATGATGGCTAGCGTGTTGCCCGCTTTTACTGTGGTGGCCCCCACCGTAAGTACCTTCTTACCCAGAGCATCCATCTTCCGGCTTGCTGTTTCTGGTGGCACTGTACATGTATGTGATTGAGTGTGCGACTTCCTGCTGGCTGCCGTTGAGGCAACTGACTCCGGGGAAGGCTGCGACGTGAGACACTTGGGAGTGGTTTCTGGTGCCATGAACTTTTTCCTCGAGCCGGCCTTTAAACGCTTGATCTGCAAAAGGGTGTCTCATGGTACAAAGCCCCTACTCCGACACATGGTTGAGGATTGGAATTCCCACCACCGATTTTCTTTTTTTCATATGATAGAACAAAAGAACATTTTTTCTCTCTCGGATTGGGGTGAGGCCTAACTCCGGGCAAGCTTTGTAATGAGTGACTGGAATGCCCCAATCTCGTCTGGCGGTGATTGTTTTGGGGCTTCACCTGGCTGGTCATCCTGTGGTGGCGATATAGTGTTGGATGCTGTGTCTTGCGGGCCTTGGTCTGTTTTCCCATGTCCGTAAGCTCCCCTTCCTCTTATTTGGTGCAGTGTGTTTCTGCTCTATTAGAGCCTGTACTCCTGGATGCTGCTTGCCTTTTAGGGCTGCCATAATATGGGGAGAGCTATATCTCTCTCGGTTTTCATTTCTAGTCTGCTTTTTGCAGGGAAGAGACGGGTCATTTGTGTCCGAGTTGGATGAGTGGGTACCCTGGCATTTCTGGGCACATTAGTGGTGCTACAGGTGGTTGTGTAGCCACTGGGGTCTGTGGCCCAGATGGACGTCTAGTGTCCAGTTGAGTCAGTAAATTCTGGTGTGTGGTCAGAACCTGCAGTGAGGAGAGACTGTGGATTGTGGTTGTGCCACAGGACTATTCCAGTGGCACAACCACAATCTGAAATCAGGGATATCCCTTACTTCCCTGAGGTTAGGACATGGTCGCTGCGGGAGACATGGCGATAATGGTGGAGGCGGCTGCAAGAGCCTTCCTATTGTTGTGGACTCATCGGATTCAGAGAACACTGGCGATGCAGCGTGTTGTGCTTCAAGCTTGAAATCCACTTCATACTGCAGGATGTCTTCGGCATGACCTGCAAGGAGATGATGGGAGAGACTGGCGCAGTGATTGGGTGAACCCATCAGCCTAGGCCTTCATCACAGCCACCACAATATAAAGCAGCCATGCACTTGTCAGTCTGTATGCATGTCAGGTTGGTGACGTTTACGCAATGGTTGTGGATGACATTGTAGACTTGGTAGAGCAGCAGAAGTGAGCTGCTATGCGTACATTAGCATATGGTGTACATCATTGTTATGTTATGGCATTTGTACAGTGCCAAAGCCCGAAGGCATCCAGGCACAAAGCAGATGGGAGAGAACCCGATGAAGAAGCCAAGACTAATTATTCCTTAAGAAGAGGGTGGTTTTGAGCTGCTTCCTAAAAGTCATAGTTCTCTGTTTTGCGCAGATGTACAGGTTGAGCGTTCCAGGCGAGAGCGCCCTGGACATGAGAGGCACATCCAAAGCCACGGGCTCGCCTGACACAGTGAACTTTTAAGAGACAGATCGCAATTTTCTAGTGGGTTGGTAGGCACTTACCCGATCCTTAAAATAGTCTGGAGCACTACTAGTTTGAACTGAATCTGCGCTGCAACTGACAACCAGTGCAGTGTTTTTACATGCCATGGAAGTAGGCTCAAAGCGTTTCATCTGAAAGATAACACGAATAGCAGCATTCTGTATCTTTTGTAGTCCTTGAATATCGGCTCTACTGGCACCTCCCATCAGGGCGTTACAGTAGTCTACCCGGGGGAGGATAACTGCTCTAACAAGTTTAGTGCGGTTCTCACCGGAGACCAGTGGAGCCACTTGCCGTAGTACTCTTAGATGGTAGTTAGTGCTTTTAGTGATAATAGCTACATGGGCATCATTATCCAGACTGGTGCCATCATTGCCCCTGTTGAACAATAGGGAGCCACATACCACAATGTGCATTTCCTAAGGTTTGGCCCTTATAAGCCCCTTGCTTTAGGGAGTGCTTTAAGATATTGCAGCATGAAAGGACGTACTCTGCAGCACACATGTAAACTATGGCTAACGTAAACGGGTTCCTACATACTGTTCAGCACACCCAACGCAAAGTTATGCAGCCATGCATGCAAATATGCGCACAGGGTGAAAGTTGGCAGGCTGAATTGCATATGGGGAGTGCAGTGCACATGACATGAGCATTTAAACAGAGTGCACTATGGTGTGTTTTCTGTGGTGAGGGCCTAGCACCTTGCATGCATGGCTGGAGTGGAAAGGGAAAACGGGAGTGTCCCTGCTTTACTGGGGCGCGGCACTCACTGTAGCTAGAAACGCCACATCCTGCCCTTTTTAAAGGATGGTGGGCATGGAAATGGAACTGTGCGATTTACCCAATCAGGTGTCGAGGGTGTGATTGACAGGAAGGGGCGGTGAGATCATTCCCCAAAAGTCGATGCAGTGAGGTTGGTACAGACAGACGCAGAGTGCTCATTGCTCATCGGGGGGGGGGGGACCTTTGTGCAAGATCTGCACAGGTATTCTGTGGAAAGAGGCTTTGCTGCTTTCAGTTGGAATGAGTGGAGGCTTTTTGGGGCACACTATGAGCAGGGTTTCAGTGCCATGGTTCTTCTTTGTACATGTGTGGCCTCTGGCAGTACTGTTGATGGAGTAGTCGTGCATTATGGAGGCCTACATTTGGGGTACCTATCACGCTCACGTTTGCTCCGTCACCTCAAAAAGTTGATGGCAGCAGCGATGCAGATTTTTCCCACTGCCAAGTGGATTTTCTCAGCCATACCACCAGGAGGAGCATAGGACCATGCCAGCGTAATTTGTCCACAGCCAGAGGTCAGGAGGGGTTTCATAAACAGAAGCATGTGTGACTTTACGTGCTGGGATGTTCGGCACCGACTAGGACAGCATTAACAAACAAGATTTGCAGTGGTTTTGAGAAAATGTCATTTTTTTGACCGCCACTAGCAATGCTGTTTTGTTTGCCACTATGTACGAAGCGTTGCAGAGAATCCTGTAGAAATGTAAGAGAAGAGTTCACCTTAAGTCGGTAAAAATGTCAGGAGGAGCATCGAAAGAGATTTCAAAAATGGTATGCAAGCGCGTACATACCAAAACAGGACAAAAAAAAAGTAAACCCAACCAAAAAAAAAAAACTTTTCAGACACAGTACTAAACACCCAAACTCCCCTCACCTTCCCCCCAGCACTAATTCTACGGTAGTTTCAGAATTACACGTTCCACATCCAGCTATTTGCAGGATGGGAGCCATGGGACTGGGGATACTAAGGCATTGCTCAATAAGGGTTGTGGTGTGTAAGCAAAAAGTGTGGCAGAAGGTCCCTTTGTACAAAGAAGTACAGAAGCCTATGGTGGAAGTGTGCAAGGTAAGGGGCAGTAATCGTGTTGTCATGAATGCAATGTGGGTGTGATATATGATGTCAAATTGTATGATATGCCATTTACAGGCTATACACTAGCTGTGCAAGGTGCAACGAGGCAAGGGAAGGGGGACAGAGGGGAGACAGACAACGAACCTATTGGCCAGTTGGCACTCAGATCACCCAAGTGGAGGGGGAGGCGAAGGTCCAGTACATGGGAAGAAGAAAACATGACAAGAAGTGAAAAAACGGCCCGATGGTGGCAAGTGTAAGGATAAGTGCAGACATCTGGCGGTGGTAGAACTGTTAGGGATACAGCAAACAGTCCCCAAGTGAGGGGCTTGCCAAAAAGGCAGTGTAGGTGTGGAACTGGCAGGGGGTGGGTGGGGTCCTGGGCCACCAGCAGAGGGTGGCTAGGTAACCAGTGCAGAATCAGTTTCAGGCAGTAAGTCAGCAGGGGAGAGGAGGAGCAAAAGAAGAGGCCCGTTTCAAAGTCCCTGTCTGTGCTGAATTGCAGATCACCCATCAGACCAGCCGTGTGGGCAGGAGCCGACATCATCTACACAGCGTCACTGGCTGCAGCAGTAGTGCAGGCCCAGCCACCCATCGACTCTCATTCGAGAAAAGGACCATATCAAAGCTCCACCCTCTTCTCATCACGCGCAGAGTCCAGTCTGCCTCCAGTCCTCTGTTACCTGTGGTGTGAGGAGCTGCACTACGTGGTCAGTCCTATTTCTATTTCGACTGACTTCCACTTCAAAAACCTTTCCAGAGCGCGTGCGGTGCAGAGTCCAGTCTGCCCCCAGTCCGCCGTACACCGCCGCGCTCCGCTGCAGAAGTCGAAGAAGCGGTAGAAAAACGTGTCTAGTTGCCGTCCTCTGGTAAGAACCAACATGGTAATAATTGACACGAGACCACAAACTCGTTTAAGAACGTTGAGCGCTCGTAGCCGTGGGGAAATGTTGGTAAACATTGAGCCCACGGCGGCGTCAGTAATAAAGGCACAAATCGAGCTGCTGCCTTCCCTTCCCTCCTCTCCGCCGTCCGCCCTCTCGCCTTCCTCTTCCACCCCTTCCCTCCCTTCCCCCCCTTCTTCCATAACTCCTACCCACTGTTCCCTTTCCCTCCCGCCCTCTCCTTCTCCTTTTCCTGCCCTCGCCCCTGCCCCTGCTCCGGCTCGAAAAGCCGACATTTCATCAAAAATGAGGACAGCCGATACAGACGCCGAAGACAACACAACTCCCAATGCCTTACCAGCTGTTGAGACAGCTAACCATCCGACCGAAAAGTGCTTGCCTAACACAGCAAATCCAGCCTTGATAAAGGCAGCGTTCGATGTCACTGACATCGAACTTCTGGCATTAAAACTACCAAATGGAATAGGCGACCACACAAATTTTACATTTGTTCCGCCACTAACTACTGACAATATCATTTCCAGGCTGTCCATTGAGTGCCCAAACTTAAATCCATCTATGGAAATACAGATGCCAGTAATAGAAATGGGCAGAGGGCGACCGGAAATCTCTTGCATGCCACAAAATGAAGCCGCCCGAAACGCCAATTGCAATGAAATGGCTCTACCTGCAAATGATGAAGCAATTACAGCGGTAACCGCAACTAAAAGTGCGGTGGCTGTTTCTAAGGCTGTTCCCAATGCCACCACGGCAGAGTCGAGTCGCCTCTCACATAACCCAGTATCCCATCACTTTTTGTCGACTCAAGCTCAGAAGAATAGCCTTCGAGTTGACCTGGCAGGGCGAGAAGCACGGCTCACAGAACGTCTCACAGCAGACTATCAAATGGTGAAAGAGAAACTGATCAATAGCTTTACAAATGCCTCATCTAATACGACTGCAAAAGAAAAAATACCTTCTAACCTTGCAAATAGACTGCAGCAGTCAAGGAACGACACCTTTAAAGCTCGCAACAGTACACCCTCCCAAAAAGAAGTCATCTGCAGTCAAACATGTTAGCAAATATCAACTCAAAATCAGTAAGGGATTATTCCAGTTCTCTTCATCATCAACGAAATAAAACAGCAACTTACCAACATGCTACAAACGAAAGTAGAGCAAGCCAACTAGAAGAGCCATCCAGTCAAGACATAAATTCAGACACAGTTAATAAAGAGAATTGATCAGTGGCAGCCGGTATACAGATCCACAACAACGTACTAGCAGCTACATCATTAGCTTTGATACCATTTACTAAGCTATATGAAACCCTAAGTGAAACATCAAAAGATCAAAACGTATTGCTGCAAAATCTGGTAACCAAAATCGTGACTCCCCAAGAAAACAATGCTTACCTTATGGCAAGAGTTGATTGCGAAGCCGAGATTTCCTTCCAATGGCAAAACCGGCTAGGCGACCTTGCCATGAGAGACCATACTGACAAAACTGATCTAATGGAAGCGATCTTAGAAACACTGAAATGGGTCCGACATGCCGATGCAGCGAGATCTGTGGCTGTCGGAAATGATCAAGACAGAAGACACTCACAGAAAGCAAGATGTGGAAGTGAAAACCCAATAACAAATGTAACACAAAACATTTTGGCACCCCGTGGAAAGACTAAAACTAGGAAAAGTATAGTCCAAAATAACGACGGCCCCTCCCAAACTAGTGAGATAGAGTGCCCTCCACAATACTCGACCCAACGGCCGCTGTCTCTGTTCAAGACCATGACGAAGGCGCAACTGCGTTCGCAAATCAAGTACCTAATTGCAACTCAGCACCAACTAATAATTTACCCAGTGCAGTCCCACTAGTCGAACAGCAAAACACTGATGGTGTAGTCCCCATAACAGGGAAGCTCAACACCTTCGGAATTTTCATGGGGCCTGCAAAGACGCTTGAATTTTCACAACAATCAAAACCTGGTGAAAAGGTAACAAAAGTATCGCTTTCCAAACAGAATCTAAGAAAGAGAAAACTTAATGTGAGCAAAAACCGATCTAAAACTAAACAATTCGTAAGAAATCTTTCCACTCCTCAAAAGCTTAGTCTTTTTTCTCGCTGTCCACACAACACTAAATTGGACAGCATTGCGTCAGTGACATCAGCTAAATCAGTGTCAAGCGCAATCGCTAATCCAACGGTGGTGGAAAAAACGAACCCAAACAAAAGAAGACGTTTGGAATCCGGAGGCAGATAGAAATGACTTAAGTGTTACCGACCTATGTGACCTCTCAACATATTCAGTTGAATCCGATGAAACACGTCGCCCACACAAGATCTAGACAACTCACACCCTAGCGTGATGAGTCCTTGTCCAGCTGTGAAGAAATCACAGCAAGAAAACAAAAAAAGATCAATTTCCAAATGTAAAAGCGACGCGCTCTACTCAAAGTCGCTCTTCTGGTCCCGACTCAAGTCAAAACGAGAATAATAAAAGGGTATCTGACCGAAACACAAAGGCAAGCACGACAACGCTAAATCCAAAGATGACGGCTGCACAGTGGCGAAAACAAAATCTAACTAAATTAAAAGAACCATTGAATTCACTGCAGACCAAACATCATAATCATTGGAAGGTCAGGCTTGAGAACATTTTCTGATGACAACGTGGTAAATTTAAATCGCAAAAATGTGATGTGTCTTCTACATAATTTCCCCACACTAAGAACGATAAATTCAAATGACATTGCAATCGTCGAATACATCAATGAAGACTCATTAGACAAAGTCTATTTACACATCAACTCTGAAGCTGTAGAAAATACACTAATCTCTGCCAAAGATGAATTGATGTTGTATGGCTTTGATCTAACTTTAGAGACCAAAAAAACTAAAAAATGTCCTGAAAAAAGACCTACTGAAGATCGTGAGTCTACATATGAACAAAGACGAGAAGCTCTTAGAAAACGATTCAACGTAAAAGAAAGAGCAGAAAATGAAAGACTCACAACCCTCTACACAAAAAGCTTCCTCAAATTACATTTCACAAAACAAAGCCCAAAGAACCTAGCAATTGGAAACCATCAGTGATGACACAAATGTATTAATATCATGGAATACCAGAGGCTTCCGACACTTGTTTCAGAACTTTGAGATCTCCCTGGAAAACAATTTTGCTGTCTTGTTTACAGGAGACGTGGCTGCGGGAGGTACCATTAAGAGATGGATACTCCATGTTGCTCAATCCCGCAGGGAAAAATCAACTCAGTCGCCCTTTCTCAGGTCTGCTGACCATGATAAACAATGCAAATGGTTGGGAGATTTTGCAGTCTTTCTCCCCAAATCTATTTGTTCAAGGAACAATACTGCAAGACAAACTGGACGTGGGTGTAAAATCAAATCACCTGCTCCTACTTAATACATATTGGAATACAACGATGATCTCTTCTCGTCGATTCATACAGTCAATAACAAAAATCATTGATGACAGCATGGAAAGCTACATCAACTTGAATGTGATCCTATGTGGAGACTTAAATTTCTCCTGGTTCGAAGATGGCAAGATCCTCACAAAGCATAAACACCAAACCAATGTAACTGGTAGAGGCTACCAATTCCAACAAGCACTGATCACCAGAAACTGTATGATGTTGAATGGTCAAACAAGAGGAGACATCCCTCCAAATCACACGTGGCACCCGGACAGGTGCAAAAAAATAATTGATTACATCTGGGCCTCTAAAACGATGTGTCATGATATCAAACATCTGAAGATTTTGGATTCGTCACTCAGCGACCATAACCCACTACAATTAGCTTGGAAAGCGCTACCAAAAACAGCAATGAGTAAATTTACTCAGTCGATGGAAGTAAATCAAAGAGGCAACAGACTCAAAATAAATAGTTGACAAATTGAGAGTCTAACTAAAAACATGTCTTCAACAACTGTTGCTGCGAAGGACAAATTAAATTATACGGCACTGCTGGCACAGTTCCAAGCCAAGTACAATCATGGAACCAAATGTACCTATATAAAGAAATATGAATTTAGTACCTTAGTAGCTCAAAAAAGAGACATTTACATCAAGATCTTCGAAAATTGAAAAAAAGGACCAGATTTCAACAAGCTTGCGCTAATGAAACAACGCAAAATGAAATACCGTAATTGGTTGAAATGCTTCGCAATTATGAGACCAAGAGCGAGGTGAGAAAATTCTAAGGATGATAATCTGTCACAAAACTAAGGAATTATGGAGCATCATAAACAAAGATGTATTTCAGAATGCTAAAATGCACCATAGTATATCAAAAGTAATCTGGCAACAACACTTTGAAAAGGTTTTCACAATCAAGGAAAATACCAAGGTCAATGATATTCCAATAGCTGCTCAATTTTGGGACACAAACGAATCCAAAGACGACATCATAACAGCTATTAAACACCTAAAAAATTCAAGAGCTGCTGGGCCAGATGGCCTCACAAATGTGATGCTAAAAGCAAACAACGAGCTTTGGGCAACATTTATCGTACACTTGCGTCGAGCAATAGCCACGACGAAGACCTTGCCTCACTCGTGGAACTCTGCCATCATAGTTCCCATATTCAAAAAGGGAAATCGGGACGACCCGGCAAACTATCGTCCCATTGCCCTCTTGGGCATTGTGGGCAAGACTTTTGCAACCTTTCTACAGCAGAAGCTTTCGAAATGGGCCCCAGCCACTGGTCACTTTGATACACGTCAAACTGGCTTCACCAAGGGTGTTGGCACAGAATTAAATCTGACGATACTAAACATGCTCAAACTAGAAGCCCTGAAAAATGGTAAAAACCTGTTTATTGCATTTATAGATATGAAACAAGCATTCGAGTCATTAAATCGACATAAATTATGGACAAAATTAAAGAAATGGTCCTGTCCACCAGAATTATTGCAACCAATAATGGCTCTTCACAAAGACACTTCTATCAAAGTACGAATAAATGAGGTAGGGGACCTGTCTGAGGAGATAATAACTAACAAGGGAGTTAAGCAGGGATGCCCCTTGGCGGCCCTCCTCTTTAAACTATTTATATCTGATGTCTCTGAAGCTTTTCCATCGGTGCAATGTTTTCCACCAAAAATAAACGATCAGAATATCAGTTGGACCATCTACGCTGATGACATTGTTCTAATAGACTCAACCCCCATTGGCCTTAAAAGACTGTTAGTAGCTCTTAATAGCTACCTAACAGACAACGATCTAGAAATTAATGTAGAGAAGTCTAAGATCGTGGCGATCGGTGACTCATCCAAAAGACTAATCAGAAAATTTAGATGGAAACTCGCAGACGTGCAGATAAAACACGTCCCAGTGGTCCGCTATCTAGGCATCCAATTTAACACCTCAATTAGAGAAGTCGAATGGATGGAAGACCTAAAACAACGCATGATAACTTTTTCACTGCAAGGGGCAAAGTTACACGCCGAATACGGAAAATTTACATTGAATCCTGTATTAACCTTTTACTCCCAAAAAGTGATTCCATCGATCACATTTGGAGCTGAAGCTGCCTGGAATTTAAGTTACAAAATGTGGTCTTCCCTGGAGGGAACGTTTTGGAGACGTATTTTCAAACTGCCAACGAGTGTATCGATGATCTCCATAAGACACGAGCTGGGAATTGATTCCATGCACAATATTGTTGTATGGAAATCTATGGCCATGCTACGGAAGATGTCACTAGAAGATCCGGTTCCCGCGTATCAAATCTTATCCTTAGACCCCTCTAATTCATACCATGGCATTCTGTTAGAATGGATAACCAGATTAAAACGGATACTCGAATACGCAGACATAAAATGCGAAACATTACTAGCAACACCGCAAATTGCCAAAAAAAAAAAAAACCAGAATGGAACTGGATCCAAAATTTGGAACGAAGAAATGTTCTGAAAACCTCAATTGATCTAGGACTAGCAGTCAACAGCTTAGATGGATTACCAAAATATCTGCGAAAATTTCCATCAAGGAAACATCTAAATCAATTCTTGAGAGTTCGATTAAATGCACTTAGAACCAAGGAGATCTTATGGTTTAGACGCGACACACGTCTCCAATAATTTGTGTAGGTTTTTTGAACTTTCGACAGAATCATTGAAACATCTGATCACGAAATGCCCACATCTCACGCATTCGCGAACTAGTTATCTCGGGAGCTACGCGCCTGTTGATGGTGACACTGAAGGCTGGTGGTACAGGATACTATTGAGTAATAATGTACCACTTACATGTGCAGTATGTGACTTTCTAGAGCACAACCTGAACGACAATTCTCATTTCAGCAAATACCAGTGTTGTATGATAACCAACTTCTTGAAATCAATACATTGGATGCTGTGTTACGTTGGAAATAATTATACTGGAAACAACAATACTGTGAATTTATGATTCATGTGAACGATCTTGGTTTTCTTGATTGTAATTGAAGTTTGAAATGCAAACTAATTAATAAACAAAAAAAAAAATTTTTTTTAAAAAAGAAGAGGCAAAGAGAACGATTTTGAGTTGCTTCCTGAACCGGTGATGGTTCTCAAGTTTTCAGGGAGGCAGGTAGGCTCCAGCCAAAGAAAGATCTACCACCAAGTGGTTGCTAGCAGAAGCGAGTGAGTGACCCTGAGGGAGTTGGAAGCGGATGAGGGAAGAGCTCGAGCACTCACATATTTACGAAGTGACAGTTGCAGGTATTGAAGCCCCAGGGCCCAGAAGGCCTTGTGCATTATGAAGAGGGTTTTCACCTTATTGCTTGCAAGTACTGGGAGCCAGTGCACACATTTCAATCATGGAGAATACCATCCCTGGGCTTGAGGCCAAGGACAAGGTGCACAGTCCTCTCCTGGATGTGTTGCAGAGGGTGTAGAGGGTGTAGAGTGGAAGTAGGCACATTTCGACCGAGGCTGTTGCAATAGTGCAGCCAATAGAGAACCGCAGCTGTGGAGACAGAGTTTTTCGGACCTTGCTTTATGTTGCTAATATACATTCAGTGCTGATTTTGAAGCCACGTTTTAACAATTTCTGTAAGCAATGGGTTAGTGGTGAAAAAAATGTGTACTATTGTCGGAAGGAAAGAAGAGAGTTCCTGTTGCGATATAACAATGGGTGGTATGGGTAAATGGAAATGTTGCAAGCATATGCAATTGACGTGTCACTTCATGGCAGTAGATGGGAGGAAAAAAACGGACAATTTTACGAGCGTAATGGACGCTCAGTGGCACATACCACGCGCACAGGTACTTATAACAGAGTTGTACACATTTCACAGAAATAAAATCCATACCTCCAGTTTGTGGTGATGGGTGCTCACATGGATGAATGTTCAAGCACACATTTTGCATTATTTTACTTAACTTTCCACTGGACATGCTTTACAATGACACGCCACTTGGAGGCTTAATATGCAACGGTACTTATGAAGTGCTGTACAGAAGTGACAGTGTACGATGCAAATGTCTTGAATGCCATTGGTGGGTGCGTGTGCGACTTTTTAACAGTCCCCAATGAGGTAGAGATGGACAATAAATAGTGCACAGGGAAGAAGGAGGAGTCCTGCTTTACAGGGGCGCGGCCCTCGCGATACTTGGAGAAGCGTACATGCTACATTCTGCGCTTCTCACCATGCTGGCCAATGGAAATGGGACTGTGGGCATTGTCCAATCAGGTGCTCAGGGTGTGCATCACAGGCAAGGGCACCAATAGGGAGAAGGACTCCTGCTTCACTCGAACGCGGCCCTCACGTTACTTGAAGGGCACGTGCCACATTCTGCGCTTCTCACCATGCTGGCCAATGGAAATGGGACTGTGGGCATTGTCCAATCCGGTGCTCAGGATGTGCCTCACAGGAAAGGGCAGCAATAATTGTTTTCATTACTTTGTGTAGTGCGCCTAGCAAATATGGCAATATGCACAGTTTTCGTCGTGGGTGATGCCTTTGTGGAAGATCTGTTTGTGTATGGCCTCCAAAAAGGCTTTTGTGGCAATTTCCATTTGGAGGGAGTGGAGGCTTTGTGGTGCAATGTCGAAGCATGCGGTTTCGGCGGAGTGCTTGTAAAATTTCGATGCATGGCCACTTCCGCAACTGTACATGTGGCCGTGCACTTTGGAGCCTTTTTTTGTGTTCCATGCCTTGTTCCCGTGTGTACTGTCAACTGAAGATGATGAAAGCAGTGCAGCATATTTTTCCCGCTGCCAAGGTGCTTTTCTCATGTATACCACCGAGAATTGAATGGGGCACTTCCAATGATTCCTGTCACCAGTCGGAGGTCAGAAGGGGTCTCATCAACAGAAGCATGTATGACTTGAGTGCTGCTGGGATGTTCTCCTGTGAAAATGAGAATAACCAAGTTACTCACCTTAGTGACAACCTTACTCCTAGTCCATAGTCCCCGCCCCCCCATGAAACGGGACAGGAGAACTTTGTAAAAAGCATCCAAAAATTTCGCAAAACTATTTTCATCCTTTCTCTATCTGCGCGGGGCCCGGCACACTGCTTTAACCCCACCCATCTCGGCTGCGCCCCGCGCATCGCCTATCAGTCCTTTTCTATCGCCAGGTCCAAGACCTCTTAGCAATAAGAGAGGAACCTTATTAGAGGGGACCACGGGCGGGTGTGTGGAGGAAAGGGGACTATGGACTAGGAGTAAGGTGGTGAGTAACCTGGTTATATACTCCTACGTCCCGTCCCCTTTCCTCCATACTTATGGGAGACTCCCAAGCACTCCTTACAGGAACTACGGGTGGATGGAAAAGCCCCTTACTGAAAAAGGTTCTTCAGCACAGCCCGACTGAACTGAGCATCAGATCTTGAGCTCATGTCTAGACAATAATGCTTACAAAAAGCAGATGGGGAGGTCAAAGTAGCCGCCTTTGCGATGGTCTCCCAGGGGACATATTTCTGAAAGGCAACCGCGGCTGCCTTGTCCCGCACCAGATGTGCATGAATACCTTTAGGAGGCTTCAGCCCTTGGACAGTGCAAGACTACGTAATGCAGGCAGCGATCCATCGAGAAAGTCGTCTTCGAGGCCTGCTTACCTTGTGGATTACCAAAAATTAACAAACAGAAGAAAGCCTAAGCTCGGATGTTCTGTCCAGATAGAATTTAAGAGCCCTTCTAACATCGAGGTAATGCAGAACCCTTTCTGCCTCTGAGGCAGGGTTCGGTAAAAAGACCGGCAGGGAGATTGACTGGTTCAGATGGAACTCATACCACCTTCGGCAGGAAAGTAGGATTTGTCCATAGGACCACCTTATACTTTTGAAGGACCAAGAAGGGATGCTCCACCGACAAAGCCTGGAGCTCACTCACACGCCATGCTGAAGTAACAACGACCAAAGAGGACACCCTCCACGACAGGTGCTTGAGGTCCACCGTGGCCATTGGTTCGAAAGGTTTATGGCACAGCGCCGTCAGGACCACATTTAGATCCCACGTCGGGTGCAGACTACGAATCCGAGGATAAAGGCGCGTCAAGCCTGCAAAATGCTCTTAACCACTGGGTTAGACAGAGTAAGGCATTGGTCCGTAGATAGGTAAGCGGAAACCGCCGAAATATAAGTTCTGCATGACAGAACGTGAATGCCCGACTCTGCTAAGTAGGATACAGAGGACAGTACCGTGTCAATTGTAGCCGGTCCAACTGCTTGTTTAAACACCAATGACAGAACCTGAGCCATTTACTTCTGTACTGGGACCTAGTCGAGGGTTTTCTGGCTTCCTGGATAATACGCATGTTATCAGCAGACAGGCCAAGATACTCTAACGACTTGAACTCGGGCACCATTCGGCCAAGCTGAGCGATTGTGGGGAGGGGTGCCACAGCTGCTGTTTCCCCCCCCCCCGGTGAAGATTGGGGGTCACCGGTAACCTGATCGGCAGATACACCGACAGGTGTTGAAGTTCTGAGAACCAAAACCTGGCTGGCCACCATGTGGCTATGAGTAGAAGAGAACAGTTCACCGAGTTCTTCAATTTGCAAATCGTCCGGTGAACTAGAGGCAGAGGCGGGAAAGCATAAGCCCTCATGTTGTGCCATGGAATCTCGAGAGCATCCCCCAGAGAGGAGGCTCCCAGCCCGCTTCTGGAGGCATACAGAGGAAGCTTCTCGTTTGCCGTCGTAGCAAAGAGGTCCACTTCCGGTGTGCCCCAACGCAGGAAAAACCATGAGAGGATCTCTGCCTTCAACTCCCACTCATAGCAGACCATCGTCCGCCAGCTGAGGGCATCTGCTGTGACTTTACCAGTTACTGGTAACCTAATCGGCGGATACACCGACAGGTGTTGAAGTTCTGAGAACCAAAACCTGGCCGGCCACCACGGGGCTATCAGTAGAAGGGAACAGTTCACAGAGTTCAACTTCCAAATTGCTCAATGAACTAGCGGCAGAGGGGGGAAGGCGCAAGCTCTCATGTTGTGCCATGGAATCTCGAGAGGATCCCCCAGAGAGGAGGCTCCCAGCCCCCCTCTGGAGGCATACTGAGGAAGCTTCTTGTTTACCGCCGTAGCGAAGAGGTCCACGTCTGGTGTGCCCCAATGCGAGAAAATCCATGAGGGCCTCCGCCTTCAACTCCCACTCGTAGCGGACCACTGTCCGCCAGCTGAGGGCATCCGCTGTGACATTCAGCTGGCCCGGGATGTGCACTGCAAGCAGCCAGACACCATGAAGCACGGCCCACTCCCAAATCTAGATGGACAGGTCCACGAGGGGGTGGGGGTGGCCTTATTCCCCCTTGCTTATGTAATACATTGATACCACATTGTCCGTTCTTATGCGGACCACTTTGTTGACAATGAGCGGTCTGAACGCCCTGAGCGCTAGGAAGATCGCCAGAAGCTCCAAATGATGTATGTGCAGGAGCTTGTCCTAAGGCAACCAGAGGTCCGATACCTGAAGAAGATCCAACGTCGCACCCCACCCGAGGGAGGAGTCCGTTGTGATAGTCACCGTGGGGACCAGGTCCTGAAATCCCACGCCCCAGACAGATTGCTGAGAGAAGACCACCAATCCAGGTCCACTCTCATGGAATCCGGATCCACTGCCTGACGCCATGAATTCCGAAGAGCCATCTGGGTCCGTCTCATTTTGAGACGAGCAAGAGGAAGAGCCAGTACACACGAGGCCATGAGGCCCAGAAGCATCTGTAACCACCAGGCTGACATGCTCTCTGACTGTGCAAACATCTGACACGTGGCCTATAGATCCGCCATTCTGTCCCCGGTCAGATACACTCTGCAGTCGATCATGTTCCAACGAAAACCAAGGAAGATCAGGTCCTGTGAGACTGTCATGGAGGATTTCCGCCAGTTCACCAACAGCCCAAGATGGAACAGGAGCTGAAGGAGACTGGAGGTTGCCCGCTGCTGCCAACGGACAAGGGCTGCATAAGAGCCAGTCGTCCAAATAAGGATACACATGGATACCCTGGAGACGAAGATAGGCCGCAATCACCAACATCTTCGTGAAGACACGCGCGCCGAGCTGAGGCCAAAAGGAAGCACCCGAAACTGGAAGTGCTCCTCTCCCAAAGAGAAGCAGAGTTATCTCCTGTGTGGATTCCAAATCAGGATATGCATGTACGCATCCTGAAGATCCACCACGCTCAGCCAATCGCCCATCTGCCAGGAGGACTATATCTGGCTGGGCGTGATCATCTTGAATTTCTCTTGGGGTAGGAAAAGATTGAACTGGGAAAGGTCTAGGATGGTGCGCAGGCCAGCCTGGTTGGGTTTGGGCACCGTAAACAGCTGGAGTAGAAGCCCTCCCCTCGTTCCCTAAGGGGAACGGGTTCCACAGCTCTGAGGATCCAGAATCTCAGCTTTCAGGGCGGACGACCCCTACTGCTGGAAAGGAGGGTTGAAAGGTGGGGTAAGCGAAAGCCCGCCCGAGCGACTGACAAGACCCACCCGTCTTCGGTGATGGTCTGCCACGCCTCCCAATGAGACGCAATGTGTCCTCCCACCGGGGTCTCGTGCGAGCACAGAGAACACTCATTTTGTAGGCTTATCAGTGGTGTTGCCACCTGAACCTGAGGCGGCGGCTGAGGAGCGGGAGAAAAACCAAGTCTGTTGCTGCCTCTGGCAGTTATTACCTGAAGGGGTATCCACTCTACAAGATTTCCGAACTAGACAACCTAAAACCGGAAGAGGGCCGGCTTTGCGATAACGGTCTATGGGTCAAAAAAGCTATTTTAATCAGGACTGACAAGGACTTCGCTGTCTGGGTGCTGTCCTTCGTTTTGGTCAGCTCCACATCCGTTGTAGAATGGAACAGCTCCTTACTGTCAAACGGAAGGTCCAACACCTTGTCCTGTACCACCTCTGAAAATTTGGTGGCATGCAACCACGCCTGTCGGGAGGTATCAACTCCCAGCATAAGGCCCCGAGCCGAAGTATCTATGTGGTGAGCCGCAGCCTCCAGCAGATCCTGGGCCAAGACCCTGTCATCGGACAATCCCCACCTTAAAGTCTTCCACCTTCTCGACTAGAATGAACTCCAACAGACCTTTCCACATCCTCATATTCGCCTGCTGGAGCTGCAAGGCAGAGTTAGCACAAATCTTCCTCCCAAGGGAGTCGAGGAGCTTGTCCTCCTTCCCCAGAACCTGAGTAGCCGTCGTAGAAGAGGATGCTGCAGGCCAGGACTGTAAAGTGGCCGCAGCCACCACTGTGGAGGAGGGGGGCGGACAAGACGACAGGGCCACCTCTTCCGAAGAATGCAGCCTGTATCGCGCGTCACTTTTCTTATTGACGAAAAGTCCAGAGTGTGGCTTTTCCCAGACCCTACGGACCTCGGCCAAAACATCCTTCTGCAAGAATTACCAGGTTACCCACCATAGTGACGCTCTGTTCGGCCAGGCCGTGCTGAAGAACCTGTTTAATTAAGGGGTATTTCCATCCACCCATAGTTCCTGTAAGGAGTGCTTGGAATCTCCCATAAGTATGGAGGAAAGGGGACGGGACATAGGAGTACTACCAGGTTACTCACCGTAGTGACCACCTTACTCCTAGTCCATAGTCCTTTCCTCCATACTTATGGACATCTCTCCAGCCTGTGGGACGGGACCGGAGCACTTTGTAAAAAGCATCCAATTCTTTTCCAAAAATGTGTCCCTCCTCTTTCCTGCGCGGGGCCTGGCACGCGGCTGTAACCCCGCCCACCTTGGCTCCGTGCATCGCCCATCAGTCCTTTTGTATCGCAGGGTCAAAGACCCATTAGCAATAACAGAGGAACCTTAGAGGGGACGGCGGGCGGCCGTATGGAGGAAAGGGGACTATGGACTAGGAGTAAGGTGGTCACTACGGTGAGTAACCTGGTAGTACTCCTATGTCCCGTCCCCTTTCCTCCATACTTATGGGAGATTCCAAGCACTCCTTACAGGAACTATGGGTGGATGGAAATACCCCTTAATTAAACAGGTTCTTCAGCACGGCCTGGCCGAACTGAGCGTCAGCTCTAGAGTTCATATCGAGGCAGTAATGCTTACAGAAAGCAGATGGGGAGGCCCAAGTAGCCACTTTAGCGAAGGACTCCCAGGGACCATACTTCTGAAAAGCAACCGCGGCTGCCTTGCCTCGCACCTGGTGTGCTTGGATACCTTTAGGAGGTTTCAGCTTTTGGACGGTGAAAGATTCCGTGATACAGGCGGTAATCCATCTGGAAATAGATGCCTTAGATGCCGGTCTGCCCTGAGGCTTACCGAAGGTCACAAAAGTTTGGGAAGAGCTCCGAAGCTCGGAAGTCCTGTCCAAGTAGAGCCTAAGAGCTCTTCGGACATCGAGGCAGTGTAGAACCCTTTCCGCCTCCGAGGCAGGGTTCGGAAAAAAGACCGGAAGGGACATCATCTGATTCAGATGGAATTCGGTCACTCCCTTTGGTAGGAAAGCTGGGTTCGTCCGAAGGACTACCTTGTCCTTGTGAAAGACCAAGAAAGGGTGCTCCACCGACGATGCCTGGAGCTCACTCACTCTCCTCGCTGACGTAACGGCTACCAGAAAGGACACTTCCCAGGACACGTACTTGAGGTCAACCGTAGCCATTGGCTCAAAGGGTTTATGGCACAGCGCCGTCAGGACTACTTTTAGGTCCCAAGGCGGGTGCGGACTACGAACCGGAGGGTAGAGGAGTGTCAAACCTGCAAAATGCCTCTTAACAACTGGGTTACTCAGAGAATAAGAGCATTGGTCTATAGCAAGATAAGTGGAAACCGCTGAAAGGCAAGTGGAAACCGCTGAAAGGTAAGTTCTGCATGACAGAACGTAAACATCTGACTCTGCTAGGGAGGACACGAAGGACAGCACCTTGTCAATCGTAGCCACCCTTGGATCCAACTGCTTTTCCAAACACCAACGACAGAACCTGAGCCATTTACTCCTGTATTGGGATCTGGTCGAGGGTGCCCTGGCTGCCTGGATAATACGCATGTTATCCGTAGACAAGTTAAAATGCTCTAAGACTTGAACTCAGGCACCATGCCGCCAAGCTGAGCGATTGTGGGGAGGGGTGCCACATCTGCTGATCCCCTTGATGAAGAAGATCTGGTGTTACTGGTAACCTGATCAGCAGAAACACCGACAGGTGTTGAAGTTCTGAGAACCAAAAACTGGCCAGCCACCACAGGGCCATGAGCAGAAGGGAACAGTTCACAGAGTTCTTCAGCTTCCCAATTGCTCGATGAACTAGAGGCAGAGGCGGGAAGGTGTAAGCTCTCATATTGTGCTATTGAATCTCGAAAACATCCCCCAGAGAGGAGGCTCTCAGCCCCCCTCTGGAGGCATACAGAGGAAGCTTCTTGTTTACCACCGTAGCGAAGAGGTCCACCTCCGGTGTACCCCAACGCAAGAAAATCCATGAGAGGATGTCCGCCTTCAACTCCCACTCGTAGCTGACCACTGTCCGCCGGCTGAGGGCATCCGCTGTGACTTTCAGCTGGCTCGGGATGTGCACCGCAAGCAGCCAGACGCCATAAAGCATGGCTCACTCCTATATCTGGATGGACAGATCAATCTAAGTTGCCCACCCTGCAGGCAACAAAAAATTGTGCGGAAGGGGTATCCGAGCATTCCGGTCATAAACTGACCGATAAGGATGCGCACAAGGCCGAGAAACCAGCCCTACACCTGAGGCCGATGGCGCAGCTGTAGGGGTAGTGTTCAAAATGGCCGCCGCAGTCGTGGCAGGAACGGGCGCCATTTTGTCATCACCTGAGGGGCACTGTGGCACGTGAGGAAGTGAGGCAGGGGCCCCCGTTGATGGATCAGGGGTCTTAACTTTAGCCTTAACATAAGGAACCTCGGCACAGCCGGTACTATGAGGCCTGGAATATTTCTGCGACATACCAACCGCCAAACTAGCCTTCTCAGGAAGGACCTCGGCGCTGCCGGTAAAAGAAGAATTTCCCTTCTTTGCCCCCTCAACAGATCTGGTGTCGCCGCAAGAGCAGGAACGGTGAGAAACAACCTTCACCGATAAGGCCTTGCAAGACCCTCAGAAATGTTGGTAGCTTTAGCCTCTGAACGAGGGACCTCGGACCCAGGTCCGGTAACAGCCTTACAAGCGCGGGCCACGAACATCAGTTCGGTAACACCAAGCCCAACCAAGGCCTAGGGGCGCACCCTGGTTTAATTTGAGGGAAGCCGATAAAAAGGCCTCAGTGCTAGCTCTGGTACCCCACGACTCAGTAGAACTGGGTCTGCAAGCAACCCCCACAGGAGGGGCCTCGGAGTGTAATCCGGTATCCACAGGCCCCTTACAGAAACCCTTGGAGAAAACGGGTACAATTTTTAGGCCAATATGGCACCTCGGGGCAATCCCCGGTGACAGAGTGACTAACACTCCTTCCGGCTTAGGAAGAGCCTGGAACGATATGTAACTCTGCTGTACACATGATTATGCGCCCAGTTACCTGAGGGTTCGGATGCGCTTTATAAATAAACAAAGTAAACTAAACTGGAAAGGTATCTCCCGGCCGGGGTGCTCTAAGGGAGGGACACGTCGAAACACCACATCCCAGCGCTCCAACCGACGTTCTGTTTAATGGACACTTGCCATACAGGTCTAAACTCGGACCAGGAGCTATTCCACTTCCTTTAGATAATTATCTAGTAAGGAATAACGTAAGGATAACCACAATTTCCGAAAAATGATCAAAATCATCGTTTGTCTTGACCACTAAAACCTTCCATCAACCTTGACTATCAAACTCCCCTTCAGCTTCATACATCTTTACTTCTTGCTCCATATCCAAAACCCAGCGTATCCAGGTTGTCCCTTAAGATTTGATACATTGAGTAGGCTCCAGAATGCACATCTCTCAATTTTATATTCCATATTTCAGTGGCATCTATGCATAACAGCCAGAAGACAGAAGACAGGAAGCCTTTAAAACATTCTTTCACTTGATCTTAGTGATAGTGTACCTAAGATTTAATGGAGCACGAGAGATTTGGACGGTGTAAAGACATCATCTAACATGTCATTTTTACACATGACTGAATCAGTATCACATTATCACACAAACAAATGTCTGCTATGTGACATAATAAGTAAGACCAGAGATTATGCACAAGTACCTTGAATGTCATTTTGAACACAATCAAGAACAGGCAAATGTGGAGTAAGCACCATCTTCATATATTAGCCCATTATCTAAATGACAAACAATTTGCTGTATTGGCAACATATAGACTTGAGTGTTAAAAATTAGAAAAACAGTTCAGTGTAATTCGCAACATTGACAAACAAGATGGCCGCCGGACATAAACGCATGACGTCATCGCGCGTTACATAAAGCGGCCATCTTAGCCTAAATCAACATGGCGATCTTACCATCCACACCGGACAAGCGGCAATCATTAAACTGAATAGGGTAACACCACAAGGAATTTTAACTTTTACTGCCATTTGTATATATGTACCTGGAAACTAACTACAATTCAGTCTGAACTTGTTAGCATATTGGCTGCTCCTACAATTTAAATAATCCCCAAGCTTGTATCACAGCTAAATGAATGTGTACCATAGCTAAACTAGCTTTAGTGTATTCAAATGCACTAATGTATACCTGAACTAAACCTCACTACGATTTAGCCTGAATTTATTAACACGTTGGCCATTCCAACAAACTTTTCAACCAAGGCAACCTAGATAATGCCCCAACCTGCACCACAGCTGAAGTAGCTTTAGCATGTTCAACTGCACAAATAGTCCTGCAAATGAACCTTAATGCCACAAATCCTCTTTGCACTATGTTTACATTTAAGAAATACAGGCAATGAACGTGAGACTAAGACTGGCCTTTTTTATTACAGGAACACAACAATGTCTTTCGCAATGGCACGATAAGAGAATTCAGTACTAGCATTATCAAATGCTCTGTTTGAAGGTATGAAGAATCTAAACTAATGTGGAACATTACATTCAACCCACAATCTATTAGCACACAAATAATATCCAACAAATTTTTCTTTTCAGGTGAATCTTTACCTTCAGCAATGGAATCTAAGTTGGAAATGCAAACATTCAAATCCTGTTCTGTTAAAAATAGATTTTTCAACCTCCTGAAGAACCACTTCTAACCTGAGTGGGGAAACACGTGTTGAGGTTTGGTACATAGATTTCAAAATCTAAAAGAAGATTTGGAATTAACACATTCACTTTATTGTGAGAACTTCAAGCGACATCATAAGACTCTGATAAGGGGCTCGGCATTAAGACTGCATATCCACAAGGAGCATTCATCCAAACTATTTCCACAAGGAGAAATGATCCAAATTAAGTTAACCACGAGGACCTCAAGTGAATATATATGAGGAGTCTAACAAGGAAATCGGCACTAAAATTACAAACTTGCAAGGGGAAACAATCTCAAATTGAGTCAACCAGAAAGGACTAAAAGTGAAAATCTAAACAAATAGGGGCTTGACAATTAAGACCTCTAATTTATTAGGAAACTTGGAATTCCATTAAATCTCTCTAATCACATGGACTAAAGTGATATTTGTGAAGTTGAGCAAACATTAGTAAGTAAGATAGTGAATCTGAACTAAACTGTTGGACATTGTTTTCTTGTTAATGTTGTTAACACTTTATGTTGTACACTTTTTGAACATTAAAACTAACACTGTTTCGAGACCAAAAAACTTTAACCTCATTATTGAGCGAAAGCGCGACTTTTGGGAGTACTTCAATTTGATTCTATGTTTACATAGCTCAGGTCAGCCTCTGAGGCAACCCCAAGCTGCAGAACTTTCTGCTAAGACCAGTCCAACCTTTTTCTCACTTTTTGAAACCCAGGTGGGCGCCATTACTGTTAATAAGGCTGAATTGATTTCTTTATTAAACGTTTCACTGTGCATGGCTGGCCTCTGGGTGGCAGTAGTGTGCGAAACAGAAGGCGGATTATTAGGGGCATGCACCATTTTACAGAAATCATTAAAATTGTTTCTGCTGCTATGGGTAGAGAGGATTTTCAAATAGGTAAACCAACTTACCCGACCAGCAGCTCTAGTTGAATTATAAAGAATTTCCAAGGCCCGACTCCTCTCACTGTCTTATCAGCAGTATGAAAATCTGCTGTATTGTTGCTCACTTCATTTCTTGGGTACAAATAACTTCTGGTAACATTAACAATATTAGTACAACATTGCTCATCAAATGGGCCTTGAATGACCCCCCCAAAGGAAAATCTTCCACCCGTAAGACACTCTCCATGAAATCAACAATGCTCTGACCACTGTTTTGGACACACTTTACTTCTGACCACTTAGAATAATCCACCCGACAATTGAAAACCTCTTCCTTACTGCAAATGCATAGTAAAACCCATAGCATAGATCATACAGTCACTCCCAAGTCATGGCGGGTACTGGCAATGGGGACAGTGGTTGCTTAGTAATTCTCACATTTCCCAAGATTCAGACAGCCAACAATGCCACTCCACATATAGATCTTTTGCTGGCCCTCACTACTACTTCTGGACCTTCATTATGGTGTTAATTATACCTTGTTCACCCTCATTGACTTGAGACAAATTTGTCACACAAACGTTCAGGGAGCACTAGTTTGAAGCCTGTAAAAAGCAGCTCATCTACAGATAATTCTTGCCTTACTTCCCATCCCAAAAGACCCAAACATAATCATGAAGCCGATTTATCTAGCCAGCCACTTCATACATACTGCGAAACATGGAACAGAGTTGCTACTGCCTTCACCAAGGACACCTGAAATGATTTGGTCCAGTTGTGGCACACAAGCTACTGCTGCCTCCTCTTCCTCATGCAACTCGCCAGGAGAACAAGTAAAGGCATGCAAGACAGGAAGTTAGCAACTCTATGCTGAGCACCATAAATCTGAGTCTTATCCTAGAAGTCGCAAATAGAAGCGGGCAAATTTGCAGAGCCGCAAGTAGCACTTACCCAGTTAGTAATTTCAATAGGGGTTTGAGCATAAATGGCCAAACTGACTGGAAATACGCCACACCCCATAAGCATGCCAACTGTTCTCTTGCGGGAACGGAGTAGCCCAAATCATCACTCACAGCTCCAAACATGTGGCATATGATGCTTTCCTGCCTGCCCCCTCTACCTGCGAGGGTACAAAGCCTAAACCCCTAGTATTCATATCTACGGTGATGTAGGGTAGATGCGTGGAAAACACCTAAGCTTGGCGCAGCACTAACTCCATCCTATATTGCCCTCACTACATTCTCACACCCTTTGTTCCAAATAACCACCTTCTTGGTCAGTTCTCGAAAAGGTGAGTGACAACTACATATGTTTTATGAATTTACTGTAAAACTCTGCTTTCCCTGTCCCTAGAAAGGAGCAGACGGTGCCACTGGTTGTGGACAACAAGGTGCCCCTCAACTGCCTGCATGGCTTCCGTATTGTGTGTATCCTATACCGCTAATAAAGTGGCCCCAAATAGTTCACTTCTCAGACTCTCAACTTGCACATAATCAAACCTATCGTTGGGCCCTTTTTGCTGATGCAACATAATACAATATCCAACCAGAATCATGCTGTGCCCAGTCCTTCCCGTGAACTAAATTATCTACTTGATATAAGGGGGCAAAGATTTTCTTTAAAGTCAATCTCATTTCTAAACATATGGGCAGCACACCATTTCTTACTCGCCAGGGGTCAATAACTAATCAATGGCTACTGAAGAGAGCACATTTTTGCACTCTGAATCCCTTGCAAGAGGTGTGACCTCACCCTTTGAAAGACAGCCTCCAGATGCTAGACCAAAAGGCATCCTCTGATAACAGAATATCCCAAAACAGTTACTAAAGTATGTCAGGTACTTGCTTATCCTCTACTCATGATATCTGGTGACAAGCGGAGTACAGGTCAAGTGCGAAAAAGAGGGGAGCTCCAAGCACAACTCAATATCTCGGGAATAGGCGTTGGAAATGTGTCCACAATGACGTTATTGTTCAAATCAAAGGTCTACAGTCTCAATATCCCACTTTTCTTCCATACCACTACTCTACCACTGCCATTTAGAAGATTCAATTGGTTTGAGAATGTCCTTGAATACAAAGCCTTTCAGTACCTAGTAAACTGTTTGCCAGAAGGATGCTCCTAGACTTGTGGTTCATAGGAAAGGACCCTTGGTTGATACATTTTGTGCACATACCGTGTATGAATCCTAATGTCCTTTAAGAATAAGTCTGGGTACATGCGCTGCCCACTTACTGCTGACGAGTACAAGCCCAGCACTTGCTTACTGCTATTCAGGTTTAGTTCCATTCTCAAGGCTGCTTGATCTTGCCATCCAATTATCATCAAACTCTTCTTGGCTTACTAGATTTTGGCTGGCACAAATTTGCCTTTAAACTCAATTAATGCAAGTCAAACTCCTTATCTGTACCTAAAAGCATTTGAAATGATGGTTCCCAATGTCAAGTTTCTCAAACTTCCCCCATTCACCCAGCTACACATTGCACATTTATCCAAGGTTATAAGAGTATAGTGAGCTGCTGTCAACCATCAATTTCTACCCAATGTTGATCTGTATGTATCCTACAACATTCACATTTAAGGACAGAGTGGGATCGATCGCAAATGCACATCACTTCTTTTGTGTCTGAATTGTCAATTTCTTGGAGGAAAGCCATTCCCCTCTTTGTGGTGAAAGTTTGGCTTTGTACTCCTTTTTGTGTGTCTTTTTAGGGGAATTCTTTTAGTTATTTGTGTATACTTAATGAAATGCTATTAACTTTTTTTTACTTGTCTACTTTGTAATGAGATGAAACTAATTTGTAATGTTTCCTCTTGTGCACTGTATGCTTGTGTATGTTAACTTTTTTCCTTTTACGTCACTTTTCTGTGAAATGCTTACTTTGAAAGGATTGGGTCGTCCCACGTATTCCTAATCTTTGATCATTATCTTTCCAGCTTCAGCTGCTCCGGAATAAAATGTTCAACAGAGGGCGCTGTGCGGTAGCGCTGATGACTATGTCCCTAGTGGGCCTCTGTCCAATCAATGTCATCTGCAGTATATGTAGCATGCGCAGCGCCCGTTGGGTACAGTTCCGTTTATCTGACGCAGCTTTGGCTTTGATAGTTTAGTTTAGTTTAGTTTATTATTTGTATAGCGCCGCCTGGCCCTAGGGCATCCAGGCGCTTGCGATGAATACAACAAGAATAATGAATACAACAAGAATAATGCAGCAGAAATGTACAAATCGATTACATATTTACAAATTTACAGTCTTGGTGCATGCTGGTGCGGTAGGGCTAGGCAGTTTCTTTGGATAGAAGCCAGGTTTTGGCGTTGTGTCTAAATCTGTGAAAGGATGGTTCTGATCTCAGCTCGAGTGGAAGTGAATTCCAAAGTTTGGAGGCAAGCACGGGGAAGCTGGAGCCACCTGCTTTTTGGAGCTTAAATCTTGGGATATTTAAGCAGTGTGTTTGAGCTGATCTGGTAGGGCGCGCTGGGGTGTGGTGCTTGAGGTTGTCGGATAGGTATCTGGGTGCTTGGTTAGCTAGGCATTTGTGTGTGAGTGAGATGGTTTTATATTCAATTCTTTGTGGTATGGATAGCCAATGGCAGGTGCGTCTGGCGTCCGAGATGTGTTCTTGTTTGGGTATGTTCAGGGCTGCTCGCAAGGCGTTGTTTTGTATGACTTGTAGTTTGTTGATGTTTTTCTGACTGGTTCCCAAGTATAGCGCATTGCAGTAGTCAACTTTGGAAAGGACTAGCGCTCTGGCTAAGGTGATGCAGTTGGCTGGTGAGAGGTAAGGTCTGCTGGCATTGATAAGTTTACAAGTGTAAGCAGTGGCTGATGAGATGGAATTGATCTGTCTTGTCAGTGTGAGGGAGGAGTCGAGGTAGATTCCTAGGGTTTTGACGCTGTTAGAGACGGTGATGTTATTGCCATCTATGGTGAATGCTTGATAGAGTTTGTCGAGTTTATTAAGTCTGGGTTGGGAACCTAGGAGAAGAAGCTCGGTCTTGTCGTCATTAAGGCATAGGCCATGCTTGGCCATCCATTCTTGGATAATGGAATAAATGTTGTTGAGAGCAGTGAGGTCAGTGGAGTAGTCGCCTGTTAAAGGGATCAGTATTTGGGTGTCATCTGCGTAGTTGGTGTAGATGACACCCAAGCGGTCCAGTATGTCAAAGAGGGGTTTCGTGAATACATTGTATAGAGTGGGGGAGACGCAGGAGCCCTGGGGGACACCGCAAGTGACTGGGGCTGGGATGGCAGAGGCTGTGGGTGCGAAGACTCTCATGGATCTGTTGTTAAGGAAGGAATGGATCCATGCGTTGGCGTTATCTGAAAATTTGGCTGCTGAGGATAGATGTTTGCAGAGGATGTCGTGGTTGACCAGGTCGAAGGCGGCCGATAAGTCAAGGAGGAGAAGGAGGGCTAGTTTACCATTGTCTTTAATGTTGTCCATCTGTGTCTTAAGGTCAATCAGGGCGGTCTCAGTGCCGTGTTTGGGGCGGAATCCTGATTGTCTGAGTCCTAGTAAGTTATTTTTCTCGAGGTGGTTCTGTATCTGGAGATAGGCAGCTCTGTCGAGGATTTTTAGTAGGAAGGGTACAGTCGTTATGGGTCTGTAGTTGGTGGGGACATTAGGGTCAAGGGTGGGCTTCTTAAGTAAAGGAAGAACCCAGGAGTCCTTGAGGTTGTTGGGCACTATGTTGGAGGTGAAAGATGCGTTGATGAGGGAGGTGATGAAGGGAGCAAGTTGTTTGGCAGCATCTTTAATGATAGGGGCTGGGCAAGTGTCGCCTTGGCATTTGGACGGTTTAAGAGAGTAGATTATTTCTTCAACCTCTTTAATGGTTATGGTGGAAAACTCAAAGAGGTTATTGTCATCATTTTGGGGGGTGGTGTGGGTGTGTGTAGAGGGGGTGATGTTATCGGAGAGGGTGAGGCTTTCTTTCTTTGTCAGGATTTTGGCTTGTAGCGTGGCAATTTTGCCTAGGAGTGCTTCCTGGATGTTCGTGCACCAGTGGATGTCTTTGTTGCAAGTGTCTGGAATGGGGGAAGGTGATTCGAGTTCTCTCAGGATATTGAAGAGCTCTTTGGTATTAGATTTGGCGTTGCTGATTCTTTCATTGTACATGTTTTTTTTAGACTGGATGATGGCTGATTTATAGATGTTCGATGCTAGTGCGTAGGATGTCTTATTAATAGTGGATGGTGACTGTTTCCATGCTAATTCAGCTTGTCTTTTGGCTTTGCGGAGTGTTTTTAGTTTGGGGGTGAACCAGGAATTGAGGTGTGCTCGTGGTTTGGCTTTCCGAAGCTTGAGTGGTGCTATGGTATTTATGGCCTTAAGGATAGTTGTGTTGTATAAATCTACTAATTCAGTAGGGTTGGTCATGGTGGGTGAGAAGTCGATGATGGGTTGGAGTAGCGGGAGGAGTTTCTCTATTGTGATATTTTTGTTGTTTCTTGTGAGTGTGGGTGGGGCATTGGAGGAGGGCCCTGGTGTTTGAGTGCCTTTGTTGATGGTGAAGGTAATAAGGTGATACAATTTACATCGCGCTTTAGTTCATTAAAGAAAACGTCATCTCTTCACCGTCGACTCCATAGACGCCAAGACAGGTTTTAAGAAACGTCAGGATTGGGGGTCGAAGATTTCCATCACTGACCCATACCGCGCTTGCCTGTGGTGCCTCGGCATGGATCGTACGAAAGAGTGTAAATCCTGTCAGGCGATGACGATTCTTCTCGTCGAAAAAGATCGAAGAAATCTCGATCAAGAAGTTGTTTGCGTCATTCTTCATCAAGGGAGAAAGGGAGAAAGGGAGAGAGAAAGAGAAAACGAACATGCCCCGGTCGCTCAGCAATTGCAAAACCATTTGTGCACTCCCGAATCCAGTACGCAAGCCTAACTATCAAGAGACTTCTAAGCCTAGAAAGAATGAAAAGGTGTTGAGGACCTCCACAAATCAAGAGTCCAGCCCTTGGAGGGCTTTGTCGAAGACAACTTCAACTAAAACAAAATCAGTTCAATCGAAGCCCTAGACGTCGGAACCTTTGACACCCATATCTAAGCCATTGAAGCCCAAGTAGAAGACTTCAACACCATTGGCCTTGAAGCCTATTTATTTGGAGCCATTGAAGGCAGCACACGAGAAATTGTATAAACCTCAGCCACAAAAAGAGGTCTTCAAATCTCTTTCTTCAATTTATTCAGAACATAAACCATCTGACTATGATGAAACAGCTTTTGGCCTCCAATATGTGCCAGTAGAGTTTATCAAAGATTAATCTAGGCTTAAAGATCTGTATGTGAAACTACAATCAGCCAGTGAGGTAGATACATCTCCTGAGATGGAATTTGGGGAACCAGATCCTGCAGATCATGCTGATAGCTCATCTAGAGAATGAGCAAAGTAGAAATATTTGGGATGGAGTAGACCTGCTCCTCTCCTTTTCAAAAAGAGGACTTAACAGACATATTGGACCAAGGTGCACAGAGGTATCCCATTTTGCCTTTCCATATTACTTTACAAAAAACGTTTACAACAAATTGGAAAACCCAAGATTCCATTCCTGCGGTTAATAACTTTCACAAAAAATAAAGGCCTTCCAGCAGTGACCAAAATTATTTAACCAAGCACGCGACTCAGAAATGTTTGGTGATCCAAACAGCTACATCCACAAAACAATCTGCTTAACTACCATTTCGACAGAAAAAGATGATAAACGGTTGGACACTTTGGCGCGGAAAGCATTTACTGCCAGTAGATTGGCCTTGAAGTCGGCAAATGCCACTTGTGCCTGATCTAAATCCTGTGAGAATGCGCAGCAATGAAGGCTGACCCCATCCCCGAAGGGGAAGAGAGACAGGCGGCTTCCTGGCTATCATGAAGGATGGTAAGGAGGCAAATGTGTGAGTGCCTCCAGTCAGGTCTGGATACTTCAGAAAGTATTAGCAGATCCATGGCGACTAGTACCATGCTACGTAGATTTACATGGTTGAAGAAGTCTTGATTTGCACCAAACGTGCAATCTAGAGCAATCAATATGCCTTTTGACGGCTCGAGACTGTTTTGTAGCAAGGCTGATGTGTCTGGAAAGGCTCCAGACCACAAAAGCGGCAGCTAAATCTTAGTGCCGCTATTAGACAGCCTCAACATTACTACTCCTGTACAACTTCTTGGACGGGTAAGTCCTTTAGTTTCTACTCCTCAATTCGGAGAGGACAAGCCAGCCACCCGTTTTGTAGATGTTGGGCTCAGCCTTCTGCCGGCCAGTGATTGGTTGCCATAGACTTATCTGCCACTGAACCGGGAGGCATAAACCGGCCCCTTTGTTGTAAGGCTCCTCTCCCAAGCCTGTCGGAGCCAGGAGGAATGGAGGAACGTTGGAAAGCCTGTGTCACTTACATCTTCTCTCGACCACTCTCCCCTTTGGTAGCCCACCTCACCCGTGCCATCTGTGTCCCTTGCCCCAACTCCTACACAGCTAGACATCTAATCACTCTGTCAGTCACCAACGACCAGCACGCTTAGATTACTGCTCCCGTACGTTCCTGCATGAGCCATAGCAGTCCGCTACCGACGACCACAGACTCTAGGAACTCCAGTACCCTCAGGTGTGTTGTCTACCGTTGAGGTACACATTGCACTACCATACAACTCTTTACATGTCTATGCTACTTCGTGCTGTTTTTAGCATTTCTCCGCAGGTCCTGCTGATCGTGTTGCAGAGGGAGCCCCAGAGGCCGCGTTTCGTGCCTTACGCTGTTGTCTGCATTGCAACATTTCCCAAAAACTTACTCCGGTAACTTCAGAAGAAATTAACACTTTTTGTCATGTGGCCACGGAAATGCTCAACTGTCATGATGTATACTTGATTCCACTGTTTTATTACTGCCACATAACTGCTCCTAGCCATATGTTCTAAAGTCTTCAGTACTGCATGGGTCCAAATTGTTGTGACTGCTGCCGACGTGTCCCGTCTGCCTTTTAACCACGGCCTATCCTTATAACTTGAATGTAATATGTCCAGCAACAGCGTGTAAAAGTAAGTTTGCCCAATCATCGTGGTGACCATTATATTGTTCCATTGCTCTGTGGCTCAGCCGCCACGCTACACTACCTGATGTTGCTTATAGCTCCAAGCCCCATTATTTGAATACAGCTTTGTCTTGTCTCACCTTATGACTTATGTACTGGGAGATCCCTCCATTTGTTTATTGCCACAGCCTAGCACCATCGTTCAACTGTAACCATGCTAGGTTTTCAGCTTTAAGCTACACGTGCCAATTTATCAATTTTCTGTGGAAAGTCACTGTGCCTGATTCATTTTCAGTGTATTGCCCCTCTGGACACAGTTGTGATGTTTGCCCACTGCCATATTGTTGTTTAGTCTGCCTTGTTAGCACAACCTTATCTATAAACCCACAGGTCATACTTCGCCTTACCCTTCTCCATCCTTCCTGAGATGGCAATTACGCTTCACAACTCAAACTACATCCCTGGACCTCGTAGCCATTACTGAATCATGGTTTCACGAAGCAGCTGGGCCTGCTATCTCCCTAGCTCTGCCACCAGGCTACACCATTCACCGGCAGGACAGACTGCAAATGAAATGTGGTGGAGTAGCGATCATAGTTAAAGAAATGATACCACTCAGGATAGTAAACGCCCCCACTGGAAGGCAACGTAGACTCCATCTCTGCCAAACTCTCCCCCTCCCCTAACTGCACGATCACGATCCACACTGTCTACCGATCACCGAGCGCATACTTAGATTTTCAGCTGAACCTTCTCCATCTCCTAGGTGAGAACCTCAAACCAACCACAAAAACCATTCTACTTGGTGACCTAAACCGGGGCCTCAATGACCCCAAAGACCAGCAAGATAAAGCTCTAAAGAACTTCAAGACTTGGGATTCGTGCATAGGGTCACAAACCCCACACATGCTAAAGGACGCACCCTAGATTGGGTTGCTGCCCATATTTGCTCAGCCATTATTAGCTCCAACTCCCCTTGCCCCTGGACCGACCACCACCACCACCACCACCTCATTAAATTCACTATACCGATCTGCTCTTCCACGAAACCCAACTTCCCTGCACTAGCTAGAAGCGCACACAAACTTACTAAAGACAACCTCCGACCCTTCCTAGATATTCCAGCATTTAAGCATCCTTTTTCCAAAGACCCCAAGATCCTAGTAGATTCTTACAAGGACACCCTCAAAAAAAGCAATCGACACCATTGCTCCACTTAAACCTAAAAAAGCTAAAAACAAAAAACAAAAAATAATCAAAGCACTTTAACTCCTGGTACACAGCTGAACCACAGGAACTTCGCACCCTCAAACGCAACGCCCTGACCAAATGGCAAACTAATCCCCAAGACATCACTAAGGCTGAATTCAAAAAATTGTCTACCCAATCAAAAAAAAGATTATCTAAGCTAAAGCCAACTCATAGAACACCAGAATATCTAATGCCAAATTCCAATCTAAAGAAATCTTTATCTTCAAAGATCTAGTTACCCTCACCCCTATTGCCCACAACATAGTTTAAGATGAAGCATAGTGCTCAAGTATCCAATCAGCTCTGCTCAAAAAATAGACCTGTTGCAGAATAAAATCCAAGCGCTGCCCAAGTCTGACCGCCCCTCATCAGCTACCAAAAACACCCTCTCCCAGGACAAGAACTTCTCCTTCAGAGACATTTCTGAAACTGAAGTCTTAGCCCTACTCAAACACATAAAACCCTCCAATTGCGAAGGTGACAGCTGTCCGGCAAATATTGTCAAAGAATGTGCTGACATCCTCACACCTTTTTTAACAGCATTCATAAATGCCTCACTCGCATCAGGTATTGTCCCACCTTGCCTTAAAGAAACTTGGTTACACCCGCTTTTGAAAAAACCCTCTCTAGATCCCTCCTCCCCCAACAACTACAGACCGATTACCACAGTACCTTTCCTGCTGAAAATCCCCGACAAGGCAGCATACACCCAAACCCAGCATTTCCGGGAGTCCAATGGCATTTTAGGAAAGAGGCAATCCGGTTTCCGTCCAGGTCATGGAACGGAATCTGCACTACTGGACCTAAAAATTCAACTAGTTGAAATTATGGATGAAGGCAAACCAGCTCTTCTCCTCCTGCTTAATTTGTCTGCAGCCTTTGACTTCGTGGACCACAAGACTCTCTGCAGACATCTCATTAATTCAGCTGAATTCACCCCTGAAGCCACGACCTGGATCACCTCCTTCCTAGAAGGGAGAGCCATCAAAGTATTTTCTGATCAGGCCTGTGCAGCACCCACCACCATTCACTGCGGAGTCCCCCAGGGCTCTTGCACGTCGCCAACCTTGTACAACATTTTCAGCAAACCTCTCTTGGACAAACTGGACACTCGGCATAGCTTACACAAACTATGCCGAGGACACAAAGGTCCTCCTTCCACTCTGGCTCATGAAAAAGATGCCAAGTCACTGCATAAGATATACTCCACCATCCAAGCATGGATGGCAGCCAACAGACTGCCTCAATGGGGACAACGCATAAATCCTCATAGTTGGCCCCAGGGAAACGCTTGACAAACTAAGTAAACAGTACTGCCTTCACCATAGAAAACACTATTACCACTGTCTAACCTTCAGTAAAGAATCTGGGGGTGTACCTTGATCCCACACTGTCCACGACTCGCCAGGTAAGCGCCATTGCTTCCTCTGCCTCTCAACACCAAATGGATCAACTCAGTCAAACCATACTTGTCTAAGCAGAAATGCCTCTCTATAGCCAGAGCCACCATTGGGGCAAAATTAGATTACTGCAACGTGCTCTTTGCCGGCACCTCTGGCACAAATTTGAATACATTCCAAGTCATTCAAAACAATGCACTCAGAGCCACCTTAAACATTCCCAAGAGAGAACATCTCCCATGCCGACGCGCTGCCCACTGGCTCCCTGTTAAGGATAGGATCATCTTCAAGACGCTAGCCATAACTCAAATGCCTAGCATGCACAGCCTGTCTTATCTCTGAGTAAATTCTAAGAACCACCTCGTCCAGACCAAAGCGATCTCACTATTGCATCCAACTCCAAACTTCACAATAACCACCCCGTTAGCAAGGCCACCATTGAGCAGAGTGCGGCTCCTCATCCCAAGACTTCTGACCCCCCCACAAACCATGCTCTAAACCAAGACTCCCATATACCACCGCTCAAGGGGGCCCTTCAAAACACCAGATCCCTGGTAGCACATGCCACAGAAATTGCATATCTGATCTTAGCTGATAACCTTGACTTTCTCGCCTTAACTGAGACATGGCTACATGCTGCAGCAGGACCTGTGGTCATGCTAGCTGTGCCCGATGGGTACAATATTCTCAGACAAGATAGACAGGAGTCCTGAAGAGGAGGCATTGCCATCATCTTTAAATCTAGACTCGCCATGAGACTTGCCCCTTCCCAAAATCTCCAATCCTGTGAAACGCTCAGTCAAATTACCACTGACCAATTCACAAACCTTAACCCTACACCTGATCTATCGACCACCTGGACCCATTGGTTCATTCGAGGAGGACATCTCCATACTTTCCGATAACCTCAAAAGCTCATCACAAGTTCTACTCCTTGGCGACTTCAACCTGGGACTTAATGATCCCCTTGATAAACCGGCTCTGAACACTGCCACCATCCTGACTGAACTCGGCCTACGCCAAAAAGTCTCTGCACCCACTCACAACAAAGGAAGAATACTAGATTGGGTAGCTGACTACAATTGTCATGCTGACATCACCTCCATTTCCCCTTTGACTTGGACAGGCCACTCTATTGTGTCCTTCACCCTCACCACCACCAGACCTCTCCCCGTCACAATCCCCACCACCCCCCACCCTTACCAGAAGTAAAAAGAATATCACAGCCGACGATAGGCTCATCCCAGCCATCCTTCCCACTCCACTCTTCCATACAGCACCGATCTAGGTACACTGGTCGAAGAGTACAAAAAAATTATGGCAACATCCCTATTTTATAATTGCCCCGCTCAAACCTAGACCCAGCAAACCCAAAACTCATCAGAACAAATGGTTCACCCCAAAGATCTAAGGAAAAAAAGAGAAAAAATGGAGGCCGCCTGGCTTCGGAAGTCAATAAAAACCAAACTTATTAAGATCTCTACCCTCTACAAAAAAATCTGCCTGGCCAAAAAAGAATCATTCAACACCCGTATCTCAAAAGCTAATTCCAGCATGAAGGTGCTATTCACCATCCTCAGAGATAGAAACCCCTATTTCCACGCCAGACGTGCACCAAAGACAAAAGCTGGTGCTCCAGCATCCAACATGCGCTTTCTAATAAAATAACTACTCTCCAAAGCAAAATAGCCCCAAAAAAAGCCTCACTAAACTCACCCTTTAACTCACCACCACCCAACATTCCTCCTACCGCTGTCACACAACCTAACTCTAAGACACCTACCTCCTCCAGCTCAACACCTACTCGCTTCAAATTCACTAAAATATCTATCCTTGAAGTTGAAAGAATCATTCTTTCACTCAAACCTTCCAACTGCCAGGGCGACCCTTGCCTAGCCCAGCTTATCAAGGACGCAGCAAGGGACCTTGCCCCCTTTGTCTCCAAGCTCATTAATGCTTCATTTGCATCCAGCATCATCCCCACTAACCTTAAAGAATCATGGGTGCTTACCCTACTAAAAAAACAAACACTCGTCTCCAGTGCTCCATATAAGATTCTAAGGTGGGAGTATGTTACTCCCTGTTTTTTTAATTGGAGAGTAAATGCAATTTCAAGAGAGTAGAAATGAGTTTTCTCTTCCGCAAGCGAGTACAAATCATGTGAAACGCATTGAACGTGTGTGTTAGATCAAAAACGTACAACAAAACAGTGGCGTATATCAAAACGTGGCTCAAAACAAGGTATGTGAATATAAAGAGACAGATGAATACAATCTTTACAACAATATTATTATACAAGTCTTCACTCTCATCCTACTGCATAGTCCTGAAAAATTGAGTAGACTTTAATAAAAAACTCATAATCCAATTTATTTTGTCAATATGACATGTACCACAAAACCTATAATGCTGGTAAAAATTGTTAACACCCAAAGCAATAATTAACCAATTAACAAAACCAAAAAGAAACAATACAATTATAAGTTGCGTACAATACAACAATTGTAACACTTCATCACAAAGACAAAACGGGACAGAAATGACATTTCATTCCAAAGAGCTTGTCCGAATTTCGTGATGCCAACATGTTTCTGTCCATAGCACCATGTAAGGGGATGTCCTAATTTGTTGATCATTCATTTCTGGTTCTTATGTTTTAGGTGAACTTCACATAAAATCATTCACTGACCTGATTGAATACTGCTATTTGCGCATGATGCACTCCTTCACAATTTTAGAAATGAATTCCACGATTCTATTGACTAAGAACCAAACTTCGAACAAACATCCAACTGGCCTCTGACCCACAAGCGACCACTACCAATCACATCATTTTCGAAATATGGTCTCACGTTGATACTTCAAAAACGTCAAATTCCACTTCAAGTTCTGCAAGTCATTTCATAAACGCACTTTCAACCATGAAAGTGAATGCAGACAGCGGAGATCGATTGATCTCCGTAGGGGACCATCCTGGGGTAGTGTTTGTTACCTGTATTATATGCTCGAAACAAGGTAGAACGTGTGTTAAACATTTACCTACATAAGAACTTGCATACCACAAAGCTTCATCAGTAGATGGGAAAAGATGGCACTTTTTTGCCCTCCTGTTCCGCCACTATGTTCGATTAATGTCTCTCCTGGTTGGAGTGGCGGAATCTTGGATATTCTTGTTCTGTTCGTTATTACCACATATGAATGCAGGCCAGGACACATTGCTAAAGAGAGGTCTATGTGGTGGCCTAAACTGGACATGACAAGTGAGACCATTTCTTAGTTTAGTCTCAAACTCCATCTGAGTCACAGACCGCTATCAAAAATGACCCACAAGTTAGTATTGATTCATAAAAGAACACACTACAAAGCTACCCAGAATTTAGCAGGCCTAGATTAAGGTCAAAGGAATGGTCAATCACCTTCAAAAAAGGTAATTTTGTGACAGATCAATGGGCATCGTTATTTAATCAGTGACGTTGCACACCAGCCTAGAAGACCCACACCATTTATACCCAATGATCTGATAGCAGCTTTCTTGGTTACCTCCCCTGTTGACACTGTTTGTGCCTGCCTCACTGCTTCCCAGTATGTCTGCTCTTTATTCTCCAGGTTCTGAATTTGGGAGTGCTCTGTATACCATGTTCTCAGATATTAAAACCCTTAAACAGGATTCATGCTCCAGTGTGTGTTATAAGAGAGAAAACCGTTTTACGGTGTAACAGCATACTGTAATGTGCATGCTACAGCACCATCTGAAATGTGCACACCCACCGATTAGTTTTCAAAAGCCTGAATTTACCCAAGATGCAAAGACCTGTTGCCGCCACTTTCCATTACTCCCATGAAGCCATTAATAGAAAATGGGTGCGCCCATGCATCAGTGGCATACCATGCTTACCAAAATAAAAAATCTGTGCGTCCCACATCTCTCCAGGCCTACTTCTATTCTTCCCTGGTACCCACCACATCCCCTGGGCTCCCCTATGGGCAGTAAGTTCTTCTCTGCAGGATGACCGCTCCTTGTTAATACAAAGCTGTTGCTTTTGGAGTTCATGGTTTCCAGGTCCAATATAAAATCGCCGCACAGCGCCAATAGCACATGGCCCTCTCCTGTCATGGGTCAACTTGTGCTACCCCCAAGCCAAGGATAAAATGTTAAACCTAGCTCACAAGAATAGAGGGTACCAAGATGTGTGATGGCATTCATCCACAGTCCATTAAAGGATCATGGAATACAAGAGGTTTTATCCACCTGTTCCAAACCCCATGGCTGCAAGACCTTGACCTGGTCTGTTTACAGGAAACTTGGCTAACGGAATGTCCCAGTTTCCAAGACTTTGAACTAGTCTTAAACCAAGCCTCAAAACATCCCAAAGGAAGACCCATGGCTGGGATATTAATTGCTGTAAGAAGAACTTCTGGTCTTAGAATAATCGAGTCCAACAACATTTCACCATACATACAGCTGCGAACGATCACAGTTGATCCTGAGATTTTGAACATCATTAACTTATACTGGAACCACGCCCTTCATTAACCAAGTCACCATAACAGTGGATGCACTGCTTGAGGACTCCAGTTCTGCGAAACTAATAATTTGTGGCGACCTGAACATTGACTGCATGAGCTATGACAATCGTAATGACACAAAGAAATGAGGATCTAACGCCCAAGATCGGGACGCCCTTAAATGGTGCCTTGAAATGGACTCCATGGCATTGTTAAATGGCAACCTGGAAGGTGATATTCCAGCAAACTCAACATGGAGAAGACTTGATCAACCTTCAATTCTTGATTACATCTTTGTCTCAGAATCAGTCCACACTAGAGCCATTTGTTTAGAGGTCACAAGAATGGACCACAGCGACCATGACATGGTGAAGTTGACTTTCAACTCATCAAGACTGTCAGCCCAATCGATGTGGCCTAATCCTGTGTCTTTTCGCTCTGGCCGAATAAGACGAACTCAAAGACGTGGATGTTAACATTGTCACCAGGTTCAACTATGAAACAGGTGTGACGGAATACCAACATCTGTTATCTCAGTTCTCAGAACACAAACAGGGCCTTAAACAGCGGAAGTTCGTCCATAAACACAAATATGACCTACAAGTCCAACAGAGGAAACGAATGATGCGATGCGAGATAAGAAACATCTCGAGAGCGGACACTGCAGTTTATCTCGCACTAAAGAAAGATGCCAAACAGCAATATAAAAACTGGATTGAATATTACACCAACATGTTCAGCAAGATTTAGAGTTCTAACGACTGGAAAGCTCATGAACTTGACCATTAGGATTTAGAGTTTGATCGAGCTGACATTATGTGCTCATTAAATGAAGTTTGAGCGTCAAGAGCCCCGGGACCCGATGGGCTTACCAACTATACCATCAAGCGCAACCTGGAGGCATGGTAAGACTTTTGTATGACCTTATTCGAAAGAACAACAACCAAATGTGCCACCTCTACATCGTGGAAAAGCGCAATTATCGTCCCCATTTTTAAAAAGGGCATCTGGGCCAACCCAAAAGACTACAGGCCCATTGCCCTGCTTGACATTTTAGGCAAGATCTACTCGACCCAATTACAACAAATGTTGCTTGAGGTCAATTGAAAGTAACCACGTGGATCCTAGACAAGCCGGTTTTGTGAGGTGTCGGCTGTGGCCTTAACACCTTACTTATGAATTTGATCAAGATGGAAGCCATTCGAACCAACACCAAAATCTATCTAGCAGTTAGACTTCTCACGCCTTTGATAGTGTAGACCGCAGAATCCTGTGGAAAAAACGAAGCGCCTGGAATTGTCCCCCAAGCCTCATTGAAGTCATCCGGGAACTCCACACCAACATCAAAATATGGCTGGATCGTAGTGGGACGCTATCTGCTGCAATAAACACCTTTAAAGGTGTGAAACACGGTTGCCCTTGGGCAGCCATTATCTTCAACCTTTTTCTATCAGACATTGGTGAAACTTTTGGCAAAGTTCCTACCTTTCCTCCCAGGATTCACGGGTCACGTTAGCTGGTTTATCTATGCCGACGACTTAATACTTCTGGACATGACGCGTATCAGGCTACAACGCAAGAAACATGTGTCAAACAACGGTTTGCACATTAAACAGAAGTGCGAAATATTGACCCTTCAAAATCTGAAGTCTGAAAAAACAGGCACAAGAAACATGTGTGGCATCTTGAAAAAACAAGCCTGGAGACCACCCCTAACATCAAATATTTGGGCATGCGAATAAGCTCTAATGTAAATGATGCACCTTGGGCAGAAACGATGAAAACTAAATGACAACTGGCATGCCAAGCCTCAGTCATTAACAAAAAAATACGGAGATTTTCCCTAAAGCCAACGGTAGCCTTTTACCTTCAAAAAGTGGTTCCGGCATTAGCCTATGTAGCGGAAAGTGCCTTCAGTTTTTCACACGATTTGTGGAACACTCAGGAAAAAATGTTTTGGGTTAGGGTATTACAACTACCCAAAGGATCCCCAACTGTGTGTATAAGGTACGAACTGGGTTTAATATCAATGCATGCCAGAGTGTGCTGGAACTTACTAAATCTTTTTAGAAAACCCATAACTACTCCTGTGCCACAGTTCAAAATACTACACAACCCAGACAAAGACAACAAGTATACAGTCTTTTCCATGTGAGGCAAGCAATGCCTCGAAGTTCTGAAGGAGATTAATATCCTTGTTTCAACATTACTGGACAATCCTGAGTTAGCTAAAAAAAAAAAAGCTATGGAGAACAGATTGGCAAATAACATGCGAAGACAGATCCCGACTATTGAGCGACGTTCCAACTGAAGAGCCTATGGCAAACTGCAATCCTATCTACTGCTATTTCCTGATCAAAAATTAAGATCTTTATAAATGCAGTTCAGACTTAACCTTTTAGCCACTAAAGAACGACAGGAACTTGGGTACAAAACTAACGAAAATCTGACCTGTCGTTTCTGCGAACTAAGTGTCGAGACACTTAAGCATCTAACCTTATTTTGCCCAAAACTACAGAATCTACAAACGCGGACTCTCGGGTCAATCATCTGTAAACACCAAACATACTGTGCTGATGACTGGTGGAAAATCATCTTTGATGAGTCGGACCGAAAACTAACGTTTGGCCTCCTAATCTTTCTTAAAGAACTAAAAGATCGTCTTGTGGCAAGGAGTGTGCACTTGGACCATGAGTTTGGGTAAACTGACTGATGTGAGTAGGGAATTGGGTTCAAACTGATTGCATGAGTCTCCTCCTTGCTGTAAGAAATGGAATATGATGTGAGATATGAGTGTTTTCTGCTTTCTTCTGTTTTAAAGGTTTGTATAAACCAATAAAAAAAATAAAATTAAAATTTCTTAAACAAAGGCTTAGATCACACTATTGCTCTTTGCCTTAGGCAGTTCTTTTCCCACATCTTCATGTGTGTCCGTTAGCGATGAAGCAGCCAGAGAAGTAATTGGCAGAGCTATTCAAAAGCATCCGACTTAACTCCAGAGGTCAAACCAGGGAAGTGCCAGCAGAATACCCATGCCTGAATGATTAGCAACACTAACCAAGCACAACCAATACCCCAAGGCGTCTTTGGGTGCTAACCACATTTTAGGCTGTAGGATGCTTTTCTTGTGTGTGGGAAGGGAGGTTTGCATGCCTGGTATATTGCCTCCCCAACTCCTATAGTAAAAACTCCACAAGATGTTCCAAGTAGAAGACCTGATACAGTGAAATAAAATTATTTTAAAGGATTAAAAACTTTAGTTAAGAGGTGAAGCCAAGAAATCAGCCCGTTTTGGACCTCAGACACTTGAACTCATATCTCCTGATCTCTAGTTGGTACAAATGTATGTTACTGTTTGGCTATAAATTGCTAAAATAACACGCCGTTCCATGGGGAAGACTTGAATAGTGGGCAAATTACACTGTAGACCAATCTATTAATACACATTTAGCCAGTCCGATAGAAAAGTGAGTAGAGCACGCACTTTGACATCAGTGCAGTGCCTGCTAATGCAGTTTCAAATCCCAGGAGGGGCCAAACTCAGCTGTTCATCCTTCCAAGGTCAATAAATGAGCACCACACAGCCTGGGTATTAATAAGCACAAATGCCTGTGGGTTTGTAGCGCTATATAAATGCCTATTATTTAGCAAAAAAATTATTGTATAGCTATGTTTTCTCCATCTGGAAAAGAAAACCGCAAGTGACAGAATGTAAAGTAATGTTAGCCAGCCTTGACGCAACGTTTCAATTTAGAAATCCAGATTCATGCCGATGACATTCAGCTAGTGGTTTGCATTGAATGCATTGTGGAGAGCCATTCTACCAACCGATCCTATGCACAGCTGTCTGAGATATGCCCAAAGCTGGATGAAAAACATTGGACGGCCAATAAGTAGGGAGAGCCTAGTTACATTGTCACCGTGCATCTGGGAAACCACGTTCACCAGGCTAGAATTCTTTGGGGTGCCACCCGTTACAGTGATAGCTTCCTGCTCCATGTGCTTAACTACCCTTGCTTCCTACAACAGATTGGGGGGCATGCTGTGCTTGAAAGAATATGGTTAGCTCAAGAGCAACACAATTGTCCCATTAAGGGTCCCAATCCCAAGTCAGGCCAGCTCAGCCCTAAATCAAAGGTAGGTAAATCAAACACCATGAATAGGTACCATGACAAATAATTACAGTGTTTGTATGCAGTAAATATACCTGAAGCGCTTTGTAATTCACCAAATTATTATTCTTTTTATAGACTGTCAAAAAGGCAGGGATCTAGTGCACTGGTGCTTCTACATGAGGTGGGAGCACAGTTTCATCCTAGGCACACAGGTATGAGGCAGCACTTATCTGATGACCATTCATCCTCTGATTTAGCTATCACACCATTGGGGCCTATTTCAGAAATGGTACACAATTGCACATGAAAATCAGCAAGATCCAATTTACAAAAGGAACACATTAATCACTACCATCCCACCGCCCCTTTGAATGTTATGTTATTTTGCATTTATATAGTGCCATATGTACCATTGGTATGATCTCAAGGCGCTGGTAGGTTGAACGCCCTCGGGAACCATAGTTCAAATCAGTAGAGAGTCATAAGGTGCGTGTGCGCACCGGATATATGTGCAGCAGGTGTGGCACTCCTATGATAGCTGCTTCTTAGCGGTAGGTGTGGTGGTTGGGAGATCAGGAGTATATGTTAGTTCTGGCAGGGCGATACCAGACTGAACCTGGCTGTGTTAGGCCTGAGGAGAACTCCTAGGCTGGTGGGTGCGCAGCCAGCTGTGTTTAGTTAGGATGATGGGGAGTATGTGGCACTGGTTCCATGCACTCCAACCATTCTTGTACAATTTCCATTCCATGTCCCCTAACTGACCCAAGCATTCCATGCGTTGCATGCACTCGCTCAGTACTATGCATTCCATCTGTTCAATCAGTTCCATGTATTTGTCCAATCCATGCACTCCATTTGTTACACCCACTTCTTCGCCCCACGCTCTACACCCGCCCCACGCCCTCCACCCTTCCCATGCACGTGATTGATCATTTCTATTTGTTCCGTTCATTCCATCCACTCCGTCATTCCATGCCATCTATCTGTTCCATGCACTATATCTTTTCCGTGTACACCATCTGCATCATGTACTCAACCTTTCCATCCTTTCTTCTATTTTATTCATCTCGTCCACTTCGTTCCTCTCTTCCATTTCAATGATTTCATCCATATCCTTAATTACATCCACTTCATTGCCTTCATCCAGTTTATTCCCTTCATCCACTTTACTAATTTCATCCTCTTCACTTGTTCTATTCAGTTTATCCGTTATAATTTACATTGGCGGTTATTCGTTTTCAATTTCTCGCTTGGATCATGATACTGGATTGTTATGTATGATAACTATGATAAAGCAGCTTTGGGCTAAGGTCATCGATTGCTGTTATCCAGTTTGAGTTAAGTGTGGATTTTAGGGGAAGAGCAATGTTTTCAGCAATTTGCTGAAAGACATCAGGTCCTCGGTGAGTCGGATGTGGGAAGGAAGTGCGTTCCACAGAGTGGGGACCAGGGCTGAGCAGGGCTCCATATAGGATTTTGAGGTGGGAGTATTTTACTCCCTGTTTTTAAACTTTGGGAGTAAATGTGGTTTTTAAGAGAGTAAAAATGACTTTTCTCCTTTGCAAGAAAGTAAAATCTATGTAACATCCAGCCGACGCATGCACAAACTGTATGAAAATCCTTACCGTGCGGTAGCTTTCTGTATTGTGACCGAATGCACCTTTGATTATTTCTCTAAGGTCTGGGCATTTGATCTCTCCTGTATATATTTAAATGTTGAAATCACAAAAACCTAGCACTTACATAGTATAGCAAAAATGAATTGTGTGTTTTGAGGTTCGACAGCAGAATTGTCTTTTGATGTTTAATGAAAGTCTTCATTTTCTGGAGCTACTACCTAATGTTATGATACAACAGTTCAGAGAGGCAAGGACTCCATGCTAAATTTTATATCTAATCTAACGGTCAAATGGTTATAACGCTTTTGGCAAAGCATTGTAAATGGAACATATTTATCACAATTATCGCCAAACCAAAGTCGGTACTCCTTTATCAACCTCGAAAGGATGAAAAGCTGAGTTGCGCTTGCCGGGATTCAAACCTGCAACGTACAGAACACGCACAGATTGCAGCAATGAGTGCTCAACTGGCTGAGGTATCTATTAGCTTCAGTGGTCAGTTAACTGAGTACCGACTGAGGAATAATAATCGCAGTACCTAGATGTTGGCCGAACCATTTATGAAGCACTACATGAAGTTAAATACCTATCTGGATTATCACAGGGACAGGTGTTGCTGACTTTCTATTTCAATTACTAATGTAACTTTCATTTGTTTGTTTTTGAACAGTGCTTGCACTTCCTGGAGAGTCAGGTTTTAATTCTAGTCTTGAAGATTTGAGAGGCTACAACACCTGTGATTGGTGTAATAACAATCGCTCACCCTTGAGCAAAGAATCTGTTGCCACTGACCATTTTTAGTAATGTACCCCATTGACTGCAAGGTTGAATGGATGTAAACTACACTGTGCATAGTCATCATTTTACACACTGTTCTTATGCACCCAGCACCAGAACTCTGAAAAATACAATTGTGCAATACTGGTTTGCTTTCACTGGGAACAAAAAGCATAATTTGTTACAAACTATTAATTCTCAATTGCAACTTAGTTTTCCAACTTATTAATTATACAATCCTAAAACTCTAGGAACATTTGCACAGTGCTTCTGAAGCTGAATGGAAAGAAACTATTCATTTTATCGCAGTGTGCAGTTTCTTTTTTTGAAAGGCTTCTGAGAAATACATGTTTCAGAGGTGGTTTGCAATAACATCCAGGTAGATAAAAATCAAAAGAAGCCTTCTGGTTTCTGTCAAGTCACCTGACCTTTGCACTGCCCTCTGCTCTAAACCTGTGTGTAAATGTACACAGGAAAATAATAAAGCTGTCGTATTTGCAAGATTTTCATGCGTAAAAAGGCCTACTACGCACCTTATCTGGAGGCCTGGGGCTGAGAATGATGATCCACCTAACTTGACTGAGTTGGTTTTTGGTATGACTAGGAGGTTGGCAGAGCTTGATCTTAAGAGTGCGTGGAGGATGGTAGGTTTTTAGTTTGTCTTGAAGATATTGAGGTCCGGTTTTATGCATTGCTCGGTGAGAGATGCATAAGGTTTTGACGGCCACCCTTCGGGCAACCGGAAGCCAGTGCAGAGTTTTGAGGGCTGAGGAGATGTGATCTTTTGGGCCAAGTGCAAGTAGCAGTTTGGCTGCAGCATTTTGCGATCTTTGTAGCTTAGTCAGTTGGTACACGTGGACTCGGAGGTAGATGGGGTTAGCTTAGTCCAGTCTTGACATAATTGATTGGACCGCAGAGTATTGGGAAAGGAGAAGTATGGGAAAAATGCGCATTAGTATTTTAAGGTGGTAGTGGCAGGGCTTGGAGACGTTGACTTGGAGCGAGAGGGTTAGGGTCTGAGTCTAGGGTGCATCCAAGGTTCTTAACTGAATTTGAGGGTGTCAGGGAATTGCCCATGGCAGGTGGCCAGGGTAGCGGGTGCGGAAGAAGTTCGGTGTTGCCACATACCATGATTTTAGTTTTGCAGGGGTTTGGCAAGAGGTGGTTTGTGGTCATCCAGTGATCCATGTCGAGGAAGCAGGAAGCGAGGTCGGTTTGGCAGTTGGGTTTTGAATTCAGGAGTTTTAGGATTAGTTGTGTGTCATCGGCATAGTTATAGCACAGGATATTGTGCGAGCGGATTATTCGTGGTAGGGTGGACATATAGAGGTTAAACAGGAGGGCTGATGGGCATGCTCCTTGTGGTACTCCAGTGTTGACTGGTCGGGCGTGGGAAGCATAGGTTGAGAGTAGGGTTATTTGGTTCCCATTGTCGAGGAAGGATGCTATCCATTTGAGAGCGTTTCCACGGATTCCCAGGGAGTGGAGGCGGTCAAGGAGGATTGAGTGGTTGATTGTGTCAAAGGCGGCGGATAGGTCAAGAAGGATTAGTGCGGCGCATCCCGCGGAATCGGCAGTGTTTTTAAGGTCATCCCAGATTGAGGTTAGGGTGGTTTCGGTTCTGTGTCGGGCTCTGAAACCTGATTGAGCGGGGTCTAGGAGATTGTTGGCTCCGACAAAGGCATTTAGCTGGGAGTAGGCGGTTCGGTCAATGAGTTTGGCAAGGAACCCGATGTTTGAAATGGGGTGGTAGTTTTTGGGTTCGAGAGGGTCGAGGGAAGGTTTTTTTTTTTTTTTAGAAGCGGTTTGACATGTGCAGTTTTGAAGGCGTTATGAAAAATTCCTGAAGAGAGGGAATTGTTTATGATGGTTCTTGTGTGCTGTCCAGTGCAGGTAGAAGAGGAACATTTGAGGGTTGTGGCTGGGCAGGGGTCGAGCGGGGAGTCGGATGGTTTTCGGGCAGAGAGAAGTTTGAGAAATTGGTCAGTTGATATTGGCGTGAAGGAGTCGAAAGTCGGTTGGCTAGCGGTCGCAGGCGGTGTGTAAGCGGATTCAATTCAACACTACAGCTAAGTCAATGCCTAGTCTGGGATGCTGAGGGAAACCCTTATTGATATATTTTTATGTCCAGTTCGTTTACTCTGGATGACAACCCTTATATAACACCCCTCTCTTAGAATCCCCCTAACCCAAGAAGTAGGTTTATTTTGCAAATTAAAAGGTTTATTTGAAAATTAAACAATATATAGATATATCACACTTTTATAATAAATTAATGTTTGATAGCACACTTGTGAAGATGATAGTGATCAACAATGGATAATGTTACAGTGGTACACTCTTTTTGATGGCTTAGAAGTGATAGAGAGGATCAAGTAGCTGAGTATGCTTTTATGGCTTCAAGGACAATGCAATGATGAATGAAAATGCAGTACAGAAAATAAACTTGATATGACTTCAACAAAAGACAATGTAATCACTTTTCTTTGACAATTCAGCCCCCCCACCCTATGCAAGGTAAAGAGATGGGAGGAAAGCACACAGTTCTCATGAATGCAATCAAATATAATTTAGTTCCCCCCCTAGCAAGAGGAAAACAGGTAGGAGTTTTAAACACAGGCAAAATCCTTTTAAATGTGGTGGCAATGAAGTGAAAAATATACTCAGATTGCTTTTAATTCCCTATAGGAGGTTCAGGGTGAGTGAGAGATACTTTAAATTAATTCAGGATCACTTTTGCAATGCTCTATGAATGATTGTCAGGTTGCACACTAATTTCAGCAAGGAAAGCAAGGACAAATATTTTTACACGTGGCTGAAATTAAGCAAAATGTCAAATCGCGGCAATTTAGACGTGTGCGTCGAGCGCAATTACGGAGGCACTATAAGGAATAGGAAGTCGGTTCTAGGTTCGTTGGAAAGCCTAGAATCTTAGCTTTAAGATGAAAGCTCCTAGCACAAACGGTTCCGGAGATACGGCCTATTTAGTAAAGGTAGTTTTTCGGATTTGAAATTTTAAAGCTCAGAATGACAGATGACAGTTTTCAGTTTTAAAGATGACAGAATGACAGGATTCTAGGAGGCAGTTCACATAGGCAAAAATAGTTTGGATTAGATTATTTTAAACTAAGAGATTGGTTTTGGCACAGTGCTAGCTGGGTACTCACACTAGATTTTGGACAGGAATGCGACTTTGTCACCGATCGGGTCAGGATTGGCTGGACTTCTGCTTGCGGTTCTTCACAGCGATCTGGTCTCTGGGTCTCCGGTTTTGGTATCGGTTCCGGATATTCTCTCAGCACTGCACAGTTCTGGTCTCTCTGGATCTCTGTTCTCTCTGGATCTCTGGTCTCTCTGGAGATTGATGGATTTGAAGTCTGGAGTCTCCCGGCAAAGCGTCCCGCAAGAAAGTGGAAAGTGAATCCCTCTACCTGGGGTTCAATGTTCCTTTTTGTGTGTTTAGAAAGTGGGTGGGTCGGCTCATTCTGCATGCCCAACCCTCTCAACTTATCATTGGCCAGTTCCTCCTCTCTTCCTTGATTGGGGGAACTGGGTTTTGAGTCAGAGTGATGAGGTAAGTTTATGGTCAGAGGATCCTCCCCTTGTCAAATTGCACACAAATCTTTCTGATCCAAATACATATTTATCTATGGATCATTTTTCTAGTATTATAGGTCCAGTTAACATTTTCTGTAGCACCAAACCATCCGATCCATGTCGTTGTACGATGTTGTGTCCACTTATGACAGAATTCTCCCCTTTTCATCCAGATAACGACCTCTAAACCTTTCCAGATTTTACACAAATGTGCACCAGGGATATGGGTTTCAGATGATAAAGTGTCAGATTTTTAACATGCATACATTTGGAGTAACAACTTTTTTTCCGCTACTATCCCCAAGAACATACCACAGGGTCCTAACACCTCTTAAAATGTACACAGAAAAATCACAAGAATGATGATGTTTATATAATGTTTACAAGTCCACACTATGAATTATCCATCTTTTTAAAATCATGCTCTGGCCCCAAAGGGTTGTGGTTTTCCAAAGCACATGGTGGAATTTCTGGTTTATCCACTTCCCCCAAGCTCAGCTTGCTCTCACAGGCACTGCCCCTCCCAGTTTCTCCCAAGAGGAAGCCATTTTACGACCCCCACCAATATAACATTTGCCTGAGCCAGGGACAGTGCTTTATTTAGTTTCCTGTAGTCCCCAGGTGCCACTCCCCTAATTCAATAAGAGAGGTGTCATCTCCTTTTGGCAGGGGCAGCAGGATGCAGCCACCCCTGGGAAGAGTGTTGAGCCAGTTCAACTCCTGTCAGGGGTAGTTGTCAGGCAGAATTCAATCTCTTTAAGCCAAGCTTCAGCTAAATATCATGTTTGTTCCCAGTTTTCTACATTCAAATCCAACTTACAATTTTTACACATGCAGCTAGAATGCTGATTCTAAGTTCAAAACTATGACATTTAACAGTTGCAACCTATGTTACACTCAAAAGTAGGTCACTCATTTATTTTAAACATTTCGATTTTAGTGTCTTTCTCTCCATTTAACTTAAGCTGCTGACATCCACAGCTCAGCCAGTTTTGTTATAAACATTGTGTTGGCCTCTTCATCTTTCCAGATGTTTTATGCACACAAGAATACATTCTGCCAAATGTCTGCTGGTGTTCATTGAGATTTTTGAATATCTTGTGATGTTTAAAATAGGCATTTTTAGCTTGCATTCAGGGAAACAAAGGTGATTTTAAAGCGCTTTTAAGCTAACAGGCACTGCTGTTTTTCCCTTTGGCACACATTCCACTCATGGCACCCCTGGCCCATCATGCTTGCACTGGTGGGTGGCAGGTCAGGGGACCATTTTGATGTGCGCACAACTGCACGGTTCTCTAGGATTCTGGCGCACATGTGGGCTTTTCCGCCCTCTTCAATTTCCTGAGCCCACAGCACCAAATGTTGCAGCATAATAACTTGAACGTGGGCCAAGACACCCAACAGGTGGGATGGCAGGTAGGGTGGGTGGATTACATGGTGAGTGTAGGAGAGTTAGTTTGTTGGTTAGAGAGTTTGTTCTTTCGAGAGCTGTGATGTAAAAGTGTAGAGAGAGTGAGTCGCACAGTGATTGTGAGGGGGTGGGAAGGGTTGTGGTACATGATGGTTTGGTGAATTCGGCAATGATTTTATGAAGTTCTTGCTGGGGTTTTTACAGTTGAGGATTTGGGAGTTGTAATGGGCTTTTTTAGCTTTCCGGATTTCGGCCTTGTGGAAGCGATGCTGCCGGGCCAGGGAGGATCTGCTCAGGGCTGTTTTGTCTTTCCGCCATTTGCGTTCTAGGGATTTATATAGCGGTTTAGTGGTCTTTAGTTCTGGTGTGAACCATCTAGGAAAAAGGCCATGGCGAGCTGATGGTTTGCAAGAGGGGGTAAGCGGGATTATTGAGGTGTTGAGCTATGAGTCAAAAGGTGTCAGAGGTTAGGGGTTTGTTGGGTAGGAGGAGGAGTCTGAAGGAGTGCATCGGCTAGGTCGGGAAGGATTTTTAGTTTCTTCTGAATCTACGCAAATGCTGGAGGTTGTGGTTCGGGTAATGGGAGCGCGTTGGGTGAGTGAATGGTGAAACAATGAAGTGATCGGACCAGAAAATAGGGGTGGGTAGGTTTAGATGTATCAGGTTGTGGGAGCTGAAGAGGGCATCACGTGTGTGTCCTTCATAGTGAGTTTGCCTGTTTATGTGGGTATGGAGGTTAATTGCGTCTAGGCCATCAACCAGAGAGTGGGTCATTGGGTTGGTGGGGATGTCGAGCCATATGTTGAAGTCACCTAGAAGGGTGCGGGTGGAATGGGTTTGTTGGAGGATGGCAATAGAGTCATTTGATAGTTGTCTATCATAGCCAGGGGGTCTGTAGACGATTAGGAAGCTGTGGGAGAACGAAGGGGGGAGGGATAGTTTTACAAGGAGTGATCGCAGGAAGGAATGGATGGCTGGTTGTCGATGATTGAGGTGTAGAAATGAGACTTGAAGGAGATTGCTATTCCTCCTCCTCTAGAGGGATGGTTCAGTAGGATGAGGTAGTCTGGGGGGAAGGCTTCTTTGGCGATGGGGGCAAAGTCGTCAGAGAACCATGTTTCCGTAATAAAGACCAGGTCCGGTTTGTCAGAGGCGAGGAGGTCAAAGATGCTGTGTTTGTTTTTTGCTAAAGATCGGGCATTAAAGAGGATGCCATTTATTTGGGGTGATGAGGGAGGTGGGGGGTGGGTGAGGAGAGGGTGGAAACGGGGGAGCTGGAGGAGGGGGGTACTTGGTGGATGATGGGAAGAGTAGGCTGTCAGTTGAGATGGTGGGTTTGGGGGCCAGGGGTTGGATAGGTTTGACGGGTTGATTGGAGGTGGGTCGGAGGATTTGAAGGTAGGGTGTGGGGGGTGAGGCGTTTCAGTTGTGGTCGGTGAGAATTCGAGGGAGAGGGGTATCGGTAGGGTGACGTAGGGGGGAGGGTGGTGATCGAGATTGGGAGGAGGTGGGTCGAGACAGGAGTGGCAATGAGTACTGAGAGATTGAGCGAGACCAAGTACGTTTTCTCTTCAGCGTTTTTGTTGCGGTTGGTGTGTGAGAGGGTGGGGGGACGTAGGAGTAGGCTGAGGTTGCCTAATAGAAGCTCCTAAAGATTTGGCCACTGCTTTTGAGGTCTGCAACCTCTCAAGGCTCTCGTCAGCCTTGTTGCCAAAAAGGTGAGACCCGTCAAAAGGCATGTTCAGAAGGCGGTTCTGTACGTCCGGTGCAAAACCCGACTTCCGTAACCACGCAAACCTGCGCATTACCGTGCTAGTGCCTATGGACCTGCTTACACTATCCGCAGTGTCCAATCCAGATTGAAGGGATTCCTGCATGGCCTCCTTTCCATCTCCAACGATGGCTAGGAAACCTTCCCTTTCTTCCCCTACTGGTATGTGCTCAGCCGCCATTGCGATGCACTCCCACAGAGTGTACGAAAATCTTGCCAAGGCACAGGTGGAGTTGGCAGATTTTAATGCCATGCTCCCAGCTGAAAATACCTTCCGTGCCCAACCATCCACACGCTTATCGTCCCTGTCTGGAGGGATAGACAGGTACGCAAGTTTGTTGGAAGCTGTGGCTGCCTGTATGACCAGATCTCTGGAGTTGGATGTTTTGACAGATAGCCGGGGTCGCTACTGGCTGGGCGGTAATTTGATGCGAGGGACTTATTTACCGGAGCAATAGAATTGGGAGTTTCCCAATTCTTGGCCAACCTCTTTTGTAAGGCTACATGAAAAGGTAGTACTGGGCCTTCAGTGGGACCATGGTCCAATAGGTCTGTTAAATCGTCTTGGACGAATTGAGCTGGTGGTCTAGCCCATCCCAAGTAATCTACCACCTTGGTCATTAACTGACGGTAAGATGGACTGGCATGCTCTCCTGGATCTGGTCTACCAAGGTAATTCTCAGGAGAAGTGTCAATGCCACTTGCATTATGTAAAGACTCCACCAAATCCCTCATTCTGCTTTCCTCTGAGATCAAGCATTCTGGGACATTTGGGGTGCCATAATCCAATCCAAAAGGTAAATTTTCCTCCTTGGATCGCTCCTGTTCCTCAAAAATTGAGGTCAAGGATTTGAATAACTCCTTCCTAGGGAGAGGCTTGAAAACCACCTCTTCGAGAGGAAGAGGTGTAGTAACAGGCTCTGAAGAAATGACATGTTTCGTAACTTTCTCCTTCTCTTTTTCTGGCTGCCCTGACTTGGTTGGAGCCTTTGGCGCCGAGGGTTTCGGCGTCGATGTCGATAAAGGCCTCGACAGTGGTCGACAGGGTCTGCTTCGAGGGCGTCGAGGCAGTCTTCGACGATTTTCCCTTCGAGGTGCAACAGGTCTCGGATGGCGTCGGTAACCTCGAGCAGTCGACTCGAGCGTTTATCGCTTGGCATCCTGGAAGGTTCCTTATCCTTCCTTTTACGATCAACCGGGCTCGAGGGCGCGCGAGTGTCGGAGCGATGATGCTCCCGGCAAGCTTCCAAAGAAGGCGCGAACCGAGGCTTTGCCTTCTCAAAACACCATAATTTTGACCCTGAATGCTTCCCACTCTTCGGAAGACGAATGTTTCGAAAAGCATTTCATTTTTTTCGGAGACTCATCTGACGACGACGTGGAGGGAGACCCGTGGCGTTGTTTCGATTTTTTTGACGAAGACGACGAGCGATGAGAATCGCTTCGGGATCTAGATCGATGCCTTTCGCGTCTAGGAGATTTCTCCTCATGGGGTCTCGACTCGACGCTAGAGGCTTTTCGATCCTTCTGACCTATCTGTAGCTTGCCTCTTTCTCGCAAGGCCTTCCCCGTCATCGCCTGACACTTCGAACAGGCCTCCATGTTGTGGCCTTCTCTGAGGCACCACAAACACTTGCGTGATCGGGTTTCAAGAAATGCAAGTCGTGCGGCTCAAAAATGTCGATCTCGGGGTCGTGGTCGGTGTCGATGACGAGGACGGACACATATTTCTTCTTGTTTATATGTTTATATTCTTCACAGAACTCAAGGCGCGCCGAATGTCCGAAGCAACGTAACTGCGGAAAAACGGAACCGGGGTCAACGGGCGCCCGCTACTTATACAAACGATGACGTCACACTCGGAGGCCTTCGAGGGACCATCGACTAGGCATCGACGCACGGTGCCCTCTGCCGAAAAAATTTCCGGAGAGTAGCAAAGCTGGATGGAATACATCTAAAATGAGGAATACGTTGGAGGACACAATCCACTCGAAATGCTATTTGGCACACTTTCTAAGTGCAATTATACCACAGATATGCCATTTGGCACAGTCTCTAAATGTGACTACACCAAAGATATGCTATTTGGCACACTTTCTAAATGGAACTAGACCACAGATCTGTTATTCGGCACACTTCTTAATGCAATTATGCCACAGATATGCCAGTTGGCACACACTCTAAATGCGACTACACCACAGATATGCTATTGGGCATACTTTCAAAATGCAACTAGAATGCACCTAGAGTCCAAAATAAAACCCAGGAGAAAAAATATTCAGTAACCTTATCCAGGAGCAAGCGTGCTACTCTATTAAACTTTACAATGAGCAATGCAAGCAGTTTAACACTCTGGACCAAAACTGGACCCAAAGTCGAAGCAGGCAGGCCCTTTAAACTGACAAACCACACAGATTTCAGGATAAAGGATGCTGTTGTCTTTTTTTGGGCTTGTGATTTTAAAGCTAACAAACCATGTGACTAGCACGGTGCTTATGCGACTGAGACTCACTGGTGCGGGAGGATTTTGTGTTGGAAAACAGTCTTTATGCGGGTGCTGAAACACAGATGTTCAGGATTTGTTTTAATTTATATTAAACATGCCAGATGCCATTAGCCTTGTGCAGCTCTGGGGGGAAGAGGAGGCCTGAATAATGAGGAATACCTGCCACCTCTCTGTACCATAAGCAGCACTAGCGTGAAGGAGAATAATAGTGTTTAACAGGCACACATCTACATTTGGTATGCATCTGCTACATGGCTATGTGTGTTAAGTGCTGCCTAAAACGGCATATCATGGGGTTTTGTGGCATGCGGGCAGTACCAAGGAAGCTCAGGTCTTCTACGCCTACCCAGATCTATTCAGCTCAGGCAGTGGTGCAACAAGGCTTTGAATAAAACTTCAAGTTCCACGTCCAGAAGTGCTGCCCACAAAGTCCGAAAGAGGTAAGTGCTTCAAATCAAATGAGGACTACCTGCGTAAAGAAAAAACGCAGAAAGAAAACACATGGCGTTTTTACAGCATTTCCATGCGTAAAAAGGGCAGATACGCCCCTTATCTGGAGGGCTGCTCGACCCGTCAATACCCACTAATTACCGGCATATCACGACCGTACCCTTTCTATTAAAAATCCTCTACATGGTTGCCTACAAACAAATCCAGAAATAACTGGTACTACAGCACCTGCTGGGAGCACGCCAATCTGGTTTTCGCCCACAACACGGCACAGAGACAGCCCTCAGACTTAAAGACCCAAGTCGATGATTTAAGAGATGATGCAAAATCTGCCCTCCTCCTGGACCTCTCAGCGGCATTCGACCTGGTTGACCACAAGGTCCTATGCAGCCACCTAGACTCAGCTGCTCACTTCTCTAGGGAAGCCATAGCTTGGATCGAGTCTTTCCTAAGTGAAAGGACCATGCGGGTATTCTCGCCCTCAGCAGCGGCAGACCCTATCACATGCGGCGTCCCCCAGGGATCCTGTGTCTCTCCTATGCTATACAACATATTCACTAAGCCCCTTTTCGATGATCTGGATAATCTCAGTATCACCTACACTAATTATGCAGATGATACACAGATTCTCCTCCCACTTTCAGGGGATTATGTTAAGGATTTGGCCTTGGTGAATAGGGTGCATCTCATCAGCCAGGCATGGATGGCTAATCATGGTCTATGCCTGAAAGTTGATAAAAACAGAGCTCATCATTCTAGGCACCCCCAACAACCTTAAAAAACTTGGGATTGAATACGCCTCCTTCATAATTGACGGTATCCTCATTAAAGATGAGGTGAAAACCCTCAGCTTTTATCGCGACTCAACCCTCTCCTTTACCAAACAAGTTAACATGCTGGCTTCCTCTACCGGTTACACATGTAAACACATTAGAACCGGTAAACCCTTCCTCTCAAACATCAGCTGTATCACCCTGGCCACAGCCCTCATTCTCCAGGCTTGACTACTGCAATGCCCTCTACATTGGATAAAACAAAACAATCGTCAGGAAAATCCAAACACTCGCCCTTAGAGCGGCCCTTGGAGTGGCTAGGAGAGACTAAATCTCTGAGATTAGACAGCAAAACAACTGGCTCTCGACAAATGACTAAAATAAAACTGTAAATTGCGTCACTCACCCACAAATCCCTGAACAACGCTGCCCCCAGCTATCTCGCTGAGATATTCCATAAAAGGACCTCCATCAGACCTTCCAGGCTAGCCCATAGCAACTCCCTCCTTGTACCTAGATTCAAACTTTCTAAGGTAGGTGGTAACAGCTTCCCCACTAAAGCAGCACAGCTCTGGAACTCCATGCCTCCTGCAATCCGAGAAGGTCATCCATATCAGAACTTCAGATCTAAATGCACCATCTGGCTAAAATCTCCGATATCCAAACCCAGCCGGGTGTCCAATAGCTGTAAAATGCCATCAAGTGGACAGTATCGTAATGTATAACTTCAATGTTGACTTATCCTGTGACAATTCGCTGCATGTATGTACTGTACTGCTAATTTATCTATATGTGCAACCAAGCTGAGAACCTTCCTGTAACCTTCGCACCCCGATAACCTATGGAGGAAATGGGACTAAGGGCTAAGAGTACATTAGTCACTACGGTGAGTAAGGAACAAGTTACTTGCCTGTAACTGTTCTCCAGCATGGGTCTGGCATGGATTCACATGCTCATGAATATTCCCAGTCAGGCTGGGAATCCTCGGTAAAGAAAAAATCAGTTTCGTTTCTGAACTGTCTTTCTTGTAATAACCAATCACTGGTCTCTGTCATACTGCCCCCAGCCAATGACTGCCCTCTACCTAAGCCCCTCCTCTGGCAGCCATCTTCAGATTTGGTAGCACGTAAAATGGCAGTAGGACCAAGTGAAGAGCCGCAGAGGGGTAGGAGGGAGGGTTCGCATGTGAATCCATGCCAGACCCATGCTGGAGAACAACGGTGACAGGTAAGTAACTTGTTCCTTCTGCAGCATGGGGTCTGGCATGGATTCACATGCTCATGAATAACCAGGCTACTCACTGTAGTGACCACCTTACTCCTAGTCCACAGTCCCCTTTCCTCCATACTTATGGGATATCTCGCCGTCCTGTGGGACGGGACAGGAGCACTTTGTAAAAAGCATCCAAAATTTTGCAAAAAATGTGTCCTTCCTCTCTTTCTTGCGCGGGGCCCAGCACGTGGCCGTAACCCAGCCCACCTTGGCTCCGCCCCGCACATCACCCATCAGTCCTTTTCTATCGCCAGGTCTAAGACCTATTAGCAATAACAGAGGAAACTTATTAGAGGGGACGGCGGGCGTATGGAGGAAAGGGGACTAGGAGTAAGGAGGTCACTACAGTGAGTAACCTGGTAATAAATCTACATCCCCTTTCCTCCATACTTGTGGGAGATTCCCCAAGCACTCCTTACAGGAACTATGGGTGGATGGAAATACCCCTTACTGAAAAAGGTTCTTCAGTACAGCCTGACCAAAGTGAGCGTCAGCTCTTAAGCATTGTTGTCTCGACATGAGCTCACAGAAAGCAGATGGGGAGGCCCAAGTAGATGCCCTAGCAATGGACTCCCAGGGGACATATTTCTGAAAAGCAACCGTATCTGCCTTACCCCGCACCAGGTGTGCATGAATACCCTTAGGAGTTTTCAGCCCTTGGACGGTGAAAGACTCGTGATGCAGGCGGCGATCCACCTAGAAATAGGTGCCTTAGACGCCTGCCTGCCCTGAGGGTTACCGAAGGTCACAAAAAGTTGAGAAGAACTAAGCTTTGAGGTCCTGTCCAGGTAGAACTTAAGAGCTCTTCCGACATCAAGGCAGTGTAGAACCCTCTCAGCCTCAAAGGCAGGGTTCAGAAAAAAGACTGGTAGTGAGATCAACTAATTCAGATGGAATTCGGTCACCACCTTTGGTAGAAAGGCCAGGTTTGTCCGAAGGACTTCCTTGTGAAAGACCAAGAAAGGATGCTCCACCGACAATGCCTGGAGCTCACTCACTCTCCTTGCTGACGTAACGGTGACCAAAAAGGACACTTTCCAAGACAAGTACTTGAGGTCCACCGTAGCCAATGGTTCAAATGGTTTATGGCACAGCACCCTCAGGACTACATTTAGGTCCCACGGCGGGTGCGGACTACGAACCGGAGGGTAGAGGCGTGTCAACCCTGCAAAATGCCTCAACCACTGGGTTACTCGGAGAATAAGAGCACTGGTCTGTAGAAAGATAAGCGGAAACCGCTGAAAGGTAAGTCCTGCATGACAGACCATGAAGCCCTGAATCTGCTAGGGAGGACACACAGGACAGCACCGTGTCAATCGTGGCCACCCTTGGTCCAACTTCTTCTCCCAACACCAATGACAGAACCTGCACCATTTACTCTTGAACTGAGATCTGGTCGAGGGTTTCCTGGCTGCCTGGATAATGTGCATGCTATCCGTAGACAAATTCAGATGCTCTAAAGACTTGAACTCAGGAACCATGCCGCCAAGCCGAGTGATTGTGGGGAGGGGTGCCACATCTGCTGTTCCCCTTGGTGAAGAAGATCGGGAGTTCCTGGTAACCTGATCGGCGGATACACCGACAGGTGTTGAAGTTCTGAGAACCAAAACCTGGCCGGCCACCACGGAGCTATGAGTAGAAGGGAACACTTCACTGAGTTCTTCAACTTCCAAATTGCACGGTGAACTAGAGGCAGAGGCGGGAAGGCGTAAGCTCTCATGTTGTGGCATGGAATCTCGAGAGCATTCCCCAGAGAAGAGGCTCCCAGCCCCCCTCGAAAGGCATACTGAGGAAGCTTCTTGTTCACCGCCGTAGCGAAGAGGTCCACCTCCGGTGTGCCCCAACGCAAGAAAATCAATGAGGACCTCCGCCTTCAATTCCCACTCGTAGCTGACCACTGTCCGCCAGCTGAGGGCATCCGCTGTGACATTCAGCTGGCCCGGGATGTGCACTGCAAGGTGCCAGACACCATAAAGCACGGCCCACTCCCAAATCTGGATAGACAGATCCACAAGGGGTGGGTAAGGGGGGAGGGGGAGAGACTTTGTTCGTCCTTACTTGTTGAATACATTGACACCACATTGTCCGTTCTTATGCAGACCACCTTGTTGACAATGAGCGGTCTGTACGCCATGAGCGCTAGGAAGATCGCCAGAAGCTCCAGATGATTTATGTGGAGGAGCCTGTCCTAGGGCAACCAGAGGTCCGAGACACGAAGAAGATCTAACGTCGCACCCCACCCCAGAAGGGAGGAGTCTGTCGTGATTGTCACCGCGGGGACAGGGTCCTGAAACCCCGTGCCCCCAGACAGGTTGCTGAGAGATGACCACCAGTCCAGGTCCACTCATGGAATCCGGCTCCACTGCCTGACGCCATGCACTCCGAAGAGCCATCTGGGTCCGTCTTATTTTGAGACGAGCAAGAGGAAGAGCCAGTACACACAAGGCCATGAGGCCCAGAAGCCTCTGGAACCACCAGGCCGACATGCTCTCCGACTGCACAAACATCTGACACGTGGCTAACAGATCTGCCATTCTGTCTGCAGTCAGATACACTCTGCAGTCGATCATGTTCCAACGAAAACCCAGGAAAATCAGGTCCTGTGAGACCGTCATGGAGGATTTCCGACAGTTCACCGACAGCCCAAGATGGAACAGGTGCTGAAGGAGAGACTGGAGATTGCCCGCTGCCGCCAGCGGACAAGGGCTGCGTAAGAGAGTCGTCCAAATACAGATACAGATGGATACCCTGGAGAAGAAGATAGGCTGTAATCACTGACATCTTCATGAAGACACGCGGCGCCGAGCTGAGGCCAAAATGAAGCACCCGAAACTGGAAGTGCTCATCTCCCAAAGAGAAGCGGAGGTACCTCCTGTATGGATTCCAAATCAGGATATGCATGTACGCGTCCTGAAGAACCACAACGCTGAGCCAATCGCCCCTCTGTAAGGAGGAGCGTATCTGGCTGGGCGTGATCATCTTGAATTTCTCTTGGGGTAGGAAAAGATTGAACTGGGAAAGGTCTAGGATGGTGCGCAGGCCAGCCTGGTTGGGTTTGGGCATCGTAAACAGTCGGGAGTAGCAGCCCTCCCCTGCCTTGTCCACTGGGCACAAGGGAGGCTAAGGCGGAAGAGCCGGGGGAGGCACCACGGGCAAGGAAAGCACCGGTGGAAGCACCGGAGGAACGGGTGGAGCCGGAGGTGGACATATCTCCTTGAAAAGCCCTTTGAAATATTCCCTCATGGGGTCGGTGCGCATAAGCGCTTGAAATTTACCGAGAAAGGCATCCTCCGGAGACTGTTTCGGAACCTGAGGCGGCCTCTCATGAGGTGGACAAATCCAGGGACGTAACGGGGAAGGGTGCCACACCGGCCCATCCACCGACGTATCCACATAAATCAAAGGTGCCGCCCCGCGGGCAATGACACATTGTGCGGAAGAGGCATCCGGGCGTTCCAATCATAAACCGGCCGGTAAGGACCCGCACAAGGGACTTTAGGTTCACCCAAGGGACCAAGCACTACACCAGAGGCCGATGGCGTAGTTGTAGGGGTAGCATCTAAAATGGCCGTCATGGTCGTGACGGGAACGGGCGCCATTTTGTCCTCATCTGAGGGGAACTGCGGCACATGAGGAAGTGAGGCAGGGGTCCCCGTCGATGGATCAGGGGTCTTAATCTTAGCCTTAACATAAGGGACCTCGGCAGAGCCGGTACTATGAGGCCTGGAATGTTTTTGAGACATACCAACTGCCAACTGAGCCTTCGAAGGAAGGACCTCGGCACTGCCAGGAAAAGAAGAACTTTGCTTCGTTGCCCCCTCAACAGGTTTGGTGTCACCACAAGAGCGGGAACGGTGAGCAACCGCTTTCACTGACAAAACCTTGACCGGCCACTCAGAACTGTTGGTAGCTTTAGCCTCTGAATGAGGGACCTCGGACCCAGGCCCGGTAACAGCCTTTTCTGCGTGGGCCTCTAACATCCGTTCGGTAACTACAAGCCCAGCCAAGGCCTCGGGGCGCACCCCGGTTTTGTTTTTGAGGGAAGCCGACAGAGGCCTCAGAGCGAACTCTGGTACCCCACGATTCAGTAGAACTGGGTCTACAAACAGCCCCGATGGGAGGGGCCTCGGAGCGTGCTCCGGTATTCACAGACCCCTTACGGAGACCCTCGGAGAAAACTCTGGTAGAATTATTAGGCCCAACGGGCACCTCAGGGCGAACCCCAGTGAGAGCGATCAACGCCCCTCCCGGACCGAGAGGAACCCGGGAAGGTATCCCCGGCCGGTGTGCTCTGAAAAATAAAGAACTTACCCGGTGTTTCTTCTTCTCGTCGATGAACGCCTGAAAATGCGAAGGAATTCGTCGGAACACCTCCTCCCACCGCTCCAACCGACGTTGAAGTGCCCGGACCGAAAGAGCCACAGTAAAAACAGGAGTTCCAACGGTGTTCCGGACCCAAACACTCTAAACAAAGAGAATGGGGATCGGCCCTCGCGAAACGACGGTGACACGATGAACAATCTGGAAAGTTTAACTTGAAAGGCAGACTAGTAAACGAACGCTAGCGAGAGCCAGAGAGGAAAAAAGGGAAGAAAATCTTCGAGGATGTAAGTGCGTCCGGCCCCGAAAGAGCAGAGAAAAGGACTGATGGGCGATGCGTGGGGCGAAGCCAAGGTGGGCGGGGTTATGGCCACGTGGCAGGCCCCGCGCAAGAGAGAGGAAGGACACATTTTGGGAAAAATGGTGATGCTTTTTACAAAGTGCTCCGGTCCCGTCCCAAAGGACGGAGAGATTTCCCATAAGTATGAAGGAAAGGGTACGGGACATAGGAGTATACCCGTTACTGAAACAGGTTCTTCAGCACAGCCTGACCAAACTGAGCATCAGCTCTTGAGCTCATGTCAAGACAAAAAGTGTATGGGGAGGCCCAAGTGGCAGCCCTAGAGATGGACTCCCAGGGGACATATTTCTGAAAAGCAACCGCGGCTGCTTGACCCCGTACCAGGTGTGCATGAATACCCTTAGGTGGTTTCAGCCCTTGGTCAGTGAAAGACACCCTAATGCAGGCGGAGATCCACCGAGAAATAATCGCCTTAGATGCCTGCTTACCCCGAGGGTTACCAAAATTCACAAACAGTTGAGAAGAACTCCTAAACTCAGAGGTTCTGTCCAGATAGAACTTAAGAGCCCTTGTGACATCGAGACAATGCAGAACCCTTTCTGCCTCCGAGGTAGGGTTCGGTAAAAAGACCGGCAGGGAGATTTACCAGGTTACTCACCGTAGTGACCACCTTACTCCTAGTCCATAGTCCCCTTTCCTCCATACTTATGGACATCTCTCCGGCCTGTGGGACGGGACCGGAGCACTTTGTAAAAAGCATCCACATTTTTTTCAAAAATGTGTCCCTCCTCTCTTTCCTGCGTGAGGCCCGGGACGCGGCCGTAACACCGCCCACCTTGGCTCCGCCCTGCGCATCGCCCATCAGTCCTTTTCTATCGCAGGGTCCAAGACCCATTAGCAATAACAGAGGAACCTTATTAGAGGTAACAGCGGGCGGGCGTATGGCGGAAAGGGGACTAGGAGTAAGGTGGTCACTACGGTGAGTAACCTGGTAATACTCCTACGTCCCGTCCCCTTTCCTCCATACTTATGGGAGATTCCCAAGCACTCCTTACAGGAACTATGGGTGGATGGAAATACCCCTTACTGAAACAGGTTCTTCAGCACAGCCTGGCCGAACTGAGCGGCGGCCCTAGAGGTCATATCGAGGCAGTAATGCTTACAGAAAACAGATGGGGAGGCCCAGGTAGCCGCTCTAGCAATGGACTCCCAGGGAACATACTTCTGAAAAGCAACCGCAGCTGCCTTGCCTCGCACCTGATGCGCATGAATACCCTTAGGTGGTTTCAGCTTTTGGACGGTGAAAGATTCCGTGATACAGGCAGCAATCCATCTGGAAATGGATGCCTTAGACGCCGGCCTGCCCTGGGGTTTACCGAAGGTCACAAACAGTTGGGAAGAGCTCCGAAGCTCGGCAGTTCTGTCCAGGTAGAACTTAAGAGCTCTTCGGACATCCAGGCAGTGTAGAACCCTTTCCGCCTCCGAGGCAGGGTTCGGAAAGAAGACCGGAAGGGAAAGCGACTGATTCAGATGGAATTCGGTCACTACCTTTTGTAGGAAAGCTGGGTTCGTCCGAAGGACTACCTTGTCCTTCTGAAAAACCAAGAAAGGATGCTCCACCGACAATGCATGGAGCTCACTCACTCTCCTCGCTGACGTAACGACACGTACTTGGTCAACCGTAGCCATTGGCTCGAAAGGTTTATGGCACAGCGCTGTCAGGGCTACGTTTAAGTCCCAGGGCGGGTGCAGAGTACAAACCGGAGGGTAGATGCGTGTCAAACCAGAAAAATGTCTCTTCACCACCGAGTTAGTTAACAAATAAGAACACTGGTCTGTAGAGAGGTAGGCGGAAATCGCTGAGAGAGAAGTCCTGCAGGACAAGACATGAACCCCTGACTCTGCTAGGGAAGAGAAAGGACAGCACCGTGTCATTCGTCGCCACCCTCGGGTCCAATTCTTTCTTCAAACACCAATGACAGAACCAGAGCCATTAACTCTTGTATTGGGATCTGGTCGAGGGTTTCCTGGCTGCCTGGATAATGCGCATGTTATCCGCAGACAAACCCAAAGGCTCTAGCGCCGTGAACTCAGGCACCATGCCGCCAAGTTGAGCGATTGTGGGGAGGGGTGCCACATCTGCTGTTCCCCTTGGTGAAGAAGATCGCGAGTTACTGGTAACCTGATCGGCAGACACGCCAACAGGTGTTGAAGTTCTGAGAACCAAAACCTGGCCGGCCACCACAGAGCTATCAGTAGAAGAGAACAGTTGACAGAACTTTTCAACTTCCAAATTGCTCGATGAACCAGAGGAAGAGGCAGGAAGGCGTAAGCGCTCATGTTGTGCCATGGGATCTCGAGTGCGTCCCCCAGAGAGGAGGCTCCCAGTCCCCCTCTGGAGACGTACTGAGGAAGCTTCTTGTTCATCGCCGTGAAAAAGAGGTCCACCTCCGGTGTGCCCCAACGCGAGAAAATCCATGATATGATCTCCGCCTTCCACTCCCACTCGTAGCTGACCACTGTCCGCCGGCTGAGGGCATCCGTGTGACATTCAGCCGGCCCGGGATGTGCACTACAAGCAGCCAGACCCCATGAAGCACGGCCCACTCCCAAATCTGGATGGACAGATCCACGAGAGGGGGAGACTTCGTTCCCCCCTGCTTTTTTATGTGGTACATTGACACCACATTGTCCGTTCTTATGCGGGCCACCATTATTGACAATGAGAGGTCTGAACGCCTTGAGCGCCAGAAAAATCGCCAGAAGCTCCAATTGATTTATGTGCAGGAGCTTGTCCTTAGGTGACCAGAGGTCCGAGACCTGAAGACGATCTAACGTCGCACCCCATCCGAAAAGGGAGGAGTGTCGTGATAGTCACCATGGGGCTTGGGTCCTGGAACCCGACACCCACTGACAGGTTGCTGAGGGAAGACCACCAGTCCAGGTCCACTCTCATGGAATCCGGAATCATTATCCATTTGGAATCCGGGTCCACAGCCTGACGCCAGGAACTCCGAAGAGCCATCTGGGTCCGCCTCATTTTGAGACGAGCAAGAGGAAGAGCCAGCACACACGAGACCATGAGGCCCAGAAGCCTATGGAACCACCAGGCCGACATGCTCTCCGACTGCGTAAACATCTGACACGTGGCCAACAGATCCACCATTCTGTCCCCGGTCAGATACACAGCAGTCTATCGTGTTCCAACGAAAACCCAGGAAAGTCATGTCCTGCGAGGCCGTCATGAAGGATTTCCGCCAGTTCACCGACAGCCCAAGATGGAACAGGAGCCGACAGCCCAAGATGGAACAGGAGCCGACGGAGAGACTGGAGGTTGCCCGCTGCTGCCAACGGGCAAGGGCTGCGTAAGAGCCAGTCGTCCAAATAGGGATACACATGGATACTTTGGAGACAAAGATAGGCCCCGATCACCGACATCTTCGTGAAGACAAGTGGCACCGAACTGAGGCCAAAAGAAGCACCCGAAACTGGAAGTGCTCCTCTCCCAGAGAGAAACGGAGAGATCTCCTGTGTGGGTTCCAAATCAGGATATGCATGTACGCATCCTGAAGATCCACCACGCTGAGACAATCGCACCGCCTGCAAAGAGGAGCGAATTTGGCCGGGCGTGATCATCTTGAATTTCTCTTGAGGTAGGGAAAGATTGATCTGGGAAAGGTCTAGGATGGTGCGCAGGCCAGCCTGGTTGGGGTTTGGGCACTGTAAACAGCCGGGAGTAGAAGACCTTCGCTCGCTCCCCAAGGAGAACGGGTTCCACAGCTCTGAGGAGCAGATGTTTCTGAACCTCGGCCTTGAGGGAGGGTGAGCCCGACAGCTGAAAAGGAGGGTTGAGCGGTAGGGGGTAAAGGTAAGCGGAAGCCCGCTCGAGCGACAAGACCCATCTGTCTTCTGTGATGGCTTGCCACGCCTCCCAACGAGACGCAATGCGTCCTCCCACCGGGGTCTCGTGCGAGCGCGGAAAACCCTCATTTGGCAGGCTTATCGGTGGCGGTGCCACCGGAACCTGCTGAGGAGCGGGAGAAATACCGCGTACGCTGTTGTCTACGGCAGTTATTCCCCACAGGAGTATCCACTGTGCGATTTTTGCGGTCAAGGAAGCCTGTAAAACCAGAGGAAGGTCGACCTTGCAACAACGGCCTTTGAGTCTTGAAGGGAGGTTTAACCAATACAGACAAAGATTTAGCCGTCTGAGTGGTCTCTGGTTTTGGTGAGCTCTACATCTGTCGAAGAGTGAAAAACCTCCTTACCATCAAATGGAAGGTCCAGGACCTTGTCTTGCACCTCCTTCGAGAACTTAGTGGCATGCAGCCATGCTTGCCGTGAGGTATCGACCCCTAACATCAGACCCCGAGCCGAGGTGTCTACGTGATGAGCCACAGCCTCGAGGAGATCATGGGCCAAGACCCTGGCATAGGAAAGGCCGCCTCTGAAATCCTCCAGCTTCTCGATCGGGATATGCTCCTCAAACTCCGACAGACCTCTCCACATCCGCATGTTAGCTCCCGCCAAAATCAATTCTGCATTGGCCTGCCTGAGCTGCAAGGCCGAATTGGCAAAGATTTTCCTCCCTAGGGAGTCCAGGAGCTTGTCCTCCTTCCCCAAGACCCGAGTAGCCGTCGCGGAAGAGGATGCTGCAGGTCTGGATTGCAACGTGGCCGCAGCCATCACTGTGGAGGGAGGCGGACAAGACAAGGCCACTCCTTCCGAGGAATGTAGCCTGTACCTCGCGTCAATCTTTTTATTCACAAAAAGTCCCGAGTGTGGCTTTTCCCAAACTCTTCGGACCTCAGCCAGAACGTCCTTCTGCAAGAACAGGCGGTACGCTCCAAAGGAGACAGGGTGAACCCCCCAGAAAGCACCCTCCTGCGGAGCGGGTGCCTCGTGCACCGGAACATCCAAGAAGCACATGTCCAGTACCCGGTCATGAAAAGCACTGATAGAGCGGGGCAGGTCCTCGTTGTCCTGATAGTCTTTTGCGTCATTCGACAGGTCAGGATCCTGCTGAACCGTGTCGGACGCTGACTTGTCCACGGGGTACAACGGGGGCAAAGGCGGAAGAGTCAGGGAAGGCACCGTAGGCAAGGGAGCTGCCGGCGGAACCATCGGAGGAACCATCGGAGGAACAGGTGGAGCCGGAGGCGCGGGCGCACATATCTCCCTAAAAAGCCCATTGAAATATTCCCTCATGGGGTCGGTACGCATGAGCGTCTGAAATTTGACAAAAAAGGCGTCCTCGGGGGACTGTTTTGGAACCAGAGGATGCCTCTCAGGAGGACGACAATCCAAGGGACGAAACTGGGAAGGGTGACACATCAGCCCCTCCACCGACGTATCCACATATATCAAAGGTGCCAACCCCGCAGGCAACGAAACATTGTGCGGAAGGGGCATCCAACCGTTCCAATCAAACTGGCCAATAAGGATACGCACAAGGAACCCTATGTTCACCCACGAAACCAAGCCCTACACCCGAGGCTGATGACATAGTTGTAGGGGTAGCACCCAAAACGGTCGATGCGTTCGCGGCGGGAACGGGCGCCATTTTGTCATCACCTGAGGGGAACTGCGGCACTTGAGGAAGTGAGGCAGGGGTCCTCGTTGATGGATCAGGGGTCTTAACTTTAGCCATAACATAAGGAACCTCGGCTGGGCCGGTACTATGTGGCTGGAATGTTTCTGCAACATACCAAGCGCCAAATTAGCCTTCCCAGGAAGGAACTCGGCACTGCCGGTAAAAGAAGAACTTTCCTTTATTGCCCCCTCAACAGATCTGGCGTCGCCACAAGAGCGGGAACTGTCGAAAAGAACCTTCCCCGATAAGGCCTTGCCAGGCCTCTCAGAAATGTTAGTAACTTTAGCCTCTGTGCGAGGGACCTCGGATCCAGGTCCGGTAACAGCCTTACTGGCACAGGCCTCGAGCATCTGTCGGTAATATCAAGCCCCGCCGAGGCCTCGGGGCGAACCCCGGTTTTATTTTTGAGGGAAGCCGACAGAGGGGCCTCTCAGAGCAAGCTCCAGTACCACACAACTCAGTAGAACTGGGTCTACAAGCAGCCCCCACAGGAGGGGCCTCTGAGTGTACTCCGGTATCCACAGGCCCCTTACGGAGACCCTCAGAGAAAACTCGGGTATAATTATTAGGCCCTCAGGGCGAACTCCGGTGACAGAGCGATCAACGCCCCTCCCAGCCCGGGAGGAACCTGGAAAGGTGCCTCCCGGCCGGGGTGCTCTGAAAAGTAAAGAACTTACCAGGCGTCTCTTTTCGTCGATGAACGCTTGAAAATGCAAAGGAGGAGTTTGTCGGAAAACCTCCTCCAACCGCGCCAACCGACGCTGAAGAGCCCGAACCGAAAGGGAATCACAGTAGAAACAGGAGTCCCAACGGTGATCTGGACCCAAACACTCTAAACAAAGATGGGGATCCGCCCTCGCAAAACGTCAGTGACACGATAAACAATCTGGAAAGTCTAGTTTGAACGACTAGTACAGAGAGGAAAAAACTAAGAAAATCTTCCGCGGATGCAAGTGCGTCCAGTTCCGAACGAGCGGAGAAAAGGACTGATGGGCGATGCGCGGGGTAGAGCCAAGGTGGGTGGGGTTACGGCAGCGTGCCTGGCCACGCGCAAGAAAGAGGAAGGGCACATTTTTTGCAACATTTTGGATGCTTTTTACAAAGTTCTTCCGGTCCCGTCCCACAGGATGGAGAGATGTCCCATAAGTATGGAGGAAAGGGGACGGGACATAGGAGTATATAAGAATACATAGCAGTACACACATGCCCAACCACGGAAGGTGGCAAGGCTCAACATTAAGCAACTCTCACATCCTCACTAGGCCCACCTTCAGGCAAACAGGTTGCGCAGCACTGCCTGGCCGACACTTGGCTCCTCCCCGGAATTCCGGTCGCCGCAGTAGACTCTCGTGAAGGTGTGCGGCGACCTCCACGTGGCAGCCCTGCAGATGTCCAGCAGGGGTACGTCAGACAAGATCGCCATGGTAGCAGCGATCGCTCTAGTCGAATGGACTCTCGGACGGCCGGGCAACTGTCGGCTTGCCAACCGATGACAGTTCATGATGCAGCCCGAGAGCCATCTGGAAATGGAAGCCTTCGAGAGGGCCTCCCTTGGGTCACAGGTCCAAAGTTCACAAACAGTTGTGATGTCTTCCGAAGGCTCTTCATGCGGTCCACCTAGAAATTCAGCGCTTTAGCTACATCCAGCGAGTGCAAAGTCCTCTCGGGCGGCGACAAAGGCGACGGGACGAAAACAGGTAACACCAAGGGCTCGTTCAGACGGAAGTCAGGCGGCCCTTTGGGCATGAAGGATGGGTGCGTCCTCAGCACCACCCTCGTCTCGTGGAAAGTCAGGTATGGAGGTTTACAGGAGACGGCCTGGATCTCTCCCATTCGTCGTGTGGAGGTGATGGCCACAAGAAACGACGTCTTCCATGACAGGAACTTCAACGACGCCGAATGCAGAGGCTTGAATGGCGGCCCCATGAGCCTGCTCAGCACTACTTTGAGTTCCCACGCCGGGGCTGGAAACTTCACCGGTGGGAATGATCGGAACAGTCCTTTCATAAACTTCTTCACCAGGCTATGCGACCACAGAGATGATCGTCCCGGGAGTTCTGGTGTAGCGGGAGATCGCCGCTAGGTGCATCTTGATGGAGGCGTGCGCTAGCTCCGCCTTGGCCAGCGACAGTAGGTACGGCAGTACCTGGGGTGCCGTAATCTGCAGAGGCTTCATCTTCTGTGCGCTGCACCAGACAGAGAACCTCTTCCACTTATGTCCATAGTACGAGTCGAGGATGCCCTAGCCTCTGCAAGCACCTCCTTGCAGTCCGCCGGGATATCCTACCCTCCAAACTCTAGTGCTGCAGGAGCCAGGTCTGCAAGTTGAGCGACCCCGGGTCGTGGTGGAAGATGGCGCCACCTTCTCTGGCGAGGAGATCCGCGTCAGTCGGCAGTTTGCCTGGGGGATGGGACGCTGACATGTCCAGAAGGTCCGGGAACCAGATCTGTCTCAGCCACGTCGGTGCGACAAGGATCATTCTGCACCGGGACCATCTGAGTTGATTGATGAGTCGCAGCAGCAACGGCAACAACGCATACAGGAACAGGCCGTCCCAGAGGAATGAAGGCATCGCCCATGCTCCCCGGCTGGGGAAACCTGCTGGCGAACCTCTGACACTTGGTGTTCGTCGCCGTCACGAATAGGTGAATCTGGGGATTGCCACATTGTTGGAATAGCAGATCCACTTGATCCTGTCGCAGTTTCCACTCGTGGCACGAGCGCAGCTCCCTGCTGAGTGAGTCGGCAATGGGGTTCTTTATTCCTGCCAGGTGGAAGGGCACCAGAAATATCCCCTGGGCGACAGCCCAGTACCACAGATCCTGCGCTTCATTGGATAGGGCTAGGGGATCTGGTGCCCCCCTGCTTCCGGATGTAGAACATTGTGGTGGTGTCGTCGGTGAAGATCCTCACCACCTTGCCCTTGAGGGACGGATGGAACGACCCGAGGGCCCAGAACACGGGCCGGAGCTCCAGTACGTTGATGTGGAGTGAACTCTCCTCCGGGAGCCAAAGGCCTCTTGCGCGGAGATCTCCAGTGTGCGCTCCCCATCCCTCCAGGGAGGCGTCTGTCGTCACCGTCTCCTGATGTGCCGGGGTTTGGAAGTCCATACCTGCTGCCAGATGCACGCGGGTGCCCCACCACCAGATCGCTTGGCAGAAGGTCTCGTTGAGCGAGATCCTGTCTTCGAAGCTGCCCGCCACTTGCATCCAATGGGCGTCGAGGAACTCTTGCAGTGGACGCATCCGTAGCCTGCACAGGCACACGAGGTAGATGCACGAGGACATGCCGAGAAGGGACTTTATGCACCTCACCTTTGCCACATCCATGGTCGACAGCCGCTGCACCTTGCCCAGAATGGCCTTCGTCCTTTCCTCCAACGGGGAGGCCACTCGTGCCACTGTGTCGAGCCTGGCTCCCAGGCGCAGGGCGGCTTGTGACGGAACCAGGTGGGATTTCGCAAAGTTGATGGAGAATCCCAGATCCCTGAGCAGTTGGATGGTCTTCCCTGTGTGCTCGACAGTGAGTTCTCTTGTCCTTGCTCGGATGAGCCAGTCGTCCAGATAGGGGTAGACTTGGATCCCCTGCAGACGCAGCCGCGCTGCCACTGGTGCTAGGCATTTGGTGAATACCCTGAACACCGACTTCAATCTGAAAAGGAAGGGCCTTGAACTGGTAGTGCCGCCCTTGGACTAAGAATCTGAGAAACATTTGATGTCCTTTTAGAATGGGGATGTGGAAGTAGGCATCCTCCAAGTCCAGCGACGATAGGAAGTCGCCTTCCTCCAGCTGCCCCAGCACGTGCTGGAGGGTGACCATCCGTAACTTCTGGGACTTTATGTACTTGTTTAAACGACGAAGGTCCAGGATAGGTCGCCAACCGCCAGTCTTCTTTCTTACGAGGAAGTATCGAGAGTACACTCTGGAGCCCCAGAGCCTCTTTGGGGCGAGCTTGATGGCTCCTTTCTTCATCATCGCCCTTACTTCCAGCAGCAGTGTAGGGACGTGGTTTTCCTTCCTGGCCACGGGTGGAATGTGGGGGCACTTCTTTAGAAACGAGAGTGTCCGCAGGCCAGGGCATCAAGCACCCATCAGTCAGTGGAGATGGACTCCCACACGCTAACTAACTTCGCCAGCCGGCCTCCCACCGGGGTGCTCAGGTGGGGGCCCCGACGCTACGGCCGGTTCAGTCCTGCTTGGCAGTGGCCTTGCCGCTGTGCCCTCCTTGGCGGCGACTAGATCCTCCCGACTTGCCGCGTCCTCTATAGGCCTCCTGCGTCAAGGAGCAGGCCGCCTGGCGGTACATCGAGGAGCTGTCGCTGAATACTTTGGAGGCACCTTGCTTGCCTCCAGAATTCCAAAAGGGTGGCCGTCGTTGCTGCAAAACTCCCAAGGCCCGGGCCGTCTGTGTCGGCCTTGATGGCCAGCAGTGACTCGTCCACGGTCTTGCCAAACAGGTTGTTCCCGTCGAAAGGCATGTCCAAAACTCTGGTTTGCACGTCCTGGTGGAAATCTGTTGCCTTAAGCCAACCACGCCAGCGAAGGGAAACACTGTTGCCCATCTGGCGGAAACCAGTGTCAGCAATGTGCGTGGCCACCGTTATGGCGTGGTCTGACGCCACCACGCCTTCCTACAGGATCTCCAGGGCCTCAGCTCTCTTGTCATCCGGGAGGAAGTCCAGCAGAGGAGCGATCTTAAACCACAGATCCCTGTCGTAGCGGGTGTTAGGCAGAATCCTGTGCAGTTCCCTTAGGGAGCACTACAGAAGATTAGGACTACAGGTGAGTGCAATAAATCCCCTTTGGTATCAGTCTGTACCACAAAGATTTAGTTGGGAGATGAGCAGTATTCAGGGTTTACACATTAGGCATACTAGACTATGGAACAAGGAAACACTGACCAAAGCTTTGTAGTTAAAAAGTAAATAGATTTATTTTATACACCTCTAATCAAACACATGTATCACAATTATCAAGCAAGTTAAATTAAGTCAAGGAAAAATACACACTCCCAATATGAATTGTAGACCAAGTGAACCAGAATGAAAACTGAGCAAAATGGCATTTCACAATGATTAAGCAGTGGGAAGGAAGAGTAGTTATAAGAAAGGGGTGCACCACACAGTTCGAATAGAGAATCAATCTCAAAAAAGCAGATCTAACAAATGTGACTAGAGTCAATAGGCCTGTGCCAAAGTTAGTGGTACAGGGCAAGAGCCCAGGAGCAAAAATGTTCTCATAGCTGCAGTCAAGTCTTTGGTTAAGGATATTTGAAAAGGTGGTTGCAAAAGTTTGAAAAGACAACGTTAAGAAAGAAGGCTGCCAACCCAACAGGTAGGTACAGGATTTAAAACACTTTTAGTGCTACTGTGAAGAAAGGGTGGCCTGGCGGAACAATGTACCTTTAAAATGAAGTGGCTCCTGTGGTGGTGGTTGTTCCTGGTACTTCCTGCAGTTCGAGGGGTCCAGCAGAGTAAGAGCGGCTTTTGTCGTGGAGGAAGATTCGCGTTACTGCACTACCCAGGGATGAAACCAGCCGCGGTGCTGCCAAACGAAGGTTACAAAGGTACACTCCTTTTAATCACAGTCCGGGTCGATAGCTGCCTAGCTATCCGGTCTCCAAGTGCAGAGCGCTGGCGATTCGACCACAGCAGGTTCAGGAAGGTGATTGGCGAACTGATTGGCCCCACCAGCTCAAGGGAAGAAGTCTCTTTCAGATGAAGATCTCCTCTCGTCGTGTGGAAGAATAGTGGTGAGACGATCCGGCAGGGCTTCACCGGTGGTTTAGATGCTGAAGAGGTCTGTGGCTTCTCTCCCCTTCGGTTCGGTAGTTCCAGTGACAACGTCCTCAGGACCCTGCTTTTATGCAAAAAGAGCCCCATTCATACAGCCTAGCTGTCACTCACACAGTGGAGTGGTCATCTTGGCGGGAGACCCTCCAGCCTATCAGGATGGAGTACGAAATGGGTTGCGGAGGCAACCCTGTCCAGGGGTCCTACTCCCCCTCCCACACAATTGACCCACTCCAGACTCAGAGGTGCCGGAAAGAGGGATTCTGGGCAGAAGCCCACCAAACAGATGAACAAATGATCCCGTCCTGGGTTAGGATTGTAGGAAAAGACACGATAAAATAAGTTATATCAAAGTTCTGGCAAAAATAACCCACCGGAGCAAAGTTAATATTAAAATGCACCGGCGTATGTTAGAGGCTGTCAGAAAAAGTGGTAGTCTCAAACAATGGGAAAATCCCATAGAGAAATATTTGCGGTCGAATATTTATGGTAGTAACCACTGCCACCAGCCAGAAACTTGAGGTACTGTACGGTACACTCTCGAAAAGGAACATAGGGGAAAAACTATTAGCCCCTTCCAGTACCTCCATAGTAAGATGGGTTGTACTGGTTTTGTTCATAGGATTTGACTAGTAAAGTCAATGGGGACTTTACATGCCCTAAGAGACAGTCCCAGGGTATGGAGTCTATGTTTGGGGGTCGCTACGACACCCGTGTCACTGCACGGAGGGTGCTGTGTAACACAAGTGAATAAAGATGGTTCCTATGGGGGGAGAGAAATCCCATAGGCATTAAACACAAGAAATAGCCTAGAACACACATAGCAAAAATGCCTAAGAGTGGGAAAAAGTCTCACTCTTAGCAGGTAAGAAGAAACAAACCCTTCAAATCCAGCAAAGCTGCTGGGGGACTCTATAGGTAAGGGAAATTAGCCATGAAATGGGAATTCTCCCTAACAGCGGGCCACAATCGTGAGGGCGTTGGCCACTTTGATCGCCGCCGCCGACGAGATGCCCCGTCCCATGGCATCGTTTCTTCCCCTCGCCATCCAGCGGGGAGGTCGAATTTGAAGCCGTCGCCCCTGCCGCTTTCTTGGCCGCCGCCGAGACGACCGAATCCGGGGTCGGCTGCGCCCTAAGGCACATGGGGGCGGAATCCGGCACTCAGTACTTCTTCTCGTAACAGTCTCTTGGCTGGAGTCGTAGACTGGTTCTTCAGGAGCGAAAGCCCCTCGTCCCAGATGTCGTCAAGAAATTGGACCGAGAGGACCGTCTTGCTTTTGGCCTCACGCTGTTGATCGAGGAAACCTTCCTTCTTCTGTTCTTCGGGGCAGAGCCGAGGAGGTGGTGATGGAAGGCCCATCCCGTCGTCACCATCATCATCCGTCCCCGTCATGGCCGTCTCTGTTCCCATGTCATCCCTCGGGTCAGGGGAAGGCTGGAAAGGCGGGGGGGGATGGGTCCTCCTCCTCCCCCTCCATTGCTCCTCCCCCTCCATCGCCCCCCCCCCCTCCATCGCCTTCTTCGTCCGGCTCATCAGGAACCCTCCCGTGGGACTGGACCTCCTTGAACTTTCTGTTCAGGATCTTCACAACTCCAGCCAGCTCCTCCTCAGAGGCTTTATCGATGTCCATGATGGCAACCCCATCTTTTTCCACCAGGGTTTTCACAGGTGTCTTATCGATGGGTTGAAACAAGGATTCCCTCCGTGGTGGCAGGAAATCTCTGAGCACGCCTCCACTGGGGTAGCATCCACAGACTTCCCAAGGGCCGCCACAACTCCCTCGATAGAGGCCTTAGCGACTTTGGACGTGCTCGAGGCATTCACCTTGGGGGGGGGTCACCACCTTGCTCCCCCTCGGCTGTCTCCGTCAGGATCGGGTTCTCCGATTTCCTCTTCCGAGCCAGAGCTTGTGGTTGATGGTGTCGGTGAAAGTGCACCCTGCCTGGCAGCCGAGGAGCCCGACCGATCGGTGCTCCCGGTGCCCGCAGACTCACAGTGCTTTGCCTTTTGATGGGCCCCAGCCGCCTGAGCCCCTTCAAAGGACTTATAAGACCGCTCGGAATTCTCACCTACCGCTGGGCTCTTCCCTTCCAGCCAGTTGGTGAAGCGGATACGCCGATCCTTCATAGTCCGCTCCAACATGTTCTTGCAAAACGCACGGTCCTTCTCCACATGCGTTTTGTCTTCGTGAAGGCAGTAGAGGCATCTAGGATGCTCATATTCCTTGAAGACATTCTGCAATCCGCATCCAGGGCAGCTCCTGAACAGGTTGGATCCGGGAGTTGGGTTTCCTTTGTCCTAGGCCATGTCCACGCAGGGTAGACCTCAAAGATCTTCTGGAATCCTCCAAGAAGCGAAACTCGACAAAAACCTCGCCCTTGAGGGGCATGGAAAATTCCAAAATTTATCGCCGTTGATCGGAAGTAGAAATGGTGGAGCTTGAGGCTCGATTGACAGAAATGAGATTAAACTCTGGAAAAAAAAAAAAATTGCAAAATGCAGTAAAAGTTCGAGAGCTATAGCATGAGGACTCCCAACACTTAAACGTGCCTTAAAAATCGGAGGATGGCTGCCAGAGGAGTGGCTTAGGTAGAGGGCAATAATTGGCTGGGGGCAGCATGACCCAGAGACCAGTGATTGGTTATTAGGAGAGACGATTCAGAAACTAAACAAACTGATTTTGCTTTACCGAGGATTACCAGCCGGACGAAGGGGAATATTCATGAGCATGTGAATCCATGCCAGACCCCATGCTGGAGAACGTATTACTCTTACGTCCCGTCCTCTTTCCTCCAACTGAATGTAGCCCCAGGGTGGAGAGGAGACCCTCATTAAGCAAATAGGTTCTTGAGAACCACACCACCTGTCTGAACACTGTATCAGATCTACAGCTGGCATCCTAAGAGTAATGCTTGCAGAAAGCCGAGGGAGAGGCCCAAGTGGCTGCCCTGCTTACGACTTGCCAAGGGACATGGCGTTGGAATGCGATGGCCGTTGCCTTGGCCCTGACTGAGTGGTCATGCATGTTGGCAGGGAGCGGCTTCTGCTGCCCCTCGTAGGCTTCTTTGATGGCCGAGAGCATCCAGCGGGATATGGAGGCCTTGGAGGCCTGACAGCCTTGTCTTGAGCCTCCGAACGTGACAAACAGGGTGTCCGATTTGCAGAAGCTCTTGGTCCTTTCCAAGTAAGATTTCAGGGCATGCTCGACATTCAAGCAAGTGCAGCACCCTCTGCTTCATCCTTGGGATCGGGAAAGAATGTAGGAAGGAATATTTCCTCATTCAAGTGGAAAGCATACGGCACCTTGGGAAGGAATGCCGGGTGTGTCAGCAGGACCACCTTGTCCCTGTGAAATGTTTTATATGGCTCAGAGGCTACAAACGCCTATATTTCGCTGACTCTACAAGCTAAAGTGAGGCCGACTAGCAGGGCCGTCTTGATGGTGACCAGCCTAATGTCCGCAGACGCCATTGGCTCAAACAGTTTGTGCGCAAGGGCACCCAAGACTAGGTTGAGGTCCCACACAGGGTGCAGCCTCTTCATGGGCGAATAGAGCCTTGCGAGCCCCGTCAGGTGTTACTTGACAATAGGGTTGGAGGAGGAGAAAGTCCCCTGCTCCGAGTTCGGTTATGTACGGCAGGTGTCCACCTGCACCCCAGAGTGGGCGAGGTGCGCCGAGAAGGAGAGCATGTCGTCCAAAGAACATGCCAGGTGGGGGGTAGATTCCCTTGGAGTCTGCCCAGTGACAGAATCTGGTCTTTTTACTCTTATATTGGGCCTTGGTAGCCTTGCTCCTTTCACCCTGTATGATTTCCAGATTAGCCTGTGAGAGGCTGAGGTGCTGCAGCGTTACCTGCTCAGGTACCACGCTGTGAGGGCTAGTTTCTGTGGGGCCGGGTGGATGACCCTGCCACCCTGTTGAGCCAGAAGATGTGCTGGGCCAGTCGGGAGGTGAATTGGAGGCACCTCAGAGAGGCTGAGCAGCTCCAAAAACCATGGCCGGTCCGGTCACCATGGAGCTATTAGGATTGTGTTGAGTTGGCGAGACTCCTTGATCTTGCAAATCGCTCTGTGAATCAGCCGAGGGGGCGGGAAGGCATAAGCGCTCATGCCGTTCCACTGAAGCCGAAATGCGTCGCCCAGGGAGCCGGGCCCTGTCCCTGCCAGGAAGCAAACGGAGGGCACACTTCCTGTTGTTCCAGGTGGCAAAGAGATCCACCTGGGGATGAGCCCACCTGCTGAAGATCTCCTGAATAACTAGGTCGTTTAGCTGCCACTGGTAATTGTCCGCTCCCAACCTGCTGAGCCTGTCTGCCTCCAGGTTGGCTTCCCCCGGGAGGTGCACTGCCTTGCGGTAGATGTCGTTTTCCAAGGCCCACTCCCACATGCTGATTGCCAGTCTGCACAGGAGGGGGTTGGGGGGGGATCTGGTGCCTCCCTGTTTGACGGAATACATGCTGGTCGAGTTGTCCGAGGACAACCTTGCCCCTGAGAAGTGGTAGGAATGCTCTGAGCGCTAGCCAGATGGCATTCAGCTCTAACCAATTGATGTGGTATTCCTGCTCCTGTCGAGTCCAGGTGCTGTGGATGGAGAGATCGTCCAGAGTGGCTCCCCAGCCCTCGAGCGAGGCGTCTGGTGATGTTGGCCTTCGGGGAGGGCAGCCGAGAAAGGGCTTGCCCATCTGTAGGTTGCAGTCCCGGGAACACCATGTTAGGTCCGGGTGGAGATATGGAGGAATGTTGATCATCTCGGATTGGGAGCCCCGCTCCTGGTTCCATGGTGCAGCGAAGTGCAGCTGGATCCTCCTCATCCTCAATCTTGTGTGTGGAACGGCACAAATATCTTTAATTGGGACACGCCTCGGTAAGGCAGAGGATGTAGCCATGTTCCTGGTCGAATTAACTCTAAGACCCTCCGGAGGATTCTTTCCTGCTAATCTGTAGCATGGAGTCATTCCTAAAATTATCCAAGTTTGTTTCGAAATTGCCATACCAAACTTGTGGCCCGGGTAGCCTATAAAACATTGGTCGTCCAGTCTTAGTTTAGACATCCTGGAGATGCAGAAACTTACTGCACACCTTGGATCAAGCCTGTGTAACCTCTCCTCTTCCTTTCCAGAATGAGGAGGAGTTAAATGGAACTCAGACACAATCTTAGGTAAGAAGGTAGGTTTAACCTCACGGACCACCTTGTCCTTATAAACGATTGTATAAGGAGGCTTGCAGGACAAGGCCTGAAGTTCCCACTCTTCAGGCTGATGTGATGGCCACTAAAAGAATGGTCTTTAAAGTTAATAACCTTAAAGGACAGGAATGGATAGTCTCAAAAGGAGCACACATTAGAAATTTCAACACCAAGTTCATGTTCCAAAGTAGGCCTTAAAAAGGAACTGGAGGAAATAAATGTGTCAGTCCTTTTAGGGCTCTTGAAGAAAGATCTCTTCAGAGGAACGCTTAAAAATAGAGAGCGCTGCCATATGCCCCTTAATTGTACCAACCTCGAGCCCCAAATTGGCCAAGTGAAAGATCACACCATCGGTGTACGGCATGTAAAAGGGTCCTCATTGTTATCCCTACACCAGCTGCAGAATTTGTTCCAACGGCAGCGGTACAAGGATTTTGTTGCTGGCCTTCTGGCTGAAAGCAAAATCTCCATTATGTCATCCGGGGTCCCAATTCTTTCTCTCTTTTTTTTATTGATATAGCTGATATAAATCAACTTTACAATAGCTTATTTAAAGAAATTACAAGGTAAACAAGGAACACTAACAAAGTAACAAGTACATTTCAACATTAATAAATCCCTTTCTTATACAAAAAAATTAGAAGTTTTAGCTTAAAAATTTGCAAGGAAAAATAAAAAAACGAAAATGAAATGTGTGAGAGCAAGACAATAAAATAAAAAACAAGAGAATACCACTAAGCATAAATCCAATTACACGCACAGTCATTATCTCTGTTCATTTGTTCATATAGTTAGTGATGCATTCTGTTTTTATGCATATATATAATGCCAATTCCAATATTATGTACTTACATTGCTCTCATTAAGCTTAAGATCATACAAAAACGCGATTGCTCTTATTCTAGCTTGCGTAAAAAAACCAGCATGTATTTTCCATAGTGTTTCTGGAGAAAGACCTGTAAAACTCCATGAGATATTTGAAATGTGTAAGACGCTGGTCAGCCAATGCAGCATACTGTCAAAATAAGACTTAAGGATTCCTCTAGTTCCTCCTTTTGACAAAAAGGACAATTAGCTGACATTTTAATTAGTTTGCGATGAGCCAGCACCGGTCTTGTCGGCCACAAGTTAAATCTCAAACGTATAAAATCATTTCTATGTAGTTTTGATGGCGATTTCAACAGATAGAGCTCAGGTTGACCGTATTTTTTGATTGCAAACACTTCTGTGTCGAAATCGCGATAATGGCTGTATTGTTCCCTAGTGTCAAGCCAATCTTGCTGAAATAGTTTAGTCTTTACCCGTACAGGGTTCTGCAAGAGATCGAGCAAAGAACTTTCGCCACTTAGTTATACATTTGTCAGTTGATAAAAGGACAAACTCAGATAATATGCCCAACACGGTGCAGGTTTTAAGGGCCAACATGCACTTCTGAAATAGGGCTACCAACTGCCACATATAACAAGCAAACAAGGAGAACAAATCCCAATTCGTTAAGAATCAAAGCTACAGGCATGGATTGAGTAAGATGTAAAAGTCCACGCCAGTACTTGCCCTCCAGGCTAGACCACAGCCTCAGCAGTATGGGTTTTGTGTCCGAAGCGTATAACAAAATAGGTGTTACCTTCCAGATACTTAGTTACAATCCACATGAAGACAAAGGACATTAGCTGTGACAAACACCGGCTCCCATCACCCAGGGCAAGCCAGTTGTAACTGCCAGTACACAGAACACTCACTCAGAACATTCCATCATCCACTCAAACATTCCAATGACATCACAAGCTACCTCACCTCGGACAGGCACAATACAACATAGGTTATAGCCAGAGATGAGGTAAATTTGCCATACTTCGCTTGAATAATTTTGGCCTGATGAATTGTGGTGATTACCTTGTCTTTTAATAGCTGTTGGTAGACTAGTGGGCCTCTGACTGGTTATTATAGAACCCAGGTATATATAATGTTGAACAATTTCGAGTTGAAGATCACTAAGAGTCCATTGCATGAACTTCATAGTTTGCTTTTTATTCGGATGGAATTGCATAATCTTTGTCTTCTCTAAGTTTATTGTTAGAAGATTTTGCTCAGTTTAAATGGCTAGAGCGCCCAATACATTTTGTAGGCCTTTCGGCGTCTTTGAAAGTAACACAAATCATCAGCGTACATAAGAACGCAACAGGCGTAATAGCCAGTTTAGGAGGATCAGTAATATACTTCAAGAATGCTCTTCCCACCTCTGATATAAAAAAAATTAAGAGAGCTGAAGCCAAGGTACAACCCTGACTCAGCCCTCTAAACGTACCTATAGGTTCAGATATTTTTCTATCAGATGTGTGTCACACGTCTGATGTTTTCTGTATAGAGAGCTTCAATTAGGGATACAATATGCAAAGGACATCCTTGTTGACGCAATTTCAGAAATAGAAGCTCTCTGGGTATTGAAGCAAATGCCGCTCTTAAGTAAATGAAGCCTGACACGTGTTTCAAGCTGTGTACAGCTTTTCATCAGAGGCTTAAATTGCATAGTACATCATTTCCATACAAATTGGGTAAAGTTAAAAATAAAACATACACATGATTGTTTTGTGCAAAGAATTGTTACATAAAGAACATAGGCACAAGTTGTGAGCAAGCAGTCCAGGGCGCGATGCAACCACAAAAAAATATAACACATGTACATCACATGTAGGAAGAGTAAAAAAGGAGAAACTAAGTTACCACAAATTAACCAATTTCATTCGTAGTAGTCTGTTGACAGACAAACAAAAAAAGAAGAAAAAGAAACATGATTTTAGAAACAAAAGTTGGCCATAGCAGCACAATCAAGTTCCACTTAGTAAGCTAAGTCTTAAATCAAAGACTAATGTATTCCAAAAATAAGTACTAAGGTTGCAGCAATAAGAACTCCACATTTAGAGTAGGACAATGCCAGATACAGTTCTGTAGGCAGATAGATTAACCTCTTAAATGCCACCGACGAGCCGGCTCGTCGGTAAAAACCGCTCCAGGTTGCCACCGACGAGCCGGCTCGTCGGTGGCACTTAAGGGGTCAATGACGGGGGAAATGTTGGGCGGGTTTTGCGGTGGGTACCGCGATTTTTAAAAAAAACCCGTGGCACTGGGGGGGACAACAATGGCACTTAAAGGGTTAAGTAATTACTGGAAAGTCAATTGCAGAAAAATATTACGTAAGTTACCAAAACAAACCGTAATGCTGTCAATAAAATCAATAAATCCCCAGGGGACTCAGAATCCTAATTTTACCGGATTTTGAGGATCCCCTAGACACTGATCTTCTATCAGAATGGGAAACTAATTTAACCTCTAGTACTAATAAAATGTTGGAGCGCTTAGTAGAACATGCCACTCGGGTACATTCCCGCATCGTTATTGAAATTGACAGAATTAAGGAACAGATCAACTCATTTGAGGCCCCCAGCTCAACCATTAACGAAAACTTTAGAACACTATGAAATTTTGCGGAAGCATCAAGATGAGGTCAAATCTAGGAAATTTTTTCCAGGGATGATAAAGATTATAGAGACAATAGAATTAACACATATCAAGCCAAATATGAGATCTCGAGATCTCGCTCTAGCAGTCTGGCGTCTACTCCAGCCAGTTCTGAGATTGATAGCGATTCTGAAACAGTCCCTCCTCGCACATCTAATGTTTCACTTACTGATCCTACCTCATCTGTTACACTCGATAATTCTGAAGAGGATTCAGTAGAGCCAGAAATTGTGCCATCGGGTCCATCGCCTTTTTAGGAACAAATCAGGCGCTACAAAAAAGGCAACAGAATAGCCGCAGCAAAAAAAGTTTGTTTCCAGACCCCACTATCCACAAATATTGAAACCCAAGGCATACCACACGGGGCACAAGGGGCGGCAGGCCCAGGCAGCGGACCCGTACCACCGTCCCGAAGACTAACCAGGGCCATGTCACAGCAACAATTTCCCAACCAGAATCTGTAAATCTTATTACCAATTTAATTACATATCAGCTCTCTTCAGCTGAAATATCTGTTGAACAGGGGACTCTTTTGTCCCCACAGTTATGAATAACTTCGTAGACATCCAAATTGATTTGTTCAAGTTTATTCGGAAACTTAAACTGAAGAAATGTTTTGCTACACAAGTAAGGACTTATAAACCTACGCCACCGACATCTATCCCGTCTCCCATTTCTCTTCAAACTCTATTTACCACCCATGTACTCATGACTTTGGATGATGCAATATCCAATACCTCTACTAGCGTTACAGATGTTCTTAAAGAACTTGATATTGTACAGCAAAATGTGTGTATTAAGGAACTGTCCAGGAAATCAAAATTTTCACCAACACTTCCGCCTGATAATATTATTGATACATCAGGCGGTGTTAAAGGATATTCATCATTTGGAAGAGACTATTCCTGGACGCACATTTAAAGTGAATTGTAATTTGAATAAACTTGAAAAAGTTGCAATCTATCATTTGTCTCATAACGAAGATTTGATTATTAAAGAGGCTGACAAAGGTGGCAATGTGGTCATAATGAATAGATGTGACTACATTGCCATCGGTATGCATCACTTAGATTCGGCAGGTTGTTACTTAATCATTCCGCACAATCCTCTACATTCTATTCATGAAATGGCTAATGCACTTATTTTGAAATGGCATAAATTAGGTTGTTTAACTGATGTTGAAAGGAATTTCCCCACAGTTGACGGGCCAATCATGCCCACTGTATATTTTCTTCTGAAAATCCATAGGGCTTTCTCAGATATACCTGAGGGGAGACCGATAGTGGAGGTGGTGGGGTACTTGACCCAATATCCATCTACATTAATGAATTTTTACTACCAGAGGTATTGCGGACCCCACCATTTATTAGAGATACCATGCACATTTTGGAAATGTTAGATCACCTCAAATTTAACCAAGACTGTTGGTTGGTTACCTTAGACGTCAAAGCTCTGTACACGTCAATAGCTCACCACAAAGCATTACAAAGTGTTTATTTTTTGTTTCGAGAATTTTCTGCTTCTTATTTTGAGCATCTATAAATGGTCAAGGAATTATTATTTACTTTGCAAAACAATGTTTTTGTTTTCAATCAGATGTACTTTAAGTAATTGATTGGTATAGCCATGGGTACAAGCTTTGCACCTGCACTGGCGAATGCTTTTATGCATTGTTTCGAGCAAACGTGTGTTTTCTAAATCCATGTATTCACCTTTTATTTATTTGTGGAAACGTTATATCAATGATGTTATTTTAGTGTGGACTGGTACAAAGGATCTTGTTGATTTTGTATCCTGTTTAAATGATGATTGGGGATTACAATTTACCTCAACCTTTAGTCAATCTCACATTGACTTTTTGGACCTTTCCATAGAACTAACCCCCCAACGGCCTAATTACCAAAACCTTTCGCAAATCGCCCTCAGTGAATGCCATGTTACATGCAGAATCATGCCATAAAAAACATGTCATTGCCAATATTCCCAAAGGGGAATTCATTCGTGCTAAGAGAAATTGCTCCCAATCAGTGGATTATGATCAAGAATCCCGGTTTTTGAATAGAGGTTACCATAAGAAGTGTGTCGAACAAGCATCAGCCACAGTACGTCAGGTTAAGAGAACGGATCTATTGGTGCCGAAAACTCAGTCTAAATCATTGAACTCTGAAAATATCAGGTTTATCACAAGATATAACTCTGATAGTCACAAAATTCATGCTATTTTAAGTAAACATTGGCACTTGTTACATCTCGACAGACATCTCAAATTGGTTGGACACTAATGTCAGTGTGACTTACAGCAAAGGTACATCCCTTAAAAATGTATTGACTCCATTTATGAGCCCCTTATCTATACCCAAGACGTGGCTCAATTCCGGCAGAGTCCTTGGCTTTCATAAATGTGGTGTTTGTAATATGTGCAACTTTACATTTGAAACATCCGCAGTCTCTTTTGGGCTACGAGGTAATCATGAAATCAAGTCTTTCATCAATTGCAATTCTAAGTTTGTAGTGTATTGCATTATATGCACCTGTGACCTGAAATATATAGGGAGCACTATTCGCCCACTTAAAATTAGAATTTGTGAACATCTAGCTTCCATTGGGAGCCAAGATGCTAAATACCCCCTTGCCTATCATTGGCAAAAATCTCATCAAATGGACTGCAAAAATGACATTCGTTTTGTGGGGCTGTGCAAAGTGTCATTGCCCCCACGGGGTGGTAACCTTACACTAAAATTACGACAATTGGAGGCCAAATTAATTTGTAAATATCGCACTGTTTCGGGAGGACTTAATTCAGATCATGAGTTTGCCATATTTTTATAATTCATATTTCCTCTGTTGGGGTTGACAAGTGCCTTTAATTATCCTCCTGGGGGGAGCCCCTCCTGTAATTATATTCTTGTTCCACGTGTATTATTACTGTGCAATGTGCCTTTATTTGTAATGTTGTTCAGTAGCAGCGCACTCAGGCCCCACACTTTTTTTTAGTGCATTGGAATTGTTGGTTTATTTAAATACCACTTCAATTATTCATGATTAGCGGTGGCTTGTTACTTTAAAATTAATTTTGTCTCTAAAAAAAAATACAAACAAAATATATATATTTAAATAAATAAATTTAAACAAAAAATAAATATCAGCAAAACATGAGTAATAATTGTTTGCTAAATTCTCCTTTTTATTTTTTGGCTTATTTGGGCTTATGGACCGGTTTCACCAAGTTAGGCTTTTCTAAAGGTGTGTTTAGTTCACCCAACATGGCTATCCTTTTTGCCCCTTTGTTTGTCTTACTTGGAAGGCCATGCATTGTGCTATACTGCATTCCAGTATATTTAGTCCTACCTTTCTTTCGTGCATTGTGCAATGGTAACACGAGTAGACTGAAACAAGCGGTCATTGAGGTAGGTCTGTTTATTTTGCTCTCCCCATGTTGTAGTTTTAACTTTTAATTGGCTTTTTTGGTTAACCAGTCAGGAATTGTGCACAGTCCTTTTGAATCACGAGTTAATTGGAGTTAATCTAATGGGTACTTTGGTGGTTTTTTGAATACTAATTTGAGATTTCTTTTCTTTTCTTGGTTTCTTTGGCTAAATTAGCTTTCCGCAACTGCGAGGCATTTTGAGGTATGTTTTTATTGATTTTATTGACAGCATTACGGTTTGTTTTGGTAACTTACGTAATATTCTTCTGCAATTGGCTTTCCAGTAATTACTTAATCTATCTGCCTACAGAACTGTATCTGGCATTGTCCTACTCTAAATGTGGAGTTCTTATTGCTGCAACCTAAGGTACTTATTTTTGGAATACATTACAGTCTTTGATTTAAGACTTAGCTTACTAAGTGGAACTTGATTGCGCTGCTATGGCCAACCTTTGTTTCTAAAACCATGTTTCTTTTTCTTCTTTTTTTGTTTGTCTGTCAACGGACTACTACGAATGAAATTGGTTAATTTGTGGTAACTTAATTTCTCCTTTTTTACTCTTCCTACATGTGATATACATGTGTTATATTTTTTGTGGTTGCATCGCGCCCTGGACTGCTTGCTCACAACTTGTGCCTATGTTCTTTATGTAACAATTCTTTGCACAAAACAATCATGTGTATGTTTTATTTTTAACTTTACCCAATTTGTATGGAAATGATGTACTATGCAATTTAAGCCTCTGATGAAAAGCTGTACATGGCTTGAAACACGTGTCAGGCTTCTCTTCGCACAAACAATAAAGGCTTTTCTTTGCACAAACAACTAATTATAATTTCTTGGCGCAGTTAGACTGGGAACATCTTTGTTTTTCTTCAACTATTCCTGTGGATGTGTATTGGCAGTACACCCACACCGCCCAGATACTCCCAGCCTTGATGTTTATTTTCTTAATCACTGTAAAAGCACTGTGGACTCGTGACTTTTTCTGCCATAACTTAAGTAAATGAAGGTCAGATGAACAAGTTACTTCTTACCTTGTAACGTTCTTTCGATGGGATGTTCCTCCGACGTATTCCTTATCTTAGATAATTCATCTCCAGCTTGCTGGCCTCGGAAATGTTTTCTCTCTAGAGGGCGCTGCGCGTCGACGTCCGCCGAGTCGATGTCCCTCGACAGCCGCCACATCGACGTCATCCTGCCTATAAAGGCCGCGCGCAGCGTCCGTTGCTCAGTTCCGTTTTGTAGTCCACAATAATTCTTTCTGGACTAGACTAATCACCCTGAAGGAGCGTAAGCTGCAACAACAAGGGAAGTAGTACTGCGGGGATGGATGGGAGGGTCGATAAGGAATACGTCGGAGGAACATCCCATTGAAAGACCGTTACAAGGTAAGAAGTAACTTGTTCTTCGAAGGGATTGTGTCCTCCGACGTATTCCTTATCTTAGATAGGCTCCCATAGCAGTATTCTGTGATTGGAGGTGGAAGTACTGACTTCATGCTTCCTCTTATTGATGAATAGAGTGCAATACTGCCCTTCCAAACAGTTTCCTGACTGGAGGAGGAATCCAAGTTGTAAAACCGCGTAAAGGTATGGACGGACGACCATGTGGCAGCCGCACATATGTCTCTAACCGGCACTCCTCTTTTGAGGGCCGATGAAGCTGCGATACCTCTGGTCGAATGAGCCCTAAGATTTTGAGGGGGCTCTTTTCCTGCCAGTTTATAACATTCCAAAATGGCTAAAATGATCCATCTGGAAATGGTCTGCTTAGTTATCGGTAACCCCAGCTTGTGACCTGTGTAGCCTACAAACAGCTGGTCTGCTTGTCTTATCCTAGCCAGTCTACTGATGTAAAAACTTAAAGCCCTTCTTGGGTCCAGCCTGTGTAACCTCTCTTCCTCTTTCCCCGGATGGGGAGGAGGATAGAAAGATGGAAGGGTAATCTTCTGTGTGATATGAAATTCAGAAACCACCTTTGGGAGGAAATTAGGCTTCACTTGCAGAACAACTTTGTCTTTGTGAAAGATTGTATGAGGGGGTTTACAAGAAAGAGCTTGTAACTCGCTCACCCTTCTAGCAGATGTAAGTGCTACTAATAAAACAGTCTTAAGTGTAAGAAATCTTAACGAACAAGAGTGGAGTGGTTCGAAAGGTGTGCCCATCAGGAAAGTTAGGACTAAATTTAAATCCTATAGGGGAACCTGGAAAGGTTTTGGGGGATAAACGTTAGGTAACCCCTTTGGAAACTGTATTACCAAGGGTAACTTGAAATAGGATGGTTCTTCCGCACTGCGCTTAAAGATGGATAGCGCTGCGAGATAGCCCTTGATGGTGCCAACTTGAAGGCCTGAATTCGCTAAATAAAGTAGGAAGGACAAAACCATTGGCGTACCACATGAAAAGGGATCAATATTCTTTTCCCTACACCAGCTGCAAAATCTGTTCCAACGGCAGCGGTATAAAGATTTTGTTGCTGGCCTTCTTGCCGAAAGCAACACCTCCATAACGTCATCAGGGAGGTCCCAATCCTTGTACCTCAGCCTTTCAGAAGCCAAGCGTGAAGGTTGAGGGTTTTGATGTCTGGATGGAGAACCTGACCTCCCTTCTGTGAGAGCAGATTCTCTCTGAGTGGAAGTCGAATTGGAGGGCAGATGGACAAGTCTAGAAGGTCCGGGTACCACGTTCTCCTGGCCCAATCCGGGGCAATTAGGATCATGGTTTTCCGGAATCTTCTCAACCTCCTGATCATTTGAGGAATGACAGGGACCGGTGGAAACGCGTACAGGAGCGGAAACTCCCAGTCCACTATGAACGCGTCTCCCAGAGCCCCTCTCTTGGGGGAAATTCCCTTGAACAGAACAGATTGCACTTCCTGTTGACACTGGTGGCGAACAGATCCACGTGAGGGGTTCCCCCAAGGGCGAAGATCTCTTGAAGGACTTCCTGAGCTAGTTCCAACTCGTGGGAGACTCTGCTCTGCCTGCTCAGAGCGTCCGCTGTCAACTTCTTCTCTCCTGCTAGGTGAACTGCCAATAGAGAGATTCCTTCTTGGATTGCCCAAAACCAGAGCTGCATCGCCTCTCTGCACAGAGGTAGTGATCCTACGCCTCCTCTTTTGTTGAGTTAATGCATGGCCACTGTGTTGTCCGTCATTATCAGGACATTCTTTCCTTGTACAGATGGCAGAAAAGCCTTCAGCGCAAGTCTGATGGCCCTCAGCTCTAACAGGTTGATATGTAGTCTGGACTCCGATGGAGACCAACGACCGCTGATGGTCAAGTCGTTGGCGTGGACTCCCCACCCTGAGAGTGAGGCATCCGTGACTACTGTCATCTCCGGCCAGGGTTGCCAAAACTGCTCTTTCAGAATGTTCTCCTGACAGGCCCACCACTGAAGGTCTCGAGCCACCCTGTCGGGAACCTGAAGATCATCTGTCATTCTCCCTGAGAATTGTGACCACTGAGTTCTCAGTGCCCACTGGAGGGATCTCATTCTCAGGCGAGCCTCTGGCACTAGGAAAATGCAGGATGCCATGAGGCCTAGCAACCTCAAAAAGTCGAAGGCTGGGAGACGTTGGGCATTTTGAAACTTGGTGACCATCTGTAGATATCTTGAGCCCTCACCTCTGGTGGCGAGGCTTTTCCCAGGGAAGTGTCCAGGATCGCTCCGATGAACTGGAGTCTCTGCGATGGTATCATTTGTGACTTCTTTAAATTGAGGGAGAAGCCCAGTCTGTGAAGGGAGTGGCAAACATGATCTAGCTGGATCTGAGTTTGTTCCGAAGATACAGCTCTGATCAACCAATCGTCCAGGTAGGGGTAGACGTGAATCCCTTCCCTCCTTAGACTTGAAGCCACTACCGACATTAACTTGAAGACCCTCGGGCGGCGGTCAGCCCAAATGGCAGCACTCGAAATTGATAATGAGAGTTGCCAATTGCGAACCTCGGGTATTTCCTGTGTTTGAGATGGATTGGCACATGGAAATAAGCGTCCTGAAGGTCCAGAGATACCAACCAGTCCTGGAACTGAAGGATCTGAGAAAGAGTTACCATCTTGAATTTGTCTTTCCTGAGGAATTTGTTCAATTCTCGTAAGTCCAAGATGGGTCTCCGTCCTCTGTCTTTCTTTGAAATGAGAAAGTAAGGGGAGTACCAGCCCTTGTTCCTCTCCGCTACAGGTACCGGTTCTATGGCACCTTTCTCTAGCAGGTCTAAAATTTCCTGCAAGAGGAGCGGATCTGGAGCTGTTTGAGAGCTGATCTCTGGTGGATGACTGAGGTATGCGTAGGAGAGGCAGGCAGTAACCTTGTGCAACTGTCTCCAATGCCCAAGCATCTGACATGATAGCCTGCCATTCCGCCAGATGTTGAGTTAACCTGACTCCTACAGGTGTCTTGTGAGGGAAGACCTCAGAGTGGTATTGGGGCGGCTGATGCAGATGGTAAAGAGGCACCTGCTGTTGCTGCGGCTTTTGAACATCTACCCCGTCCACCTCGGGTAGTTCTTCTTTGTCCCCTTTGAGCCGGTCGTCCTCTACCTCTTACGAATGCGGAGTAGAAGCGAAAGGACTTGCCTCTCGCAGAGGTTCCTGTGGGACGAAAAGGTGTCTGAGGGATTGCAGCGCCTAGGGATTTTGCTACTGCCTTTGATGTCTGCAGTTTTTCTAAACTGTCATCCGCCTATTTCCCAAACAAAGAAGAGCCATCAAATGGCATATACAAGAGCCTGGCTTGCACATCTGGGGCAAAACCAGACTTTCTCAACCAAGCAAATCTCCTGGTTGTTGTACTTGCCGCCATTGCTCTGCTGATACTGTCAGCCGAATCAATGCCTGTCTAGAGGGATTCGCACATAGCGCCTTTACCGTCCTTTATGATATTTAGGAACGCCTCCCTTTCTTCTCCCTCCGGGATGCAGTCAGCCGCTGTAGAAGCACACTCCCAAAGTGTATGGCTAAATCTAGCAAGGGTGCAAGTAGCATTAATAGATTTTAACGCCATGCTACATGCCGAAAAGACTTTATTAGCCATAGCATCATATTTTTTATCGTCCCTGTCCTGTGGGACGGTAGGGTAAGCAGTCTTGATGTCAGTAGAAGATGCTGCCTGTACCACCAGACTTTCTGGGGATGGGCGTTTGGACAAAAACTCCAGGTCTGCAGAAGATACCCTGTATTTAGTAGACAGTTTTTTATTTACTGCCGGGACAACATCTGGGGTTTCCCAGTTCGTAATGATTTTTCTTTGAAGAGCTTTATGAAAAGGTACTACAGGATCCTCCTGTGGACCTTTATCAAGAATATCCGTGAGGTCATCCTGTTGGAAAGCCTGTGAAGGTGTTGACCACCCCATAAATTCTGTGATCCTGGCGATTAAGGCTCTATAAGGGGTTTCAGTATGCTCCCCCGGGTCTGGCCTAGCGAACTCCACCTCTGGGGAAGTGTCTAAACCACTTGCCTCATGTAAGGAATCATGGAGTTCCTTTAATCTGCGTTCCTCTGAGGATAACTCCTCTTGAACTGGGGTTGCAGATCCCTGCAACTCAAATATCTTCTTGGTCAGATAGTTCTCCCTCTTCCATAATTGAGGACATTGTTCTCAATTGGTCTGAACTCACAAAGGGTGTGAAACCCATCTCCAAGGCAGAGGGTGGCAAACTTGTTGTAATCGGCCTCGGAAACGTCGATGTCGTCGACGCCGACTGCTTCGAACGTGGCGTCGAAAACAAAGGTGGAGGCCTTGAGGTCCTCCATAGAATTGGAATTCTGCTCGAGGATGTCGACAATCTCGATGACATCGTCATCGAAGACCTGGGAATAGCCACTGGGTGCGCCGCAACCGTGACTTTCCTCGGCGTCGACGCCGGTGTCGAGGATGGCGTCAAGTCGACAGACCCGTGTGTCGAAGCTCCCTTCGACAACGACGTCAAAGACACAGACCTCGGCGTCGATGGAACCTTCGAAGAAGGATTCAAGGTCTTTGCTTTACTCGAGGGTTCGTGACGCGCTCGAGAAGCTTCCTTCGCCGGGTACTGCGACTCGCGGCATTTTGGTCCTTTGTGTCTTTCGACCAGAGCATCGCTCTCGGCAGTCTTCGAGGGCGTCGAGGCCGCTTTCTCGAAGACGCTCATTTTTTCTCAATTCCTCCCATTCAGCCCGGGAACTATGTTTCGTGGGGCAAGGGATTGAAACAGAGGAAGAGGAGGAAGACGGGGATCTTCGGCATCTCCTATTCGAGTGCTTCGATCTCGAGGAGTGATGGGACCCGCTTCGAGACCTGGAGCGGGAATGGTGACGAGGAGACTAATGTCTCGACTTCGTCGAGGAAGAAGCAGCTTTAGAAGTCTTACCTTTTTCCAGCTTCCCCCTACGCTCCTTCAGGGCCTTAGCTGTCATGGACATACAGTCCTCGCACTCCGAACAATGGTGTTCAGCTCCCAAACACCACAGACAGACCCTGTGAGGGTCAGTCAGCGACATCTTTTTTCCACAGTCTCGGCATTTTTTAAAGCCGGACCGAGGGGTCGTCGGTTCCGACGAGGAAGCCATCGAGTATGGATCGAATATCTCGAGGGAATTGGAATAATTCTCTACGAAACTGAGCAACGATATTCCGAGGCACAGAGTAAGCGCGGAAAAACGGAACTGAGCAACGGACGCTGCGCGCAGCCTTTATAGGCAGGACGACGTCAACGTCGATACGGCGGCTGTCGAGGGACATCGACTCGGCGGACGTCGACGTGCAGCGCCCTCTAGAGAGAAAACATTTCCGAGGCCAGCAAGCTGGAGATGAATTATCTAAGATAAGGAATACGTCGGAGGACACAATCCCTTCGAAGAACATGTTACTCTTACCTGGTAACGTTCTTTCGATGGGATGGTCCGACGACGTAATCCATATCTATGACAGTAATCACCACAGCTGTGCTGCTTCGGAAAATCTTTCTGCGTCCTGCGTCGATGACGTCGATACGCCGTCCGAGGGCCTCCGTCAAGCTGACATCACCGGATGTTTTAAGTAGGACGCACGACTCCCGTAGCCTCAGTTGTAGTTTTTTCCCAGAACTTGCGGCACCAATCGTCTGCCAGTAGGACCACAGAAAGCCTTGCGGAAACGTAAGCTGCAATCGCATAAGAAAATCTGTAGCGACATGGAATACATCGTCTGACCATCCCATCGAAAGAATGTTACCAGGAACCTCACCTTCCTCAGACCCCTCATCCACCTCAGAAATATAATCTAGAGGCTGGAAAGAGGGTACATAAAAAGGCTCATCGCCTTTTTTGGGGGTGCCACTGTGCCACGGGGTACCTCCGACAAGGCTGCTTCGAAAGGCGTTGAGGGCGTCGACATCGAGCGCGGCGCCGACAGCTTCGACGGCGAAGCCCCGAGCGTGTCTCTCAACAGCCTAGGCGTCAATGACTTCCTCGGAGGCGGGGTTCGAGAGAGTCGCCGATGTCTTCGAAGACTCCACAGAGTCTCGCGGTCTCAATGGCATCGAGGACCGGGACCTGGAACGGGCATGCCTTGAGCAACCATCCTTGTCCGACCGGGAACTCGAAGGCGCCCGGTGGTCGCGACGACTGCTCGAGCCCAAAGGCGGACGAGTGGTGTCTCTAGCGCAGCCTCGACCGGCGTCCTCAGACAGCGCAGCCGGACCAGAGCCCTGCTATTTAAAAATCGCCAACATCTCCTTTCGGAACGAATCCCATTCCTCCAGAGTGGAATGCTTGATGGGACAAGCTACCCGCCGATGGGCGGAGTCCTCGAAAGAGGACGGGGAAGGCGACCCGTTACAGCGCTTCCTGGAGTGCCTCGAAGAGGCAGAGGAATGGCGGGAACAACTCCCAGAGCGAGAACCCCCAGACTCACGACGACGATGCGAAGAGTCGCCCCTCGAATAGTCTGTCAAAAGACCAGTGGAACGAGACTTCCGGGGCTTGGCCACCTTACCTACCGACAGCTTCTTACGCTCCCGCAAGGCCATCGAAGTGAGCGGTTGGCAGTTGGCAGTCGACAGTCCGTATCATGGTCCTCCCTGAGGCAAGCGTTGTGCGTATCCGTCAGGGACATCTTGGACCCCCACACCGACACTTCTTAAACCCGGACCGCGGGGTGGAAGAAGCCGAGGACATATTCGTTTTAGCAATGAAGAAACAGGTTCGAAGAACCGAAAGAACAGGATTCAGTAGAATCGAGGCACGCTGAGATCTCCGAAGCGAACACGTTCGCGGAAAAAACGGAACTGAGGCTACGGGCGTCGTGCGTCCTACTTATAACATCCGGTGACGTTGGCTCGTCGAGGCCCTCGAGGACGGCGTATCGACGTAGACGACGCAGAAAGATTTTCCGAAGCAGCACAGCTGTGGCGATTACGGTCTTAGATATGGAATACGTCGGGTTCACACTGGTGCCATGCCTGGAATGAACCCAGTTTGAAATGGGTCTCTTTGGTAATAGTCTAGAGTCCATTTATTGAAGTCTCTCAAAATAAACTTCGAAAACAACTTGCCAGGTGTGTCCAAGAGCGCGATAGGTCTAGTTTTTTGGAAGCGATCAATCCACCCCTTTTAAAAATGGGAACCATGAAAGAGGCGCGCCATGACAACGGAATTGTATTAGTTGTTGCTGTTTAAATATACTGTGCAGGATTTTTGACCAGAGGATGGGGTTCCATTTAAAAGTTAGATTGCATAGCCCATCTGGGCCAGGCGCCCTGGAATTAATTTATTAATAAAGAACAGAACATCCTCCTCCAGTATAAGCAAACCCGCAAAGTTTGGCGCTACCTTAATGGCTCCCTGTTGTTGGCAGGGTGGTTTTGTATAGAGCTTAGTAAAAAAAGGACACCCAATTTTTCTCACTCCTTTCAATTGTACTGGCTTTTGAGCAGCAATATTAATGAGCGACCATATTTTAGCAGTATTCTTCTGAGCAAGACTATGCAAAATTGCCTCTCCATCAGATTGCATCATAACCATTCAATGGGAATGGAGCCAGTTTTTATATTGGCAATGTAGTGGTTTTAGCATTTGTTTGTAGTGATATATCCACACTGTTGGAGGCGGCAACAACCTGCTTCTGCTTACGAAATAAGGATTTTTTACTCTGAACTGCAGAGACAAATTCATGTCTGGGTTTATGATATATAGTGGATTTCATTTGCACAAATGCAAATATGAAGTATAATCCCTTTTAGTCGCTGTGCTATCATGATAGGAACACTCCACATTATTGCTAAAAGAAATTAATGCGTGGAGATTCCACGTAAAGCGTGACCTAGCATCGTTAACTGTCCTAGATCCTTCAAATGTTTTAGAAGGAAGATCTGTCAACAGATGATGTAAATTCCAAATTAAATTTAGCATTTCATGATCGCTAAAGGTCTGAGCAATCACCTTAAAGCTTTCTGCCGCCTAAAACAAACGAGAGTCAAATGCATAACCAATTATGGATTTACTAGATCCCCTTCATCAGGTGACTATCAGGGGTGTCCCAAGGTAAGGCCCCATTACAAATGATGAGCCCTCTTTCATTCATCAACGCCCTCCATCTAAAACAAGTCAGATTAAGCTTAGAATTATCCAAAAGGCAACAACTGTAGGTTCAAATCTCCGGTCTCCATAAGTAAATAGAGATTAGGAGCTGACCAGAAACACAAGTCCCAGTTCTTATGGTTTTTAATGCCAATAAAAAGGCCAGAGGAAGGACGCCCTCAAACAGATGATTTGGCAGCGTGTAATATGATCCTCCCATATTGGTTTTATCAATAGCCAGGTCTCCTGCAAAATGATGTCATGATCTGCAAGAAAGGAAGCACTGGGTCTCAACAGATGTGAGAACCCACACGTATTCCAACTGATTAGGGAAATTACATGCAAGTTAATTTTCCCTTTAGTTATGAATTGGGCCCAAGCAGTCGTCCCTGCGACTCATAATAATCTTGTTTCTCAAGTACAGGTGCACTGTGGTGTTCAGGCATGGTTGGATTTGCCAACCTACCTATAGTTGTTCACCATTGATGTCCATAATGACAGGTCACGAGCCAACACAAACCCAAGGTCAAAGATGTCTATGCATGCCTGCCAGAAAGCATTTCTGATTAAGTTAGATTGCAACCAGATTCTTACTATTGTAGGATCCTTATCACTGACAAATTCAACCTGTTCTAGATCTGATGATGTGATCTCCTGCAAAGAGCTTACATCCTCACATATTGCCAGAATACTTGTCCTATTCAGATCATACGCTGATCGGGCCCAGGATGACATTTCAAAATGAGACAATCTGTCCCAGTTTTTTTTTTCTTAGTGTTTGGTTGGGGCAGCTTCCCAGCCCGACCACTATGGTCATCTCGACTCAATGTCGGCATCCAACCGTCTCTTACTTGAGGAAACTTCCAAGTCGCACTCCGTATCAGGCGCGTTACTGTAAGCTTCAGACGCACACACTTTAGCATGCGGACAACATTTTGCACCATGCTACCAGAGGGCTGCATCATTTCAGACTCAAGTGTATGAGTAATTGGATGTTCAATGGAGCCCTTGTATTGCAATGTTGTTGAGTGACTATCTTTCGATGCCTCCGGATGACAAATAGGTTGCCATCCTTGTGTATTCAAGGCATCACTCCCTAATACTACAGGTCCCCCTACGTGGGATGCTGTAGGTACGTCATTTCGAGAGATCATTTTCTCAACTTCAGAATTATATGACCTTGGCTCTGTATCCTTTTTACCGTTGCCATCAACTATATGCGTTTCAACCAAGCCCATTGAAGATTTTCCTGCATCACAAGAAGATCTTATGTCAAAGTCTGCATGTTTTGTTAACCCTTGATGCTAAGCTGATGCAGACTCTGAGCTAGTTTGCTGTAGTATGGCATATTATTTAATTGATCTCTCAATTTGCTCTGACATCAGCCAAAGCAGAATATTTACTTCCACCCTGCTCGTTGGCAGTAAAGGTAACTTTCTTTGCAATGTTGGTCGGTAAAACTATCTATAGCACTGGTTTGGAGAGTAATTGCAGACACCTCAGCCACTTTATTTTCAGAGATGGAGGCGCCGAGATCATTTAAAGGGGGAATAGTGCTCCACATCAATGATCTTAATGGGACTGTCGATATCAACTTTTATTTGTTAAGCTGTTTGGAAGAGGCCAGCTGGGGTTGAGAAATGGCCACCTGTTCTCATCATTGATAGTCTACTTGTCTTGCTTGCTCAGTTAATTTACATTCCAATGACTCGACCAACTTGGTTACAGTAACTATGGTCATTTATCGCACTGAGTGTAATTTCAAGAAAGATAGATTGAGATGAACAGCCAGTAAGGTATTGTGTAAACTGACTTCACTCGCGCTTTGCGGAATTGAATGTGTTATGGGGGACTTCGCTAAAAACAAATGAACAGACTGAACAGAATTGGCAAATAAACTGGGAGACTGATACAAACTATTGGCCTCAGGACATGACAAGGAAGACGAGGCAATGAAAGATATTTCCATCAGAATTAAGATATCATCAAATTGCTGTATAGAATGAGCAGACGCCAGGTGAGGATGCAAGGACTGAACCTCCCCCAAAGATGAATTCAAAACTGCAGCCGGTTGCGATGGTCGATTGGGCAATAGAGTGCGTTTAGATGCCTCAATGGGCAAAGATGGTATTGGCATCGAGGACCCCTCATCTGAGATCAATTGTGTATCAGTGATGGAAACATTTAATGGCTCCATATTGCTGTCAGCTGAAGTCAATGGTACGCTGGTCATCAGTTGAACGCTTGGATCCATAATAGCCAGGGAAATATTAGTTGCAGGTTTGCAAAAGTCACAAATATCCCCCACACACATCTTTCAAGACTTGACGAAAAGCTGGTTATGCATTTTCCGTTTTAAGACATTTGCCAGTGAAGATCTAACAGGTGTTGATTTTAACACTAGGGAGGCACTTGATGTCTTGAGATTGTTGGGCATGCCTGATTTAAGAGTATAGGTAGACAAAGACATGGGCTACCGATACACATTAGGCAACGTCCAACCAGTCCCATACAACAGCGTAAATTACAAGAATCACAATACCAACACAGAATGCAAAAAGAAAAAAACAAAACCTCTTGGAATCATGTCCAATCGTGCTACAAGGATCAATTAGTCACAGTACCACCACAAGTTTGCAGCTGAAGTTGAATACGGTTAGTTTGCAGTGAGAATTGTCAAGACCATGCTTGTCACGTTACACTCCTTCATGTGCAAAGTTCAATTGCGCACATCACAACCAATTAGAAGCAATGATCGCTGGTCAACAGGGGAAGCCCCAAAGTGCCAGTCACACCTCGTGTCTTTGATTTGTACTGCCAAGACAAATGAAAAAAAAGAGCCTCTGCTCAAGGGGGTTGACCCACAGTTACAGACCCGCCTAATAAATTACCAGTGGTGGTGCTTCCTTAGACAAGTCATGCGCGGCTGCTCAAAGGGTTAATCCCCACAGTTGCAGTCGCTTCCAGAAAGGTACTTGCCCCACAGTTACAAATGCGCCTCTTAAATTGCCAATGGTAAGGCTTCTTTGGTTACAGCATACGCGGCTGCTCTAAGGGCCAGGCTCCACAGTTGCAGCCGCTTCCAGTAAAAGTTTCGTAGGACGCACCAGTATTGTATAAAGAAGGAGAGAGCTTTTTTCAACACAGAGTATTCAGCAAAAATGTCCGGCAGGAGTAAGGAGCTTACAGTAGTACCAGAATAGTCAGAGCACAAAGAAGTCAGCGCTTACCCTCTTAGGTAAGCAGCGCCCACTGCGAGCGCTCCACTCATGTACAGTATTTATGAAGGCAGACTTGGAAGATTTGATGAAAATCGAAAGCTGACTGGATAGGATCCAAGAATGTAGTATAGCGCGAGACTCAGAGTGCGAGCTTAAAAATAGAGAGCGCTGCCAGATGCCACTTAATTGTACCAACGTGGAGCCCCAAATTGGCCAAGTGAAAGACAACACCATAGGTGTACGGCATGTAAAAGGATCCTCGTTATCCCTGCACCAGCTGCAGAATTTGTCCCAACGGCAGCAGTAAAAGGATTTTGTGGCTTGCTGGCCTTCTGGCTGAAAGCAAAATCTCCACTATGTCATCCGGTGGTCCCAATCCTTTTCTCCCTCTCTCTGAGAGCGAGAGTGCCAGAGAGCGCCAGAGAGCGAACCTCTTCAACCTCCTGATGACTTGAGGAATGACTGGGACTGGAGGAAACGCCTACAGGAGTGGAAACTCCCATTCCACTATGAACGCATTCCCTAGAGAACCTCTTTGGGGAAATTCCCTTCAGCACTACTGCTTGCACTTCCGATTGACACTGGTCGGGAACGGATCCACTTGAGGGGATAACCAAAGGGTGAAGATCTCTTGAAGGACTTCCTGAGCTAGTCCCCACTCATGAGATACTGTGCTCTGCCTGCTCAGAGTATACACTGGTGGATTCTACACTCTGGCTAGGTGAACTGCCGATAGAGAGATTCCTTCTTGAATTGCCCAGAACGAGAGCTGCATTGCCTCTCTGCACAGTGGTAGTCACCCTACACCACCTCACTGTGTTGTCCGTCATTATCAGGACATTCTTCCCCGTACAGATGGCAGGAAGGCCTTCAGTGCTTGTCCGATTGCCATCAGCTCCAAAAGGCTGATATGTAGTTTGGACTCTGATGGAGACCAACAGCCACTGACAGTCAGATCTCTGGTGTGGGCTCCCCACCCCGCGAGTGAGGTGCCCGTCACTACCGTTATCTCCGGCCATGGCTGCCAAAAAGGTTATCCCTTGAGAATACATCACACACTGATGAAATGGGACCGACCAAACCTAGAACATCTGGCACCCCTTAAGCGTTTAAGTTACTAGCAACTGGTGATCCAATTGCAGAATTTTAACACAAAAATAGAAGAATGGCAAGGTGAACATGACACCAATAAGGTACACTAATATTGCGACTAGGTTAGAACTCGATTAAATAACCAATCTGTTAAGGCATTTTAGAATTACCAGGTTACTCACCGTAGTGACCACCTTACTCCTAGTCCATCGTCCCCTTTCCTCCATACTTATGGGACATCTCTCCGTCCTGTAGGATGGGACCGGAGCACTTTGTAAAAAGCATCCAATTTTTTTTCAAAAATGTGTCCCTCCTCTCTTTCCTGTGCGAGGCCCGGCACGCGGCCGTAACCCCGCCCGCATTGGCTCCGCCCCTCGCATCGCCCATCAGTCCGTTTCTATCGCAGGGTCAAGACCCATTAGCAATAACAGAGGAACCTTATTAGAGGGGACGGTGGGCGGGCGTATTGAGGAAAGGGGACTATGGACTAGGAGTAAGGTGGTCCCTACGGTGAGTAACCTGGTAATACTCCTACGTCCCGTTCCCTTTCCTCCATACTTATGGGAGATTCCCAAGCACTCCTTACAGGAACTATGGGTGGATGGAAATACCCCTTACTGAAACAGGTTCTTCAGCACAGCCTGGCCGAACTGAGAGTCGGCCCTAGAGCTCATATTGAGGCACTAATGCTTACAGAAAGCAGATGGGGAGGCCCAAGTAGCCGCTCTAGCGATGGACTCCCAGGGAACATACTTCTGAAAAGCAACCGCAGCTGCCTTGCCTCGCACCTGATGTGCATGGATACCCTTAGGAGGTTTCAGCTTTTGGACGGTGAAAGATTCCGTGATACAGGCAGTACTCCATCTGGAAATGGATGCCTTAGACGCCGGCCTGCCCTGGGGTTTACCGAAGGTCACAAAAAGTTGGGAAGAGCTCCGAAGCTCAGCAGTCCTGTCCAGGTAGAACTTGACAGCTCTTTGGACATCCAGGCAGAGTAGAACCCTTCCGCCTCCGAGGCAGGGTTCGGAAAAAAAAAAACGGCAGGGAAATCGACTGGTTCAGGTGGAATTCGGTCACTACCTTTGGTAGGAAAGCTGGACACTTTCCAGGACACGTACTTAAGGTCAACCGTAGCCATTGGCTCAAAAGGTTTATGGCACAGCGCCGCCAGGACTACATTTAGGTCCCAGGGCGGGTGCAGACTACGAACCGGAGGGAAGATGAGTGTCAAACCAGCAAAATGTCTTCACCACCGGGTTAGTTAACGAATAAGAACACTGGTCTGTAGCGAGGTAGGCAGAGCACGCCGAGAGAGAAGTCCTGCAGGACAAGACATGAACCCCTGAATCTGCTAGGGAGGAGAAGGACAGCACTGTGTCAATCGTTGCCACCCTCGGGTCCAATTCTTTCTCCAAACACCAATGACAGAACCTGAGCCATTTACTCTTGTATTGAGATCTGGTTGAGGGTTTCCTGGCTGCCTTGATAATGCGCATGTTATCCGCAGGCAAATCCAAATGCTCTAGAGCCGTGAACTCAGGCACCATGCCGCCAAGCTGAGCGATTGTGGGGAGGGGTGCCACATCTGCTGTTCCCCTTGGTGAAGAAGATCGCGAGTTACTGGTAACCTGATCGGCGGACACACCGACAGGTGTTGAAGTTCTGAGAACCAAAACCTGGCCGGCCACCACAGAGCTATCAGTTGAAGAGAACAGTTGACAGAGCTCTTCAACTTCCAAATTGCTCGATGAACCAGAGGAAGAGGCGGGAAGGCGTAAGCTCTCATGTTGTGTCATGGGATCTCGAGTGCGTCCCCCAGAGAGGAGGCTCCCAGCCCCCCTCTGGAGGCGTACTGAGGAAGCTTCTTGTTTACCGCCGTGGCCAAGAGTCCACCTCCGGTGTGCCCCAACGGAAGAAATTCCATGAGAGGATCTCCGCCTTCAATTCCCACTCGTAGCTGACCACTGTCCGCCGGCTGAGGGGATCTGGAACCCCACGCGCACTGACAGGTTGCTGAGAGATGACCACCAGTCCAGGTCCACTCATGGAATCAGGAATCATTATCCGTTTGGAATCCGGGTCCACAGCCGGACGCCAGGAACTCCAAAGAGCCATCTGGGTCTGTCATTTTGAGACGAGCAAGAGGAAAAGCCAGTACACGCGAGGCCATGAAGCCCAGAAGCCTCTGGAACCACCAGGCCGACATGCTCTCCAACTGCATAAACATCTGACACGTGGCCAACAGATCCGCCATTCTGTCCCCAGTCAGATACACTCGGCAGTCTATCGTGTTCCAACGAAAACCCAGGAAAGTCAGGTCCTGTGAGACCGTCATGGAGGATTTCCGCCAGTTCACCGACAGCCCAAGATGGAACAGGAGCTGAAGGATAGACTGGAGGTTGCCCGCTGCTGCCAACGGACAAGGACTGCGTAGGAGCCAGTCGTCCAAATAGGGATACACATGGATACCCTGGAGACTAAGATACACCGCAATCACCGACATCTTCGTGAAGACACGCGGTGCCAAACTGAGGCCAAAAGGAAGCACTCGAAACTGGAAGTGCTCCTCTCCCAAAGAGAAACAGAGGTATCTCCTGTCTGGGTTCCAAATCAGGATATGCATGTACGCATCCTGCAGATCCACCACGCTGAGCCAATCGCCCGCCTGCATAGAGGAGCGAATCTGGCCGGGCGTGATCATCTTGAATTTCTCTTGGGGTAGGGAAAGATTGAACTGGGAAAGGTCTAGGATGGTGCGCAGGCCAGCCTGGTTGGGTTTGGGCACCGTAAACAGCCGGGAGTAGAAGCCCTCCCCTCGCTCTCCTAGGGGAACAGGTTCCACAGCTCTGAGGAGCAGAAGTTTGTGAACCGCGGCCTTGAGGGAGGGTGAGCCCGACAGCTGAAAAGGAGGGTTGCGGGGTGAGGTAGGGGGTAAAGGTAAGCGGAAGCCCGCTCGAGCGACAAGACCCATCTGTCTTCTGTGATGGCTTGCCACGCCTCCCAACAAGACGCAATGCGTCCTCCCACCGGGGTCTCGTGCGAGCACAGAAAACCCTCATTTGGCAGGTTTATCGGTGGCAGTGCCACCTGAACCTGATGAGAAGGCTGAGGAGCGGGAGAAATACCGGGTACGCTGTTGTCTACAGCGGTTATTCCCTGCAGGAGTATCCACTCTGCGATTTTTACGGTCGAGGAAGCCCCTAAACCAGAGGAAGGTCGACCTTGCAACAACGGCCTTTGAGCCTTGAAGGGAGCTTTGACCAGAACAGACAATTATTTGGCCGTCTTGAGTGCTGTCTTTGGTTTTGGTGAGTTCTACATCAGTAGAAGAGTGCAAAAGCTCCTTACCATCAAATGGAAGGTCCAGTACCTTGTCTTGCACCTCCTTCGAGAACTTAGTGGCATGTAGCCATGCTTTCCATGAGGTATCAACCCCAAGCATCAGACCCCGAGCCGAGGTGTTGACGTGAGGAACCGCAGCCTCCAGGAGATCCTGGGCCAAGACCCTGGCATCGGAAAGGCCTCCTCTAAAATCCTCCAGCTTCTTGACCGGAATGTGCTCCTCAAAATCTGTCAGACCTCTCCTCATACGCATGTTAGCTCCCGCCAAAATCAATTCTGCATTGGCCTGCCTGAGCTGCAAGGCCGAATTGGCAAAGATTTTCCTCCCTAGGGAGTCCAGGAGCTTGTCCTTTCCCAAGACCTGAGTAGCCGTCGCGGAGGAGGAGGATGCAGGTCTGGATTGCAACATGGCCGCAGCCACCACTGTGGAGGAGGGAGGAAGACAAGACAAGGCCACTTCTTCCGAGGAATGTAGCCTGTACCTCGCATCAATCTTTTTATTGACAAAAAGTCCTGAGTGTGGCTTTTCCCAAACTCTTCGGACCTCGGCCAGAACGTCCTTCTGCAAGAACAGGCCGATACGCTCCAAAGGAGACAAGGTAAATGCCCCAGAAAGCACGCCCTCCTGCTGAGCAGGTGCCTCGGGCACCGGAACATCTAAGAAGCTCATCATGTCCAGTACCCGGTCATGGAAAGCTCTGGTAGAGCGGGGCAGGTCCTCGTTGTCCTGATCTCCTTGAGGGTCATCTGACAGGTCAGGATCCTGCTGAACCGTGTCAGGTACTGCCTTGTCCACTGGGGACAATGGTGGCACAGGCGGAAGCGCAGGGGGAGGCACCACGGGCAAGGGAGTCGCAGACGGAACCACCGTCGGAACGGGTGGAGCCGGAGGCGCGGGTGGACATATCTCCTTGAAAAGCCCTTTGAAATATTCCCTCATGGGGTCGGCGCGCATAAGCGCGTGAAATTTTCAAAAAAAAGCATCCTCAGGAGATTATTTTGGAACCTGAGGAGGCCTCATGAGGTGGACAAATCCAGGGACGTAACGGGGAAGGGTGCCACAGCAGCCCCTCCGCCAACGTATCCACGTAAATCAAGGGAGCCGCCCCCACGGGCAACAAAACATTGTGCGGAAGAGGCATCCGGGCGTTCCAATCATAAACCAGCCGGAAAGGATGCGCACAAGGGACCTTGGGTTCACCCGAAGGACCGAACCCTACACCAGGGGCCGATGGCGTAGTTTTAGGGGTAGTACCTAAAATGGCCACCGTGGTCGTGGCAGGAACGGCCGCCATTTTGTCCTCATCTGAGGGGAACTGCGGCACGTGAGGAAGTGAGGCAGGGGTCCCCGTCGATGGATCAGGGGTCTTAATTTTAGCCTTAACGTAAGGAACCTCAGCAGAACCGGTACTATGAGGCCTGGAATGTTTCTGCGACATACCAACCGCCAACTGAGCCTTCGAAGGAAGAGCCTCGGCACTGCCGGTAAAAGAAGAAACTTTCTTCTTTGCCCCCCCAACAGATGTGGTGTCACCACAAGAGCGGGAACGGTGCGCTGTCAACGACAGCCTTGCCCGGCCCCTCAGAGCTGTTGGTTTCCTTAGCCTCTGTACGAGAGACCTCAGACCTAGGCCCGGTAGAAGCCTTATCGGCACGGGCCTCGAACATCCGTTCGGTAACCTCAAGCCCAGCCAAGACCTCGGGGCGTACCCTGTTTTTTTATAGGGAAGCCAAAAGAGCAGCCTCAGAGCAGGCTCCGGTACCCCACGACTCAGTAGAACTGGGTCTACAAACATCCCCCAGAGGAGGGGCCTCGGAGCGTACTCCGGTGTTCACAGGCCCCTTACGGAGTCCCTCTGAGAAAACTCTGGTAGAATTATTAGGCCCGACAGGCACCTCAGGGCGAACCCCCGTAACAGAGCGATCAACACCCCTCCCGGCTCGAGAGGAACCCGGGAAGGTATCCCCCGGCCAGGGTGCTCTAAAAATTAAAGAACTTACCGGGCGTTTTTTCTTCTCGTCGATGAACGCCTGAAAATGTGAAGGAGGAATACGTCCGAACACCTCCTCCCACCGCTCCAACCGACGTTGACGTGCCCGGACCGAAAGGGAGTCACAGTAAAAACAGGAGTCCCAACGGTGACCAAAAGAGGATGGGGATCCGCCCTCGCGAAGCGACGGTGACACAATGAACAGTCTGGAAAATCCAGTTTAAAAGACAGACTAGTAAACGAACGCTAGCGAGAGCCAGAGAGGGGAAAAAAGGGAAGAAAATCTTCCGAGGATGCAAGTGCGCCCGGCCCGATCGTGCGGAGAAAAGGACTGATGGGCGATGCAGAGCCAAGGTGGGCGGGGTTAGGGCCGCGTGCCGGGCCCCACGCAGGAAAGAGAGGAGGGACACATTTTTGAAAAACGTGTATGCTTTTTACAAAGTGCTCCAGTCCCGTCCCACAGGACGGAGAGATGTCCCATAAGTATGGAGGAAAGGGGACAGGACGTAGGACTATGAAAAGATAAACACCAACAAAATTAAATTTACAAGGGAACATACACTACAATACCTACACTCCAAGCTCCAGGAGACCACACGTATGGCCCTCTGTTACTGTGATTTTCAATGCAACTTTAAAACACTAATGTTTTGGCTCCAACTCCTTACACAAGACTCCCGTTGGTTTGCTCCATCTGCTAAGCAGAAATCAAGACTATATCAGACACATACATACCCATGTACTATTGGATGTTGAAATTGCAAATCAAATGGCAACGGTCTCAAATTTGACATGCAATACACTTTTGAACCTTATGCCTACAAGGCTTTATTGGAAAATTACCCCATGCATTAACATCTTTTCTCAACAAACGTGTGAAAGAATACAATGTACTCAAGTGCTACAATTCTACCCCTCTTAAAATGAATGTCATGTCATTTCGCAAGCAGTGATGTTTCGAAATAATTACACATTGATTTGCCTTCCCTACACTATGTAGCCCAAGATAAATGTTATATAGAAGGATTGATATCCACATATGGTCGGGAGTGGCCATTTAGCATTCAAAATTGACATCTTGATTTGAATACTGAATTCAACGTTGACCATCTCTAGTTCTGACTGTGTATCCGAACCTGTGATAAATCATGATCATTTCTCTGATTCAATCTATGATGTTGCATTTAATAGTGTGATCAGTCTAGGTTTATTACCAGCACAGTGACTGGTCGCCCTCATCATGTCAAGTATCGACTATGCAAAGAGCCTCTACCTCGGAACTCCAGAATACCTCCTGAAGAAACTACAACGGATCCAAAATGCAGCAGCCAGACTACTCCTCAAACTATCAAGAAGAGAACACATCACTCTTGCCCGAAAAACACTACACTGGCACCCAGTAAAATATTGCACCTTCAAAACAATGTGCATAATGCACAGGGCAATTAGTGGACAGGGAGCAGAATTCCTACAAAAGAAAATCTACAAGCCAACAAGACCCCTCAGGTCAGGCAACGAGATCTGCCTGGAACATAAACCATACCTCAAGAAGAAACTGGGAGGCACCTCCTTCTACCACTTAGCTGCAAAAACCTGGAACATCCCAAAAGACAAAACAAAAATTACCTACAATTTAGGAAATTACTAAAAACCTGGCTCTTCAACACCACAAACTCAAACTGAAAACTAAATCGAAAAGAAAAAGGGATGAATGAACTGAGCTCGGACAACCCCAGTACAGATACTGGACATCTCCGTATGTGAAGAAGCTCCCACGGCACTTGGACGAAGGACGCCAGTTAGAGGGGAACACAGGCGACACCCAAACTGAGATGGAATCAACTTCCCAGCCAACAACTGCACTCGTCCGTAAGTTGCCACCGGGTACCACAGTATAGTGGAATTACCGCGATATTAGCTATAACCACAATATATATGTGAGCTGTGGACATGGGCAGGTGGCGCTAGCCGTATGAGTGGGAAGGGGAGACTGGGGGGCAGATGGTCAGATGTGAAAGGGACCCCAAAGGCCGGACGGACCAAGATCTAGACAGAGGCGCAGCGGTGCTCCCAAACCCCACCTGGGGAAATTACAGAAGCCCAGCGCCTCAATTCAGGATAAAGATGTCAACTAACCAATTGCACTAACCATTTCCCCCTCTGCATACACCTCTCAAACTCCAAACCAAATAACCACAAACCTACAGCACAACGAACCACAAAAACTTCACTACATTGCAACAACAAAACAAAAAAACAAAACAGACTCGCGCACAACAGTACACAATGATTACCGGCCGCAAAACACCCCAGGCCCAGCCAAAGGACCCACTGGGCTGAGGCCGCCAACAGCACATCACTGCTCTCTTGCACTTCTCCAGCTACTTCCCACTAACTGCTCTTCCCCTCCTCTTTCAGAGCCGCCAGAGGACCACTCCGGTGGTGATAGTGCGAGGTACAAATGTCCTTTAACATTAACATTGTCTTTGTCTTGTTGGCGCTGCAAAAGATGAATTATTGTATGAATCTTTTACAATACATAGCATATTCAATCGATACATACTTTAGGTCTAGCTTATAGATTTAACATTGTAAGTTGGATCAGGGCAGGGGACTCTTCACCCCCACCCACCCCATTTTCCCACAAATTCAGTCAACCTTCTAAAGCAAGGACCAACAACAAGGCCTTTGAATTCAATGTATTTGTTGACGGCAGACTAAGTCTAACTTAGCAAAACACTTCTCCTGCAGAATAAAACCATTTATTTCTTGTTAATCGAGTAAAAGTCACACCAATCTACAAATCAAATTTTTTGACTCCACATACTTTGTTGTAGTTAGAACATGTGTATTGGTAAACAAATGGCAATTACCACTGAAAGAATTCTACTAGTACAATTTTTCCACCAGCAGGGTTCAACATTTGCACTCTGCACTAGCCATAAGAAATAGTATGTTGTGTGCAGAATTGAAGTGGCTTTTGGCTTTTTTATGGCTGGCTAGTAGATTGCAAATTGAAATTTTTACACCCGCCCTACCTGGCTATTTCTTACAAGATGTTTACCGTCATGCCTTACAAAGACTGTGCTCCTCTTCAACCTACACTTATTGGTACAGTCTACTTCAGGTTTTAGTTCATGTAGCCCATTTCTTTCTCCAAAGCCTTCCTTAAAACATCATATACCTGCGTATCATTTCAATACTATGCTCTCCTCACCAGTTCCAATATCTCAGGAATGATCAAATCTGGCATTACAGAACAGACCCAAATCGCAATGCCACACACTAAGCCTCCATACTACTCGTTTGTACTCTAACCTTGCCAGCCTGTGCACCGGGAAGCCTCTGCTAGAAATTGTATATGCCCATGGCCGTTTACTGGCAGCCCTAAAAACATGCAGAGTACCAGCCTCCACTTCAAAATAAACGGACAAATAGGAGCCTTCCCCAAGATGCACCTTCACAGCTCGAGTGATACATTTAAGTGGGGCCAGCAGAGCAATGCAACAGTAAAAATCTCCAAAATTATCATTGACTGGACTGAGGAGGAACTTTTAAGCTCAAAATGCAATGGTCAATTCATAAATTATTACTTTGTGCAAAGAGGTATGGATTCAATTTTTCTCTCGCGATCCAATATAGTTTTACTAACCTAATAAAATACCCTTACTAGCAGGCCTCATGACTTGCACTTGCAAGTCATTTTCTCTGGCAAGTCAGAAATGGTGTGCTGTGGGCACATGGAGAATAGAGGCGGCAAGAGATTTATGGTAGATTAGCTTGCAACTCTGCCTTCAGAAATGGAGAGGTGCTTCAGCTAAGCCATTTCAATGTCATTATGTTAATGATGGTAGACCATTTATCTCCCAATTATTTCTGCAAAATTCACACAAGCATAAGATGCCCCTAAATATGTTCACATATAGCTCAACAAGGTATACATTAGTTTTCAAAAATTGATTATCAGAGTTTGCCAATTAAAGTGTCCTTAGCAGCCAGACCCATTTTATTAGCAGTGTTGTACTCATATTTTTAATGCCATCAGACGTTATTTGAACCGAAGACATAAAATGAGCACCAATATAGCATTTTTTTATAACGCTGAATTAAGATTAGTGAGAGGAGTCAGGCCTTATAAATTCTTTAAAATTCCGCTAGACCTGCAGGTGGAGTAGCTTAATTTACCTACTCGGCCTAGGAAAACATTTCTCAACCCATGGCAACGGATGTCAAAAAATGTAAATGTACTTCCTGTAAAATGGTGCATGTCATCACAAACCCACTTTAATTATATATATTGTGCTGGTACACAGGTGTTTCAGAGAGCAACAAGAGATGGCTACAAGGGAGAACAAAAACAACGATCTTACTAGCCCCAATGACATTGAGAACGCACAAGTGCATGGGAGAGGGAAAAGGGGGAAAGGTGCATGGAAGGGGGAGAGTGTTTGGCCCACTGCGGCTCCCCAGCAGCCAGCCATGCCCAGCAAAACGTTTGACGTTTACTACAAACATAGCAAATGTTAAATAAAAGTTTCAAGCATCCCCTGCAAATGGTACCCTCCCTTCATAAAATCTACTTGACTAAGCAAGTGGGCAAGTAGACTTTGTAAGCCCTGAATTAGTCTGTAAAAGGTTAGCTTCATGAATGGACACAGATATAAGGCTCTGAAAAGAGGTTGGCCAGCTCGCTCCAACAGGTGCTATTATATAAGGTAATACTCTGAGCAAAGCGAGCTCTGAAGGCCAACTACAGTGTATGGTATTCCAGTAGACCCGTAGATGTACAGACTTGATGGAACTATTGATCACTATTTTGCATGAACATCTAGTTTGCTTTGTCTTTTCATTATTTAAGAGGAAAGATAGACTAAGCGAAGTGGATGGCGCAGCAGGTAGAGAAATGGACAAATCATGTTGAATATTTTAATTTGCGGCCATCTCACTTTGTGGCTTTTTACCAGTCACCCTCAGAGTGATAAAACAGAATGTTAAGGAGAACGGGATCATCTCATCGGTTGAGCACCAGTTGAACAGAGGTATGCAATCAGCAGTTCACAGAACCAGGTTTGCCATTAAAAGCATTTGGCAATGTGATCATGTACATTTTCAAAAGTGTTAATTCGTCAATATAATGCATCTTCAGCAACAAAATGAAATGTATCGGACACTACAATTTATATACACTAACCTAAACATTATGCAAAGCATGATGACAATGCAATGTTTTACAGTAGCAATACTGTAATTATGCACTATGTAACAACTTACATTTAGGAATGTAAAAATAAAGTTAGAGAATATGAAGTTCGCTTAATAAAGGTACCATCCTAATGACATATGGCAATTATTTGAAAAAGAAAAAAAGTAGTCCATCCCAACACTCCCACACATGCCTTTGGCACCTAAGAATGAAGGAGGTGATTACTGCTAAACCCTCTCTCCATTAGTCTCTTTGAACTTGCAGTGAACAGAGAAAGAGGGTGGAGAGAGCCTCGCAGACTAGAGAGGAGTGCATGGTGAGCTGTGCTTTCATTGAACAGGGTAACTAAATAGCTAGCTTTGCTGCACAAGTGTCCATTTAATTAGCAAACCTACAGAATTGCATAGCAAATTGCTACGCGACACTGCTTACTTTATGCCTGGCTCTATGCATGTATCAATACACCAACCTCTTCAAGAACATGATGCGCCCATCACTACGTTAAGTCTTGCCTCATAATGTAGATCTAAAGCTGCAATGCCTTGTTACATACACTCAATGGAATTAATTTATTTGTTTTTATTTGAATTTTTGTTCAGCGCTGACCTGGCCTAGAGTGTCTCGGAGCACCTTACAAGGTTCAAAGATTAAAAACGTAGGAGGTGAAACAGATGCTAAAAAAGGTTTTCAGGATATAGAAGAAAGATTAGTAGATACATGGTAGCAGGGGAGATGGTGGGGCAGGGCTATGCGTGGGTAAACATGTATGTTTTAAGGCTCTTTCTGAAAGTGGTGATGGTGGGTGCAGTGCGGATGTGAAGAGGTAGGATGTTCTATGCACTGGATGCCCAGTGGGTAAATGCTTGCTTGTGTGAATATTACTTTGCAGAGTGGAATGTGTAGGAGATACTGGCTTGCTTATCTGGTGTTTGTGTGGGTGATGGGTTTGAGTTGGTCATGAAGGTAAGATGGGGTTTGTGATGAGGGCTATGAAAATAAAGCAGTCTTGTGAAATCAATTATTTGGGGTTCAGTGAGCCAGTGGAGCTGGGCGAGAGCTGAGGTGATGTGTGAATGTTTTGGTAGGTGTAGAGTCTGGCTGCTGTACTTTGTATGGCTTGCGAGGGAGCAAGGGTGCTGCTGGGGAGTCCAGTGAGGAGCGCATTGCCTTAGTCCAGATTGGATGGAGCCAGTGCTTGGGACTGTGGTGCAGAAATCATCAGGAGGAAGGATGTGTCTGATCTTTCATAGGAGGTATAGTTTTATATAGCATGTTTGTTGACACCAGCTATGTGGCATGTGAAGGAAAGATGGGGGTTGATGGTGAAGCCAAGAGATTTGACAGGTGTGGAGAGAGATGTGTGTGGGTTATGCCTGGCGAGTTCTTTGAGCTAAGGGGTGAGATGAGGAGGTATTACTTTGTGTAAGGGTTGAGCTTGAGGAGGTTGGTCGCCATCCAGGTGGTGATGGTGGAGAGATTGCGGTTGAGGATGTGGAGTTGTGAAGGGGATGAGATTTAGAAGTATATTTTCAAGTCATTTGAATATTGATGGAAAAGGATATTGCGTTTGCCAAAGGTCTGTCCAAGATATTCAACATATAGGATGAAGAGGACAAGGAGTAGCCTTGCCAGACCTCATTCTTTGAACAGAGTGCGGATCAGATGAAAATGGGAGTATGGAGACAGTGTGTCATGTCAGTAAAAGAGGTGAATAAGTTGAGGATGGTCCCCAAAAGTTCATTCTGCAGGATACTATGTTGAGTAGAATGTCGTCTGTGGTGGTCTTGAAGGATGCAGAGAGGTTGAGGAGTCCAAGTAATGGTGTCCCCCTTTGTCAGTCATGTTGGAGGTCATTGAGGATGTGAAGTGTAGCGGCCTCAGTGCTGTATCCAGATGTGGTTGAGTAGGTCATTTGTGGAGATTTATTGTTGCAGTTGGGTAGTGACAAAGCTTTCCAGGATTCTGACGAGGTATGGGAGGCTAGTGGTGGGGTGGTAATTCTCAGGAAGTGTGGGGTATGGAGATTTTTTTTTTTTTTAGGAGGGCTGAGATATGTACAGTTTTGAGAGCAGAGGGGATAGTACCATGTGAGACCGTAGTTGTTGTGCCAGGTCAGTGATGCAATATGATACAGCTTGAGGTGAGCAGGCATCATCCAGGAATTGTGCAAGTTTTGTTTTGGTAGTAAGGGATGGGTGTGTCGATGGGGTGGAAGGTGTCCCATGTTATGGAATGTTAGGGGCGGAGTGGGAGGGCAGAGGGGAGGGGTTGCCCAATATGTATTTTGGAGTTGAAGTAATCCATGAAGGAGTTGCATACTGCAATGATTGCGGGTGGGGATGGTGGTTTGGAGAATATATGACAATGTTGAATAGTTTCTGTGTATGACTGGTGGCTGATTGAGTTCTTGGAGGCAATGGATGGCTTGAACATAGTGTATGGCTGTTTTTCATTTGTTGCAGCAGAGTTTGAATGGTGTTCTGGTGGCAGGGCATGGGTTATTTTGCAGGGTGTCTAGCTTCCTGCGTGGCAGAGATGAGGGAGATGTTTAACCATGGTTTATAGTGGTTGCAGCAAGGTTTTTGTGATTTGAAGGGGCCATTTTGTCAAGTGCCTATGTGGTGATGGTGTAATTGAGAGTGGCGGGATGTGCATGTGGGGAGGATGGGGTGCTGCGAGTGGTGATCAAGCTCAACTAATATCTTTGGTTTGTCTGGCTGGGGGGTGAGGGGTGCATGTGTGGTAGGTTGAGGGGCGTTTCTTGTGTGGTAGAGTGAGCGTGAAAAGGATAATGTGGTCTGACCCACAACACCCATATTTCTTTTTCCATAAAGACAGGATTTTTTTTTTATTGAAAGCAAAAGATCCAGGGTGATGCCAGATGTGTGTGTGGGGGGGTAGGTGATGAGTTGTGGGAGATCATAGGGGGTGAGTCGAGTGAGAATACTCACTAATATGGGGTTGCTCCCTGGATGGGAACTACCATGGTTGAAGTCACTTAGGTAGATATTGATGCAGGGGGAGCTGGGGTTGTTCGTTTTGAAAACTCTCCAGTCAGTGAGGAGATTGGGTTTTGGTGGGAGGTAGAAAATAATAAGGTTACTCACCGTAGTGACCACTTTACTCCTAGTCCATAGTCACCTTTCCGCCATACTTATGGGACATTCCTCCGTCCTGTGGGACGGGACCGGAGCACTTTGTAAAAAGCATAACATTTTTCAAAAACGTGTCCCTCTTTTTACGTGGGGTACCGCACGCGGCCGTAACCCTGTCCTCCTTAGCTCCGCCCAGCACATCGCTTTTCAATCCTTTTCCATCACCAGGTCACAGACCTTCAAGCAATAATAGAGGAACCTTATTAGAGGGGCGGCGGGCGTATGGAGGAAAGGGGACTATGGACTAGGAGTAAGGTGGTCACTACGGTGAGTAACCTTATTGTACTCCTACATCCTGTCCCCTTTCCTCCATACTTATGGAAGATTCCCAAGCACTCCTCACAGGAACTACGGGTGGATGGAAAACTCCTTACTGAAAAAGGTTTTCAAGCACAGCCTGGCCAAACTGAACATCAGTCCTAGAGCTCAGATCCAAACAGTAGTGTTTACAAAAAGCCGATGGAGGCCCAGGGTAGCCGCTTTTGCGATTGTCTCCCAGGGGACATACTATTGAAAGGCAACAGCAGCTGCCTTGCCCCGTACTAGATGTGCATGAACCCCTTTTGGAGGTTCAAGATCTTGAACAGCGCAAGACTCCATAATACAGGCAGCGATCCATCTGGAAATAGTCGCTTTGGAGGCCTGTTTACCCTGCGGATTACCAAAGGTCACCAAGAGCTGGGAATAACTCCTAAATTCAGATGTTCTGTCCAGATAGAACGTAAGAGCTCTTCTAAACGTCCAGGCAATGCACAACACTCTCAGCCTCCGATGCTGGGTTTGGAAAGAAGACAGGCAAGGAGATTGATTCAGATGAAAATCAGAGACTACTTTTGGAAGGAAAGAAGGATTCGTCCTCAGGACAACCTTATCCTTATGAAAAACCAGAAAGGGATGCTCCACCGAAAAGGCCTGGAGCTCACTCATGTCTTGCTGAAGTCAAGGCGACCAAGAAGGACACTTTCCACGAAGGGTGCTTAAGGTCTACAGTAGCGATTGGCTCAAAGGGCTTATGGCACAAGGCCTCAAGGACCACTTCAGATACCACTTCGGATGCGGTTTGCGAACAGGAGGGTAAAGATGCAGTGCCTTTTAACCACTGGGTTTGACAGTGAAAAATAGCACTGATCCGTGGATAGGTATGCGGCAACAACTGAAAGATAAGTCCTGCATGTCAAGACATGGATGCCCGACTCTGCCAGATGAGATACAAAGGACAACACTGTGTCGATCGTAGCCCTCCCTGGGGTCCCGCTGTCCGGCTAATCACCAGTGGCAGAACCAAAGCCATTTGCTCCTATATTGACATCTTGTCGAGGGCTTCCTGGCCGCCTGAATAATATGCATGGTATCAGCAGGCAAGTTGAGATGTCCTAAAGATCTGAACTCAGGCACCATGCCGCCAAGCTTAACGATTGTGGGGAGGGGTGCCACAGCTGCTGATCTCTCTAGTGAAGCAGGTCATGAACCAGAGGACTGAAGCTGAAGCTCTGCAAACCAAAACCTGGCCGGCCACCACGGTGCTATGAGCACAAGAGAACAATTCACTGTGCCCCACAGCTTGCACAGTGTCCGATGAATACGAGGCAGAGATGGGAAAGCACAGGCTCTCATATTGAGCCAGGGTATATCGAGGGCATCCCCCAGAAAGGAGGCTCCCAGCCCGTTCCTGGAGGCATACAGAGCAAGTTTCCCGTTTGACGCTGTTGTGAAGAGGTCCACTTCTGGAGTGTCCCAACACCGGAAGATTTGCCAGAGGACCTCAGAGTTCAGTTCGCACTCATAGCCGACTATGGTACGACGGCTGAGGGCATCCGCAGAAACATTCAGCTGACCCCAGCCAGATGCCATGCTGAACCGCCCATTCCCATATCGGAATGGCAAGATCCACAAGAGGAGGGGACTTGGTACCCCCTTGCTTGTTGATATAAAACATGGACACCACATTGTCCGTGCGGACCCAATCTACTTTGTTGACAATGACAGGCTGGCACGATTTGAGCGCCAGGAAGATCGTCAGGAGCTCCAAGTGATTTATATGAAGGAGCTTGACCTGCAGAGACCAGAGATCTGAAACCTCAAGGTCCAACGTTGCATCCCATCCCAGCAGGGAAGAGTCCGTTGTGATAGTCACTAGCGGGCCAGGTTCCTGAAAGGCGGCGCCCACCGACAGATTGCTGAGAGACGACCACCACACAAGGTCCGCTCTCATGAAGAATGGAACAGGAATCATTTTGGAGTCTCGGTCCACTGCTTGGAGCCAAGAACTCAGAAGAGCCATCCGTGTTTGCCTCATCTTGAGACGAGCAAGAAAGAGCCAGCACACACAAGGCCATGAGGCCCAGAAGCCTCTGGAACCACCAAGCCGGCATGCTCTCTGACTGCGCAAACACCCGACACGTGGCTAACAGACCCGCCATTCTGTCCCCGGTCAGATACACTCTGCAGTTGATCGTGTTCCACCGAAAACCCAGGAAAATCAGGTCCCGACAGGCCTTCATGGAGGATTTCCACCCGTTCACCGACAGCCCAAGATGGAACAGATTGCTCAAGGCTGATTGCCTGCTGCACAGTCCTTGTCCTCAATCGTCCAAATACGGATACACGTGGATACCTTGTAGCCGAAGATGAGCTGCGATAACCGACATCTTCGTAAAGACATGTGGTGCCGGGCTGAGGCCAAACGGGAGCACTCGGAACTGGAAATGCTCCTCCCCCACGAAAAAACAGGTATTTCCAATGCAGACTCCAAATCAGAATATGCATAAGCGCATCCTGAAGGTCCACCACGCTGAGCCAATCGGCCTTCTGTAAGGAGGACTTTATCTGAAAGTGATCATCTTGAATTTCTCCTGGGGTAGAGAGAGATTGAACCAGGAAAGGTCTAGGATGGTGCGCAGGCCAGCCTGGTTGGGTTTCGGCACCGTAACAGCCGGGAGAAGAGGCCCTCCCCTCGCTCCCCTAAGGGAATGGGTTCCACCGCTCTGAGATCCAGCAACTTCTGTATCTCTGCTCTGAGGGAGGGTGACTACGACTGCTGGAAGGGAGGATTGATGGGAGGGGGCAAGCGGAAGCCCGCCTGAACCACTGACAAGACCCACCAGTCCCCGGTAATCGTCTGCCACGCCTCCCAGTGAGACGCAATGCGCCCTCCCACCGGGGTCTCGTGCGAGCGCAGAGAAACTTCATTTAGTTGGTTTATCGGTGGCACCACCACCTGAACCTGAAGGAGGCCGAAGAACGGGAGAAAAACCTTCACTGTTGTTGCCGTCGGTGGTAATTTCCTGATGGAGTATCGACCCTACGGGACTTCCGATCCAGAAATCCCCTAAAACCAGAGGAAGACCGAGGCTGCGAAGACGTTCTCTGTGCCCTGCAAGGCAGTTTCACCAAGACAGACAAGGACTTGGCAGTCTGAGTGCTGTCCTTATTCAGCTCAACATCTGTCGTTGAGTGACAAAGCTCCTTGCCATCAAAGGGCAGGTCCAGAACTTTATGCTGCCCCTCTTTAGGGAACTTGGTAGTGTCCACGCCAAGCATAAGGCCCCGGGCCGAGGTGTCTACATGATGCACCGCGGCCTCCAGCATTTCCTGCGCCAGGACCCTGGCAACTGACAATCCCGCTTTAAAATCCTCTAGTTTATTCGTGGGAATGAATTCCTCAAACTCCGACAGACCTTTCCACATTTTCATATTCACCCCCGCTAATACCAGTTCCGCGTTAGCTTGACTTAACTGCAGGGCTGAATAAGTGAAACTCCTCCCCAAAGAATCAAGAAGCTTGTCCTCTTTGGCCAGAACCTGCGTTGCCGCTGTAGAAGGCGAAGAAGCAGGTCTAGATTGTAATGTAGCAGCAGCCACCACCGTGGAGGAAGGGGGCGGACACCACGCTAAGGCCACTTCTTCCGAAGAATGGAGCCTATAACGAGCGTCAATCTTTTTATTTACAAACAGTCCATAGTGGTGTTTCTCCCAGACTTTACGGACCTCAGCTAAAACATCCTTTTGCAAGAACAAGCTGGTACTCTCCAAAGGAGGCAAGGTGAACGCCCCCGAAAGCACCCCTGGTACTGGAACATCCTAAAGACATGTCCAGCACCCGTCGTGAAAGGCTCTACAGAGCGAGGCTGGTCCTCGCTGTCCTGATCCAGATGCTTCGGTCGACACACGGGGGGGGGGGGGGGGGGGGGGACATGGGGGGGGGGGGGGGACATGGGAGATCAGGCTGCGCAACATCTGGCACTGCTGCCGATTTGTCCACTGGAGACAGGGGGAGGGTTGCCAAGAGGGCCCTTCACTGCTGTCAATATAGATCAAGGGCGCAGATGTTGCAAGAAGCGAGATGTTGTGCGTTAGAGGCATCCGAGCGTTCGTCAAAAACTGGATGAAAAGGGATGTGCACAAGGAAAATAATTTTCACCTGAAATGCCACTCCCCACACCCAGCGCTGATGGCGTAGATGTAAGGCAGGTATCCAAAATGGCCACCGTCGTCTTGGTGGGAGTAGCCGCAATTTTGTCAGCACCCGAGGAGAACTGAGACATGTGTGAAAGTGAGACAGGCGTCTCCATCTTAGCCTAGACACAAGCAACCTCGGCCGAGCCGGTACTGCGTGGCCTAGAATGTTTCTGAGACATGCTATCAGCCAGAATAGCCTTCAACGGAAGGACCTCAACAACACCAGTAACCAAGGAATTCTGGTTAGAGACCTCTCTCCGTGCGCCCTCAACAGAACTGGCGTCAAACGCTTTAGCGGGAACAATGAGGAGTACACCTCACCCACAAGACCTTAACAGGCCTCTCAGAACTGTCGGTCACCTTAGCCTCCAAACGAGGGACCTCGGACCTGAGCCTGGTAAAAGTCCCTTCACGAAGGGCTTCGAACTTTAGTTCGGTAAAGAAAGCCTCCACAGAGGCCTCAGGGCAAACCCTGGTGTCTTTACGGGAAGCTCCAGTCAGGGAGACCTCGAAGCAAGCTCTGGTACCCACCGCCTCAGCAGAACTGGGCCCACAAACAGCCACCACAGGAGGTGCCTCGGATTGTAATCCAGTGTCAATAGGCCCATTACGGAGACCCTTGGAGAAAACTGGTACACTTTTTAGGCCTAGAAGGCACCTCGGGGCTAGCCCAGGTAACAGAGCTTTTGATGCTCCTCCCTGACCGGGAAGACCCCGGGAAGGAGTCCCCCGGCTGGGGTACCCTATAAAGTAATGAACTCAATGGGCGCTTCTTCTTCTCGTCAAAGTTTGAAAGTGCGTAGGGGGAGTGCGCTAAAACACCTCCTCCGACCGCTCTAATCGATGTTGAAGCGCCCGGACCGAAAGGTAATCGCAGTAAAAACATGAGTCCCACCAGTGGTCCGGACCCAAACACTCTTAAACAAAGAGTATGGGGGTCCACCCTAGCGAAGTGACTGACAGGAAGAACAAATAGGAAAGTCTAACTGAAACGGCATAGACTGACTGCCACAAGACCGCTAAGCAGGAGAGGAGGACAATGGAAGGAAAAAATCTTCCAAAGATGCAAGTGCGTCCAGTCCCTATCGAGTGGAGAAAAGGACTGATGGGCCATGCGCTGGGTGGAGCTAAGGAGCGCGGGGTTACGGCCGTGTGCGGTACCCCGCGTATAAAGAGAGGAAGGACACATTTTTGAAAAATGATGCTTTTTACAAAGTGCTCCGGTCCCGTCCCAGGGGAATGCCCCATAAGTATGGAGGAAAGGGGACAGTACGTAGGAGTATGGGGTTTAGAAAGGTGGGTTATGATGGAGAAGAGCACGTGAGATTGCTTAAATGGATGCATATGTGGGGGTTGTGGGGTTGCTAAGTGTGAATGACTTTTTCATAAGATGGCAATGCCACCACATCGTTTCTGAGGTGGGTTTCTGTGGCAGAGTGCACAGGAAGCATCTCAGGGATAAGAGATGTGTGGTGGGGTTTAAGAGATGTTTCTGCAAGGAAGAGTATATCTGAGGAGTGTGTGCTATTGAGTTTGATTTCATGTGTGGTAACCGGTGCAGAGTGGCAGTTGAGAAGAATGCATGTGTATGTAAATAGTTGTTTCAGTCCAGTGTAGTGTTAGAGTTTAATTTGAATGTTGTTTGTGTGTGCTGTATGAGGAATGTATTGTGGCAAGCAGTGACAGGCAGTGGCTAACAAGGAACAAAGATTAAAAGGGAAAGAGGATAGCAACTACCCTTAGTCTCCGTCAACCCTTTGCTCTGGACGGCCCAAGTGCATGGCTTTACTTCGCAATGTAACATGGAAACACTTCAGCAGGCAAGAGATGCAAACAAGAAGCCATTTTAAATGCTGCTTCGCCAGCTAAAGCTTTTACTAGTAATGCTCCTTTTCCAGAATATCAATAGGAAAATCATAATTACGGTGACATTTGCAATCAGTCAAATGTCACAAAACAGACCAAATGGTTAAAAAGTGGCTTGGTACACAGATTACTTGGAGTCCGACGTAGAAAAAATAAACTTTATTCAGTTACAGTTAAGATGAGAATAGGACACAGGTTAAAAGTCACAGGTACACTGGGGTACATCCAACGGCCACCCCCCTCTCTAAGCCAGCCTCTCACCAACTGTCATCCAAAGAACAACCAGCAGAGAACAAGCTTGTCACATTCTACTTCCAGGCACTCATGACATAACATACATACTCAGCAGTGTGGCTAGGAAGAAGGCAAGCCAACACACCAGATCTGGGGCGTAACTAATATAATGGATCAGTGTGTCAAACTATCGTATTCTGTTACATTACATTTATCAGTTTCAACCTAATGGTCAGTTTATATGTGGGATCCTGCACCAATATATGTTTGTTTAAAAAGACAATACGCCGGATCACAATCACATCTTTAGAGAAATAGAGTCATATTCAGATACTAAATGCCTTGCTACATCAAGCCTAAAACAAACTGAAAAAGCTAGCACCATTTTACTAGAATTCAACCGTTAAAGGGGAAAATCAACTAGAAAGAAAAGAGGCCCAATCCTCTCCCCACGGAAGTTTAAGTTGGCGTTGGGTGAGATGAAAGTAGGCCATACAAGTAGCTGTTCTTCAACACAGTCTACAGACTATTGTATTGGCTGTAGTAGACGCTATGGTTTATAAGCCATCTTATTAGGTTATATATTTTTAGCTAAACGAGTAACCACACATTTAAAGTTTAAAATCGTAATGCTATTCTTTCCCATGCATCACTGTCCCAACCAACACCCTCTTAGATTAAAAAAAATGTGAAGGCAATTCATAACTCCTAGATTGTCGAACATAACGAAGGACGACGGGATAGGAACATGCCGCAGGAATGAGACGTCTGTGAGCTCCATGCTTCCAAGCCTCAACTAGCCCAGAGAAACCTCAGACTACCAGAAGCTGCTGCAAGCAGCCTAATCTACGGAACATTAGCAGAGCATTGTAGAGTGTGGCATTTGACAATGCTTTCCTATTCTACCAATGAAATGGTGATTAGGAAAGAGGCCGAACGCAGGCATGCTTTTCTTTTTGAGCGAGTGGGGGCTTGGCAAGGACTAAGGGATTGGGGAAGCAGTCACAGCTTCTAGCTCTCAGCGTCCACAATGATTGATGGGCCTCTAGGAATATAAAGAGCTAGAAGTGGAAATATGCAATGGATCGCGGGTTGATGCATCCACTGAACAAGTGAGCATTCGCTGCAGGGGAACTCCAACGACACTGAGCTAATTAAATGCAACATTAGCCTCCTATACTGAAAAACAAACTGCTTTACAGAGCTGCTGTTCATGGGGCAGAGGAAGTAACACGGGTGGCACCGGACTGCCTATTTAAATAAGACCTCACATCAGGCCCTATTTAGAGGGAGATCATCACTAGGGACTAGTATGCTAGAAAGGTTTTGGACATTACAGCAGACAACATCCCAGAAGTAAAGATTTTAAAACGTTAAGGGAGGGGACGGAGTTTTAGTAAAATCTCCTGGATGAGGAGACAACCTGGACAGACGAGCATGAAGAGTCTTGGGGGATAGAGTCTGGACGCTGCAAGCCAATCACTGCCTTAAAAAAAATAGCTCCCCCCACCTCCTGCTGTAGTCAACCAGCAGCGACAAATAAGTGGTATGGATGGGGCATGCAGCCTTTAGTATACTCCAGTCCAGTAAAACCCCACCAATCATTACCCATTTTATATCGACCTGAACTTAGTCCACTAATAAAAAATTAGCCTGCATGTAGCCCCAGTATGTTAATTACCCATATGTGCACTTAACCGGTTTGCCAAGATTAACCATGTTCCGCATCTGGTCTAACTGAATGGCTAGCTTTATGCTCTCTGCGGCACCATGAGATGGGCATGGTGTAGCCTCTGTATTGTGCAGGGTCCCGCCCCCCCCACCCCAAGATGGATTGTTGGGGCTAGGAAATGTATTGCTACTAATCACACTAAAAAAATAAAAAATAAAAAAAAACACCATTCTGCACACTCACCCTCAGCCTCTGAACTAAACAACCATACCTCTACCGCACCCACAACACCGAACATGAAACCAAACCATAAACTATCTCACCGCAACACCACATGACGGCTACCGACAAAAACGCACCAACACTCAGGACCCCTTCCCAAAGGGAACACGTTTGAGAATAGAAAAACTAGATTTCAACTCCAAATCATTTTCTAATCAATATTACTTTGCATCTACTAATGTATGCAACTGGAAAGATTAATTTGCACCTCTTCAGCTCAAACCGTATTAGAGATCATTCCTATGGCACTGCCCTAGTGGTACCAAGGATTAAAACATTCCCGCGGAGATGTGTGGTTGGAAGCAAGGGGCATTTTCACTATTTTAGTTGGGAATATTTGATAGATTTTAGGAAGTAAAAGTGGTGGTGTGCTGCTAAGCAGTAGGGCTGCTAACGAGCATGTGCAGTAAGATCTGGCAACTAAAATCTTGAGGTCCTGAAGAATATGGGTAGGCACCTGGAATTGACATTTTAAAGACAATCACTTTAAAAGTAAGAAAAATATTTACATTTTTGTTATTTTAATTATTAAAAATAGACAGAATACAACTTTAAAGAAAAAAAGCACTGCTGTAACAGAAAACGACTTGCTTTTCAAATTCGGTCGGCATAACATATCCCTATCCGCATAAAATAGAACATTCCTACTAACTAAAGTAACAATCTGGAAGACAACACTTCAAAAGAGTTACAATAAAATGATACCAATTTGAAATCACATTGCTCACACTAACGAAAAACCTCACTGCCAGATACAGTATGACCTAGAACATCTGGTTCGCAAACTTTGCTATATACTGAAACACCATAGGGGAATTCCATGAGGACCACAGAAGACCATGACCCCCAACAATGCCTAAAAGCGCTAGAGATTAGAATTCAATCAATCGCCAACCCATAGCCTCAATTCCTCAGACAACATCTGAAGTTAGAAAACCCTCTTGAGAGCTACTCCAATTCTCTGCAAGAGCCCCCCCATCCCTCCTCAAACGAGGATTGGTCGTCCTGCGTCACGTATTTAAACTTTTCCATAAAATACACGCCCCTAACTTTCCGTACCCAATCTGATTTACCAGGGCTGCCAACAGTCCCCACTTCTGGGCGACAACAGCCAGTCTACCCGCCTGCAGGAGTCTCTCCCACATCCTAGGAAACCTACAACACTCCTACTCCTCATGGGGCATCCCCACCAAAATAGTCATAGGGTCCAATTTGAGAAGGACTCCCATCAGACTGCAAAGACTTTTTCAAGGAACTATGGGATTCCTTTGTACAGATGAAATTATTGTGTAAAGAACATAGTCCAAGTCAGATGCCTGGGAGGACACGAATACCAAGCGACATTTAAATAAAGATTGCCTCCTGCAGGCCTCAACACTGGTCTACTACTAGTACCTGGTGCCTTCCACTACAGCGAAAAGGAGAGACATTCATGAAGTCACTAGGGAGCTCAACAGCCTCCAGACGAAATACATGTGGCTCTTTCCATTTTCTCTCAAATTCAACCTGCAGGGTCTGGCTCACAGCACCTCCTCTAAAGCGGAGGGTTGCAGAATACAGCTATTGGGCATCATGTAAGCTGAGAGTGAAGAGACAGAAGCAGGTCTAGAGCCTCATCACTGGAGATGGATGAGAACTGGCACAGAGGCAGCGAGAGATCAGACATTTTCCAAGAATTGAGAGAAGAAACTCTTATGTTACAATCTCACAGAACACTAGCCTCACAAGGAGAAGGGTATTTGTGTAAACCCGAAATTGCTGATGGTTAGAATTCAGTCGGACACTGCTCGCAGGACTGATACTGTGTGCTATAGTAAGCAAGTGGGCAGGAATGGGGAACAGACTCACGACTTGTGCAATTGGGACGCTAGCTGGTGCATCTCGCTGAAAAACACCTGGCCCCATTGGGGTCAGGGACCTCAGAGCATTTATGGACTGTTCACACCCAATGACAATTAGTGTCTCTATTTTCCAGGTTACTTGTGTTCAATTTTCAGCGATAATGCAATGTTGAGGTTACGTTTAGTTTCACAATGGGAATTGGATGGATGAGGTTCTTGGCTATCTATATATTCCCTGCGGTGTCCCCAATTGCACAATAGGTCTATTTGTGAGAGGGTACCTGGGTCAGCGATCCATGCCGCCCAAGGGTCCTGCAAGGGTCCTGCAGCAGGATCAAGCAAGCAATGACAAGGTAGCAGGGGAGATCAATACTGGGACTCTATGGTAAGACGTTATCATTGAATTTGCAAGTGCTGAACTCATTTAAAGAAAGCTTTGCTGTGGCATTTTCTTAACTAGGGAAAGTCGGACATCTTTAGCCCAGAGCAGGTAAGCAGTTGTAATCGAAAGTGCCCACAAGTTCACAATGCCTTTGCTAAAAGTAAGATATGCAAATTGATGCTGGTGTACCACACAGCCAACACAACTGAGCATGCAAAGGTCGAAAATGAAGGGCACTATATTTTCCTAAATGGGATGGGGTCCCAACGACATCACACTGGTAATATTCTACATCCAAAATAACTAACAAGTCAAGGGCTAGCCACCCTGATGGGGGTGCCGATAGGTATGCTAAAGATTGTCTCTTACTCGAGGGCAGGGAATCTTTTTAAGGTTTTTAACTCTTGCATTAAACATTGTATGATGGCAGCATTCCAGAAATGTAGATTTCTCTTATACAGCCTCAACATATTCAACCACGGCTATTCTTTGGTGAGGGATAATCAACTCTTGGCGGGTAAGGAATGATGTGCAGTGTGCATGCAGAGAGCTGATTGGGAGAGTGACTTTATAGCTGGCTAGAAGCTAGCAACCTGAAACATATACTCTTGCTTTTAGTATGAAAGAAGGGCCCCGTATAAATGTATTAATCCCCTTTCTGCATAGTTGTGAAAATGTTATTTTCCAAGTTCCTACTGACCCATCGTCGAGCTTGGGTAGAACATCGAAATGGTTAAATGGCTTGCAGGGCGTCTTTGTGAAAGGAGGACCGACATACATTTAGATACATTAACGAATACAGTTTCTCAAATTGGCAAAAGGAGGAAATTTATTGAGGCCATGTGGATTACCCACCAGCAATCACGATTCCTGAAACGACTGTCGCAAAACCTTCACTCACTGGGTTTTGGACACAATCTCCTTACTCTTCTGCATTCATTCAACTGTGGAAATTGAACAAGGGTCCAATTGGAAAACAAATCAGAATGCAGCAGAAGAATAACTGTCAAGCTTGGACTTTAACAAGGCTGCTTCATGGCTCCCTTTCCAATTAATGCCTTGAGGAAAGTGTTGTGGTTACAGCTTCAATTAATGGAAATCTGCATCCAGCATTAAATATACACAGACTAGGTTGACACCAATAGGCATCCAAAAAGGGATTAATGTACTACCAAATTGCTCAATGAGAATGGCCTACCAAATAAACAACAAAAAAAGATGGATTTTTCAGTGTGAAAAATAAACAGGGGAAATTGTTTCCCCGAATGACGTCAATATCAAAACAGTGCCCAACATTAAATCTCTGCGCCAGATTTTCAGTAGGTCGAATTACAGGGATTCCCACATTAAGGCAGAAAGCGCAGTCTCCCTGGCAACTCCGATAAGATATAAAGTTTAACATTGTATACCTACAGCGAAACATCACTGCTTTCCCAATTAAAGATTTAAAACGTAAAAACTGCATGAAAAAGATGGCATGAAGCACACCTTTGGGGCACTAAATACCACCCCAAATTAGATTTAAAAGACAACATATTTGCAAGATACCATGGGTATCTTACAATTTATTCTAGTTATCCACCTTTAGCTGGTCCCCTGCAGTCTAATACTATAGCCAACTATTTATGGTTTAACTGGTGCTTCTCTTCTCGTAAGCAGTCATCTTATGCAGTTATTTAAACCAGACAGGATATTGCAGCATTATTTTCCAAATTTTGCAGCAAGAAAACAATTGATATTTGCACCAACTTAATCAATTGTTCAACTGTTATTAATCAATATTCATTTTAACCCCTAGAAAAACCTTAGTGAGTGAATATCCTTGATCAAATCAACAATGTTTTAACATCTTGGCTGGGCGAAGCCCATCAAAAAAATTATCTGATTGCTGGTGATTTTAACTGTACTTGTGCCCCCCTACATATTAGTTGACAGGAAGTTACCAATGCATGATTCTATTAACAGTGCAAGTAGTTAATCAAAAAACAATGCTTTCGCTTAAGGTTATGGTCTTTCTCCAATCAGTGTATGATTGTATCGGTGCATTGACATGATCCTTGTCATCATGGATTGATCATGTGTTTTTGTTTGAAGACTTGGTATCCATTTGTAGCAATTACACTATTACAATGAAGCGATTTAGTGATCATGCCAAACCCACTTTTCAGCTGATTTGTACCCCCGATTTGCTACAATATACAATAACCCTCTGACTTTCCTCTGGGTTAACAATAGAGGTAACACTGAAAAAGGGAATTAGAATATTATAATAGAAACATTTAAAAATACTATGATTCTCAATAATTTATTGATGATGAAACCTGGGATAAACGCAGCAAAGGTTCTACTGATCTTATTGCGAAAATATTCCTGCAGATCGGTAACAAAGGAAAAATGTTACTAAATAGACTCTCTCTAATTCCAGGATCGCTCTAGCTAAGATAAATAAAAGGGCTTCCATCAAGCATCTCGCAAAACGGTATGGTACCCACTCAAAAGTCTCAAGTTGAAAGGAAAAAGGTATTACAATTTTCATTAAAATGTTATGAAGAGAACAAGAGCCGTGCTCTTTTAGGGGTTACCAGTCTATGCTCAAATCGCTTAACAAGAACTCTGCGAGGTTCTGGGAGCTTATGAGGAAAACTTCATCCACACCTTTGGAGGGGCACATTAGTTCCGAGATGTGTTGGTGTAAGGAAGGATTCCCATTTATGTGAACTTTTTGCTACTGTTTAAACACCATAGACTGACTTTACCAGTGAAGCACAGCCTTCAGATGCACTCCACTAGGCTTTTGCTCACTTTGTTATGGGGAAACTGACATGCCCTTAAAGACGTCAGTACTGGGAGACAATTTCCCTTAGTCCTTTCCAATGTTGCAACTTTTCTGCAACATGTTACAAGTGCACAATGTACCTTACAGTATAGTGCACTTGGGTCTTCCTTTCATTTAATTTCCAAAAGGACCTAGGATTTTTTTTTTATTTTTAGGAGAAGTGCAGATGTGCCTTGGACATGGCTGAAGGCAGCTCATCTTTTCACATATTTTTACCCCTTTCTTGCCATGCAAACCGCACTTAGCGCGTTTGGCATAGGAAGGTGGCCTGCCTCCAAAATGGCCTTGCCACAAGGTTCTTTGTGCTGTCCTTTGACCATCTTGACCCTTTGCCTTCCCCAGGTCAAGCCGACCCGGGTCAGTCCTTATTTGGGCAGGCATTCTACTGCAACACTTCAAGCTTTCACAAGCTTCTGCATGCCTTGTTTGTGTGCTTCCAGGATGTGGGTTGGACTGTCTAGTTCCAATACACATACTGAATGCCAGAGAATCTGGTGTGCTGGGAATGACTGGGACCACAGTAGTCAGTGATTGGTCCATGTCTGGTGTGCCTGTATGTGAGCAGATCTCCCATTGGGTCCTCTGTTTTGGGGCGAAGGAGATTCTGGATAAGAGAAGGCCCCAAACACCCACACCAGGTCGATCTCTTGAGTTTTCACTGAACAAAGGACAGGATCCAAGTATCCTGAAATTAAGAAGCCGATTAGAGGAACCGCTGGACGGTTTGGCACCCCGAGCCCATTGTTGTCCCGCTGAACCCCTCTGCAACTGATTGAACTAAGACGCTTTGACCCATTGGAATAGGGGGACCAACTATTCTCGGCACCTTCATCAAACCCTGCAAGTAAGCCTTCTCGGAAGTGTCCCTGGGCCAACCAGTGGGCTGACCAGCTTGCACAGGACCTTTACTTCAACACCGCAGCCATTTCGAGGAGACCCTTGAAACTTGGTACATCGCAAGCTCTGTGTTCACAGCATTTTCACACCGAATTTCGTACACTTGGCATTCCCAAGTCTGGAATAAAGAAAGAGTGCCGAACCAAAGTACACGTGGTTACTGTGTCGCCCAGCCGTGGTGACGAACTTCGCACGTGCCTTGCTGCTGTGCCTGTCCGAGCCCGGATGCCTGCTACAGTGAAAATGGCCTAATCCATTTACCAGGAGCGGAGAAATCGCCACTGTCCTGCCAGGGAATCATCGCTGTAACTTCACTGCTGAAAGCTGCAGAGCCGCACAACTGCTGCATTTGAACCTGCAACCGAAGTGGACTCGACTGCCGAAGTTTGGTCCGCAGTGCGCCGAGGGTCAGGGAGTACCTGCAACCCTTACTGGTGGCCCTTAGCGCATCCATTCATTTTTACGCACGAGTGTCCCCTGAGGGCCACTCTCCTTTCCGCAGATAGCCTGAGCTATCAAACCTTTCCCTAACTCCTGGAACCTGTTCTGCCCTTTTGGGGTGACCCTCCATGAATAGTGGGAACTTGTTCTTTATTGCCTTACCCACCTTCCTGAGCTGCTACTGCCCCTGCAAGTGACCCTGTTTTCGCCCTTCTGCACTGTCGCGTGCACCAGCATTTGAAATTACATTGAGCGCTAGCCTCCTCTCTTTGTAGGGACTTGACTGCTCCTCCGTTAGGGTTAGCTTTATAAGGAACTGCCTAAAGATTATTTGCACTGCTTACTTCCTTCCCTTTAAGGTTGAGGACCCATTCTGTGCTTTTATCTCTTTAGGCCACTTGATATTGTTTATATGTATTGTAGTAGTGTGTTGGTTTGATGTATTACTAATGATAATTGCTGTGTGTTGAATTTCAAAGGCCTTGAATAAATGTACTTATATTTGTAATATAGATACACCTGTCTGGGTGTGATTTGTAGTGTTCTTTACTCAGTGTGCCCATTGAGGTCCTTCAGTCACCCTCACCCCTTCTAAGACCTAGTCTTGACCACCCCCAATGCTACCTTGATTAGTCTGGCTTGCCAAGAAGGTTCCTCTGTTCCAAGAAACTAGGATGGCCTTCTGAACCTCTGCCAAACAGGTCAGAGTTCAGAAATCCAGTTTAACAGTTGGGTAGAATGATATACAGATATTTTGAAAGAGAAAAGTGTCACTATTTGATCAAATAAGGGGCAGCAATTTTGACTTGGATTGGGAGGACATTTTAGTTATTAAACAGTAACTTCCAACGAACTGGCACGAATCTTAAACACCCATCTATGAAGGAGACATCAAATTATTGGGCGATAGCCATCTTGGAGGCTCCTAGCAACGTTTTTGCACGGTTAATATTGAAAGAATTGTATTTTTGGGTTAAAAAGCGTAATTTACTCTGGAATTTCAAGTGGGATGCCTCTCCCATCTACATTTCAAGCTTAGACATGACGAGAGCTTTTGATAAATTTCTACGTGCTAGACTATGGTGGAAATTATGTTTGTGGGACCTTCCCGAGTCCTTATTAAGCTTGATTATTTTATTACACAGATGCAAAATAATCTGTTAATCTGAAGGCAGTCATTTAACTAGCACAATAATCCTTGGGTTTTAGGCAGAGTTGCATTTTAGCACCCACACTTTCACCTGTACGTTTCGATATATTGACAAACTTTGGGCTAACACAGCGGCCATACCGGTAAGATGAGGTGTACTGAATTATCAATGGTTGGCTTGTGCCGATGTGTTAATATTTGAACCACACGACTACAGGCATTCAGAGGAAACTCACTTTAGTATGTTCTTATCCGTGGAACAATATACTAGTCATTGCAAGGCATACATTCATTTTCAAAAACTTTAGAGTGTGCTAATTAAATGTTTCTTGATCAGCAATTTTATACTAATATGTTTAATGTCACCAGAAGTTATTTGTACCCAAGACATAAGATAAGCAACAATACAGCATTTTTGTGGACTGCTGAAGGGAGACAGTGAGATGAGTGTCTGTACAACATTAAGGCTAGCTGCATGAATTGACACAAATAAATAAACAGACCCAACCCCATTAAAGAGGAAATCACGTGCATAATAAACCTTGTGAAGAATTTTCTATTGGACTAGCCCAAGTCGAGCTGGGATGGCAATCTCAAGCAGGCACATCAAGGATTCCTGCCAATCTTCCAGTTACAGTGTACCCACATCATCTTCCTGTTTTTGCTTAATTTTAAAGGAATGGTTTGGTCAACATTTTTTATTGCCCCTACGGGGCGGCCATGTGTTTTTAAGCCTAAGTCGCTCGATTTTAGAACAATTTCCTATGGACCTTACCCGAGTTTGTCCATTAAACGCACGCGAAAACAGGCATCAGGGAGCTGCCATTTTGTGATAATCCTATCATTTCCCCCATCGCCCTGGCTGACCTGCTTTTGCGGCACTAAATCATATCCCCTGCCCCCGAGCCTGTCATCAGCAGACGCGTACCACCCATTTCACAACGCCAAAGCACATCTCGTGTCAACATTCGCTGCGCTTCAGCTAATGACGTGTCGCCATGGAAATGGCAGGACGCCTCTTTCCTCAATAAGTATAAACAGACCGTTTCACAACACACAGCAGCAGATTTGCGATTCCATTCCTCTCTGTGTTACTTTGTGTATTCTGTGACTCGTTTCTGTGCTCTGGTCAGCTACCTTCGTTGCTTGTAGCCTGTGTGAACAGATACCAGCAACACCGCTATAAATTATTTTAGTTTAACACACAATGGCTACAATAATGCCTACATGTACGAGCCCGAGTATACCGAGGAAGAACTACTGGAAAGGGAAACACGCGAAAACGATGGATCTTTGGACGGCAGTTGGGATGATGATTCAACAGCTGAATAGCCTGGACCTAGTCGCATGGACGGTGTTTCCACATGGTGCACATGCAATCGGTGCGAGCTAATGCCAACCGAGGACGAGAACTGCTGCTGCTGTGAAAACTCTGGATGCGTGGCCTACATTTCGGAAGGCGAGCCATGACCGCAATGCATCACCAAGCTGCCAGACTTCAGGGCAGCCTGCCTCACACGGTCGGTGCTGAGGATAATGATGGTGCTTATGCACGAACTTCGCGCAACTGTTCGTCCTCCTAATCCGAGTAACGAGTATGTATACTCTGTCATGCCACTCCTATTTCATGGTCTTCTACTATACCCAAAATTACATATACATATCATTGTAACGCATGAAAGTCGTTCAATAGTGTGCAGTGTCTAGATAGCATTTGTCCGAGCAGAATGCCATTAGTTACAAGAATTATCATTGACAACAAACGTTTATTAAACTTATCTTGGTCATTTAAAAGCAGTGTTTCATTCCTTTTCACAGGTGGTACAGGCTGGTGGTCTATCGTTCCTTTACATGGTGGCTTCACAGGAGGCTTGGACACCTTCCTTTACATGGTGGCTTCACGGGAGGCTTGGACACCGCGTTCGAAGAGTAATACCCGCCTGTGCCGTTTGTGCCATAAGAGAAATGTTCCTGAGTGACAGCGGTCAGTACAGGGGATTTTCTCTCACTGTGCTGCAACCTGACCTGTACAATGTGTAAAGTCTCGTATTTTTGTGTCATCAAAATAAGATACAAAATAAAACACCACATATTTTAACAACGGTTGTTTTGATTTTTTAAATGAATCAAGTGTCTCCATTCAAGGATGGACGTCAGACATCTGTGCTCCAAATGGGTGAAGGTCAGGTCGCTGTGAAGCAGGGTGGTCACTATCAAAGCTAACATAACATTCTCAATAATGCATGCAGGTATTGAGGACACGTTTGTGGAGATGAACGAGCTATGTGCTTAGTTCAGGCTGGTTCACATGCAGGACAGTGATCGAAGAGGAAGAGTGATGTGTTACATTTATTAGCTGTCGCAAATACCTCTGGAGTTTTCCAGTCAGAGTGGGAACGAGGGTGGGGGCCATGTGCTGTGCGCAGTGAGGCCTGGTCACCAAGATGGATTGGAAAGGGGGTACAAAAATGGATGCCCCGTGTCCTGTCAGTGGTCCCATCTACGCGAATGGCAACCAAAGTTATCACATAAGGGCAAGGGGCGAAACCACCACTGGAGGCACTTGGTCCGAGTTTCTACTGAGAATTAAAGGATGAGAGGGGCCTGATGGCCCCTCGCTCCCACACACACTTGCCTGCATGCCCACCGGCCCATCCATCCCACCTCCCTCTATCAAAGGCGGTTCGCACCCGGGGATGAGTGCTGGCATGGGGAGCTGTCACCGGCGCAAACGGCCAAGGTGCCAAACAGCATGTACACTTCAAAAGGTATCCCGCGCCCAGGGGCCATCGCTCACATGGCCTCCTCAGACCATGTGTCTCCAGGCAGGCCGCCCCCCTGCAATCTACATAAGTGTGTCTCCATTCAGCAGTCTTCCTGTGCCTTATCTGCACGTCCCAGGCCCATCCATCCCACCCCCTCTATCAAAGGCGGTTCACACCCGGGGATGAGCGCTGGCATGGGGAGCTGTCACGGGCGCAAATGGCCAAGGTGCCAAACAGCATGTACACTTCAAAAGGTATCCCACGCCCAGGGGCCATCGCTCACATGGCCTCCTCAGACCCCGTGTCTCCAGGCAGGCGTCCCCTAAGCCAGGCCGCCCCCCCTGCAATCCACGGCATACACATCATTCATACAAACACACCCCTGTTTCTAATACTTTATAAACCACTTGATATGTCTCATGAGAACATCTTTGGGCTTTGCAAGTCAACTCCTGAACCTTCTACCTGAGAATCACTGAGCTGTTTGCTAATCTGCTCGTTGTCGTGCTATCTGTGACCGCTTGGAGCAAACGCGTCAGTGTGCTACCGGTGGCCATCTACCTGTTCTCCTGCAACATACTGCTCGGCCTGCTGAATCCAACTGTTTGTGGGTCGAGGTAAGGCCATGTATCCTAGTCATATTTCGGTCATTTTTACATTTCTATTTGCGATTACAGTACCCAATAGAGCTATGGTCATAGGTCTCATTGCTATTGACTTGCGTTTCAATTGTTATACTATCAATAGATCTATTTATTTTCATCTGTCAATTGTCATCGAATTGCATCCTTCGGGGGTCCAGTCTATAATGTAAGCATGTTTCCTTTTCGTGCAAGACAGAACATCCAAGGGACGAGTCACATGTTCAGAGTTTAGTCACATAATTTAAAACATTTCTGTAACTTACGCAAATACTAAGCCGCAAATGGTGAACTGGTATAGTTCCGGCGACCAAAACAAACCTTGCATATGCATGGTATGGTTCATTTACTTTATGACATTTTTATTCATCAAGGTATTATAATAATCTTGATATTTACTTTTCAGAATTTTCAACAATGCCTGCCTGTTCGATTAGCGGTTGCCCTTCGAAGACCCATGCTAAATCTGAAGGCACTACAATGCATGTATTCCCGAAAACTGTAGATCGAATAAGAGAATGGGTCAGACATTGCAGATATCCACTGGATGAGCTGGAAAGTAGTCCAACAAGTCTTAGAGGACAAGAGGGGTAATCGATACCGCATCTGCAGCCAGCACTTTTCCTCGAACGCCACATCTTGGGTAACAAAGAAGAATAAACAGCGAACGACACGAAAATTGCATGCAAACGCTATTCCAACTCTATTCGTCCACATTCCGCCACTGGCGAGTCAAGTGTCCGGATTTAGCTTTAGGCCTTGCGGTAGTGTGTACGTAGCCAAATGGATTAATTGATATTTTAGGTGTTGTGTCCCTTGTAATACTTTCAATATTGATATGAGTATAGCTTTTTGAATAATGACATTTATCAATAAATTATTTTTCGATTTTATAACCCCCAAAGGAAATCTAATTATGGGCACAGGGAACTGTACTATATTGCGCATTTTCAATAGCATTATTCTCAAGTATTCTGTCGGTTTACATGGCAATTCTTTTAATATTTGCATTTCAAACAATTTACCTTTACAACTGCTTGACTATCCACTGAATCTGAAGCAAGAACATTCTACATCCGTGACATGCCCACAGTTATCAACCACTTCTAGCGCGTATCAGGTAATCATACTTGGCTATTCCGCTACAGACTTGTTTTATGCATGTCAAGTAATAGTTTTTATGTATCGTGTGATTATTTTACAAATTGCTTGGTTAGTGCTTTCCAATTGATATACACCTTAGTTGTCGTCCACTGGTGTTCGTTTTCAGTTATAATTAGTGTTATCCATACTAATGCAAGTACTGTCTTTCAGGGAGATGCTGAAGCGTCCACCACATTGACAACAGCCCTAGATGTTCTTCAGCAGCACGAGGTATGGATACTGACAGCTCCATCGACCGTGATGATCAGGACTGGAACACTTGTCGTTTGATTGTTCTACACCATGTTTCATTCGTGGTTAGCCATTGATATGTACCTGTGCGGTCGACCCCAAGTGTGTGTTGTGTTTTCAATATTGTAATCCTTACTAATGTAAATACTATGTTTCAGGCATTTGTTGAAGCGTCAACCCACGCACTTGATGCAGAGCCTGACATTCTAGTAATTCCAGGGGAAGCGGAACCATGCGGATACGAATCGGCGCAACAGCTTTCGGAAGTGCGCACCACATTTACAACATCCATAGATATTCTTCAGCAGCATGAGGTATGGATACTGACAGCTCCATCAAGCGTGATCATATAAGGTGATTCCATTTGCTATACTTTCTTCCCTATTAACGCAAGTACTGTGTTTCAGGGAGACGATGGAGCTTACACTACAATCACAAGATCCCATTTAGATGATGCAGATGTAAAGAAATCGGAGAAATAAGTCGATTAAATCTGATCATATTTAAAGGAATGGTTCGCCTAAAAATGTTTATTTCAAAAATAGATAGGCAACATAAAAAAAAAAACGATTGGCTTTTTTTTTTGGGAAGTCTCTATGTAAAATTGAGCAATTCAAGCTCAAAGATAGCACATGGGGGCATCCATGTTGTGAAATGGATGCCCGCCGCTGTGCTCGCCATGGCTTTTGCGGCACTAATGAAGGAAAAGCCAGCCAGCTGTAGTAAACAAAAGCTACAACTGGGTGGCTTTTCCTTCATTGGTGCTGTACGCGGAGGACGGGGACCGGAGACTACAGGCGACCGCAAACAAATACGTTATTGTGTTTGAAAACGCTGCGGTTTTTCTTTCTAAGTTTCTCAGGCTCGGAAAACTTAGTAAAAAAAACGCAGCTAGTGTTTATTTTTATAAAAAAAATAGCACTTACCGAGATGCAGCTGCAGCTTTTCTGCCTGTAGTCTCCGGTCTGCGTCCTCCGAGCCCCGGCACCAATGAAGGAAAAGCCACCCAGTGGTAGCTTTTGTTTACTACAGCTGGCTGGCTTTTCCTTCGTTAGTGCCGCAAAAGCCAGCACAGGCGGGCAACCATTTCACAAAATGGATGCACCCATGTGCTTGCTTTTTCAATTTTTGAGCTTTAATTGCTCAAAATTTTCCATAGGGACTTCGAAAAAAAAAAATGAACAATCGTTTTTTTTATGTTGTTTATCTATTTTTGAAATAATATTTTTTGGCCGAACCTTTCCCTTTCCTTTTCCTTGATTCTTTTAGACAATGCAACATTTGTGGTTCTCTTTACATGTACCTGTGCCGTCGACCCCAAGTGTGTGTTATGTTTAAAATATTGAAAACCATACTAACGCATTACTGTGTTTCAGGGAGTTGCTGATCCCTCCTCTTCAATACAATCATTCATGGCAGTCCATGCAGAGCCAGAGGTATGGATATTGACAGCTCCATCGAACTAGGTCATCAGAGCTCGAATACTTGTCGTTTGATTGTTCCACACAATGTTTAAATCGTGTTTGGCTATTGAGATGTACCTGTGTGTTCGTCCTCACGTGTGTTTTATGCTAACAATATTTTGATACACAGTAATGAAAATACTATGTTTCAGGGAGTCGATGGAGCCTCATTCCGGGCTGTCTATTCGGAGACAGAAAATATAGTCGTTGCAGCGCAAAAGGAAGGGGAGACATGCGAATACGAATCGGAGCAACAGCGTGCAGATGTTGAAGGTCGAGTCAAAAAAGTTGCAAAGAAAAGAAACAAAAATAAGGTTAGTTACAAACAGTTCATAACTTCAGACATTTTTTGTGCTGGGGACTATTTTATGTTTTTTTCCAGTCAATTGTACTATACTTTATCTTGTGTTTAAACTGAACATCCCTTTTCCAATCTGTCCTCTAGTTACCCCTGGGTGTCCGAACTATACATACACAGACAGTGAAGCGAAAGAGATGTTGCTTGCCAGACCATTTACACTATGGAGGAACTATTAATTCAGTCGCCGCGTGTTGAGACTAGAGATGCTCATGTCCAATGGCCAGAACATGAAATGAATGTGTCTGGAGAATCCAGTAAAGTTGTAAAGGACCATGGCTACAGTGCGACCGCACCACCACAACATGATACTGGATGCATTCAAGATATCTCTGAAGTAGTCGCAGATCAATTCACACCATTTACACCCGCCAAAAAATTGCCACCAAAAAGGCTGTCGACATTGATGTGTTCTCCCATCAATGTTGAAGTAGCAGATGTTGAAATGACAGAATGAACCAGCAGCAGCATTCACCGACGCATCAGAACTTGATAGCAATGATATTTCTTTCAAATGTGGTGATATGTCCTCAACGTCACAGGCCGAAACAACTTTGACACAGGATGACAGTCTAATGAAAGAGGGCAAATACATAGTATTCGACAGTTGTTTGAAGGATATTATAAGTATACTGAAATGTGGGCATTCAGTCAGAGGGAAAGTATGTGGGAAGCCATTGATTCATATGACTCGTCAAAAACAAGACAGTAACGTCACAATACATGCCGCCTGCTGGGGAAACTGCCAGCAGGCAATCTACTGTGTGCAGCTGCATCTTTTTAGTGGCTCCAGTTTTAGAAAGTTCGAGTCTTTCAGTTTGTGGGACTCCATTTCATTTAAAAAACGCAGTACTACAAATACCAACATGATTATCTGTTTCCGGCCATTAGTGATGCTTGGAAAATTGAACAATTGTCTCTAGCAAGTACAAAGGCAAACGATTCAGGCTAGCCGGCGATGGACAGTGCGACAGCCCTGGATTTTCTGCCAAGTACTGCACCGACCACTTTCAGGACATGGATAGTAAGAAAATTGTGAGTTCGGTGGTCGTGCAGGTAACACAATGTACATCCTCAGTGGCCATGGAGAAACTAGGATTTATAAAATCAGTGGAATATCTACAATCGAGGGGAATGCACATCGATCTCATAGCCATGGACAGACACGTTTCAATTGCCAAGACAATGAGAGCAGTTCCCACATATTAAACATCTATTTGACGTATGGCATCTTGCTAAATCAATCAATAAGAAAATCTCGGCTGCAGGGGAAAAAAAAGGTTTGGAAAGTATTTCAGAGTGGTCCCAGTCTATCAGCAACCATCTTTGGTGGAGCTCCAAAACTTGTGAAGGGTCAGTGGAAATACTACTTGAAAAATGGCGGTCACTGATGCACCACTGTACCAACGTGCACCGCTGGACAGAAAACCTACATTTCCACCAATGTGAACATGGCCCTTTGTCCCCAGTGGAGGAACGGAAGATGAAGTGGTTGAATCCATCTTCACCGACACACAAAGCCATTGAGAAGATTGTTTTCGATAAAACTCTAAATCAAGAGATTTGAGGGGACTGACAGAATTCTGTCACACAGGAGGTTTGGAGGTGTCCACAATATGTGCCTAAAGTACAGGCCAAAGCGCTTGCATTTCAGCATACAGGGAATGAGACATAGGACTCTACTTGCCGTCTTGGCCCATAACGAGAATCTCGGCCGTGAACAATCTAGGACTACAGGTAATGTAAGGATGCCTCGCTACACTAAGGCCTTTCCAAAAAGAAGTAAGCAATGGAGGATCAAACCAGTCTATGAGGAAATGGAGTTCGACTTTGTCAAAAGCCTCATTGTTGCTGTATTAGAGAAGCACAGATATTGAATTTTGAACGTTTCTGTGCAGAGCACTAATCCATTGCCACCCAACATTGCCACTGTGTCATGTCCACCCAAAGGAGAGCTGGTACAAATCCTGGTTTAAGTAATTGTAATACGATTGTCTTTTTGTAAATAAATGTTATTGTACAGTGTACATAAAAGGTACGCCAACCCTAACCCCTACCTTCACCATCCTGGGTGGTGAACAACCTGGGTGTCATCTTTGAATTCTCTCTCCATTCACCTCATATTGCTGACCTTGTCTCTATGTGTATGTATATATTTTTGTTGATGTAACTAATTTTCGCAATCTCATGTAAATGCTGCGCACTGTTAACTGAGGGGAGGCTTGCGTATTGCAAATAAAAAAAATAAATAAATCTCACTTTCAACTGAGCTCATTGGGTACTTTATACTTTCCCTGACCTTCCCCAAAAAATTAAAAGTCTCAATAGTTATGGTTCTTTGGGGCTTCAAAGCTTGCAGACAACGAGGACAAAAGCCAGTTCGCATTTGCACATTGAGGCGCAGTACATAGATGGATTTGAAACTTCAAGTTCTCACAGATGGCTTTACTACGGGATGTTGCAAAGAAAGAATGTATGCTCATTTCTAGTGAAGGTCAGTGGCTTTGATTTTCAGCTCGCGCCCTGAAGAGGCCCACAACTCGCACTGGCAGTGTAAGGTTCTATTGTTTTTTTACCTTGAAAGACAGAGACCATGCCGAAAGAGCTTAATTTGAAGAGGGGGGGGGGGTTGCAATAACGTAAGACGATAAGGCAGAAAATTCTGAAACTAGACCGAGTTTCATGTTAGTTCAGTATACAAAAAAATCATTGTCAAGAGCACAGTGGGATTTACGGACTGCATTACGCAAAGACACAATGGAAATTGCAAATATAATGCAAGTAACTCTTTAGACGCTTTTGTACCGTAATGAAGAATTAAAGAATGGATGCATGAATAAATGAAGAGCTAGGAAAACGTTTGTGGGATCGTCCTTGTAGCGGGCACATGGGCATGCAGGTCCACATTCCACACGCATGTAGACAAACAGTTTCTCATTGTGTGCTAACCTCGATTTATTTCGTCACTTTTCGCATTGATTTTAGAGCCGAACATACTCCATTGCACTATCCTTGAAAGCAAATAGTTTCAGCTCGACCGTAATAAATAAAATGAATAATATTAATAAAGATCGGCTGGGGAGACCAATTATAAATTTGATCTTTTCAAAACAGGTATATCCTTCCCTACTGCTACCAGTTTCAGACCCCGGCAGATGTTTTTTTCAACCGCCAGCTGCAGCTTCTTGTAAACAACTGCACCACTTTGATGATTTTATGGTACGATCGCCAAGGGCCCATATGCCCTTACGCGGTATAAGCGGCTAGAAGCAACATATCAACCTTTACGCTGACCTAGTGCCTACTAGATGAACAGCCTTGCAGTTCAACGTGCGACCAAAGTGCTTCTTTTAACAAAAACCAACACCCTGTGTACCATAAAGGAACAGCGCGTGACTCACGATAAACTTTTACGGATTTGGGGATAGAGAAAAGAAAATAAATGGCATTCCGAGTTCATATGGCAATTGCTGAATATACTGTAAACATTTAATGTCAAATAAATGTACTTTACCAAATGTACCGTGTTGCTGTTTGACTTTAAAGTACAGTTTCATATTCCGAATTGTGGCACGCTGTGTTTTGAGTTGATCCGAGTTCTGTGTAAAGTCGCGTAGAAGACTGGGCGCGTTTGCCTACGCAGCACAGAAACGTCACGGAGAGAGGCGGGGAATATGAATGTTTTGATAATGTCAGGCTCAGGGGCGGGGGATATGATTTAGTACTGCAAAAGCAGGTCAGCCAGAGCGATGGGGGAAATGATAGGATTATCACAAAATGGCACCTCCCTGATGCCTGTTTTCGCGTGCGTTTAATGGACGAAAACTCAGGTAAGGTGATAGGAATTTTTTCTAAAATCGAGCGACTTAGGCTTAAAAACACATGGCCGACCCGTAAGGGCAATAAAAAATGTTGACCGAACCATTCCTTTAAGAAGTAATGAGACTACAAGTCGAGGAAAACCTGATAAGAGTGGCAAGATAGCCCTCTTAGGGATCAGCTCATTGTTGATGTTGGTCTCTATCAGGGACTGTGCCGGAAGATCATACCAACCCCAGAATTGCATGACAATAGCTTGTTTGAACTGTGCAAACAACAAATTATCATTTTTAATGGTGAAAACCGCTGTTGGGGCAGTTCAAAGGACATTAAGCGTTCCACAAAAATACATTGTTCAGCAAGCAAATGCTTTGAGTTTATCTCCTAGCGAAGCTCAGCTAACTAAGTTTAGGGAGATCTTTATTGCCACGTAGGGGGGGGGGCATTCAACGTTGTCACTTCTTGCCATCCCAGAACCCTGGTGGACGCTCTGGACTCTGGCACTTCTAAGAGTTAAGGAAAGTATTACTGTTGCACTCGCTCTCCATTAGCCCATTTGAATTTACAGTGAACAGGGAAAAGAGGGTGGAGAGATGCCTCACGGCAAGACGGAAAGACGGAAACGCAGGGCGAGCCATGCTTTCATTGAACAGGGCAATTTAAATAGCAAGCTGTGATACCCAAAGGTCAGTTTAATTAGCAAATTGACAGAATTGCATAGCGAATTGCTATGCTACACTGCTTATTTTATGCATTGCAATGGAACCAAATCTAAGATTGTAATCTTTTCTAACAAAAGAGCCCTTAAATATATAGAGGGAAGGTGAGCCAAAATTAGAGGTTTGTCTGAACAATCCAGAGGTGTTTACCAATTCCTTAAAGGGCATAATTTGGAAAATAAACTGGAGTTTGCCTTTATGCATTCCCAATTGCATCATACGAAACAAACTTTGTCTTAACTCACTTAAATCAACAGTGTTGTGGAACAAGCGGCACTTCTGGCCAAGGACTTCAATCCTTTGTCCACTACCCTCTTTTCAGATATTAACATCAGTCTGACTTGCAGGCGGGGGGGGGGGGCGTTCTTCATTTAACTTTGCATCACATCTAAGCAAAGTTTTGGTCAGCAGTAATAAGGCAAAGCCCTGAGCCGGGGGGCCATTACCACATCAGGGAATGCCCCCTGAGGCCAATAGTTAAGGATCTGGGGGCATTATCGGACGCAATAATGGCTCGCCGGCTCGGGGCTTGCCATTAGTACCGCAGCCCGTTAGACCGGGGCACTAATGTTGGGTTTTTTTGTATATGCGGGACATGCTGCATTTCGTAGCTGAAAAAAAACAAAAAATGGCTGCAGCAGACTGAGACGTAGTTAGTTTTCTCTTTACGTGGCGGCCATGGTAAACAAAGAAAATGGCAACCATGGAACAGGTAAAAGGACTACATGTAGTCCCTTCTTCCCTTTGTGGCAGACAAAAACAAATGAAGAAAAAAAAATAAATACAAAAAAACACCTGCCATGGAACTTCCTGCTTTCCAAGGCAAGCTGGAGACCAGCGTCAGATGTACACTGCAACGTGATTGTGCTTACCGCAAGGTAAGGCTCGGAAAAGCTCCAATCGGGGCGAAGCCTTCTTTAAATTTGTAGCACGCCAGGTGCTAAGTGATATTGGAATTAACAAATAATTCTAATAAAAGACCAAGCTTTATGAGAACAATTGGTGTACAACAGTTGACGGCACACAATATTTTATGCACATTGAGAATTCTTAAATTGGAAGCAGAAGGGATTTATCCAAATATTTGGTTCTCTTTCCCTGTCAAAAATTAAGATCTTTATTGTGCATTTGTTAGGCGCTTATACAGCAAGTCAATTCTGTTTCGAAGCGACCACAGGGCAACAGGGAGGGAACATGGGATTGAGAAAAGAAAAACAAATACAGTGGATAAAGACAAACCTACTATGCCCTGTGCGTATTCAGAAAGTGCAGTGAGAAGAGGGGAAGGCGCTGGAGTGTCCGTGCTCGTGGGTGAACAGTAGATTGAGTGCTATGTGTGTTAAAGTGCTATGTGGCATGGCGCCAGATGGGGAAGATGGTGCAAGCAAACCTACACGACAAAGGCTGATGGGTGCCGAGGCAAGTGCTGCGAGGATGGCAGAGGCCGGGGAGATTAGGTGTGGGGGTCAGGTGCCCGAGAATACATAAGGGCCCTGGTCACGAATTACAGCAACTGTGACATTAGTAGAGGAGGCAAGGAGGTGTAGTAGAGGAAAGTCTTGGAGCTTCCAGATTTCGAGGAAGTCCTGCCCAAGGCAAAGAGGAAGGAAGAGGCTGTTCCATAAGCGGGAGCCAGCTGAAGTGATCAGCCTCCGGCCGTCTGTTTAGCGAAACGCTTCACACGCAGAGAGTTGATGCCAGAGGAACAGAGGTTTAGAGGGGGGAGTATTTAGTAAGAGAATGTTGCAGATACCGTGGCCCCAAGCCCCAGACAGCTTTGTGGATGATGCAGAGGGATTTGGATTAGGTTTTAGGGCAGGAGCGATGTGGTCCCTTGGGCTTAAGGCAAGGATAAGTCTTGCTGCCCTATTTTGGATTAGCTGGAGGGGTCATAGAGTGGAAGGTAGGGGGTCAGGATGGATTTTTACAGGAGGTGCTGAACAAACTTGAGGTTCGCAATAGGAAAAATAAGAACAGGGGACTTTAATCTAGCATGGCACCCACTCTTGGAGAAGTACAATAACCAGGTTACTCACCGTAGTGACGTCCATAGTCCATAGTCCCCTTTCCTCCATTCTTATGGGACATCTCTCCGTCCTGTGGGACAGGACCGGAGCACTTTTGTAAAAAGTATCCAAAAATGTTTTCCAAAAATGTGTCCTTCCTCTTTCTGCGCGGGGCCCGGTATGCGGCCGTAACCCCACCCACCTTGGCTCCGCCCCACACATCGCCCATCAGTCCTTTTCTATCGCCAGGTCAGAGACCTATTAGCAATAACAGAGGGACCTTATTAGAGGGGACGGCGGGCGGGCGTATGGAGGAAAGGGGACTATGGCCTAGGAGCAAGGTGGCCACAACTGTGAGTAACGTGGTTATACTCCTACGTCCCGTCCTTTCCTCCATACTTATGGGAGATTCCCCAAGCACTTCTAACTGGAACTACGGGTGGATGGAAATACCACTTATTGAAAACTGTTTTTCAGCACAGCTGGACCAAACTGAGCATCAGCTCTCGAGCTCATGTCAAGACAACAATGCTTACAAAAAGCGGATGGAGAGGCCCAAGTAGCTGCCCTAGCGATGGACTCCCAGGGGACATTTCTAAAAAGCAACCGCAGCTGCCTTGCCCCGCACCAGGTGTGCATGAACACCTTTAGGTGGTTTCAGCCCTTGGACAGTGAAGGACTCTGTAATGCAGGCGGCGATCCACCGAGAATTCGTAGTCGCCTTAGACGCCTGCTTACCCTGGGGTTACCGAAAGTCACAAACAGTTGAGAAGAACTCCTAAGCTCAGAAGTCCTGTCAAGGTAGAGGCAGAAAGGGTTCTGCACTGTCTTGATGTCGGAAGGGCTCTGAAGTTCTGAGGTAGGGTTCGGAAAAAAGACCGGCAGGGAGATCGACTGATAGATGAAATTCAGTTACCACCTTCTGTAGAAAGGCCGGGTTTGTCCGTAGGACTACCTTGTCCTTGTGAAAGACCAAGAAGGGATGCTCCACTGACAAGGCCTGGAGCTCACTCACTTGCCTTGCTGACATAACGGCGACCAGAAATGACACTTTCCAGGATAGGTACTTGAGGTCCAAAATGGCCATTGGTTCAAAAGGCTTATGGCACAGCACCGTCAGGACTACATTTAGGTCCCACAGCGGGTGCGGACTACGAATTGGAGGGTGGAGGCGTGTCAAGCCTGCAAAATGCCTCTTAACCACTGGGTTACTCAGAGAATAACAACATTGGTCTGTAGAAAGATAAGTGGAGCATGACAGAACGTAAACACCCGACTCTGCTAGGGAGGACACGAAGGACAGCACCGTGTCAATCGTAGCCACCCTTGGATCCAACTGCTTTTCCAAACACCAATGACAGAACCTGAGCCATTTACTCCTGTATTGGGATCTGGTCGCGGGCTTCCTGGCTACCTGGATAATACGCATGTTATCCGTAGACAAGTTAAGATGCGCTAAAGACCTGAACTCAGGCACCATGCCGCCAAACTGAGCGATTGTGGGGAGGGGTGCCACATCTGCTGTTCCCCTTGAGGAAGATCGGGTGTCAATGGTAACCTGATCGGCGGATACACCAACAGGTGTTGAAGTTCTGAGAACCAAAACCTGGCAAGCCACCAGGGGGCTATGAGTAGAAGGGAGCAGTTCACCGAGTTCTTCAGCTTCCAAATCGCTCGATGGACTAGAGGCAGAGGCGGGAAGGCATAAGCTCTCATTTTGTGCCATGGAATCTCGAGAGCACCCCCCAGAGAGGAGGCTCCCAGCCCCCTTCTGGAGGCATACCGAGGAAGCTTCTTGTTCACCGCCATAGCGAAGAGATCCACCTCCGGTGTGCCCAAACTCAAGAAGATCCATGAGAGGACCTTCGCCTTCAACTCCCACTCGTAGCTGACCACTGTCTGCCGGCAGAGGGCATCCGCTGTGACATTCAGCTGGCCTGGGATGTGCACTGCAAGCAGCCAAACCCCATGAAGCACGGCCCACTCCCAAATCTGGAAGGACCGGTCCACGAGGAGGTAGGGGGGAGATGAAGGGGGACGGACTTCGTTCCGCCTTGCTTGTTGATGTAATATATCAACACCACATTTTCCGTGCGTATGCGGACCACCTTGTTGGCAATGATCGGTCTGAACGCCCTGAGCACTAGGAAGATCGCCAGAAGCTCCAGATTTATGTGGAGGAGCTTGTCCCGAGGCGACCAGAGGCCCGAGACCTGTAGAAGATCTAACGTCGCACCCCACCCCAGGAGGGAGGAGTCCGTCGTGATCGTCACCATAGGAGCTGGGTCCTGAAACCCCGCACCCACCGACAGGTTGCTGAGGGATGACCACCATTCCATGTCCGATCTCATGGAAGCCGGAATCAAAATCAGCTTGGAATCCAGGTCCACAGCCTGACGCCAAGAACTCCAAAGAGCCATCTGGGTCCGTCTCATCTTGAGACGAGCAAGAGGAAGAGCCAGCACACACGAGGCTATGAGGCCCAGAAGCCTCTGGAACCACCAGGCCGACATGCTCTCCGACTGCGCAAACATCTGACACGTGGCTAATGGATCCGCCATTCTGTCCCCGGTCAGGTACACACTGCAGTCGATTGTGTTCCAGCAAAAACCCAGGAAAATCAGGTCCTGCGAGATTTCCGCCAGTTCACCGACAGCCCAAGATGGAATAGCAGCTGAAGGAGAGACTGGAGATTGCCCGCTGCTGCCAGCAGACAAGGGCTGCGTAAGAGCCAGTCCTCAAAATATGGATACACATGAATACCCTGGAGACGAAGATAGGCCGCAATCGCTGACATCTTTGTGAAGAAACGCGGCGCCGAGCTGAGGCCAAAAGGAAGCACTTGAAACTGGAAGTGCTCCTCTCCCAAAGAGAAACAGAAATATCTCCTGTGTGGGTTCCAAATCAGGATATGCATGTACGCATCCTGAAGATCCACCATGCTGAGCCAATCGCCCATCTGCAAGGAGGATCGTATTGGCTGGGCGTGATCATCTTGAATTTCTCTTGGGTAGGAAAAGATTGAACTGGGAACCAGCCTGGTTGGGTTTGGGCACCGTAAACAGCCGGAGGTAGAAGCCCTCCCCTCGCTCCCCCAGGGGAACGGGTTGCACAGCTCTGAGGTCCAGATGTTTCTGAACTTGGGCTTTGAGGGAGGGCGAGCCCGACAGCTGAAAAGGAGGGTTGAGGGGTGGGGTATGGGTAAGCGGAAGCCCGCCCCGAGCGACTGACAAGACCCATCTGTCTTCTGTGATGGTCTGCCACGCCTCCCAGTGAGACGCAATGTGTCCTCCCCCACCGGGGTCTCGTGCGAGTGCGGAAAACAGTCATTTAGTAGGTTTATCGGTGGCGTTGCCACTTGAACCTGAGGAGGAGGCGGCTGAGGAGCAGGAGAAAAACCGCATCCTTTGCTGCCTACGTCGGTTGTTCCCCGTAGGGGTATCCACTCTGCGAGATTTTCTGTAACAAGGACTGAAAAGGACTTAGCTGTCTGAGTGCTATCCTTCGTCTTGGTGAGCTCTACATCTGTAGGATGAAAGAGCTCCTTCCCATCAAACCGAAGGTCCAACACCTTGTCCTGCACTTCTTTTGAAAATGTAGTTGCATGCAACCACGCCTGCCGTGAGGCATCAACCCCCAGCATAAGGCCCTGAGCCGAGGTGTCTACGTGATGAGCCGCAGCCTCCAGGAGATCCTGGGCCAAGAACCTGGCGTCGGATAGACCCCCTTTAAAGTCTTCCAGCTTCTCAACCGGGATGAACTCCTCAAACTCCGCCAGACCTTTCCACATCCGCATATTAGCTCCCGCCAACACCAGTTTGGCGTTGGCCTGCCTGAGCTGCAAGGCCGAGTTGCCAAATATTTTCCTGCAAAGTGAGTCAAGGAGCTTGTCCTCCTTTCCCAGAACCTGAGTAGCTGTCGTGGAAGAGGATGCTAGAGGCCTGGATTGCAAAGTGGCCGCGGCCACCACTGTGGAGGAAGGGGGCAGACAAGACGACAGGGCCACCTCTTCTGAAGAATGCAGCCTGTATCTCGCGTCAATTTTCTTATTGACAAAAAGTCCAGTGTGTGGCTTTTCCCAGACCCTGCGGACCTCAACCAGAACGTCCTTCTGAAAGAACAGGCCGGTACGCTCCAAATGAGACAGGGTGAACGCCCCAGAAAGCACGCCCTCCTGCGGAGCGGGTGCCTCGGGCACTGGAACATCTAAGAAGCACATCATGTCCAGTACCCGGTCATGAAAAGCTCTAATAGAGCGGGTCAGGTCCTTGTTGTCCTGATCGCCCTGCGCTTCATCCGACAGGTCAGGATCCTGCTGAACCGTGTCAGGCGCTGCCTTGTGCACAGGGGACAACGGGGGCAAAGGCGGAAGGATCGGGGAGGCGCCGTAGGCAAGGGAGGTGCCGGCGGAACCACCAGATGAACAGGTGGAGCTGGAGGCGCAGGTGGACATATCTCCCTGAAAAGCCCTTTGAAATATTCCCTCATGGGGTCGGTACGCATTAATGTTTGAAATGTACCGAAAAAAAGGCTCCTCCGGGGACTGCCTCGGAACCTGAGGAGACTTCTCACAAGGTGGACAAATGCAGGGACGTAATGGGGAAGGGCGCCACAAAGTCCCCTCCACTGACGTATCCACATAAATCAAAGGTGCCGACCCCGCAGGCAACGAAACATTGTGCGGAAGAGTCACCCGGGCGTTCCAATCGTAAACTGGCTGATAATGATGCACACAAGGGACTATGTTCGCCCAAGGAACCAAGCCCTACACCTGAGGCCGATGGCGTAGTTGTAGGGGTAGCACCCAAAATGGCCAACGCGGTCGTGGCGGGAACAGGCGCCATTTTGTCCTCGCCTGAGGGGAACTGCGGCACGTGAGGAAGTGAGGCAGGGGCCCCCATCGATGGATCAGGGGTCTTAACTTTAGCCTTAACATAAGGGAACTCGGCAGAGCCGGTACTATGAGGTCTGGAATGTTTCTGCGACATGCCAACCGCCAAATCAGCCTTCCCAGGAAGGACCTCAGCACTGCCGGTAAAAGAAGATCTTTCCTTCTTTGCCCCTTCAACAGATCTGGTATCGCCACAAGAGTGGGAACGGTGAGAAACAGCCTTCACCGGTAAGGCCTTTTCAGGCCTCTCAGAAATGTTGGTAACTTTAGCCTCTGAAAGAGGGACCTCGGACCCACGCCCGGTGACAGCCTTTTCCACGCGGGCCTCGAACATCCGTTCGGTAACAGCAAGGCCTATGGGCGCACCCCGGTCTTATTTTTGACGGAAGCCTGCAGAGAGGCCTCAGAGCAAGCTCCGGTATCCCACGATTCAGTAGAACTAGGTCTACAAACAGCCCCCACAGGAGGGGACTCGGAGCGTGCTCCGGTATCCACAGGCCCCTTACGGAGACCCTCGGAGAAAACTCTGGTACAATTATTAGGCCCAACAGGCACCTCAGGGCGAACCCCGGTGACAGAGCGATCAACACCCCTCCCGGTCCAAGAGGAACCTGGAAAGGTATCCCCCCCGGCCGGGGTGCTGTGAAAAGTAAAGAACTTCCCGGGCGTTTTTTCTTCTCATTGATGAACGCCTGAAAATGTGAAGGAGGTGTTCGTCGAAACACCTCCCACCGCTCCAACCGACGTTGAAGTGGCCGGACCTAAAGGGAGTCGCAGTAAAAACAGGAATCCCAACGATGATCCGGACCTAAGCAATCTAAACAAAGAGGATGGGGATCCGCCCTCGAGAAACGACGGTGACACAATGACCAATCTGGAAAGTCTAGTCGACAGACTAGTACACGATCGCTAGCGAGAGCCAGAGAGGAAAAAAGGGAAGAAAATCTTCCGAGGATGCACGTGCGTTCAGTCCGAACGAGCGGAGAAAAGGACTGATGGGCGATGCGCAGGGCGGAACCAATGTGGGCAGTGTTACTGCCGCGTGCCAGGCCCCGCGCAGAAAGATGAAGGACACATTTTTGGAAAAGATTTTTGGATGCTTTTTACAAAAGTGCTCCGGTCCCGTCCTCCCACAGGACAGAGAGATGTCCCATAAGTATGGAGGAAAAGGGACGGGACGTAGGAGTACAGCAAAAACTACTCAGAGGCCCCTCACATAAACTTTGAGCAAGTAGGACACATTTAGCCACGGTAGATTCCTGTAAAGAAACTCAGATTGTTTTCATTCTACTCCCATGTTCATAGATCCTTTTCCCGGATCGATTACATATGGGTATCACCCACATTACTGGGTAAGGTAAGCAAAATGGATCTAGGCCCCATTAGTTTATCCGATCATGCTCCCATAACTAGAGACACAGCAGGAATGTGGCCATTTGGGATGTGGAGTTGGAAATTCCCAAATCACTTGTTAGCTGATCCAGTCATAGGCAAAGAGATGAGGGGTAAAATTGGTGAGTTCTTTGAATCAAATATGACTCTGGGAATGTCCAGACAGACGGCCTGGGACACTTTTAAAGCTACAATGAGGGGCGGGTTAATTGTGAGGAAGGCTTTTAGGGATGAACAATTAGCCACAAAGCAATACGAGATAGAATCGCAACTTAAAGGGTTGATGTGTAGAATGGAAATGGATGTATCCTTGAGGGAATATAGGCATAATAGGGGGCAACAATCATTGCTACAGACAAAACAAGCCGAGAAATCTATACTGTTCATAAAACAACGGTACTGTATAAAGACAAATAAAGCTGATCGAATGTTAGCGTGTCAAGTGAGGAAAGAGGACACAAGAGCCGAGCCATCCTTCATATTCAAATGGGACCGGGGTCATATAGATCATTTCAGAAGATATAACAGGCTTTTATGGAGTATTACTCTGCATTATACACTGATTCCCTATGTGAAGTAACTCAGGAAGAATATCGAAGGCAGTCCAATTTAAATACAATTGACATGTGGAGAGAGATGACTTGGAAAGGGATATATTACTCCGGAGGAGGTAAGAACAGCAATTAGATCACAACCATTAAATAAGGCCCCAGGACCAGATGGTTATCTGGCACTTTTCTACAAGACATACGTAGACACATTAACCCTGATATTAACTTCTCTTTACAACACCTTTATAACCACGAGAAACTCATACTTTGGAGGAGGCAAAGGTTGTCCTTTAATCTAAGCCTAACAAAGATAAAAAAAGGGTGGGTCATATAGACCCATCGCTCTGATTAATATAGAGGCAAAAATATTTACCAACATTTTAACAGTTAGAACAGAGAAAAAACATACTACCTAAACCTATCCACCCGGATCAATCAGGTTTTGTTAAAGGAAGGCAAACATTCGATTACATAAGGAGGGTGAGTCATCTGATTGAAAAGATACATAAGTTAGGGCAGGCCACGAGAATTCAAACGGTGGATGCAGAAAAAGCATTCGACCCTGTGGAGTGGTCCTTTTTGTTTCGTACAATGTAAAGGGTGGGGTTTGGTCCAAGATTTATGAACATGATTAAGGCAAACTATCAAACACCGATCCTGCTGCTGGCCATTAATGACCAGCTATCTCAGGAGATCACGGGGTACTAAACTAAGATGGTTATCCCCAGTTTTATATGCCATACATTGAGCCTTGTTTGTCTAGAATCTGAAAGGACGAGCATACTAGAGGAATTGTTTTTGGGGGAATAGAATATAAAGTGGTGGCATTAGCTGATATAATTCTCACGGTATCAGCAGTGGCCGAGTCACTCCCGAGACTATCAGCAGACCTGGAAAAATGTGGTATGGTGGCTGGGTTGAAGATTAATACTCCAAAATCTGAAGTGATTGACATTTAGGGGGGCAATCCACCTACGAAACAGGCTATAGATGTGGGTCCATACTTGAAGACTGAGAAAGGGCTTAAATATCTGGGAGTGAGGATAACCGACTCAATGGAATCATTTTTATCAGGCCAATTATCCCCCATTGCTGTCTACAATCAAAAAGTGGTTAGAAGAACGTAATCCTCTTGATAACATGGATAGGCAGGATACATTTAGTGAAAATTATAGTACTACCACAGGTACTATATGACTTCCAGGCCCTACCAGTGGCGGCTTCTCACACATCTTTTCAAGATTTAAATAAGATGGTGAGGGCATTTGTATGGAAGGGAAAAAACCAAAGGTTGCCTGGAAGGTGCTGACGGCACCCATAAAGTGTATGGTGATGGGGACCCCCACACTTTAAAATGTATTATCAAGCGGCTCAAATACGAATAATACGGGAAAGGTTCAGGGGGAACAGAGAAACAAATCTTGTTACGGATGGATAGGGTGGTAGTGGGCAAACCGTTAGAAGAGATTTTGTGGAGTCAAAAGGCGGACAGACCCGCCAACATGTACAGAAGTAAAATCATGGCCTTGATAGGTGAGGTTTGGGATGAAGTGATTCGAATGGTGGATATAACAACCAAGATATTGGTTACAGACGCTAGGGAATAAACAGGCGGCAACAAGGGACTTCAACCCCTTTGAAAAATATTTGACCACTAATTCAGGTGACCGTCATATGGTGGTACATTATATAAATTGTTTACGGAACTCCCACATCATGGGCAATGGGGTTATATGAAACAATGGGACAACGTTTTAAACGCCCCGATATTGAATGAATGTTGTAGGGTGCAAGGATGTAGGGACATGGAGGCATACATGGTGGGACTGACCAGTTTTGCAACCATTTTGAAAGGATGTTAAGGTGGCAATGAAAACTACATTCAGGGTTCAAATAATTAGCGATATGGGGGAATCAATGCTAGGCCTGGTTGATGTACCGGACAATCTATTAAAACCTAAAAAAAATGTGTGTATGGTTCTTAGTGCGTCAGCCTCATCTTTGGTCACCCAGAAATGGATATGGAGGTCGGACCCTACAGAATTGGAGTGGCTGGCGAAGATCTGGCTCAATGTTTCTTTAGGAGTGGGTGACTTGCACAATACAAGGAGATCCGAAGAAATTCAAGGAGGACTGGGACTTGGTATAGGACTTCCTCCATAAAGACCATAGAGTCAACTGGTGTCCACAAAGGATTCGCCTGTTGGACTTGTTTTGAGGATAAGACTATGCATAGGTGGAGTGGTGATTGGTTGCAATTTTAAGAGGAGCCACGGTTCTATAGGGAGGGGCAGGGGGAAGGAGTGTTTATGTTTGGTTATAAGAAATGCCAATAAAAATAAAATTAAAAAAGAATGGTGGACCTTGTTGAAGACAGAAGAGAGATCAAGTAGGATGAGGACATCTGGAAAGTTAGAGTAAAGATGCTAGCAGTTCTTCATGGGTGTTCAGAAACGCAGTTTGTGTCTCTGGATTCTCAGAATCCAGACCCATGTTCGTGGAGACCACCAACAATTTCAGTGTGTGAGGTAAGTGTGGAAAGGCCAGCTTCAAATATATAATTTGAATATATTCAACTATATATAATGTAGAACGCTTGGGCCCTAAGCAGGGCATATTGACTGTCGATGGCACTCAAACAGTTTGGCGACAAACTTTAAAGCAGCTTATAATTTATTTTACCCATTTTTCCTGGAGGAGAGTACCAGAGGTGACTACATTCATAGGAATATGAAGATACTGGGGAGGTTTATGGAAAAGCTTATAGAGGGGTATAACGTTTCATCGGTGTTAAAGTTTTGTAGGTTTTGAAACCATATTTTTGGTGATACAACTTGATATATTGTTTTTAGCATACTACCCAATGAACAGATCCCTTCAATTTTTTTTATTTTTTTTTTTTAGATGTGTTGATTGAATTGCAGTGTTAATAATGTTGTGTTTCATGGTTTTCATATTTGTGAAATGTTTGATTTGTATACCAATCCGCAATTTAAAAAAAGCAATATTTCAGCACAAATGTGTACTTTGCTAATATTTAAAATAGTTCAAGGGAGCTACAAAACTCATTCCATTTGCCATTATTGTGCCTCTGAATTAAATAATCTCTCACAATGGGAGTTCCTTCATATAAATGAAGTGTGGTGCTTGGGATCACTCATGCAGTGGGCACTGAATAGCAGAAATTGGCATAGATTTGTCAGACTAATGAAAAGTAGTCAACGGGTAAAAAGTTAAATGTGCTTTTTTTGTAGCATTACAAAAATTTTGTGCCATATTTAAAAAAGGTATGATGATCCTTGTCCCAAATGCAAGACAGAGGTGGGGACAATCTACTATACGATTTGGTTACGCCCAGAATTCAGACCAGCTGGGAAGGGGTGTTGGGCATAATGAACACTCTAGTGCAGGATGAACTGATGGAGGACACCCCGAATGTGCTTGTTTTGAGTTTGGGGAGACGCACCCTCAACGGCACACAAAAAGATCCAGACAGGTCTTGCCTTGGCATTAGCCAAGAGGGGTACAGCGATAGAATGGGGAGCAGAAAATAAGCCTTCAGTGCTCAGTTGGGAAGAGTGGATGGTTCGAAGCATGGAGCGAGCCATACTGGTTTATAAGAACAAGGGCTATCCAAACAAGCACTTAAAGGTTTCTGAGAAATAGATCTTGCAGAAAGAAGGGCCCTGATGGCCCAAAAGGGGAGAACTTGTGGATGACTATGCAGGTAGATGGACGGGAAGCAACCAGATGCCAAATGTCTTGCATCTTATTCTTGGGTCAGGGGGGATAAGCATGGGGGATGCAGGAATGGGGTGAAGGAAAGGGAATTGGGGTGGCAATTTGGGTATGGGGCTTGTTTATGCCCTTCACTTTTTGCACCATTCTAAAACATGCTATTTTACCAATTCATCAAATGTTTGTGTTAATGATAAAAACCGAATAAAACTTTTTTTTTCTTTCTTTTTTTTTTTAAATGTGTGCTTTTGTATTGCGAGTGCAAAACCACTCCAAGCTGAATGGTCTGGTTATTCAAACACCAGAACTCAGGAAATTAGGATTTTCTTACTTGTTAGTTAACCTTGGAGAAAACATTTGTTTCGTTAGTCTGGATGTAGCCAGTTGGTTCTACCAGCGTGGAGCTTGTTTGAACAGCTAATAAATTACCATAAATCTATGAAAAACATTTTAAAAGGTGGCCACAGCAAATATATAAGAAATCAAGTTAGTCTCTAGAACTTAACATTTGTCAAAACATGTGTCTCATTTAAAAGCTCACCGACCCTAAAGCAACACGGCCCAAAAATTACTCGAGGCAATCAAAATCGATTGCTGTTTGAGAACAAACAAGTCCCATCTTTATGGGCATCCAAAGGGAACAAACCCAGTTTGCCTGTGCTGCTCCTATCAAAAGGATGCTGCACTTTATTTTCTGTTTGGGTTCAAAATCAACATTTTTTCCAAAAAATCCTTGGTTTGCCTGGAGCAATAGGAATCCCTAAATCATGGTACTGGCTAGGTACATTAGATTCTGGCCAAAGTGAACTTTGGACATTTTAACTACTGTATATTTGAAGTACATAAATGTGTGAGACAATTGATAATTACATGTGATACTGAGGTTTAACTAATTCTATACAATTGGATTTTATTGCATAACCGTCTATTGGACAAATCCATTGTTTTGTATCACAGCCTCAGTTGTCAAACTAGAGGAACAATATGAATATACCTAGCAAGAGGTTTTCAAACGAAAATTAAGATACCCAAAAAACATTTTGAAAGGCTCTGCGGAAATGAGTCCTGACATTCTTATGGGGCAATATGCCCATCAGGCAAAGTTTTGCATTTTAAGACTTAATGATGCTCAATTACTACATTACTTCAGGTTTTAAAGGAGTCATTGTTGACCCTTTTGCTCCATGCCAGAGTGGGTCAATTGTTGAGACATTTATGGCTACACAAAAACAAGCAGTCTGTAAATGGATATGCCTCGAAGCGGACTAAAACGATCCTTAAATATGGGGCTAATTGTCCCCATCTTGCAATATTGAAATCTCCGCCTCTTCACTAAACAAAGTCCTCAGTTTAGAAAAAGCCCTACAAAGCTTTTGTTTGATGGTGTTGGGCTGGGGGAGCAAAGAGGGGGGGCGTTATCGCTCTGAGGGTTATGTTCCAATACCGCATCCTTCCAAGATAGGTTTAGGGTACATACAGGAGAATGACACTGATGAACCTACAACTCAGGTACTGGAGATAGAGCACAATATTATTAAAGGCGATTGAAGGGCTCTTACCTATTTTGTGAACATAATCCGTGGATTAAAATACAGATTTGATAAACTGAAGCAAAAACAAGGTCCTGCATGTAGCCCATCAATTCCATTGACCAAGACTTAACTCTGGGGAACAAGGAGCAAAAACAGAATACTACACATCTAATTTCCACACTATATGCAACCTATGCATTTTGTTCATTACATATTCCCCAGTGTATTTTAAATTCATCTTCAAAGGGTTCAAAATATGTAAACATGAAAATCCCCAAATAAAGATGTAGCGCCACTTAAATACAGTTGTATGGAATCCATTGTCTGGGGGAGTTAATAGATTCATATTTTATTTACATTTGTATCGCGCACCCAGGGGCCTCAAGGTGCCAATTGCATTCAAGATTACAGACATGGCAGTAGACAATCGTCAGAAAATTACTTGAAGAGCCATGTTTTCAGTTGTTTCTGGAAAGTCCAATATGATTGTTCTACTCATAGCGCAGGAGGGAAGCGAGTTTCAAAGTTTGATTGTGGTAACAGGAAATCTCGACCATCCCGCTCTAGTTCATTTGAATTTTGTCTGGACGAGATGGTTGGTGTAAGCATATCTTGTCGGTCTTGAGGATTGTGCCCTCATAAATTTCAGAGCGAGGTACAGTGGGCCATGTTGGAGGCATTTGTAAGTGATCAACATTCCTGAATGGGGAGCTAGTGCGCCTTTCTCCTAGCCATAGTGATGGGTTCAAGCTTGGGAACGTTCAGAGCTGAACAGAGCATTGTTTTGGATTACTTGCAGTTCTACCAGTGAAGAACAAGTTACTTCTTACCTGGTAACGTTCTTTTGACGGGATGTTCCTCCGACGTATTCCTTATCTTTGATAATACGTTTCCAGCTTGCTGGCCTCGGATATTTTTTCTGTAGAGGGCGCTGCGGTCTGCCGAGTCGATGTCCCTCGACGGCCACCGTATCGGCGCCGACGTCACCATGCCCATAAATAGCCACGCGCTGCGTCCGTTGCTCAGTTCCGTTTTGTAGCATAAGAAAAGTCATGCCTGAATTGGTTAGTGACCTTGAAGGAGCGTAAACTGCAACCACAAGGGAAGTTATCACTGCGGGGATGGTGGAGAGGGGAGATAAGGAATACGTCGGAGGAACATCCCGTCGAAAGAACGTTACAAGGTAAGAAGTAACTTGTTCTTTGAAGGGATTGTGTCCTCCGACGTATTCCTCATCTTTGATAGACTCCCATAGCAGTGGCATGTAATTGGAGGTGGGTGTGATAGTGTTATGTATCCCTTTAGGGATGGACCGAATGTAATACGGCCTTGCCAAATCTGGTCTCTTGAGCAGTGGAGGAATCCAGATTGTAAAATTTTGTGAATGTATGTGCGGACGACCATGGGGCAGCCGCACATATGTCCCGGACCGGTACCCCTCTTTGGAGAGCCGAAGAGGCTGCGATACCCCTGGTTGAATGAGCCCTGAGATTTTGGGGTGGCTCTTTCCCTTCTAGTCTAACATTCCAGGATGGCCAAAATAATCTACCTGTTTGTTTTGTTATGGGTAGTCCCAACTTGTGACCTGAGTATCCTACAAACAGTTGGTCTGCTTGCCTGATCCTAGCCATTCTGCTGATGTAAAAACTGAGAGCTCGCCTAGGGTCAAGCCTATGTAGCCTTTCCTCTTTCCCCGGATGGGGAGGAGGGTAGAATGAAGGCAAGGTAATTTTCTGAGTAATATGAAATTCAGAAACCACCTTTGAGAGGAAATTAGGCTTCACCTGTAGAACAATCTTGTCCTTGTGGAAGATTGTATGTGGGGGTTTACAGGAGAGAGCTTGTAGCTCACTCACCCTCCTAGCAGATGTTAGTGCTACCAATAGGACAGTTAAGCGTGAGAAATCTCAGCGTGCAAGAGTGAAGTGGTTTGAATGGAGTGCCCATTAAGAAGTTTAAGACTAAATGTAAGTCCCATAAGGGAACCTGCAATGGTTTTGGAGGGTAAACATTAGTTGGTCCCTAAAGAAATTGTACCACTAGAGGTATTTTGAAATACGATGGTTCCTCCGCAGTGCGCTTGAAGATAGAGAGCGCTGCCAGATAGCCTTTTACAGTGCCCACTTGAAGGCCTGAGTTTGCCAAGTAGAGTAGAAACGATAACACCGTTGGTGTACCACATGAAAAAGGGTCGATATTCTGTTCCCTACACCAGCTGCAAAATTTGTTCCAACGGCAGCGGTATAAAGACTTTGTTGCTGGTCTTCTGGCCGAAAGCAACACCTCCATGACATCATCAGGGAGATCCCAATCCTTGTACCTCAACCTTTCAGAAGCCATGCGTGTAGGTTGAGGGTTCTGGTGTCTGGATGGAGAACCTGAGCTCCCTTCTGAGAGAGAAGATTCTCTTTGAGTGGAAGACAGATTGAAGGACAGATGGACATATCTAGAAGGTCTGGGTACCACATTCTCCTGGCCCAATCCGGGGCAATTAGGATCATGGTTTTCCGGAATCTTCTCAACCTCCTGATCATTTGAGGAATAACAGGGACTGGTGGGAACGCGTAAAGGAGTGGAAACTCCCAGCCCACTACGAACGCATCTCCTAGAGCTCCTCTCAGGGGAAATTCCCTTGAACAGAACAGATCGCACTTCCTGTTGGTGCTTGTGGCGAACAGATCCACCTGAGGGGTTCCCCAAAGGGCGACGATCTCTTGAAGGACTTCCTGAGCTAGCTCCCACTCGTGGGAGACTGCTCTGCCTGCTCAGAGCGTCCGCTGTCAAGTTCTTATCTCCGGCTAGGTGGACTGCCGATAGAGAGATTCCTTCTTGGATTGCCCAAAACCAGAGCTGCATCGCCTCTCTGCACAGTGGCAGTCACCCTACGCCGCCTCCTTTTGTTGAGGTAATGAATGGCCACCGTGTTGTCCGTCATTATCAGGACATTTCTCCCCTGTACTGATGGCAGGAAAGCTTTCAGCGCTAGTCTGATCGCTCTCAGCTCTAATAGGTTGATGTGTAGTCTGGACTCCGATGGAGACTAACGACCGCTGATGGTGAAGTCGTTGGCATGGGCTCCCCACCCCGTGAGAGAGGCGTCTGTGACTACTGTTATCTCCAGCCATGGTTGCCAAAACAGTTCTCCTTTCAAGATGTTCTCTGGATAGGCCCTCCATTGCAGGTCGCGGGCTACCTTGTCCGGAATCCGGAGATCTGTCATTCTCCCTGAGAATTGCGACCACTGACTTCTCGGTGCCCACTGAAGAGATCTCATTCTCAAGCGAGCCTCTGGCACAAGGAAGATGCAGGATGCCATGAGGCCTAGCAACCTCAAAAAGTCGAAGGCTGGGAGACGTTGGGCATTTTGAAACTTGGTGACCATCTGTAGAATAACTTGAGCCCTCACCTCTGGTGGCGAGGCTTTTCCCAGGGAAGTGTCCAGGACCGCTCCAATGAAATGGAGTCTCTGTGATGGTATCATCTGTGACTTCTTTAAATTGAGGGAGAAGTCCAATCTGTGAAGGAAGTGACAGACAATCTAGCTGGGCCTGGGCCTGTTCCGAAGATACGGCCCTGATCAGCCAATCGTCCAGGTAGCGGTAGACGTGGATTCCTTAGACTCGCCGCCACTACCGACATCAGCTTGGTGAAGAGCCTTGCGGCGGAGGTCAGCCCAAATGGCAGAACTCGAAATTGATAATGAGAGTCGCCAATTGCGAACCTCAGGTATTTCCTGTGTTTGAGATGGATTGGCACATGGAAATAAGCATCCTGGAGGTCCAGAGATGCCAGCCAATCCTGGAGCTGGAGGACCTGAAGGATCGGAGAGAGTGTTACCACCTTAAACTTGTCCTTCCTGAGGAATTTGTTCAATTCTCGTAAGTCCAGGATGGGTCTCAGTCCTCAGTCCTTCTCTGGTATGAGAAAGTAAGGGGGGTGGGTTGGGGTGTAGTACCAGCCCTTGTTCCTGTCCGCTACAGGTACCGGCTCTATGGCACCTTTCTCTAGCAGGTCTATAATTTCCTGCAAGAGGAGCTGATCTGGAACTTTTAGAGAACTGTTCCCCGGTGGATGACTCTGAAGAATGTGTAGAAAGGGTAGTAAGAAACCTTGGGCAACTGTCTCCAATGCCCAAGCATCGGACGTTATAGCCTGCCATTCCGTCAGATGGGGAGTTAACCTGCCCCCTACAGGTGTATTGTGTGGGAAGGCCTCAGAGTGGTTTGGGGGCAGCGGATGCAGATGCCGAGGGTAAAGAGGCACCTGCTGCTGCTGCGGTCTTAGTATTTTTGACCCGTCCACCTCTGGTGGATCTCCTTTGGCCTCTTTGAGCCGGCTGTCCTCTGTCTTTCCCGAATGCGGAATAATAGCGAAAGGACTTTCCTCTCGCAGAGGTTCCTGAGGGGCGAAAAGGAGTTTGGCGGATAGCAGCTCCTAAAGATTTTGCTGCTGCTTTAGAAGTCTAACTTTTCCAGACTGTCATCAGCCTTTTTCCCGAAATAATGAAGAGCCGTCAAAGGGCATATTCAAAAGTCTGGCCTGTACATCCGGGGCAAAGCCCGACTTTCGCAACCACGCATGCCTGCGGATTGTTGTACTTGCCGCCATGGCCCTGCTGATACTGTCAGCGGAATCGATGCCAGTTTAAAGTGATTCGCACATGGCATCTTTGCCATCTTTAATAATGTTAAGGAAGGCTTCCTTTTCCTCTCCTTCGGGTATGCAGTCAGCCACTGATGAAGTACACTCCCATAGTGTGTGACTGAACTTGGCGAGCGTACAGGTGGTGTTGATGGACTTCAACGCCATACTACAGGCAGAGAAGACTTTCTTTGCCATAGAGTCGTACCTTTTGTCATCTCTATCCTGTGGGACAGTAGGGTAAGCGGTCCTACTGCTAGATGAAGTTTCCGCTTGAACCACCAGGCTCTCTGGGGTCGTATGTTTCGACAGGTATTCAGGGTCAGCAGCCACTACCCTATACTTGGTTGACAACAGTTTATTGACTGCAGGGATAACTTCGGGAGTTTCCCAATTAGATGCAATTTTTCTTTGCAAGGCTGCATGGAAGGGGACCACCGGGTCCTCCTGTGGGCCATTGTCCAATACATCTGTTAGGTCATTATGTTGGAAAACAGGTGAAGGCGGAGACCAACCCATAAACTCAATTATTCTTGCCATCAGGGTTCTATATCGTGTTTCGGCATGTTCCCCTGGGTCTGGCTTAACAAATTCCACTTATGGGGAAGTGTCCAGCCCACTTGCCTCATGTGGGGACTCCTGTAGTTCCTTCAGCCTTCTTTCCTCAGAGGTGAAATCCTCTGCAGTAGGCAGTGTGGTCCTCTGTAACCCGAATGTTTCCTGGTCAGAATCTTCCCCTTCTTCATAAATTGAAGAAAGTCCAGGGTATTCTGACCTCTGAAATGGAGTAGAACCCATTTCTAAGGTAGAAGGAGCCAAACTCGTCGTTATTGGACGAGAAAACGTCGATGTCGTCGATGCCGATGTAACAGGCTTTGAAGGCGCCGAAAACGGCGTCGAAAAAACTGGAAAGGGTCTCGTAGAACTCGAGAGGATCGGGATCCTACTCGAGGGCATCGACAACAGTTTCGGCATCGTGCCGGAGGCCCTTGAAATCACTGTTGGCTGTGGGGTGGCCTTGGACCTCTTTCATCGGCGTCGAAGATGGCGTCGAGTCAATCGACGCGTCGAGGAACCCTTCGACAACAGCGTCGATGGCGCCGAACCGAGCGTCAAAGGAATCCTCGACGACGGCGAAGACGGTGCCTTCTTACCCGATGGTTCATGGCGCTCTCGGGTGGAATGTTTCGCCGGGTGCTGCGACTCGCAGCGTTTTGATTTTTTGGGTTTTTCACCCAGGGTATCACCCTCAGCTGTCTGAGGGGGTCGAGGCAGCGTTCTCAAAGACGCTTAACATTTTTTCTAAATTCCTCCCACTCAGTTTGAGAACTATGTTTGGTGGGACAGGAGACTCTTTCTGGGGACACAGAAGACGACGAGGAATGGGACCTTCAGCGTCTCTTTTTTGAGTGTCTTGATCGATGAATGGTGGGAGCTGCTTCGAGATCTAGAATGGGAATGTTTGACGGCGAGGGGACGAATGCCTCGACTCATCCGACGAAACTTTCGAGAAAGGTTTTGGCTGACTTCCCTCTCGAGCTTCCCCTTGCGCTCCTTCAAGGCTTTCACCATCATGGACATGCAGTCCTCACACTCCGAACAATGGTGCTCGGATCCCAAGCTCCATAAGCAGATACTGTGTGGATCCGTTAGACAATTTTTTACTGCAGTCTCGACATTTCTTGAAGCCGGATCGCGGCGTCGTCGGTTCTGATGAAGCCATCGAGAACTATAAGGAATATTCGAGTAGAAATAGATAACTATCCTGACTGAGCAACGATGTTCTGAGGCCCCACGAAGCGCGGAAAAACGGAACTGAGCAACGGACGCAGCACGTGGCTATTTATGAGCATGGTGACGTCGGCGCTGATACGGTGGCCGTCGAGGGACATCGACTCAGCGGACGTCGATGCGCAGCGCCCTCTACAGAAAAAATTTCCGAGGCCAGCAAGCTGGAAACGTATTATCAAACATAAGGAATACGTCGGAGGAAACAATCCCTTCGAATAAGATGTTACAGTAATCTAACCTCGAGCCTATGACACAGGCGATGGTGAGGAGACTGTCATCCATCAAAAAGGGTTTGCAGGCATTGAGGCGCTTAATGGTGTGGGCTGCTGAGGGGGAGATGGCATTGACTTGACATGCAAGAGATAGGGTGGCATGTAAGTGGACTCCTAGTGTTTTCACTGACAGGTGTACTTGGATGGTAATCCAATCTATTAAGAACAAGTTACTTACCCCTGGTAACGTTCTTTCAACTGAGGTTCCTCCCACGTATTCCTCATCTTTGATATTCGATATCCAGCTTCAGCATTTTCTTTTTGGCAGAGGGATCTGTGCGTCGATTCTATGTACCTCGAGGGCCTCAGTCTCAAGGATGAGGTCATTGAAGGCATATATAGAACGTGCAGCGCCCTTTGGCTTCAGTTCTGTTTTTTCCCTTACAGCAGAAATACCCACAAAAGCACAGGAATGACCGTACTCAGCCTTGAAGGAACGAAAGCTGTAATAGCATGGGAAATTCTACTGTCGGGTAGGCTGGGAGGTCGATGAGGAATATGTGGGAGGAACATCCAGTCGAAAGAACGTTACCAGGGGTAACTTGTTCTTCGAATGGATTATGTCCTCCCACGTATTCCTCATCTTTGATAGACTTCCAAAGCAGTATTAGATTTGGTGGAGGGAGTAGAATTTGATTTGAATTGTTTTCATGAACCGAGTGCAGGACTGCTTTACCAATGCTACCATCAGGACCGAAGGAAGATTCCAGGCAGTAATGCTCTGAACGTGTGGAACGCAGACCACGTTGCCACTGCAAATATTTTTTATAAGTACACCCCTTTGCAGGGCTGTAGAGGTAGCAATGCCCCTGGTGGAATGGGCCCTTAAACCTTCCGGAGGTTCCTTCCCTGCCAACCTGCAACATTCTGTAATGGTCGGAATGATCCATCTGGATAAGGTCTGCTTAGAAACAGCCTGACACGGTTTGTGGCCCGTACAGCCAATGAAAAGCTGATCAATACAGAGTTTTGACATTCTAGATATATAAAAGCTTAAAGCTCTATGAGGGTCCAACCTATGTAGCTCTCCTACTTGCTAGGATGATGGGGGGGATAGCAACAAGTCAAAATAATGTTTTGCCCTGTGTGGAAATCAAAAATGATGTTAAAAATGAAGGTGTATCCCTTAGAACAACCCTATCCTTGTACAAGATAGTAAAGGGTGGCTTGGACGAAATACATGAGTGGAAATTCCCAGTCCACCACAAATGTGTCTCCTATAGCTCCTCTTGGGGGAAATTCCCGGAGCAATACAGTTTGCACTCCGGTTGACACCGGGCGGAAACAGATCCACTTGAGGGTTTCCCCAAAGGGTGAAGATCTCTTGAAGGACTTCCTAAGCTAGCTCACACTTGTGGGAGACTGCTCTACCTGCTCAGAGCGTCTACCACCGCGTTCTCCTCTCCAGCTAGGTGAACTAACGTTCGGGAGATTCTGATTACCCTCAGCTCCAAACGATGGATATGTAGTTTGGACTCCGATGGAGATCAAAGAATGCTGCTCATCAGATTGTTGGCATGGGCAACCCAACCCCGTGAGTGAGGTGTCCGTCACTACTGTTATCTCCGACCATGGTTGCTGAAAAGGTTCTCCCTTTAGAATTTTTGTCCTCGCAGGTCCATCACAGAAGATCCTGTGAGATCCTGCTGGGAACCTGAAGTAGGTCCGACATCTTTCCTGATAACTGGGACCATTGAGTTCTTAGAGCCCATTGAAGGGATCTCATTCGCAGGCAGGCTTCTGGCACCAAAAAAATGCAGGATGCCATAAGGCTGAGCAACCTAAAAAAGAAAGAAAAAATAAAAACCAAGGCCGGGAGACACTGGTCACTTTGAAATTTGGTGACCATCTGCAGAATGTCTCGAGCCCTCACCTCGGGTGGCAAGCTCTTTCCCAAGATGTATCCAGAACAGCTCTGATTAATTGGAGTTTGCGAAGGTGTCATATGGACTTGTAATTGAGGGAGAAACCCAGTCTGAAGGGAGTGGCAGGTGACTTGGAGATGATCCAGGAATTGTTTGGGAGAGCGCACCCTGATCAGCCAATTGTCCAGGTAGGGGTAGAAGTGAATCCCCCCTCTCGAGACTCGCAGCTACTACCATCAGTTTGCGAACCTCAGCTTTTTTCGGTGGTTGAGATGGATTGGAACATGGAAATAAGCATCCTGAAGGTCCAATTACACCATCCAATCCTGGATTTGGTGGGCCTAAAGGATCTAAGAAAGTGTGACCGACCATCTTGAACTTGTCCTTCCTGAGGAACAACTTTAAGTATCTCAAGTCCAAGGTGGGTCTAAGTCCTCAGTCCTTCTTGGGTATTACGAAATACCAACCCGTGTTCCTCTCCACTGCAGGCACTGGTTCGAAGTGTATTTCTCTAGCAGGGTTAAAATCACCTGCACAAGGAGCGGATCAAGAATCCTCAAAGACTGGTTCCCCTTTGGATTGTTCAGAGTTCTCTGTATGAAAAGGAAAGCAGCACCCATGGGCTACCGTTTCTAAAGCCCAAGCATCCGAAGGAATGTCGCGCCATTCTTCTAGATGGTGAGAAAGTCTGCCTCCCTCCAGTGAATTGTGACTGAAGACCTCAGAGTTTTTGAGGCAGTTGATGCAGTGGTAGAGGGTAGATGCCCCTGCTTGAGCTGGCTTTGCACCCCTTTTTTCGTCCACGAGGAAATCTTTTGCCCCTTTGACTGGCCATTCCTCTCGCCCTTCCAACTGAGGAGCAGCAAAAAAATAAATAAATAAATCTACCCCTCCAAGGTTGTCCACTAGGTCGAAAAGGCAGAGGTTACCCAATAGCGGCACCTAAAGATTTGGCTGCCACCTTAGAGGTATGCAACTTTTCAAGACTCATCAGGCTTGTTGGCAAAAAAGTGAGACCCGTCAAAGGGCATGTTGAGAAGTCTTGATTACACAACCGGACTTCTACAACCACTCAAACCTGTGCATAACAGTGCTACCAGCCATGGCTCTGCTGATGCTATCAGCAGAATCCAGACCGGACGGAAGAGATTCGCACAAAGCTTCTTTGCCGTCTCCAACTATGGCTAAGAAACGGTCTTTCATCCCCTTCGGGAATGTGGTCTGCCACCATGGAAATGCAGTCCCATAGAGTGAATGTACATTTTTGCAAGGGGACATGTGAGGTTGGCAGATTGGAGTGCCATACTCCCTGCGGAAAAAACTTCCTTGCCCATCCATCTACTCTTTTTATCATCCCTATCTGGAGGGATGGTAGGGTAAGCCGCTTGCTTAGATGTTACAGTACCTGCCTGCACCACCAGACTCTCTGGAGTGGGGCGTTTTGACAGTCGGGGTCACTACTAGAAGGGAGGTACTTCTTGGTCAAGTTTTTATTTACAGCCGGATTGGTTTGCAGTGTTTCCCAATTCAACACCACCCTTTTCTGCAAAGCAATGTAAAACGGTAATATGTGATCTGACTGAGCACCCTTATCCAAGATGTCTGTTAGATCATCTTGCTCGAATGGCAATGGAGGCCTGCTCCACCACCCCATGTAGTCCACTACCTTGGGCATAAGTTGTCTGTAGGACGCATCTGCATGCTCCACAGCTGCTGATCTCCCAAACTCCAACTCATGTGAGCTATCCACCCAACTTGCAGTCTGTAGGTTGTCATAGAGGTCTCTCAACCTTGACACCTCTGCAATGAAACTCTCTGGTTCATTTGGCATACCAAATCGGAGGCCAAATGGAGTCTCTTCATCTGAGGGTTCATTGTCCTCAGATATGGAAGAAAAACTTTAAAAAAAATAGTCTTTTTTTCGGAAGTGGCAGTTTCTCAGGCACGAGAGGTTTTGTAAATAATGGGTTAGACGCTGGCGCCATACATTTTACCGGGCGCTCGGCACATATGGCACAGCTGGCAATGATGGCGCAGCTGGCGTCGATGACGAAGTCGGCGTAGAGTGTTTGGCTGGCGTCAACTTATGCTTTCGGCTCGACTGATCCTTCGATGTTACTTCATCAGATCGAGCCTCGACAGCTCTCGATGTGGATCGGGCCTTCGTCCCGGGCTCGAGGGCACGCAGGATTTAGGTTGAGGCCTTTCCTTCCCGGCTTCTTTCGAAGGCACGGTAGGAGCATGGCTTGGAGGCTTCTGGTTTTCAAATATTTTGAGCATCTCTGCTCTGAAGGCCTCCCACACAGCCACAGAGGAATTTTTTTATATGGGCTAGAAAACCCCTCAGGGCAAGTGTCAGACGAAGTCAACGAAGGTGACCTATGTGTGCCTTCTCTTCGACTTCTTCGAGGACGAAGCAGAGTGGTGAGAGCCACTCCTCAATCTCGACCGTTTGGCCTTCTTCCTCCGAGGAGAGTCGCCTCTCGACTCGGTCGAAGTTTTTTGGCCGGGGTAGGAGATTTAGGGATTCGAACCATCTTCAACCTGCACTTTTGTGCCTTCAAGGCCTTTCCAGTTATCGACTGGCACTTGGAGCAGTGCGAGGTGTTTTGGTCTGTCCAGAGGCACAAAAAAAAAAAAAAAAAAAACACAATAGGGATTGATCAAAGACATTCGACCCACAATCACAACCCTTTTTTAACCCGGTCTTCGAGGTTGTCTGTGTTGATGAAGACGACATGTTCTTGATTCTCTTTTGAAATAAAGTTGTCACGAAAGTGAAGAAGCACGCTGTATTTCTCGAAACTATAGCTGTTGCGGAAAAACGGAACTGAAGCCAATGGGCGCTGCGCATGCTATATATGCCTTCGATCCCTTGAGGGACATCCGTTCGACGCCATCGACGCACAGCGCCCTATGCGAAATAGAAATTCCAAAGCAGCTGAAACTGGATATTAAGATGAGGAATGAGTGGAAAGACACAATCCATTCGAAAGAGTATTGGTGGTTCAAGCTTTTTAGGACTGAACGGAGGCTGACAAGTAAAAGTTCAGTTTTTTCATCGTTCAGGCAGAGAGAATTGAAGGGGAGGCAGAGAGACAAAATGGGAGTGCACGATACAATGGGAGGTTGCCCTGGAACCGCTGATAACCAAACAGTTTTGAATTCAGTTGTGGCAATTGGCCCTTAAATGTAATGTTTGTACAAAGCAGGGCGTCGTGCCATAAGATATTAAATTGGAACAACCCCCGGCAAACATCTAAAGTTGCAAGCTAACTAGTAACAAAAGTGCCCCCAGCATGAATGCCAATCCGCCACATGCACAGATCGAATAATATCTTTCTCTCTTCAACTGCTAGTGCAGATTTTGTAGACTGAAATTTCAAATGGAGTAGTCTTAGGGAAAGGAGATCTTTGTGGGATTTTCCATGCAACACAGCAGTCTGCCAATTGTGGGGCACAGGTGCCAAATGTCTGAAAGTATGCCTGAAAGGTAGTTTTCCTGCTCACCGCAGCTGGAAAGAGAACCTTTGATTCTTTGTGGAGGAAGTCTTCACCTTCTTAGTTTAATGGAGGGAAGAATAGATAAGGGACATTTTAGCAATTTAAGAGATTATGTAGTCAATCGTTTACTTTACGATGCAGGAAGTCATTTTAGGTTTTTGCTCAGAACCATATGATCTTCTACATATGACAGTTCCACGATTTGAGTATCTAGTGTGCTAACTTGTGTCACTTTGGAACCTTGAGTAATAGATTAAAATATGAGGGTACAGAAAGGAGGGAAAAGAGCACGGATGTTTGATACACTGTATTTTATTAACTTCTTTGAATGCCATTAAAACTAATAGAAAAGACAGGAGAAACACCCACATTTTATTTTTAAAATGTAACAATTTCATGTGACATAGTCAATGTCAAGTCATGCAAGGAGGCAGGGAATAAACCCCTAGATCTTTACGGGAGCATGAGAGATTTCACTTCAGAAGTCTAGATGTTCAGGTTCCATCCTGAAAACAATCTAATCAAAACTGAAATTTTCAATGGGCAATGTAAGTTTATACATTGTGGCACTTTTTTATTTTAACAAAATGTAAATGTTAATATTAAAGGATATTAGTACCGCGCACTATCACCACAGGAGTGGTCCCCAGGAGCTCTGGCGGCTCTGAAAGAGGGAGAGGGGGGGGGGGGGGGGTGAGTTAGTGGGAATAAGCTGGAAAAGTGCAAGAGAGCAGTGATGGGCTGTTGGCAGCCTCAGCCCGGTGGGTCTGTTGGCTGTGCTTGGGGTGTTTTACGGGTCGGTAGCCGTGTGCTGTTGTGCAAGTCTATGTGCAGTTTATTTTGTTGTTGCAGTGTAGTGAAGTTTGTGCGGATTGCTGCATTATAAGCTTGTGGTTGTGTTTGGTTAGAGTTTGAGAGGTGTATGCAGAGGGATGAAATGGTTAGTGGGATGAAATGGTTAGTGGATTGGTTAGTTGGCCTTGCTGTCCCTGCAATTGTCTAGGTGTGATGCTTGCCATCATTCACCATTTCATCGGTTTCATCGGAGTGTGGCGCTTGCCAATTTCAATATTCCGTCTAGATGTGAGGAAGGCTAGTGATCATGATTCCATTCAGGTGTTGCACTAGTCGTCATTCAGTTTCATCCAAGTGTGGCACATGCTTACATTTGCATTTCTATCTAGATGTAACGCAAGCTAGAGTCAAGGACTCCATCCAAGTGTGGTACATGCTAACATTCATAATCCTGTCTGGGTGCGATGCAGGCTAAAGTTGGGAATTCCATCTAAGTAGGGCACATGCTAACATTCACATTTCTATCTAGAAGTAACGCAGGCTAGAATCAACGATTCCATCTAAGTGTGGTACATGCTAACATTATTACATCCGTCTAGAGCTGATGCAGGCTAATCTTGACCGTTCTCTATAGGTGTAGCACTAGTTAGCATTGGCTAGTATGTTAGTGTGCAATACAATGCAACATTTACAGTCCAGCCAAGAATGGATTTATGCTGGTGGTCACAAATCTCTAAGTATGCATGATGGAAATCTATGGCAGTCTACTTTATGGAGAGGTAAGGTAGAGTGGTGATGGCTTTCTGGAGTAGAGTAATTGCTCTACATGCCACACTTAGTTTTGTTGGTGCCTGTTGGCTGCTGGCTTCCTCTGCAGACACCTGCAGACATGTATTGGAGCCACCAATGCAGGAGGCGCCCCTTGCCTCAGGATCCTTAGCCGCAAGGAGGTGGGATAGGGAGGCAGGACAAAGGCAGGGGAAGCTCCAGCACTGCTGGGGAGCCCACGAGGCTCGCAAAACTCAGCGCGCCGCCATGAGGGTTCCAAGGGTGGCCCAGTGGGACGCAGCACACACGCTCACCTGTTGCCAAGATGGGAAATGGCACAGGGAGCGTCTGTGCAGCGATTCCCAGGCCACAACTCCAATGGGAGTAATTGACCAATCAGGACTGGAGGAGGGATAGGGAGGCGGGACAAAGGCAGGGGAAGCTCCGGGACTGCTGGGGAGCCCGCGAGGCTCACAAAATTCAGCGCGCCGCCATGATGGTTCCAAGAGGAGCAATGGGGGTCGCAGCACACACGCTCATCTGTTGCCAAGATGGGAATATATCATGAAACAAACTGATGTAAGTTGAAGAGCAAAAAAGCACCACAAATAATTCTGGTTCTGTAGTTCATACATACAAATAAAAGTAAGCCTTTTCTTACTTGGATGTGCCTTCCTCATTTCAGTCCATGTATGCAGGTGGATTATTTTATTTCTTAGTATTTAAACTGAAAATATAATTCAAAATGGATAATGAAAAATGTTTGCTATTTCAGCATTCTCTAACTTAATTCGTTAAAATGACTGCATACAATATTTTTGCTATTGTTCAAAGACAGCAGAGAAGGGAACACCAAGAGGGGCTGCTGAGGTGTCAGAAAAGCTCACTGTCGAGTAGCTTGAAGATTAAGTCCACAGGGGCATTGATTCTCTGATGAGCCTTTAACCTGCCAATCTCCACCCTACCTCCAAATCATCCCTGCTCTGGTGGGGCTGGATGGTCAAAAATGACTATTGCAAGCCTATTTGTACAAAGACGACCCAACGTCCAATTTTCCAGTTCTTTATTATGATCGTTTTACATAAACCATGCAATTCCAATACCCTCAAATAGATTCACCTTAGCAATACGTTTAAAACTGGCATGCAAATAAATGATTACCCATCACCCACCATACATGTCTATAATGTTCTACTTAAATCAGATTGATAGTTCATTAGTATCACAAACTAACTTACAGATTTAATGGCGCACAGATACTTCTTGCTTAATTTTAGCATTTTTCATGCAGTCCTATTTGGCAAATCCTAGACTAGTGGCTGTGTCTGCATTTTCCTTTTTTCAGGTTGAAAAAGGAAATCAACAAAATACACGAAGTGTTTCTCCCACTACTTAGCCTAGAAAAGGCACTGTTCGACTGATCACAAAGCATCCAAGTACATCCATACAGGTGCCTGACCAATTTGTAATAGGACATTTCCAATTAACTGCCTCACCATCAGATGCTGCAGTTGCATGGACCAATTCTGACCCAATTCCTCTGCCAAGCTGATGGGGAGATCAGCGACTTTACATACCCCTGGTAAATCCCTCTGCTTTTTTCATTCTTTAGTTTCGGTTTCGACTTCATTCAACATTAATCCTGTAGACCATGGATTTAAATACCACCTAGTCCACCATCTTTTGTTGTTGCTGGGGAAATGCAGTCAACACCTTTTAACAATGAACATAGAATACCCCAATAGGTGCAACACAAAACCGACTCAGCCTGAAGTATTTATTCTGAACGCTAAACAGAGACAAACCACCTCCATCTTAGATCCCAAAGATAAACCTAGTTCCTTGCAAATCGCAGGTATGGAAGTTTGCCGGATTCAGCCCAGATGCACGTTCCTGATGAAGCATTCTAGTTCGTTCAAGTGAAACATATCCACAATATTCCATTGTTCTGCTCCATTAAGGTTGCGTTTGACCACACAAAGCCATTCAATCTTAAACCAAACAAGCATAAAGCCCCCTATTTCCATTTTATCATGGTCATCCACTGTATTAAAGTGACTTTTCTGTGCAGCTTTAAAGTTAAACTTGAAACCTAGCTTACTAAACAGACACCACTTAATCTTGACCCTTTAATAGATCAATGACCTTAGTAAGGATTCATAGTTTAAAACAAATAAATAAACCAAAATCATACAGGATATTTTCTGAATGTTTTGTGTAAGAAAGCCTTGATTCCATTAATGAGACATGACCATTCTGCTACAAGAATCTCAAGCAGCAGGTTTCAAAGCATAACACCTGATGTAACACCCTACATATTGCAGTATTACTGGGGATAAATTGCTTGCTCTTAAGCACTGAACATGTGACTCCACCAATGTATCTACACAAGCCACAGTAACCTCAGCTGTCTACACTGTTTGCCGTAAGAACTCTCCATTCGGACCAGAAAAAACAACAACATAACTGGCGATCCACCATTTGACCGGATCCCCCTTCTGGAGCCACCATACTGTTATGCTCCGCTCGTCAAGGATGCTTCGCCTCTGTCCCTGCAACAGAGAAGTGTCAATAAGAAAACTCCTAGGAAGAGCAGCGTAAAAAACTCCCGGGTATACACAAGAGTCTAATTAAAAACATTGTGGATTACATAAGAAACTACAATACTCTCCAGAATTATCTAGATCAAATAGCAGTGGATACAGCATAATTACACATTACAGCTGCATAGCTATTTCATCCCATGGTAACTTTGCATTTCTAGAACTGTACATCAGAACAAGCATCGGACAGCCCCTCCTATTATGGTGCAGGGGTGAAGGGAAATACTAGACTGTCTTTTAAAGAAGTAAGACTTTCCAATAAGAGGGGTTGGAAAATCTCCATTTAGCGTCATGACTGGAGATGAGCAATCGATAGTCAATTTTCCCCAACTACTGGCCAGACTCTTAGAGGTTGCTCATGTCTCGGAGGAGTGTTGAAGTGGTTTTCATCGTTCTTAAAGTATCAGACCAGAGTAGTCAAACTTGGAAGCTGCTGCTCTGATCATCTTCTGGTGATATGTGGAGTACCCAAGGATCATCCTTGTCCCAGATATTGTTCAATGTTCACCTCAGGTCTGACATGGACATTTCTGCCAGGTTTGGTTGAAACTATCATTCCTTTGCTGATGATACACATCTATGACAGATTGAAATCTGCAGCAGAAGCCATACAACATGTTTTGGCCTGTGCCAACGCAATAAAAAAACTGGATGCTTGATAGCAAGCTCCAGCTCAATCCATTCAAAACCGAGGTCATAGTGTTTGGCCCAAACAACATACCAAGACTTCCATGCGATCACTCCCTGTCCGGCTATTGATGCAGAAACCTTCTCTTTATTTGGCAGCCTTACCTGGGTTGTTATGTTCTTGTCTCGGAAGTCATTAGATCCTTTTTTTATCAACTTAATCTTTTAAAAACCATTTTGCCATTTGTTTCTGTACCCAATCGTGCCGTGGTTGTGGGAACCATGATAAACTCTAGAATTCATTACTGTGGTGTCATATATAATAAGCACCAGCTACATCGGCTCCAGGTTGACCAAAATGCCACAGTCAGACTAATTTTGAATCTGCCTAAAAGGATACCAATCCCGGAGTATCGGAGGAAGTTCCATTGGCTGCCTGTAAGGAAGCAGTTTGAATTTAGATTGCTATGCCCAATATAAAAATTCATACAAGGTGTGGCATCCAGCTACCTTGTTTCTAAAATTAGGCTTTATCACCCATCTGATACGCTGGAAAAAAAAATCTGCTGGTGGTCCCACCCTCTCATTGTGTCTCCAGGGGTGACATGTTTTTCTATCAGGGGACATCGCCTCTGAAATGCACTACAAGCGAGTTATGGAATCTATACTCCATTGACCCTTTTTTGGGAAAAAACTGAAGACGTACCGTTTTCAGTAAGCCCCCTCGTTCTCTGGTTATGTTTTAAGCGGTTAGTAAAAAAGTAACATCTGCGCCTAGATGCAGGTTCCTGCTTGGTTCCGCAAGGCATACATTACTTTTCTAAAATTAATTAGCAGAGATTGCTAATGAAAATTGTCTTCATTAGCAAACAAACCAATTTGATTAAAACTATAACAATGTTGCTAATGTCCCCATAGGTTATTTGTACCCAAGACACAAAACTAGCAACAATGCAGCCTTTTTGTGTACCACTGAAGACAGACATTTGTCGGATGAGTCAGGCTTTGCAAAATCTTAAAAATTCTACTTGACCTGCAGGTCTAGTAATTTCGTTTACCTACTCGACCTAAGAGAAATGCACTTGACCCATGGCAATGGATGACAAAATGTTAATGCACTTTCTTTAAAACGGTGCATGCATGTCACCACAAACCCACTTTCTCTGGCACACTGCTGCCACCCAGATGCCAGCCATGCACAATTAAATTGTATTTGACACTTATTGCAAAGTAAATGTAAACCGCATTTTCAAACATCCCCTGCAAATGGTGCCCTTTACAAAAATCTACTTAATGTGAGTGGGCAGGTAGGCTTTGCGAGCACCAGATTAGGGTCTGTAAAATGTAAAAAGTTAGCTGCATGAATGACGCAAATACATAGGTATTATAAAAAAGGTTATGAAAACTGTTTGGCCAGCAGTCCCTCAGGTGCCAATATAGAATGTAATCATGGAGCAAAGCAAGCTCTGGAGGCTTACTACAGTGCATGGCTTCGCAGTAGATCTGTAGATGTACAGACTGGTTGGAACTATAAATCACTACTTTGTGAGAACATCTAATTAGCTTTGTGTATTCATTACGTAAGAGGGAAAAAAGGAAGAGACTAAGCAGATTGGATGGCGTAGCAGGCAGAGAACTGGTCAAACTAGGTGGAATATTATAGTTTGTGGCCATCTCACTTTCAGGGTAGCTGGTATGAAGCAGCAGGGTGATGAGATCGAATGTCAAGAAGTATAGGATCAGCTCATGGGTTGTGCACCTGTTGTAGACGTATGCAACCAGCAGGTCACAGAACTAAGTTTGCAATTAAAAGCATTTGGCTGTATGATCATGTACATTTTCAAAAGTTTTCACTTGTCAATATGATCCATTTTCCCCCAACAAAATGAAATAGTTGACACTGTGCGATTTAGGTACACTAACCTAAACCTTACTGTAACGCATGGAGGCAATGCAGTGTTTTACAGTAGCAATCCTGTAGTTATGCCTTATGTAACAGCGTACATTTTTAGGAATGGAATTGCATGACTGTCTTAAAAGAAATAATGTTTACGCATACTGGTCTTTGCCAGACAGAGTTGGCTTGATAAAGGTATCCTCCGAGTTTACTTCTGGTTTGCAATATATTGAAAATGAAAAGAAAAATCTTGCCTACCACTCCCACACTTAAAAATGGAGAAGCCGATTACTGCTGCAATCTCTCCCTCGATTAGAACCTTTGAACTTGCACAGAAAAAGAGGGTGAGAGAGTGTCCTGAGGGCAAGAGACATATGCAGGGTGTGATGTGCTTTCATTGAACAGTGCAACTTAAAAAAGCTAGTTTTGCTACACAAGTGTCAATTTAATTAGCAAACCTACAGAATTGCATAGTAAATGGCTATGCAACAGTTTATTGTATGCTTTGTTCCGCGAGGATATGCGCACTATAAATCATGAATCAAAAATGTATTATGTTGGTTCAAAGTCTACTAACCACCAGTGTGCATTTTTGCAGAATAGGCTTCAATTAGAAGTTTGGAAATTCTGACTCTCTCAACCAGTCCATGGCTTGAATGATATCTTCCAAGCAAACCCCTGATTGGAAAACATTGGTTGTCACTGCTACTCTGGTGTAGTTGGTGCCAAAGCGATACATCTATACCAGCCTTCTTCAACATCCCCTTCAACACCCAGCGGACTGATATTGCCAAAGTAGACAAGGAGATGGGATTATTAGCCAACTGATACCAATAGTCCCTTACCAGTCAGCCTTCTTGCGCATATTAGTAGGTGTGTCCTCGTATGTTTCAGACAATGCATCAGGCAACGTTTCGGGTATTCTGGGAAAGTTAAAATTTTGCGAAGTGTGCCTTGCAATGTGAAATACTACCCCACAGGGAAACCTACTCTGTCTGCCAAGTCTAGAACCTGAAAATCAGACACTCCAAGACTAGGCACAATAGCATGTTCCATGACCATGTCACCCTAAATAAGGTCTACTTTGTTCTCTAAAGAGGTTTAGCACCACACTGATGTTCCATAGCAGGCCATCAGAGTGGCCATAAAACAAAGGCCGACTGATAAATCGATGCTTTACCTTCTTCCAGCAACTGGGCCAGGAAATTAGTCCAAGGTACTTAAGTCACTGAAATGATATCTGAATCCCCCTCAATGCTCCTGCGATGCCAAACTGACTTAGCATTGAGATGTTAAGAGTGCCAGGATTCACTGGGGTGTGCCTTAGCCCAAAGGTCTTGGGACAGACAAGCAAGACGGGAAATCCTCCAGGCCACCCAGAAACCATCAGACTCACAGGTAGCCTGCCTTGATGATCTGTTAGATTATCGATCCAGGAGGATTGGAAAGTCCTAGGAAAGTTCCAGAATCACTGGAAACCAAGCTTGAAAGGGCTCATGTTCTTCCTGATGGACCGTCGACAGTACTTTTGCAATCATGGCAAAAGGGGTGTGGGGTCGCATAGTGCATTCTAGTTCTGAAGAAATGCATCCAGGACTGTAGCATCAGGTCTGGCCTGCAGTTGACAAATCTTGGAAGTAGCAAATTAAGAATAGATCAGAAGGGATCTGTTTGACGTGGTCCCTACAAGAGATTCCGTCTCAAACAAATGCCCTTCCCTAATCAGATCACTCTCCAGGCAACATTACCAGAAATCCTTAATCTTTGCGAGAATCTTTGAGGTGGTTTGTCATGTATTGGACAGCCAACAAAAGGAGGCAAAAATTGAAGCTTCAAGCTACTAGCCAGCCATAAAAAGTCATTTGCCACCTCAATTGTATTCATACACAAAGCACACCATCTCCTACTCAACATGAGTAAAATAACACTAGCCACTGGCTAGTGGCAAGTGCAAATTTTGCACCATGACCAACACGCCACCCATTTTTGCAACTTTGGTATTGTTGATTTATAAAGCGCTTACAACACCGGACTTCGTCCTTCACCAGAGACTGGATAGCCAAAGAGCCTCTTCCACTTCTCCCTGTAGTAATTAGTCCACAGAGAATGCCCCAGCAAAACCTGCTTGTGTTAGAGTATCGCCAGCGGCGGCAGCAATCCAAAAATGGTCGCTGTTCCAGGCCTCCATGTATTGTTGCTACCACTGCAACTTCCTTATAGCTTTGTCAGACAAGGGCACCATTTGGTTATAAGATCCTAGAAAAGCAGATGAACTATATTAAGCCTTTGCAGAGCTTGATAATGTAATGGCCCAGGACGTATTGCTTGAAATGAGGCCAACAGCCCTATGACTCGCACCAGCGCTCTGAGGCCCCATGTCCAATTGCCAGCACAGTTCCCTCTTACGGAGTGCACCTTCTCTGCTTGCAATCTGAGTGGGACTTCCAGGGTGTTCGCTGAAATAACAGCTAGGATTTGTCACAAATTACGAGAAACAAGAGCCTCTGCAGGAGGTCCGTCATGGAGCACACCCGTTTCATATAAATGTGTCTGGACACATGAGAATCATGTCCAAGTCTTGCAAAATCTACTAGTCCACTCCCAGTGGCGAGGAGATGTTATGAAAGATTAGCTCATATGCCTTCATTCTGTCATAGGTACAGTTAACTCTGCAAAATGTAGTACAGATTGGTTAAACAGTGGAATTTTATAGGGAACATACGCAAAGCCACAAACCCACAAATTCTCACTTATATAGATCATTGGACGGGGGGGCGGCTTGGCGCTGTACAAGGTGGGCTGCTTGAGCATGTGGCTCTGCTTTATCCAGACTTTCAAGAGATCCACCACCACCATAATTCAAAGATATATGCAATAAAAACGCATATTTAGATGTTGGAAATGGTGAAGAACATTTGAGGAAGTTTGGATGAGAGGAATCTGGAATAAAAGTGGTATTTAGCAACTTGTGACCAGAGGACCACGTGTGTTGCTGGATGCAGACAGAGAAAATTGCGGTGAGTAGCGGACCTTCAACAAGAAAGAATTGCAACTGGCACCCGACGCATAGAAGAAACGAGTGAAATTTGTGGCCATCCGCACTCGTCATTAAGCAGATAAGTCAAGTTGCATGCCCACCTGCTCGCAGAGTCTAATGTAGCTGTGTTGCCTAGCACGTAGCCACTGGGTGGTGCTCCCGACATACTGCCAACATATGAGTACCAGCGATGTCGCAGCAATGCAGATCAGAGGTTGAGGGAAGATAAACATGGACCTTCGCCTCAGCAGGCAACGCCAGAATTCTTGCACCAGAGTTACTGCGATCAAGAGCCTGCATGTAGGCCAAACCGGTGGGAGCACGCCTGAATAGCCTGCGTTATATTAACATAGCAAAGGAGGCACTACGCTATGCACAGCGATATTTGTAGTGCAAGATCGGGGTCATCCGTTTTATTTTCAACAACCTACGGACTGCACGTTAACACGAACACTAAAACCACCTGGGCGCTCAATTCACATCACTTTCAACGCATCCAGAGCATCGCTGTCCAAGATACTACAATGCCGCTCTGGGAGCAATGGAACTATAGCACTTTTTCATGAACAAAGAACAGGGGGTGGGGGGGGCTGCCTACTCCTGCATTTCCTACTGATCCTTCATTCATGCACTACAAGATCACAAAGTGAACCCCCTGTATTCGGTAAGAACAGACATTCCCCCACAGTCAAGTCACATGAAATCCAGTTTCATGGAAAGAGCCACAAAGAAAAACTGAAAACATCAATGTGCCTAACGGTAATCTGAACCTGCTGTGTTCAGGATTATTATGCGGTCTAAAATGGTTGAGGCACGTATGGGATGTAGCATGAATTGATGACAAGTTGCTATCACAAGCAATATTTACTGCACCGATCTCAGCAGTTTCCAACATCAAATGAGAAAGACGCTCCACCTTAATGGAGGTAATGCTAGAGCAAGTCAATTTGTCAGCCCATGTAACAGCGGGTGAAGGTTGTTAAAACATCCTAAGCCTATCCACTGCTGTAGTGTAGAAGTCTAGTTGCTGCCATCACTTGCAGTTAAACTCTCGGTTCCAAGTGCATTCAAGTCTGGGCTATAGGAGTGGAGTTGGGATGTAATGTGCATGTGTGTTGCAAAATAGTACACACCATCAGGCTCAACAATCAAATTGAAAAACCATGTAGAACAGTTGTGGAAGCATGGTCTACCAGAATCACATTTCAAGAATTTGTCCTTCAATTTTTGCAGTTGCGTGGAGGTTTATACAGAGCAAGAACGAGTTAAGCAAAAGTCTAAAGAATGGAAGCTGCAATTAAAGAAGGCCTGCCCTCTGACCACTTACTCTTCAAAAGCCCTGCACAAAGAACCTCAAAGCCATAGCCATCATTATCAAGGTGAACAAGGCAAACTCCTCAAAAAAGATCAAATCAACAGCAATTTAAGGAGACCCAAGGTTTAAGTTCCATCACCTCATAAAATCACTAAGTGACCCGGTGCTCAATACAATTATGTCAGAGCTCAAGAGCAACCACCGCCAAACTAGATGCCATTGAGGAAAAACTAAATAAAATGGACCTTAAAGCCCAAGAAACTGAAAAGGAGGGTTGAAAAACTAGAGTCTCTCACACCCAAAATACGATCAATGGAGCAGAAGATTTGCGGCATAAAAAGGTGGTGTGAAGACAGTGAAAATCTAAACATTACTCGCCTACACAGAATCGCAGAAGGGCCTGAAAAAGATGCACCTCAAGAGGATTTTTTCAGTCTCTGCTTCCCAAATTAGACTTGGACTCTAAAACCAGTCTAGATATACAGCATGCTCATCACCTGGGACAGAAACCCACTACTTTTATTCCTCAAACTCGAGACCGAGGTCTAATCATGTACTTTCTGGAATACACTCAGACCATGCAAGATCTCGAGGCAGCAAAGAAGAAAATCTCATGGATGGCACATGCCTATCACAGGACGTCTCGAGGGCCACTGCAACAAGGAATATGTCTTTTCGCCTCAGGCCCAAGACGAGACAGTTGAACATCCCAAACGGGATTCTACACCGCAGCAGATGTAAAATGACCCACAATGGCAGAACCATGGACTTCGATGACCCATTTCCCCTTATTCGCTTCTTGTATAATCTCTTCACAGAAGAAATGGGAGACTCAAACAAGCACACTGCTGTTCAACCATGTCCCTCATTCTAGTAACTCTGATCTATCTTTAAATACTTGGGCAAGTTCCACCGAGAAGGTTTCCATTTCAGGGAACACATGTGCTGTTCACGGTTTCACTGGCTCTCGACCAAATAACCTCCTGCAGCCAGTTCTTACATGTTCTCATTCGTCATCCAGATGGGGATTTATCGGTTTGTCAAGTTTGTTCCCTTAATATTACCTAGCTTTCTAATTGTGTTACTAAAATTAATAACTACGTTATATAAAGCTGCACTTTCTAGGTTTTAAATCTGCAGCTGTCTGCAAAATAAGTAGCACATTGTTAGTTGTTAGTTATTTCACTTAGAATTTTCAAACTGCAGTGCACGCACGCTAGAATTCCAGATCATCCTTCGATTGCATGCATAACAGGCTGAAGTCCTGCGATTTTTATAAGCTCCACCATAACACAAAGCCTCTTGCACCTTCATGTTCAGCTTATTAACTGATAGCTCCTGATCTTTTATGTTCTTGCATCACATACACTTATTCTATCTTCATATACACTCAACTGCACATTACTCTCCCGGGCAGCAGCTCAATTTCACATCCATTAACTGTTGACAATGTTTCTTTATTACACTTGCTCCTTTTTGGCTTAGGCAATGCTTGTTGATGTCTTCATTAAATATTGCCTCATCCTCACTCTGGCAACAATGTTCCCTTATTTTTTAGCCAACATGGATTATATGCTCTATGAAGTAGTGCCTCCTCTTTACTTTGGCAATGGTGTTGGCTTTTATAGCAATGATTGTAATCTTTCGCTTCTTGCCTCTCATTTTGCCAATGTGACTTTTGTTATCAGTTCGGGATTCAAAATAGCTGTCAGTAGTCGCTTACAGAGCGTACCAGGATTACCAGTCAATCAGTTAACTCACTGGTTTCTGCACACGTGTTTGTGTTCTCACTCACTCACTTCTGCACAGCAGACTGCTTCGATTTTACTGCAGCCAGCGCCATTCGGGACAGGAGCTTCTCTCGCTCCCAGTGCACACTGGTGCTCGCCAGTCACCGGGACACTGCACGCAATCAGGAGAGCCTCTCTCCCCAGGAGGAAAGCCTGCCACATCACACCTTCCCGCTGCACAACTTCTGCAATTAAGGTTATCAACCTTGGAGACCCTCTGAGGACCGACATCCACTTCAAAGTCTTCCACTGCAACTGGTGTTCTCTACAACTCCACCTTTTTGTTCCAATGGCCTGCACCTGAGGGGGGCGGGGGGGCTTATATATCCAAAGGTGCAGCTCAGGTGAGGGTCATTAGAACTAGGCTGCATACTGCAGTTTAGTGCCTCCAAATCTGTATTTCTTGTCCCAGTACTTGGGCATTGTGGGACTTGAAGTTGTCCCCAATCTTCTGCTTACCTCTTTCTTTGCAGGTTTTAATTCTACAATAGACCATTAAGATTGTAGGGTCTCTAGGGAAATTAGTAAAGGTGTTATCCACGTTTTCCTGACCGGATTCCCCTTTCAGGTCATCCTCCCAAACATCACCCTCAGGGTCAGGAAGGGTCTGACTTTCCCTGGCGCATGAGAAGGGTCCCAGGCCAGGTTCTCTGGGACAATCCTCTCCGATTCATCACAACGGGTTACATGGGCCATTAAAGCGGTCTTAAGTTATTCTGAGTTTCTGACACATGTTTCCAGCGACATTGACTCTCCAAACATTCACTCAAGCCCCTCCCAGTGCGTAACCTCTCATTACAGAATCTCCTTTTCACAGAGTAGAACAAGTTACTTACCAACTGGTAACGTTTTTTCGACTGGATGATCCTCCAGCGTACCGTAATGGTATTTCTAATCATAATTCTGATGCTTGTATCTGCTTAGATGTGGATACCAAGGTTGTCTCGCCCACATTGGAGCAACTATGATTAATGTAACCTGTTTTTTGTGAATCTTGTTCACAACTTTGATCATTAGTAGGGTTGGAAGGGGATAAGCGTAGGCAAATTTCCCTGACCAACTCATCCACAGACCCTTCTACTTGGAGTCGTGTTGGGGAAACCTGGATGCGAAGTCTAGGCATAGTTTGTTTTCTCTTGTTGCAAGGGCTGGCCCACTGTGTGAAAATAGGATCTACAATATTTCTGTCGAGCTGCCACTCGTGCTCTTCTGGTAGAGGATCTCTGCTTAATGAGTACCCTAGAGTGTTGAGTAACATGTTGGGATGTTAGGAACATGCCCCACTTGAGTGCCCACTTCCATATTTTTTGTGGTAGCCTGGACAGATTTGGAGAATGTGCACCGCCCACCCTGCTTGTTTATATAGAACGTCGCAGTGATGCGGTCTGTAATAATTTGTACTGACTGATTAGTTAGGTGTGCTTCAAAGGCTTGCAGCGCTTTGAGCACCGCTAGGGTTTCCAGCAGGTTGATGTGGTTCTGTGCTGTGATCCGAGTCCACGGACCCTGCGTTGTGAGATGAAGGTGATGGGCCCCCTCCCCACCAGGTGAGAGACGAGTCTGTCTTAACAACTGCTTGCACCGCCGGGTCGTGGAAGTATTTTCCCCTTTAACAGATTCTCCATTGTCCACCAGCATAAAGCTTGTACTAGGGTTGGGGAAACGACCACTAGATCGTTCAAGTGACCGCTTGCTTGAGACCATTGTTTCGCCAACCACTCTTGCATCGGGCGCATGCGCAATCGTGAGTGTGGTACCAGGTAAATGCATGATGCCATCATTCCGAGCAATCGCATTGCTTTGCATACAGTTATCTGGCGACCGGCTAGATACGCTGGTATTTGCAGCAGTATGTTTCATACTCTTTCCTTTGATGGAAAGACTAGACCACCTTCTGTTTTTATTACAGCGCCTAAGAACTGTTTAGTCCTGTTTGGTACAAGGCTAGACTTTCTCGTTGATAGAGAAACCCAATTGGCAAAGTAGATTAATCTTTCTTTGGGTATTTTGCTTGCAAATTTGGGGGGTTTCCCCTGTGATCAGCCAGTCGTCCAGGTAAGGATACACTGGTATTGAATCCCTGCATAGGTGCGCCGCCACCACCGCCAGTACCCTGGTGAATACCCTTGGAGTGGATGCTATCCCGATGGGTAGCATCTTGAATTGGTAGTGCTGGTTTACGATCTTGAAACGCAAGAATCTTCTGTGCGCTGGGAACAATGAGATATTTAAGTATGCATCTTTCAAATCCAAGGTTGCCATGTAATCCCCCCCCCCCCGCTTTAGCAATGGGATTACTTCCTGTAGCGTTCTCATGCAGAATTATTTTGGCTTGACATAGGTGTTTGCAAGGCGCAGATCTAAAACAGGGCGCATCGTCAGATCTTTTTTCGGCACAAGAAAACACATTGAATACATTGTTTACCTAGATCGCCAGGACGACTTCTACAGCATCCTTTAGTAGCAGCGCTGCCATCTCTTCCAATAGGATGCGCTGTTCTTCTTTGGAGGTGGTCCTTTGTCTTGGGGGATAGTTGGCGGGTTGCTGTAGCAGTTTTATACAATAATCGCCCCCAATGGTTGAAAGTACCCACTTGGCCGAGGTGACCCCCTGCCATATGTGGGTTAAGTATGATATGCGTCCTTCTACCGGAGTAGTATGGGAGGGATCCTGTAGCGGGTGGTCATTGTTTGGGGGGTGTTGAGCCGCATCTACCTCCGCCATCAGATCTTCTCTGGCCTCTTTGAAACCCCTGGGAGAATGGTCCCTGTGGCGAGTCCCAGGATGAGTTCTGACCCTGGCTGTACCCTGGCCCCTGTTGTGAATTTTGCCCCCTAAAACAGGAAAAATGATAGCCCCCCTCTTTGAACAGAGGGTTTATAAGTAAGCTGGCCTAGTGACTAAGGAATACTCCTCTTTAGCACTCTTGAGGGCATGTTCTACTGTTTTGCCGAATAAGACGTTTGGTTCTGTTGGCATGTTAAGAAGAGTAGCGTGTGTCTCGAGTTTAAACACAGACTGGCACAGCCATGCATGGAATTTGATAAGCGCGCCCTCAGCCATTATCCTCCCTGCATTGTCAGCTGGATCTAGAATATTTGAGAATGCAGTTTGCAACAGCTTTTCCTTCTGCAACGGCGAGAGAGAGTTGTGATTTAAGGGGCTCTGGGGCTGAATCTATCTGTTCATCCACTTCGTCCCACATATGGCAGTCGAAGCTGGCCAGTAAGGTGGTGTTATTGGCAAATTTCCGCCTGGTAGGCTGCCGAGGTGACGGCCTTTTTACCGAAAGTATTAATCTCAAAGTCTGGGCATTGCATTGCTTGTTTTCTCTTGTAGCGAACAAGTCTTGAGAGAGGTAACCCCGCTGTGAGAAGATGTGGTCTACGACACTTGAGTCTAATTGCCACTCGTGTTCTTCTGGTAGGGGATCTCTGCTCAGAGAGTCTGCTAGAGTGTCGAGTACCCCAGGAACATGTTGGGAGGATAGGAACATCCCCAGTCTGAGTGCCCATCTCCATACGTTGTGCCAGTTTGAACAGATTTGGCGAGTGTGTGTGTGTGTCCCCCCCAGCTTGTTGATATAGAACATTGCAGTGGTGCTGTCAGTTAGGATTTGTGTTGACTGGTTCATCAGCTGCACTTCGAATGCTTGAAGCGCTTTGAATACTGCTAGGAGTAACAGCAGGTTGATGTGGTTCGGTGCTTTGATGCGAGTCCACATTCCAAGTGCTGTGTGGTGAAGGTAATGTGCTCCACACCCGGAGAGTGATGCGTCTGTTTTAACGATCGCTTGCAGTGCCAGGTCGTGGAAGGGTTTTCCCTTTAACAGATTTTTCCTTTGTCCACCAGCGTAGGTTTTGTACTAGTGTTGGCTAAACGACCATTAGATCGTTCCACTGACCGCTTGCCTGAGAGCATTGTTTTGCCAACCACTTCTTCATGGGGCGCATGCGCAGACATGCGTGCGGGACCAGGTATATGCACGATTGCATCATACCTAGTAAACTCTTTGCTTTGCGTACGCTTATCCGGCTTTATTCAGAGGTATTTGCCATAGCATGTTTTGAACCCTTTCCATAGATGGAAAGACCAGCTCCTAGGAACGGTTTTTGTTGCGTTTGGCACAAGGCTTGACTTTTTCTCCTTTATTGAGAAGCCCATTTCGAAGAGAAAGTTTATGGTGCTTTGCGCGTTTTATTTGCAAACATGGGGCGATTCCCCTGCAATCAGCCAGGCATCCAGGTAGGGGTACACTGGAATTTCCTCCCTGCGCAGGTGCGCTGCCACCAGTACCAGTACCTTGGTGAACACCCTTGGAGCAAATGCTCTTCCGAAGGGCAGCACTTGAGTTGGTAGTGCTGATTTGCTATCTTGAAAACGCTGGGAACATTGAAATATGAAAATAGGCATCTTTCATATCCAGTGTTGCCATGTAGTCGCCCCGCTTTAGCGGAGGGATTACCTCTTGCAGCGTTGTCATGCAGAATATTTGTGGCTTTACATAAGTGTTTGCAGGGCGCAACACTGGGTGCATAGACAGATCTACAAGGAAGTAAGTTGAATAAATACCCTTGTTTACCTCGTTCGCTGGTACGACCTCTATGGCGTCCTTGAGTAGCAGCACGGTGACCTCGAGAAGGATGAGTTTTTCTTCCTTTGTGAATTTTCTTTGTCGCGGGGGATAGTTGGGTGGTTGTTGGATGAGTTCCACGCAATAACCTCCCGCCACGGTTGACAGCACCCACTTGGCTGTGGTGATGCCCTCCCATGCTTGGGTGAAGGATGAAATACGTCCTCCTACTGGAGAGGCATGGGAGGAGACCTGAAGCGGGTTGTCATTGTTTGGGAGGTGTAGCTCCACCTCTGGATGTGGATGCCCTCCCCCGTACACAAGATCAGCGCTGGCCTCTCTGGAATCCCTGTGAGGCTTGACCCTGGTTGTTACCCCAGGAAGAGCCCCAACCTTGTCCGTAACCCGAACCTCTCTGGGTGTTTTAGCCACGAAACCTGCGAAAATTGCTTCCGCCTCTGGCCTGGAGGTTTGTCAGCTGACCTAGAAACTTTAAAAAGGCATCATATTCTTCCTTGGCGGACTTTAATGCGTCTTCTACAGCTTTCCCGAATAAGACGCTGGGTTCCACCGGCATATTAAGTAGTGCTTCCTGGGTTTCATGCTTGAAGCCAGACCAGCGCAGCCATGTGTGGCGTTTGATGGTTCCTTCTGCAATAATCCTGCCCACATTGTCTGCGGCATCTAGGTTGTTCTTTAAGATGCAGCTGGATGTTGCCTTGCCATCTGCTACCAGTGCCAGTTGTGATTCGAGAGGTTCGGGAGCAGAAGCTATCAGTGCATTTACCTCGTCCCATTTGTGGCAGTTGTAGCGGTCCTCGTTTGGAAAGCAGTGAAGTGGCCACCATAGTGTAGAGTTTTTTGCTCTCCTTATTGGGAGGCCCCTCTGACGAGGCTAACAGTGTTTGGAGTCTCAAGAGAAGGTTGAATCCTTCTTTGGACAGACTGCAGGATAGGAATGAATTGCGTGGCAGCTTTTGTGTCCCCCAAAATAACTTTCTCCAAAATATTTATCGAGTCGCTGGGGTTTGGATTCCAAAGTGTGCAGCTGCCTTTATAAGCATATCTTTGAAGAGTGGCTGATTGTCACCTGGCGAATCGCCCACTGGTGAGTCCAGTTGAATTGGTGAGGCTCGGTTATACACCTCTTCCACATCATCATGATCGGTCTCATGAAAGGGTTCATTGTCGTCAAGTGTCTGTCCCATCATACAGATAACCATGGACTGGTTCGACTTCAGTCGAAATAGGAAGAGTATTTGGGCGTGTCCTCTTAACTGGGGGCTGGGAGGTCAAAGCTTCAGTTGTTGGAGGTGTGGTTTGGAAATGCTGGTAGGCCTATGGGTTCTTAAAGAAGTTGGCCATAAAGGTCATCCTAGTAATAACCCTGCCTATGTCTTCAGCAGTCCATGGGGCTGAACTTGGAATGACTGTAGGGTGTGGAGGAGCACTGGCCTGTCCTAGGGGTGTAGGCTGACCCTGGCTCTGATCATGAAGCTGGCCCTTGTTCTTTAAGGCTTCTGCCAAGGACCCTTCCTGCTTGTGAACAGTGCGTTTCTCCCTGTGAGTAGTGGTAGACTTGTCCTTGCTAGACTTCTCCTTGTGAGTGGAAGCGTTTCTTTGACTGCTTAGACTTAAGCAGGCTCTCAGGAACATTCTTTTGCACTAAGTGGGCTAAACTAGTGCTTTTGGTGCTTACAGCCATTTTCGACATGAAGTGTCAACTTTTGGCGATGGGGCGGATCAAAGTCTCGTCTTCCCATGTTCGGTAGGTTTGGGCACAGCGCCGGGTCTGTCGTGAGGTGATCGGGACCTCGAGAGCTCCGAGGACAGGGATTCAGTGGACCTCCCCCTTGATGCTGTGTGTGGGCGTTTGGTCGACGATGGTGTCGATTCCTTGCCCGGGCTATGTGTTTAGTGCTGGGGGTCGTGAGAGTGCTTCCGCCGCCGGGTGTCGTCCCCGTAACAGAGCCGCCGGCCTGTATTTTGGGGTCGGGGGCTTGCACTTGGGAATCTAACGGTTTCCCCCCCCCGTCGCCTTTGCTGTCCGTAAAGACTGCGATGCTGTCATCACTGGAGGCTCCCTCCACGGCCATGGCGGCCTCGGACTGCATGGCATGATGGGCCCAGCACTTTGTCCTCCGGTCCAGAAGTGTTTTTGGCTTGAAGACCTTGCAAGCTCAACAATGCCCCTCGTCGTGATCCTGTGCTAGACACAAATTGCACACCTGGTGCTCATCCATCCAGGGGAATTTTTTATTACACGTGGGGCAAAAGTTGGAGTGTTCTCCATGTTTATGTGAAATGGCAGCCAGGCGAGAAAGGAGAGGAAGAGGGGGAAAATGCATTCTACAATGACCACCCCCCACTCTCTGTACTGTTAAGGCCTAGGCCCAGTGTGGCCTTCCAAGGCTGAAAGGGTCCGTCGAGTCTGGGACATCGTTCGACAGTCCTCTCCACGGCGTCGAAGTAGTTGAAATCGGTTTAGAGAAAGGACGGAAAGTAACACATTTTAATTTTTCAATATTAAATGGCGCCAGCCGAAATTAACTCTGCGATTAAGCGTCCGTCATGATGGCTGAAAAAACCTGAGGGACTCAACGCGTGAATGACCATGAGTACAGTGGACGTCACATAAGGGATGTTACTGGCACACCCTGTCGCCTTCTTTTAGAGTTTCGAACACAACTGTAATACTATGCAGCTTCCACTAGATGTTGACCTATGCATAGCATGTGATCTAAGCAGACTCCACATCCCAACGCCACGTAGTAACCATCGCTGGAGTTCACCTCCAGTTCTGAGCCACAACAGCAGGTCATTGTGGGTATGCAAATTAGCTCAAATGCTTGTACTGCAGTTAGCTGAATACGAGGATAGCGCTGTATTGCATCTAGCTGAATATCTGAGGAAAGCGATGTATTGCATCTCGCTGAATATTCGCGGGGAGCCTGTATTTCATCTACCTGAATATTCGAGGGTAGCTCTGCACTGCATTTGGCTAATTATTTAAGTGTAGCCCTGTATTACTACTAGCTGAACATTTGAATATATCATGCCAACTAACTCACAGACCAGAGGGGCACTCTGGCGCACCAGAAGACCAGCCAACCCCTCACCCCCTTCCAGATCCAACCATCTGGAGAACCACTCCACTCCATCCCCCCCCACCCTTTATCTCTCCTGCATTTTCATCAACACCAGATCTGTTGCCAGAAACAGACATAGCATATTTGATGTCATCACCTCTGAAAACCAAGTCTTCCGGTTCATCACAGAAGCCTGGTTCTCTGATGGCTTCCGGCCCATCGCACATGAGGCTTTCCCCACTGAATACACTCATTCACAACAGAGCTAGCATAGCAGTCAGAATTGCCATCCACTATAAACGTCAACTCTCTCACACTCCGTTGCACAGGCATGCAGCGCAGACTGTGAATCACTCCTAGTTCAAATCATCAACCCCTCGTTCAGCTACAACAGACACTTTGCAAATGTCCTAAGCGACTCCCTAGCCGTCATCCTGGTCTCCCACCCCTCGCTCACCCTACTAGGGACCTCAACATATGGGTCAATGTCCCCGACAACCCCATGACACCACTACTCTTGGACAACCTGGAAGCCCTCAACTTGACTCAGCGGGTAACAGGCACCACCCACACAGCAAGACATACTCTTGACACGATCCTCCGCTCCACCGACATCTCCGCGCTCGCCCCATGACCGCTCATATGGACGGACCACGCAGCCATCTTCTCTCTCCAGTCACCCACCCATCCTCTACGAATGGCTAACAGACAAGTCCTGCTTTGGTATAAGGTCATAACCCCAGACCTGGCCAACTCTCTGCTCTCCTCCCTACCAGTCGAAGGAGGACCACCTTTCATCAGCCACTTAGACTTGTGGATCTCCAACACTCTCCTACCTCGCACCCCCTTCAGACAAGGCCCCTTGCCGAGGCGGTTCAACCTCCTCTGCAAGTCTATCCCTTCTTTACTTGAACCTCTACATGAGCCCTCTCCCCGCACTTATCCACTCACACAACCTCACCGGCTAGAACTAAGTTAACACAGATCATCTGCAGAATCCCCAAGTATGAACCCACACACCACACCCCACCCAGACCTTGCATCCTAGCTTACTGATAGTTGGAGGACAGTCGACCACCACCTGCTCAATCCCGGAAAAACAGATCATGATCAGCTGAAAGTATGCCCTCTTCACAGCCACCACAGTCCAAAATATGACCTGCACGATGGACCCTGACCCAACTATCACACTGCATTAACACTGTCAAAATCCCTATACCTCTGCATACTCTGATGCATTTTCCCTTACCTCTCCTGCACCAACACAGTGGTTGTCATCATAGCCATTGTCCTCTCCCAACTAGACTATGCCAACTCGCTCTACCTGCCTACCAACTCAAAAAGCTCCAAAGAGTCCTCTGCAGCTAGGCTCCTCCTCGTCGTCGGTACCAGAGAACACATCACCTCCCTAACCCCCGCCCACCGTATCCTCTACTGGCTCCCATGTTCACTCACCAAGCCCTAGACAAGATATCCCCAAAATACCTTCAACAGAAAATCACCCACTACCACTCCAATAGAAACGTGCGCTCAGGCACCGCTTTCCCACTGGTGATCCCCTCTTTCTAATCAACCAGAATTGGAGGCACTACTTTCCACGTCCAAGACCCCTCTATATGGAATTCTATGCAGCTTAGCATTAGACGCATAGAGGACCAGATGGCCCTTAAGACATGGCTATTCTCCTCGCCACCCTGACAAACCCTCTCCTACCCTTTGCGCTAGCTATTTAATGCAGGATGACCGCAGCAGAACGAATTCCCATACAATCACCAAAGGACGGTAAGAATTTTTACCAAAACTAACTGGACTAACAATACCCAACAGAAAACACGAGAGAATCCCTGTCGCAGGTACAAAACCAAGAAGCCAGGAACAGCAGATGTGTTGCACACCATACTTATGGAGAAAACGACGAGGCTAGCCAATGTATTGCACTAAATGAATTTAAAGGGTAACCAACTTATTGCATCTAGCCGAATTTCTAAGGCGAGCCAATGTTTTGCATCCAGATGATTTTTCGAGGGTAACCAATGTATTGCATTTTAGATTTAGGGTAGCCATAGTTTATTCCGGAGTGTAGCCAATATAGTGAATCTTGGCGAATTTTAGACTGCATACACTATGTTATACTAGGTGCATTTTGTACAGCAAATGGGTAGAATTCAGCCACGCTTTGAACTCGACCCCTTCTAAATTCAGCTGCAACTATGCAATCCAGAAGCCAGACAGGACATGCAGCTACGTATCAAACTCCACGCTTATCAAAACTAGCCGATGGCACGGCCATCCACACTCGCGCATCTTCTATCAGGCACTAAGACACATTACACAACAACTCTGCCATTAAAATACAGCTATCCCTTGTTGAGACTTCTTGAGGCAGCAGAGGCAATGCAGATTAGTTCCTTTTATTAGTTACATCATATAAACACATAAGATGACCAGACAAGGATAGGAGCAGTGAGGGAAGCCCAGTGGCTCCCACCAACCAGGTTACACAATCAACTGCCATGAGTGGAACACTCACTTATTCACAGAACATTCCACTCATCCAACATTCTGTGCGTGACATCACTCCCAGTCCCTGACATCACGCCCTTCACACACAAGACAAGACATAACATCTCCTTCCCTTCACACACACACACAAGTGCACACCAAAAACAGGACATAACACCTCCTCCCGTCCATTCATAGAAGACACCATCCACAGATCACTAAGGACCCTTAACACACATGCGCACAAACACCCAAAGGCCACCCGAGCCGACACCACCAAAACAGCCAAACGGAGCGAGGAAACAGACCAAGAGGACGAAATAGGCCATCCAGCAGCTTGTCCGGGCCGACACTGGAACATTCCAATCCCCCAAACAGACACCAACTCCTATACATCGCTGCCACCAATGAATCTTAGGGCAGCCCCCCAGTACTAACCTGCCCACCAATGGCAGAGTTCGAAATTGAGGGGAGCTAGGAGATAGTTAACTCCTGCGTCTAACATAGTTGAGTCTGGTTAGCTTGAAACAACAGCTACCAAGAGCTACTTTTGGCTCCTAGGGCCAACTGCTGCCTTCCAAACCTCTAAATGTGACATCAACGTTGAGTATTTGAGCATGTTAAAGATAAAGAATTAGAACATTTCTAATATACATTTAAACACAATGGTTCATAAAAAATGGACAAAGTTAAAGGAGCATCTGTGGCAGCTCCTGGTTCCCCTGCTGAAGCTCCTGCCTTCAGGGTGATGCTCGACACCCAGGAGCAGGTTTTAGCTCCTGCTCATCGAAACTCAATTTCGAACCCTGCAAGGGCAACCAAACCAACACTTGAGACCACCTGAGACACGGACCACCTTTTACCCCTCGCTGCCACAGAGGTCTTAGGGCCGCCATCCCCAAGCACAACTGTCCACAGCGGGCACTGACACAATCAAGCTACTCAACCAGGGCGTAACGAACACCGGAATCCCAACACATGCCAGGGCCATTGATTGCCAGTCACCACTCGAGAACACAGCTACGATGCAGCACAACCAAAATAACACCAGACACACCAACAGACATTGAGACACAGCCCAAAAAATCAGCAATGGCATGAGCCACGCAACATCACTCCAACCAGAGTGCCCGCAGGACACCAAATCTATACCACATCCAGTGCAAGTTTGTTGGCCAGACAAACATGCAACCAACAAGAGCAAAGCAACCTGCAGGCGCGATACGTTTTTAATAAGGTGTTGAGTGCCACTGCTCAACACCTGGATATTCCACGGGCATGCACCATAGGTAAAGTACCATATAATATATTTGTCATTGCATTGGCAACACAATACCTCCACAATTGAACAACTGGGCAACGACCCTACAGTCAAACCATAAACCTGGGTCGAAGCAACACTTGCTCAACAAGCCCAGCAAAATTCCTAAACGCCAGCAAACATGCAAATGGGCGCCTTTTTACCACTGTAACTACTAACTGGAAAACCCAGGAAGCTGTCAAGCCTTTTACCACAGACCATTCAATCCAATCAACTGCCTTTGAACACCAGTACTAACCACAAGAGGTCCCAAATCACACACGACAACACTGCACATGCACACCCCTGCCCCTCTAAAACCATTAAGGACAATATTGACACCCTCTCCCCAGCCTTACCTGACCTCTGCAATCTCTCATTTTCCACTGGATTTTTCCCTACTGCCCTTAAGCACTCCCTTGTGCACCCTCTGCTCAAAAAACCCTCTGCCAACCCCTCCATTCCGGCAAACTACTGCCCTATCTCCATCACTCCCTTCTTGGGCAAACTCCTGGAGAGGTTGGCTATCACTCAGCTGACCCTCCACACGGAATCTATTGGCTGCTTCCATGGCCATCATCAGTCTGGCTTTAGAGCATCCAGAGGCACAGAAACTACTCTTCTGAACACCCGGGAAGACCTGCTCTCAAATCCGACACCAACACTCCCTCTTGTCCTCATTCTCATTGACCTCTCCTCTGCCTTTGACACGGTTAATCACAAAATCCTGATTGTACGTCCCCGACACTGGGAATCACAAGTCGGGCTCTGGCGTGGATAAGCTTTCTCACCGACCGCCCATCCCAGGTGGAACTCAGCCTTCCTCTCGACTATTACTCTTTTAACCTGTGGTGTACCCCGGGGATCTAACTTCTGCCCTTGGTTCTTCAACTTCTGCCTTGGCATGTGCGATTGCCACTCACCTCACTTCCAGTGTTACGTGGATGACACGCAACTATCTTTCAAGCTACCCTCAGCAGACCCCTCCTTGCTCACATCTGACTGTCCGCTATTCAGTCACGGTGTGCTGCAAACGACCTCTGCCTCAACGCCAAGACCGAGATCGTTCTCATTGGGACTCCTTCTCCCGCTTTCGGTCTGGTCGGCCTCTGCGCTCGCACCCACCTGCAAGGTAAAAACCTTCGAGTCATCTTCGACTCCACTCTCTCCTCTCACATTTCTGATATCTCTAAAAAGTCTTACTATCTGCTACACCTCCTCAGAGGTACTCTTCCTTTCCTCCCTTTCCCCCAGCGGCTCACCGTCTCCAGAGCCTTGGTTCACTCTAGGCTGGGCTATTGCAACAGCCTCTTCCTAAACTGCCCTGCACCCTTTGGAACTCATCCAGAACAGAACCACAAGACTTATCCTTGGCCTCAAGCCCAGGGAATGCATCGCTCCAGTGCTGAAATCTCTGAACTGGTTCCCCGTAGCTGCAAGGATCAAGTTCAAGAGCCTCTGCATTGTCCACAAAGCTTTCTGGGGCCTAGGACCTACTACCTACCTGCAACACTGCCTACCCCTAAATACTGTCCCCCACAAGCCCTCTGCCCATCTACCTCCAACCTTCTGGGAGTGAGCCGGTTCTCCAAGGAGAGATTTGGAGGGAGATCCTTATCCTCTGCAGGTGTCTCCCTCTGGAATAGCCTCCCAGATACCCCCCCGCCCCATCTTGAGCCGGACCTCCTTACGTTCCGGAAACTCCTCAAGACCTTCCTCTTCTCTTCCTTTGCTCTCCCTCCACTCTGCTAACCTAGCCCTTTGCTCTCTCCATCTCTCCCTCCTCTTCCTTACAGCTTGCAGACTGGCCGCCTGACGTACCTCAGTCTCACCAGTCCACTCTCTCACTTGCCTCAGGGCCTAACTCCCACCCACCTTCATGCACTTAGAATAACCCAAGAGAGTGGCACTCTGCACTTACTCTTGTCCCTGCCGACTGGGAGCACTTTGACCTCCCTGTGACGACCTATGCACTTGCACGACCCAACTGCAACGTGCCGGATTGTCTGCTCTGCCTGGTTTTATCCCCTTAATTTCACTTGTAAAACTGCAGAATCGCCGTTAGGCCGATTTGCTGTGTCTCAATTGTTAACTGTATTTTATGCACTTATTTTGTCTGTGCAGACAATTATCGTCTCAGAATTTCAAGGGCTGTGAGCGACTGTTTTCCCCCTCGTTCCCTCCCTCCTAGAGTGCTTAGAAACACTTTCATGTGTATAGGTGCTATATAAATAAACAGCTTTTCAGGCTCATCAAGCAACTGAAGAATAATTGAATAACAGGATTTATAGAGTACTGACCATGTCTATCGTTTGATAGCGCTCGTCGCTGCTTCTTGTAAAAGTAATTTCTTTTTTGACTATACACAAGTAAATAAAAGTAAAAAATACACAAGCTGCATCCCTAAACTCATGTGCCATAATGGGAGACAACAGCTCTCAAAGAAAAAAAACACGCACACCAGAGATGTGGCATATCACAACATCACTGCCTTAACACAAGCAGTAGTGAGCAAGGAAGAAAGACGTGCAGGCTAGACGCACAAATGAACACAATGATGGGTAATTAAGGTGAACACACCTCAGGCGCACCAAGGGTGCACATGCTTGGTTACCCAATTTATCAAGTAAAAACAAAGAACACAAACTGCACGCTCATCCCTCCAATATTAGAAAAGTATCCCATCAAAAATGTTAAAGTCGTTTAAAATACATTCTGTTGGGAACTTAACTAAAAGTGCTTGTAATAAGAACCTGCAAATCCTCAAAAACATTAAATCTATTTTACTCAGACATATCACTCATCCACGCCACACAATTACTGTAAAAATACAAACTCAATACTTTGCGAGTCCAGGTGTCCAGGCTGTAAATCTGAATTCTGAAATTCCTCAAAATATGAAACTAAACACACGGTCCAAGACAGCTCAACACTCATTCACTGAAACAGTACCACATTAAGACGTCTACACTACTCGAAAGTCCAAACGTTCGTGCTGCACGAAACAATCAGCAATTCCCAAAATGCCTCAAAAATGTTAAGCTAACCATGCATTGTGCCGAGCTGCCGACTCAACCAACTCCATGGTTAGACACATGTATGGTAATTTCCCAGAATTACAGCCATAAACGAGAGCACGATAAACAGAACTAACGGCATTTATAGCATACAACTTTCCATGTGATCAAGGTACAAAAAAATACAAGCATTCCAAGCAGTGTGCGTTCCCCAACAGACTCCCCTTTCTGTAATCTTCTGGATTTCTTTTTTGTTAACGCAGACCCTTGTCAACTGTCGTAACAAATATGCAGCCCAGTCTACCGCCCAGCACGGCCAGCCACTCACATGTCACCTTAGAGTCAGCAAAACTAAATACATTTTTAAAAAAACAAATACAAAAAAACAGCACACGCTGGAGGTTTGCACGACTTTGCTGCGTTTCAGCTGAATGGCAGATTACTTTTCCTTCCGCCCGTTTGCCTTTCAAAGCCATGGCATCCAAACCCGCTTCGTTTTTCTTCTTCCCCTGCTACACATGGCAGACGCCTCACACAGCAACCATCAGGCCTTCCGAAACTCATCTGCTGCCAAACTTGCGTGACCGCCACTCGCCGGGGAACGGTGCAATGTCCCCTTTTCTAATGTTGTACTCGACACCATGCGCTGGAGTCCAAGATCGCCAACTCCCCCACCATGCGAGTGACTTCACCACTCGGTACCGGTTCGCATCAGGGTGAGGAGCTCCGCTCAAACAGTCGCCGTGCTCTCCACCTAACGAGGCCCCAACGTCACGGCAACCCTCCAGGGAACATAAACAACATGTGCATCAAACCCATCAGCGTGAACGAGTAAGATGCCCATTATGAAGAGGATTGTCTGAGCCTGCAACGACCACTCCATAGTTTAAAAAGAAACACTTTTCTTAACACTTTCTTTTGAAGAATGCTGCCCCTCTGCCCACAGCTTCCCCCAACAGACAGACCAGGCAGCGCTCCTAGGAAAGGGAACTTTCAACCCTCTCTGGTGCCATTGCAAGTCAATAACGTGCGGTCATTCAAGAAAAGCGTCTCTTCAAAACCGCACCCCCTTCTCCCTCTCTCTCATGCCTGAGGGAAGCCCCATGCTCGCTTTGGGCAGGCACATACTGACTTGGAGTGCTAAAACTTGCCCCCGGAGGGCCTGAGGGGGGGCAGGTCCGACGGTAGTGGGACCTTCTTTCTTCTCCAAAACAACGTGCTCCTGCGGACTGCAAAACACCACCCCCTCCCACCGCGCAACAGCTTCCTTGTCCATCTGCAGATGTTGCTTTCCTCTTCCTTCAACTATGGGGCCTGGGTCAGGACCAGCTCGTTGCCAGTTAAGAGTGAGAGACTTGGTAAGGCAGAGGTGTTCTTTTTATTAGTTACATCATAAGCACATCAGATGATAGGATAAGAACAGGAGCAGAGAGGGGAGCCCACTGGTGCCCACCACCCAGGCTACATGGTTATCAACTGCCATGGGTGGAACACTCACTTATTCACAGAACAACATTGCACTCATCCAACATTGTACATGTGATACCACTTAGTTCCTGACATTCACTCCCTGCACACTCAAGACAATAGTTAAAGGCGCTATACAAATGACATTCCGTCAAACTAAAGCAGATTCACGGACTTTGCTATGTACTTAAGTCAAGACATCTAGGAAGTCATCTCATGTGCAATCACACCATCTTAAACGCACTGTTGGGTTGACCCATATTGAACCAGATCTACAGAATGTGACCTGGATAATCCTATGCTCCGTTAACATCTTCATTGCGTTTCCTCCTCCCCCAGAAGCTGTGAAATCAGAAGTCTTGAGAAATTACGATGGAGCAGGACTGTGGTAAGTCACTGACGCCACTCTCTTCCCCATCCCCAGTTTGTTACATAGCTTTTATTACAATTATATTAAACATGGCCAGGACTAGTTTCCTTTGGCGGCATTTACTTCACGATCACTGAGAGACAGGAAAGTGACTTAATTCAGGTTCTACATATGTGCAATATGGTGATGCATTGTAACTTCAGCGCCATCCTGAATATTAAATGAAGCAGTGTGCCCAAAGTGGTTTCAGACCCATCAGTCTTCCGTCGCTGACCATATAAACACATGACAGCGTCACCATTGGGTGAATACCTCCCGCAGTCACTGCTATTGTGTGGGAAGGGGCCCATTGCCACCAAGTCCTATTACACATTGAATGTCCCGACCCTTTAGTGGCTGCCCACGTAGAAACGCCTTCATCACATTCATGCGCACCCTGTGCAGAGATATATTCGCAATTTTTCTTTAATCCGTCAGTGCTGCCTTGCAGTTATTTCACGATCCATGAAACACTCAGCAAGGTTAGCCGGGTGAACACTGGCATTGGCAGAAGCTCCCTTCAGCAAGCATATATTCCGTAACACATGGCCAACTGCCTTTGTTGGCAGTCTACAATACGAATCGGTGCCAGGATGACTAGCAGTAAGGGGCAATCTAGGTTACATGGCTTCACCAGGAGAGACTCCACAAGCTCCTCAGAGTAGCCATCATCTACTGCGGAAGCCACCAAAAGAACACTGGTAAATGGCTTTATGGCTCCTTCACTCGGTGCAATTTTACAGAAGCTGCAGTGAGATCAATGACCCCACTTGTTCAGAAACCAGTTGAACCTACAATTAAAGTGGAGACACTGCACCATAATACTGAACACCTATCCTGAGGGATGAATACTGCAAACAGCACATAGGTGCAAACGAAGATGCCACGTGTGACTTGGAAACTAAATTCTCATCTCTATGTACGTAGGCAGCTAGCAGCAAACGCCAAGAACGAGGACCTCGAAATCCATTTGGGACGGAACATCCGCATGGACTGCCTGAGTCAGCGCAATCAGGCCACACGACACTTTCTGGAGAGAACTCTACCTGAACTACTTGGAAAATCAGTCTTTTTTAGTTCCACTTTCAAAGCACAAGAACAGATCACTAGGCGTCAACCAGCACCAGACTTACCACCACGACTGATCATTTGACAGGTATCAAATCTATCGAGACAGAATCCTTATATTAAAAGCTTCCAGGAACAAGGGCCAACTACAGTATCAGTCACCTAAGCTCTGGATTGGTACAGTTGGTAGACCACAGGTTCAAACGCGCTAAAAGAAAAGCCAATTTGTACACATCCTGAGGAGGCCTCCAAATATACACATTCTAATATTGCAAAAGCAGTACCCTAATCCCTCAGAGGCTCCTTGGAGCCTAGACCTGCACTGACTCATTTAGAATGCTTGTTGGCTAGGTACCTGTACAACTGTCTCGACTGATATAATGTACCTGTGTTAATGCCAGGATATAAAGGATATCATTAGCAGTAGTAATAATACAACTTTATTCGGATACCAAAATCCATCATCATTAGCTTACTATTGAGTGCCATCATGAGATGTTCACACGATTCCCCAGCCAAAATATGAATTGTCATGCTATGGTTACATTTCACTCCCCAGGGTCAAGGAGACACTGCACCCGATTCTCCTTTTGTTATTTTCGAAGAGCCTGCTGCTCAAGTCTCATAAGTAAGGGAGCTCATCGACTTCTTGGACCCCCATCTGCAAATATCACCTCACACCACTATACCCGTGTTGCATATTCTAGGTTGGGTAACACTCACTGGATGCTAGGGTTGGGCCTGTGCTGGTGGGTCCATGACACGATCAGGGACTCAGTCTATATTTGATCGCGCTGCGAATGCATACAGCTCGTTATAATTCTGCTAACTGGTACTGGATGTCATTTAAACAGTATTTTTTCTCACGGTTGGTAACAGAAAAATGTACATGAAACGCCAGGGTGCCAACATTCTGTAAAAACGTCCTGGCCTACCTAGCTCGCCATCATTTTAAAAACAGTATTTATTACAAGAGACATGTCAACTTTGCTAGAGGTTGAGGTACAACAGGATGGCATTTCAGATCTGCCTTCCATTTCAGTGGGGTGAGGGGCGTTCTAATGTTAGACCGTGAATTACGCCACCACTTTGTTAAACGATTACAGATCGCTTCAAAGGTTTAGTATGGACTAAGATGTGAATACATACCGCAGACTCATCCTGGCCAACTGTCGGCCAAGAAATATATGGTGAACCTAGGCCTTAAAATGTGCATTCTCCACTAGCCATTGGCGAGTAATAATTGACGCCCGGTGAATAAGAAAGTGTGAGCAACTTTTTATGCCTGGAAAAATAGCTTGCACCTTGACATTTCTACTCCTGGTCAACCCTCACAAGTTATTTATTTAAAGTGTGCTAAAGATGCTCGGCAATGCACACACCCACGAGTTATCTTGACGTAGATTTTGAAGCTTTTAGTGTGAACATACTTTCGGTCCGTCATTAACTATTTGCCATTAACTTTGATCATCCTCTCATTGCAATAGACTTGTTTCAACTGTTTTGTTTCTTTCTACCTCACCATTCAGGGTATATAATGAGAAGTAATGTCAGTCGTTACTTGATATTCAAACGGATTAGAAAACATCTTACAGGTGCAGAGTTTCAATATCTCTGTAGGACGTGTGGGCCACACACCACTGCCCAATCTTATTGCTCCTCTAGATGTGTCCTCCATCGATCTCATAGGCCTATAACTGGCCAATGTGAACTTTAATCCGGAGATTATGCAGTTGGCAGTCCGGAAGAAGGAATAGCTTTCGACTACATAGGCGGGGAATTCATGCATTTGCTATTTTAGCCCTTCCATGGGAAGTTGGCTGAAATCACTATATAGAAACCCAACAGCAAGAGCAGAGAACGGCGACAGTATCTCTGCCCAATTATAGATCAAGAGGGATACTAGGTATGGGTGGGCCTTTTGTCGACCCTGTTCGTTCCGGTTATGGAACCATGAGCTTGCAAACTTTGGAGAGACTTTGCAAAACTGACTATAAAAGCAGCGGATGTACACAATGTTTTAATACCCTATACACCAACCACAACAACCACTGCTATGCTAGAAACAATTACAAAAATGCTAGTTCATTTCTGTAAACAATATTTAGTCCAAATCTACGTTATACCCACTTACCTATATGAATGTGAGCAGGTCTAGATGTTTTACTGCTGAAACAGCAAATGATTGATGCAGGTTTTTAGGGAGCATCTCAAATCAAGACAATGTGTGTGTTGTGCTGGAGATGGCAAGTGTTGATTTCTGCAAAGAAGCCCACTTAGCATTAATGGGCGGAGTTGTGATCTATATCTAAATGGTTATCCTGGCCAGACTATTGTATTGGTTTCCTATTTAATCTACGCTTTTGCCTGAAAAACCATTAAAAATGTTTAATAGTGTGCACATTCTGCTATTTTATAAGTGTGGCTTTCCTAGAATTGCACTTTATGTAGTGCCATTACCTTACGAGAGTGGAGGGTTGGGTCTGTCCAACATCTACAGGTATATCACAGCTCAAATCCAACCCTTTCCTGGTGCGAAAGGAGTGTGCTGCACATATATGCCTGAAAAAAAGTGTTACTATTACTCTCCCCAGACACACACCGTAGTGCACTCCGGTTTTCACTCACAAATCTAGAAAGAGGACGACCTCCAAATCTGTAATAGCTAGCCCCCGCCAGGAGCACAATCTCCCCACTCCCCCCCCCCCCCCCCCCACGGTATGTTTATGAAGTTTCCATTACTCTGAGGGGAAAAGCAGGGGGACGGGGGGCGGGGGGAAGAGATCATTTTGTACTCCTTGCTACCACACTACTGGTTTACACAAAGCTAGTATAGTCCCTGGCTCGAGATTACAAATTAGGGGTAAGTGAGACGCAGAGTTGGATGGGGTGTGGCAACCAATCCGTCCGTTTACAAGGAGCTGGCAAGAAATGACTATGAAACACATTACATGTTTTTGCACGGCACATACTTAACTCCACTTAAATGCCACGCATTTGTTGTATGAAACACTATGCTTAAACACGTGGTTTTTGCGATGGATATCGGTGTGGGATCACACAATGACTGGAGGCATAGCTAAGCTGCGCACTTTGCTGGGAAAAGTCCACCTGTGCATGAAAGAAATTTCTAAATGCGTAGTCTTATTGAAACGGCACGTAGCAATGCATACATTCCTTGTTTTGATGCCTGGATTAAAGGACCTGGAAAAAATGGACAACAGCAGAAAAAGATATTCATAGGGTTTAATCTGCAAACTCGACTCTGCCTTTGTGGGGCAGCCTACTATGATTGACATATTATCCCGCTGAGCTTTTACCCCATGCAACAGGGCCGCCATTTCTAAAGCATATTTTCATTATTTTCCTTTTGACTATAAAATAACTATTGCGTGTCAATGCGCACTATCTACTGCTCTCTAGTGAAGTTTGAGATGTGAATGTGTGCCACTTTGGCCCTATTTTTTCTATTTGGTACTGAAATCTAGATTATAAAATCTCAAACAAGTACAAAGACAATGGTTGGCAGTCCTTTCAGCTGGGCGCCAGTCACCGACAAGCATGCTCCATCAACAGGCACCAAAAAACATTCAAGACTTCCCAGTAATTCTTCCTCTGCTGAGATCTTAAACACTCTTCCATGGCTACTGCGCTAGCAATCCGATGTATTGTTCTAATACATACGAGAGCAGAAGCAAGCACACTCGTATTCGATCCTCATCTTTTGATAACTTCCTCAAATCCACGTGATAATCGCACTGGATCAACTCTACATGCCAGGATTCCATTTATCACGGTTACAAAACAGGTTTTGATAACAGATCTTTTTTCAGCGATTTTCAATGCAAAGGAAGGCGAATTAATAATTCAATTAATGAAACTCTAGGGAAGTGGGGAGTTTTTTTTTCTCGGTCTCTTGAGACTGGCCGTTACAATGATTGAGATAAAGAGATTCCCCTGAAAATGTACCTCCTCATGCAAATAAAAGTCTTGGTGTTGTAGCCCTCGAGGGTACACGCCTTCAAGAATAGGGCTCCCTGGTACATCTTCCTCCCCCCCCCATCTATCTGGTGCGGCTCGACAGGCTTTTTTGGTTATAAAAGTTTAAAAATATCACAGTCTAATGCTTTAACGACCGAGCTTCTGCTTTACCAAGTCTATAAAGCAACAAAAAGGTTCTTACCCTCCTTCGCTTTATCCCTGCATTACTCCATCTTGTCGAAATTTGGCTCAGGTAGATGAAGCCTGCACCACCTCCTACAGCACCTTCAGCATCCACCCCCCTACATCTCTTCTGGCAGACACCGTCAGTGCCTTACTCTCTCCACTTCCACCTACGAAAACCATCAGCACCTCTCGCTCACAACTTACTATGCTCTGCGCCCCTTCACCTCAAGATTTCAGCACCTTCTCCCAAGCACCTACCCATCTCCAACACCTCCAGCACCACCTCCTCCAGGGGCCTCGAGCACAGCTCTTCACCACCTCTGCCTTTTTGCAGCACCTTTCCCTCTCCATCACTACCCCTTCCTCTGACACCACCTCCATCTCTTCTAGCACCTTTAGAACGGTCTCTCCACAACCTCCACCTCTGCCAGCACCTTTCAATCACCATAAACTCTTCCGGTATCTTCAGCATCTCCCTCTCAATCATCACCACCACCACATACAGCCTGGGCCGCACCTCTCTCCACCAACATCTCTTCTAGCACCACCACACCTCCTAAGGAGCCATCAGCACCTCCCGCTATCCACATCCAGCACATTGTTGTACACGACACCCTCAGTCAACTTCACCACCTTACTCACATCACCTCTAGGATCCACTCTCCCCTCCCCCCACCCTACAGCTCTAGGACACCTCTGCACCTCTGGGACCATCTTCACTTTGCTCTCTGCCGCCTCCAGCCCCTTCCCCTCAACTCCCTTTTCCTCATTGGCCACCACCCCCTTCTTTGACTCTCCACCTCACTCTCTGCCGCCTCCTCCGGAACCTTCACTCCATCTTCCTGCCTACCAAAATAAAAGCACATTTTCGGCTCTAAAACATCAACTAGTTACCAGTGCCCCCCCTTAGGTATACACAGACTTCCATTCAAAGATCAAATCACTTCTAACTGACTAGTCAACAAATCCCTAAATGGGGTTGCACCGTAACACCTTGAAGCCACAATTCCACAGTACCACTGCACTAGAAATGCATGGTCGGCCAAGCTGGTACTGCTAAAGGACCCAGACTTTAGTCAGAGCGCAGACACAAGAATCTTTGTTCCCACCCCATCATGCAATTAGCTCGACTCCACATTTGAAACGCTCATTTTAGCAACATTTGGAAAGAGGCAGGTGCCAGCCAACTCAAAAAAAACACCATAGACACATGTATAATAGATCACTTCAAATCAAACCTGCCCCAAGACACAAAACAAAAAAGACATCACTAGCAAGACTTCGAATATAACGAATGTGGCCGTAGCATTCAGAGACGCAAGAAATATCTTAAAAGTGCTCATTAACCAGTACATTGAATACGTGTCATGACCCCCAAGACAATTAACGTCATAGCATACAGCTGCGGTCCTTAAAGAAAATGTACCAACTATGAAGAAACTCCATGTCATTCCGACCAATGTTTTATTTTTCTCCCAAACACGAAGTGTGGGAATCCAGGTCTATAATCGTGTGATTAGTAATTGCCTGACTCTATTAAGCACCCACATACAGATAATTTCCCAAGGCAAGCCATAAAGAAAAAACGGCAGAGCAGAAAAGTGGTATTAAAGGATATTAGTTTATATCACTGTACACTGAAAAAAACGATATGCCAACCTAAGATAGTAGGGGTGGTAACAAATGATCCCATGTCGAAGCAAGGAAAATCTGAAGTGAATATTGTCGAAACCCGGAGGTGGGAACCGAGGCACGTGAAAGGGATACCACCAGTAAAAAGAAAAATAAAAATGGTACTATTGGGTGTGTGATGAATAATAGCTCACAAATTGAGTGGGCAGCAGGTTTCTCCAAGCACTGCAATAAAGAATTGGGCAGACAGCGCAAAACAAGCATGTCAAAAGGCATCCCATGATCACAGAATAAAAAAAAAAAAACACATTTTTACAAAAACAGATTTCACGCCCTTAAGAACAGGGAGAAGCTTGAGGAGATACATTTTGAAATCGGATCTTGCGTGGATAGGTGAGAATTCAACTCACTAGCTGCTTTTTTCAAAGAACCGGCAGGAAGATTTTACAGTCTCACCAACAAGCCTGCAACAGCTAATGGTGAGTTTGATCACAATATCTGGTGAAATTAATCAGATCCAAGTAGAACAAAAAGCAAGCAGTCGGGCGAATGCTCCAGTTCCACCCAGGCTACCCTTCTTGAAGCAGCATTCACAAAGCATAGTCCAGTTCTTGAAAATAAAATCTTAAATACAACGGAGTGGCAATTTGCTAGTTAAATAGACACTTCTCCACGTAGTGTGCAGCATACCAGAACTCAAAGGTTTTGAGTTCTAAGGAATAAGGATAAGGATGCAGTCAACTTTGTAACCAATACTTGACACCCTTCTCACTTTACCTTAATTACATTTTCAACTAATTTTCTACAAGTGGGTAGACAGGCGTTCTTGGCATGCTGGGAGCATCATGGAGTCTTTTTACAGGTGACAAAAAAGGGCCGTCTGCAATAACTAAAGTACGGTTGAATCTCATACTTAAAAATAGCAGAAGTGAGAGCCATGACAACTCATCTGGGAGCTTTGCTTCGCGGGCCGTCAAAACAGAATACTCAGATGGGATTAGACCCGGCCCATAGAATAGGCCTTGGAACAGGCCAGGTCTCAGAAGACTTCGGACAGACCACAATTCCTGTATTATTTTGGATAAATGGAATGAATGTCCAAGAGAATTGCCCTTCAAGGACATTAAACTATTTGAAGAAGAGTGCCACCACTGCTTGGCAGGCAGAGTAGCAAGCCAAAAGGCAGGAACAAGCCCTAACATACTGATAGTTAATTGCTACTGCCCACCATTTCAGTCAGTAGAACAGGACATACAAAAGTGTACTTGCCGCTACAAATTGTTAAGTAAGCAATAGTGTGCATATGGAGAACTGAGGGGGTGAGTGATACTTTGTGTTTGGCTAGGAGCATTGAACTATTTTTACCCAAGCACAAAGTCAGTGCGAGAGGCAGTAAAATTTATGATCAAAGAATAATCCCAGACACATTCTAGTGTTAGATGGAGACCAACTCTAGAATGCATGGGATGAATGACTATTTTCTGAAGTTAAGAAAGTGGACATATCCCGTACCTTACAGAGTATCAAAGGGGAAGCTGTGAAATACAGGAGTAACGATGGCTGTGGGATGACTTAGCAGGCGAACCCACTGACTATGCTGGAAATGACATACGCAATGTATTCTGCCACTTCATTACGATTATGAATGCTGGCCACTTATTAGCGACTTTCATGCTAAAAATAAGAGTGATGACCCATCTACTTGCCTAACCAGCAAAAGCTTTCATGTTTAAATAACAAATGTCTATCAACTGACACAAATCAAAAGACCAAAGATCCTGAAATTAAATAACAATTGAGTCTTAATAAGCATTCTTGGACAGTATCCAGAAACCTTAGGGTAGTGAAGGAAGGAAGACAAGACTATGGGTAATTGATGGTGTTAGACAACGCCTTGCCAAAAGCAAGCACGCAACGCATAATTGCCAAGAGATAGCATTAAAGCCAAAGAGACTTGAACACAGTGCTGCCAAGGGAGGTTAAGTCTTGATCTCCCACTTCAAGAAATTAAATGTTAGCATAAAGATAGCAAACAGAAAACGAGGCAACGTGGAGGCGTCAAGGAAACAGTGCTAATTAATAATGGCCACAAAGTTTAAAACACTTCCTTATTAAGAGTAGGCTACACTAATTTATGATGCAATTACTATTGAGAAATGTGAAAAATACCTCCAAATTATCCGCACATGCAAACAGGCCACTGACCCAATATAAAAGCAAACAGGAAGACCTAAAGGAGATCCCCCCTTGTAACTGTAAATCTAATTAAAAAGGAACAAACTATTCCATAGACATGGACCAAGAGAAAATTGCTAACCTGCTCTGTATTTAGATCTTCCTTGGTGGTTTCAAATGAATTGTCTTGCTTTTTAAGAACGTCTACTGACTAAACATATCCGTTAATTGAGACTGAGGAGCATTGTGTTTAAAGGAAGGTACCCAGAGGAAACACGTGGTCTTACAGAATTCACTTAGTAATGTGGGAATATATTTTGCAAAATTCACCCTGAAGTCTTAGAGAGTTGGAGCATAAATGATCACGTACTAATTAAAGGGTTTAGAAAGGGGTCTCAAGTGTTCAAGCAAGGGTAGGTCTCTGCCCATTTGGTCAGAAATACACTAAGCTAACTGAAAACCTAGTTGGTTTGTAGATTTTGCAGATAATTTGAACAGTGTTAATTTCAATATAGTCTGGAAGACGTTGGTCCAATTTGAAAGACCATGGGCACCTGACTTTGCTGACAATGTTACACAAAATAATGTGGGCAAGTCCCTAATCAGCCCAATCGACATCAGTGAAGGATTACACCACGGAAGCATCGCGGTTCAGGTTGTACATTTCTGATCTTCTGTCTTTTCAGATTATGTTGGGCAAAATGGGTTGCACCCCCTTAATGTTAACCAACAATGCCCTAACGTGGTCCAGATGACATTCCATTGCTATCTCAATAGCACCCCAAAAAGGGTTATATTTCTGCGATTACTGCCATTCCAGCAATATTTAAATCAGTTTTATAACTAGTCCAAGGACAACTTCCTTCAATTCAATATCACCAACCTCATGGTCATTGTACTTGTTCGGTGCCAGGTTAAATCACAAGTTGTTCCTTTTGCAAAAAGAAAGGGGAAATGGTGAACGCCTTCAGTATTTGAGTCTGCTCTTAAATACAAATGTTGAATTGCTATATTGGAAGAGAAAGGTGGGTCACAGACCATCCTTGGACCAAAAAACGAATGATGAAGCTTCATCCATACAAAAATGGGCCACGTTTCATGCTACTTACACCAAAATAAGAAACGCACATACCTTTGCAGTGTTCCCAAGTAACATTGTGTATAATGGAAGTCAACCAATACAAAGCGCTGAGACGAATGTGCAACATTTGCAGAAATGTGTGCGTTATGGGTAAAAGGGTCTTATTTTGAGAACTGTGTGTCAATCAAATCCATCGTTTGATCCAAGGAACGCTGCTGAGCTGGGATGAATGCATACATTGTGGTCAATTTTTAAAACAATTATCTTTAGTAGCACTACGAAGCATTTTCCCCCACTTCATACTCTATATTTAGAAGTGAATTTCGATCAGTCAGTGAATGCCACAAACGGGGCACCCTAAGGTGCTATTGCCAATTTTCCTACATGGTGCAAGGCACCCAGAATTTGATGGCAATAGCAGAAAAAGAATTACAATTCCCAGGCAAACAATGGCAATCCGGACCACAAGGTGAGAGCACCTTTACAAAATGAGGACAAGGACTGGCAAATGGTGCACGTACTTAGGCACAGGATGACAACCTATTTGCAAATGGTCAGAGTTGTTGCAGCTTCCAGACGAAATCCTCTCTCCTGGTAAGCGTCTGCTGCCTACTTTGATGTGTTATCTCTGCAGTTCATCCAACCCTCATTTAACATTCCTCCCTCCCCGCACAAGCTCCTTCCTCATCCTGCCTCCTGCCTCTCCCCCAGCCCACCCATTGTACACGATTGGTCTGTGTGGGTCAGACCACGTGACCAGGAGGGTTCTTTTCAGGGGCCTTCCTAGGGCAGCCTTTGACCGGGCAGTCAGCTGAGGGCCAAGGCAAAGTGCACCTCCCCTAGACACCCCCCATGGCCTTTTTGGTTCATCCTACACAACCATCTACTGCTGCAAACAGGTACGTGGCAGGAATTGGCAACACAGACAGTGCTGTGCTGCCTAAATCCTGCCACTACTTTATCACTACCATGCGATTCTTAACACTGTTGGTGAATCTCGCTGCGCTCCAAAACTAGCCCATGTATTGCACTTGAAAGAATTTGAGATTAGCCAATGTATTGCAATTAGAAGAATGTGATGGTAGCCAATGTACTGCAATTAGCCGAATTTTGAAGTATTGCTTGGGCTACTGCTGCCCTCTAAATCTTGCTTCTGTGTTGAAAGCGTGCTACACTCTGAAGGTGGTCACTTAACTAATCACCCTGCTCCCCTCAAGCATACCTCCCAAGTACAACACACGCCGTATAGGGCATGCCACACTACTCACAAAACACACTAACTACACATCCAAGATCCACAAACCACCACAGAAACTGGGCCTTACCCCTCCAGACACAAGCCAGTGTAAACAATCTAAGCGCACTTAGAAAGCAGACACGCACAGAGGCCAGTTTCTTCCGATTCTAAAAGCATCAACAGATGGGCACAGCCTCTATCCTATCCCTCACTAACACACCTCTCCCTGTTTTTTACGGAGCCACGTGCGCACATGGAACCATGCAAATGGTAACGGTGCGCAATACAAATCAACATAACATTCAATGGCAATGCCAATAGAATGGTGTGCGCCTTCGCATCTGACAAAAGAGCAAATAGTTTAAGAACTGGGACATGGGATGCCCATGTGTTGCTTACTGTGCAAACCAGCGCACATCGTCACAGTTATGAAATTGTGCACCTGGACAAATCATTGCAATACCTGAAAACGGGGGCTAAAAATTAGACATATGGTAATATCTAAAAGGAAAAAAAAGTAGGTAGTCGCGTTTACCCATCGACACCAGGGGACATAATGCAAAGAAATTCAAAAATTGGTGCCAGATGGGATAAATCTACAGCAGGAGAAGGATGCCATTGCTATCCATGTATGCAACCAGTAGAGGTCGCTTACCAAAGAAAATATAACAAATAGACCGTAACACGTTTTTTAAGAAGTCATTTTTCAAAAGAACGTTGCACTTTTATTTTTAAAACACGCAAAGTGCTATGCCACAATTCATTACCAAAGACAGTGCATCAACGACAAAAACAATTCATTCTATCAACATGTATAAATAGATACTTCTCATGAAAGCGTTAAACCCTGTCCATTATCCCATGTGACTTTTCTTTTTCTTGCATACGGCAACGATACATGTAACAAGGTCAGAGAACAGCACTGTCCCGTTATTGTTAAGTTCCCATCCAACTTTTTAAAGAAAAAACAGTCCCACAGTACCTGAAGTCAATTCATTCCTGTCCAATGGGAGAAAATATATCAAATGGGCTTTGGAGTCATGACAAACTGGGGGTAATCAAGTGGGAATCTGCCAGAGACTATATAGTTCCCCTTTTTAAAGCGCTTGCTGAGGCCCTCAGACATGAATACAAACTATGGCTCCAATTGTTTGTAGGACGTGCAAAATAGGTTTCTAATTTTGCGAAGAATCTCCTGCTTTACTTAACAGACCGACTACCACAGATATATACAAAAATGGTAGTAGGCGCCCCTCTAAAGAACACAGCATGATAACCTGTTCAGTGGTTATTAACCACTTTGAGAGTTTGCAGCCATCTGCTTTTTGCTCACTGTACCTTTCACAGATGGGAAATCTCCATTTGCACATCAGTCTATGTCCCGCCCACATGGGCAGTCCAGCACCGAAATGCTATAGCAATTCCCTTCTGAAAGAGTACAAACAGCAACCCCATACAAGTGTTTCAGCCTTGTTGGGCCTCATCAGTGAGGTGGAGCTGTGCCTCTCTAAGCACAGTGAGCAGGGAGTCCACGTCTGGTTGCCCCCAAGTAATTTAGGGTGACCAACCCCAAGTTCCTTCCAAAAATGCAAAAAAGGTAGCAGACGCCCATCTCTCGAAAGAACACAGCATGATCAACCTGCAAAAAGCAGATGGCTGCAAACTCTCAAAGTGGTTAAAAACCACTTAACAGGTTATCATGCCGTGTTCTTTCGAGGGAGGGGCGCCTGCTACCTTTTTTGTATTACCAATGAGATAAAACCTGAAGCCTTCTGGCTGCTTCCACCGTTCTGACACTACAGGTCCTCTTCATCCAGATGGAAAGTGTACAGTAGTAGTGCATCACTGGCCCACAATCACCCTATGTGAACTCCCATCTATTTTGGCCTACAAAAACATTTCCACACTCAGAATTCCTCCAGAACCACACAGTGAGACTGGAAGCAGCAAAGAAAAGGTGGGACCCAGTAACCCTTACCTGCGGGTTGGCTGTCGCGAACAGCCTAAAAGTTCGCGAAAATCCTAAGCTTCCCCAAATATGCATCCTCTAAAAAGCCTTCGCGTATTATCTTACAAACAAAATAGGGCTACTGTGAAGATAAGAGAAAAAAATATCGAAGCACTATTGCTAATCACACTTGTAAACCACTAAATGGCAAAAACGTAGTGTCCGCTAAACTCTTTCTTCCTGCCTGGACTGTGGGACATTTGTCGCTAGAGGAATACTGTCTGAAACATCTGAAAACATTAAAGAGGGGGGTGAAAGTATGCCCTACACTGAGTGAGTTTGTATGGGTGGAAGGTGGCAATTGCGGTAAAAATAAATTAACGATATAGGCGTGCTTGATGTTGTTCACTGATATGTTGTAAACTTGGGGGTTTTGAAACTAAACCACATAGATGCTACTTCTACTCCGCTAAGCTCGAACCCATATACCCAAGGCACAATAGTAAAAAGGGCATTTGCTCCACTGGGTCCGCACATTTGAGGCATGGTAGCCAACAACACCCCTCCCAACCCCACCCCAAAAAAGCCCCTTCCCTTCGGGAAGAAACGCATGTTATTTTTCTAATCACAGTTCTCCTTATTCCACCCACCTCAATCGCGCCTTGAAACACTTGTTTATAGGCGGGTTATAAATGCTATACATCAAATCAATCAGGAACCATCGTGTGTTGCTTGCGCTCCAGCGTTGTGTATGCGTTGTTAAGCATGGGCTGACTGGCCCAAATCATACACGGATTAAACAGGGATATAGAAGAGATTGGTCTTGCTCGGCTTGTAAAATTGTCAGCATTCGCAATGCAGGAGCCTCAACCAAGAGTTGATAACAGATTAGCCTCCGAATTCCCAATCACTGCAGCATTTAAGACAAGTGCACAGTTAACCACAACCTACTAGGAAAATCTCACCACACACAAAGACTGAGTTCGTAAGGACATACACCATGGATAACCTGCAAAACACTGAATTACACACAATGACAATCTGGACACGCAAATGACCTCGCCAACCTTTCCTCTGTTTACTTAGAAGTCATTTTATAATTGCGCCTAATCCCACTACTTATGCTCACCTGTCCTGCCCTAGTATTTCGATTCTTTGTCGTGGGTATTGGCCAGGAGGCAGTTGGGTTTATGAGCAGAAGGAATGGAAGGGCTTAAAAAAAAAAAAAGGTACAGGCATTTTAGAATGGCTTGGAGAAATGCAAACGGTGTTCATATGAGTGGAATTGTAGGAAGAAGCAGGAAGCTGAGGTAATGCATACCAAATACCTTTAACCACTCTACAACCAATAGAGAAGATGTGGGGCGGGAACTAAGAGAGACACTGCTATGCAACAGCCTGAAATCTTGGCCAACGCCTCCTGAATTCAGAGCACCAATGCCAACACAGCTCTTTTAAGGGAGGCCTGCTCCCCAACACCAGCAGCCAAATTACCCACAGAGCATTCCATTGCACAATCAAATCAACCCTTTACGCACAACTGCAAATAAACTGTAAAGGACCTTCACCACAAGAAAACAAGGATACAAAGATCATAAAAACAGTATAAAAGACCCAAGAAAACTTTAAGATAACACTAAAACATTAAAGACACGAACAGGAAGACCTAACCGTCAAAGCAAAAAAAGCAACATTTAACATTACAGGAAGAAAGGCTAACCGTTTTTTTTTTTTTTACATTTTTGAGTGGAGACATACTATTTCCCTACCCCAAAGAGCAACAGACATGGACCACACAACTACTACATTAAACAAAAGGGACATGTAAATAGGCCTTGGACTTCAAACATCGGCATAAAACGCATGCTCTTCCACCATTCCGTAAATCCAGCACAGAGCCTTACTTCATGCAAAGCCGCCCTGATCCTCCAAGAGCAGACGAACCTTCTGCTATCAAGCAGGGAGCGGAAGAAATAAGGCCTATTTTGCCGCTCCTGTAGTTTTAGGAACCTGCTTATCTTAAAGGTCTACTTCCTTTGACTGAGCTGCTTTTGATTCAAAGACACAAGGTGCCATTAAATCTGTGTTCGCCATTTGGAATGGCCATAAATATGCTTCAAAGTCACCTTTCTAATTGTGATGGTAGCCATGGAAAATTATGCAATAGCAGGGTTAGAAATTGCTGCGAGCCATTTTATTAATTTGCATTTATTTTATTGGGCATTTATAATGCACCTATACAGCAATTAGTGTTTCAAGGTACATATTGTGGCTGCGGCGCCACTCGCAGCCGCTCCTTCGTTTCTGTGCAGAACAGCCGCCATGGAAAGTGAAGAGTGGCTCCGTAACATCTTTGATGTTCTGGGCGTTAGTGTTAGTGCACGCTGGTTGGGCGAGTTATGGTTGCTTAGCTTACCATAACTGGTGAATTTCTGAGGGGTTTCAGTTTTACCTGGAACCAGAACATCCCTTTAACAACGTTCTTTCACTGAATTTCATGGTTTTTTACCAGGGCACCCTAATTTGCTACAACTTCCTAATATCATTCTTGCCCCCAATATAGCAGCATTTTCGGACAATGCAGAAAGTTTGAACTCAAAACTGTGCCATTTCCCACCTCATTGCAAAATTTGTAACACTTCTATAAACTTTCTGGAACTTTTTGTCCCCCACCGCCCCCAACGTCTGACGTCATCGCAGACTTTCCGGACAGTGTCACGTGTCAATGCGCGCAGCATGATGTGTCCGCAAACTGGTTCGTGCTTTGCGAGTTCCAAACAGCATTTTTGCGCCTCGATGCCTCTGGGCTGCAGGTGCACTATACAAATGCAAATTAATAATTTTCAGCTAATCTAGAAAGTTTCAAGCTGAAAATGTACCATTGCACAGCTCCTACACCTACCCTTACTGAGCATCCATCTGCAATCCAGGACAACGCACATGCTTAGAGGAAATTTAGCACAATTGCTATTTATCTGTCACACCAAATCCTTCCCTCAGCCACCTCCTCTCCCTCTCTCATCTCGGATTGCCTAACTGCCATTCAAGATTGGTGTGCAGCCAATGATCTTTGTCTGAACGCCAGTAAAACAGATCCTCCTCATTGGCACACTTTCACCATCCTTTCCCCTCACTCTCTGGCCGGCCTCCTTTGGCCCGCCTCCTACCCCCTCCTGCGAGGCTAAGAACCTCAGGTTCATATTTGACCCCACACTTTCCTTCTCCACCCACATCTCTGAGGTCTCTAAAAAGTCAAACTTCCTACAGCAGCTCCTCAGAGGTACTCTGCCTTTCCTCTCCTTCTCCCAGAAGCTCATCGTCTCCCAAGCCCTGGTTCTCTCTAGGTTGGACTATTGTAACAGCCTCTTTCTAAATCTACCTGCCACTACTCTCCGCCCTCTGCAACTAATCCAGAAAAGGACTGCGAGACTTGTCCTTGGCCCCAAGTCCTGGGATCGTATCTCTCCAGCTCTGAAATCTCTCCAATGGCACCAAGTGGATGCAAGGATTAAATTCAGAAACCTCTGCATTATCCAGAAGGCTTCCTGGGGCCTGGGTCCTAAATACCGCCAGCTATCCCTCTGCAAATACCTCCCCTCCCGAGCTCTTCGCTCCTCCAACTCCCTCATGGGCAGTCCTTTTTCAAAGAACCGAGCTGGGGGGTAGATCTCAGTCTTCAGCTGGGGCCTCCCTCTGGAATAGCCTTCCTGCCACTCTAAAACTTGAGAACCATCTCTGGTTCCAGAAGCACCTCAAGACCTTCATCTTTTTCTCTGCTTTCGTTCTCCCTCTCCTCTGCTGATCTGCTCTCTTGGCACTGTGCACCTGGCCACCCTCCTGCACTGCAGCCTGGGCACCCCTTTCACTGAGGACTGTATCTGTACCCATACAGTCCCCCATTATCTTCTTTTTTTGCACTTAGACTTACCCAGTCTGCTGCCATAAACACAGCACTTGCCACTTGCTGGCTGCACTACCACAGTTTATTGCCTCTATTATCTATTTGTTTTTAGATATTGTTATTCATCTGTCTCTCCTCTGGTCCGCACTCTCCACTCGCCCCTTCCATGCACTTTTCCCCCATCCCTTTCCCATGCACTTGCGCGTTCTCAATGTCACTGCGGCTAGTAAGATCGTTGTTGTGTTCTCCCTGGTTTCCCTCCGTGTTGCCTGGTCGTGCTCTGAAACACTTGTGTAGGAGCGCAATACAAATAAAATATATCATCTAGCTTCAAAAATGGCATCCATTGCCATCCTTCATCAGGAGCCACTACCACTAACAGGTGGAGGGCCTAGACAAAGGAAAAAGTGCAATGATGAAGAAAATCAAGAGGAGCAGGTAGATGAGGTAGAGTAAATGCCTACCTCCAGCACCCAGAGAGAATCATGGGTGTGGCGGTTCTTTAACCCTGTTGTGGGTGTACCGTAGGACAAGGCTACCAAGGTAAAATGCACAAGTAATCAGTCACAGGCAACCTGGGCAGTACTCCTACGGGACCACCTCCATGCGCTGCCACACCAAATCCAGCCACTGGAATGCTCTCAGAAAGGCTGTTCCTTTCTCAGGAAGTAGTATGCGGTCTTCCTCTACCTCATCTTCCTCAACCAATACTGCCACCACACAGGCTGCTCCTGTGGGGCAGAAAGTCCCACCAGCTACCTTGCAAGCCATAAAAGAGGCTGTTAATCCATATTTTTCCATGACAACAGTACTGTGTATATACAGCAACACACTACTCTGCAGGGGTGGAGCAGGTTTGAAGTGCTTTCGAGGCTGTAATCAAGGAGCATGCAAAACACTGCTCCCTACCTTAGATTTAACGCAAGACCAACATCTTCCCTTGTCCACCTGCCCCTTCATATCTGTGGTTGGTGTACCTTCACCGATTTCCTTCACCCACCTTACTTCCTAACCAAAGGAAAAAAAAATACAAAAAAAAAGCTCCTTTACTTCCAGTTTTTGAAAAAAAAAAATAAAGCTTATAGACATCCATCTACATTTTTCAGTAAAGTAGTTATTCAAGATGCTCCTACATTTCCATTTGCATTTGATACTATGCTAATGAAAATAATGGACAATTGTATGCTAGAGAAGATGAAAAAAGCACATTTTCTGTCCAAATCCCTTTCTCTAGTATACAATAAGGACCATAATCCATTACCTTCATGACTATCCATGGTCTACGCAGTTCCCTTTCCAGGCAATGCATTAAAAAAACGGATTGCACATGCACACCATCGCATAGCCCTTCTACCCTTTTTACAGTTATATTTGTAACACTCCTTCATTGCCGGCTTTCAAACAATCGCACATCTATCCACCAATCGCTTCCAAAAGTTCTACATATAACCATCAACATATTTAAACTTCCACACACCAACTGCCACAATCTTCTAGAAATCTTTTGCATCTACATTTTCCATGCTTATCCCCAAAATATTGTACACTGCTCCTATAAATGCACATATGCATTGTGAAGTTAAAAAAGTACATGCATAGAAAGGGGAGTAGGGATTGCCAAGTACTGATAGAAGCCCAAAAGGAAAGTGACAAAGAAGCCCAAAAGGAAAGTGCCAAGAAATGCCAAGGTGGGAGGCCACTGGCTAACTGCTGGGTCAGAGGAGTCCCCAAGGGTGGGATACACATCCTCATGGCGATACACCCGCAAGAGCAGTGGGGAAGAGGGAGGTGTACTGGAGTGGACTAGATTTAGGGCCTGCAACCCATCAGGTTTGTAAGGGACCAGGTCACCAGTCTCAGTGGTACGAGTTAGCAGGGAAGGGATTAACTTAAACAGGAAGAGGAAAAACAGAGTTTACAAAAGTTTCCAGAATTTAAGGAAGTCTAGCTCAAGTATAAAAAGGAGCAGAAAGGCTGTTCCAAAGAGGCACTGGCTAAAGAGAGACATGCCTCCTCCTTTCTGTTCCGAAATGCATTTCACAAGCAGAGCAGGGGAGCATTTAGAGAAACTAAGTTGGAGATAGTGTTCTTCCAGGCCCCACAAAGCCTTCTCCATAATACAGAGGATCTTGATTTTCATCCTTACATCCACCAGGAGCCAATCCTTTTAGGGCTACAGCGATACAATCCCTGGGATTGAGGCCAAAGATAAGTCTTACTGCCTTCTAGTGGATTAGCGAAGAGGGCGTAAACAATGAAGGGCGAGTTTGAGGAAGAGGCTGTTGGAGTATTCCATCCTAGAGAGGACCAGGGCTCTAGAGACATTCAGCCTCTGGGGAAAGGTGAGGAACGGTAGAATGCCTGCAAGGATGTGAAGCTGGAAGTGGGCCTTATTTACAAGCTCTAAAACTTGAGTAAAGGACAGAGAACACTTAAGATAACCAAGGTTTTTGGCCTCACAGGATGGTTGGAGTCGAGGGCCCAAAGAGGGCAGCCAGCGTGTTGTAGGAAAACAGGGCACAAGTGTCACAATAAGAAGGATGTCCATCTTACTGGCAAAGAGACAGATTGTTAATCGCACAAAATGCCTGGATGGCGGTCAGACAATCTTTTTAAATCTTTGAAGGAGAAGAAATTAGTAGAGGGAAGTTTCAGGAAAGCTGTGCGTCATTAAGATAACACTGGAAATGAGAAAACAAAAAGGACATCGGGTGAGCCAGAGGGACAAAGCAGATTTGAATACCTACAAGCATAGGATAGAACCCTGGGGTACGCTGAAGTAGAGAGTGAAGTGGTACACTAGAAACAATCCACTTGCTCCAGGGAACGGCGGTTAGTAAGGAAAACAGGTCAGCCAGTCCAGTGCCCGGTTCATGATGTTAAAGTATCATGTAACTGTTCAATGAGGATACAATGATTGGCCGTATAAAAAGGCAGAGGACATAAAGAGCACTATCCTCAATTGTCCCATCATAAACACCATATACACTTCAATTTTTTTATTCCACAATATTACAAATATAGTATTCTCCCCTATAGTATCCATAATAACTAAACACATCACTATACTGTATGTGGCAAGATTCTTGGGGGCACGGCCTACGGCCATGGCCCCAGGAATCTGGCCACAACCACCACAATACAATTAAACCATATAACAAGTATGTACAATACACCTTCAAATAACAAGACTCTTCAATATAAAAGGATGTTCGGGGACACCAAAAGTGACTAAGGACTGGGCAGCACCTGCACACCAAGGTGGAGGACACATTAAAGAGCACGATCCTCAATTGTCCTACTATCGCGAATACCATGTTCACTTCAATTATATTTCACCATATGGTATACGCACCCTATAGTATCTATAATAACTGCACACGTATTACTATAGTGTATGTGGCCAAGTGGCCAGATTCCGGGCAACAACCACCACCATTTAAAGAGAAAAAATGCATTGTGCATAGTTCTTAACCTAACTCTTACAATTAAAAAAAATTCTAAAAATCAAATATAACTTTTTTATTATCACAAAACAGTAAGAATATAATTGCCTATTTACAATAAAATACCAAATTCATACATTAGTATTAGGGCAATCCGAACTACTATTCATTTACAAGCTGTCCTGAGGTAACTTCTTCACTTCTTATACTAACACCATAGGAGGTAATAGTGGTGATTTGACAGCCCCAGGCCTCACTCAGCAACGGTAGGATCCTACCACAAACCCTAAATAAGACCAGATAGCCTTTCATGGATTCTGTATTCAGGTAGAACACCCAGAAGTCATCAAATTTTATATACTTAGTCGTAGACAAAAGCGCCAAACAGCACTATGTAGAGTGCACCCATTACCGGGCACTCTGAGCACATGTCTGGCTGACTCTAGATTAGATTTAACTCTGCACATTCTGCTAAATTTTGCTTTGGGTGGCAGATTTCATCTCAGGCCACATACTGCCAACACTGGTAGCTGATTTGTTCAAAGTCAAACAGAAATTACGTAGAGCTGGATCAGGGTAGAGCAATAGGTACCTTTCAGGTTTCATAAAGCAGTGCGTCATAGAGGCCACATTAATGTAGCCTTAAGCATGGATAGGTGATCATAGTTGCGCAGCCAATCATATATGGCCAGCCTTCGAGTAAATACCCCTTTTAGTCTTGGAAAGTCAACACAACGGCCGAAGTCAGGAAACCAGACAATCGCAAAGCACAGATCACCAAAATGTTTCACTTGTGGGGGAGTGGCTCTCCCTGCCTGGCCGAGGTCATAGCTCAAGCCCAATTTGTTCAGCAGTGGGCAGATAGATACCATCTTTGCGTTTAGCATCAGGGACCCCCTACGGGACAAAAGCTGTGCTCTCAATTTCAAGAGGCCTAGCTCTAAATCACACATACTGAATCGGGGTAGATCTAGCTAACCCCAGAACAGTTCTCCAGAAACGGGATTCAACCCCCTCTAGCCACTGCAGATCTCTCATGGCTAGGGCCTCCAACCCGTATAGGATTGTAGGACATATCCATTAGTACCAAGACACCATTTAGGGAGAAGCCAGCATGGTCTGCCAGTAATTTCCTAGACATTCATGTAATTTGCTTCACCCGGCTAACCCTGGTATCCAGTCAGCATATCCAGATGTTGCCGACATCTCCAGACCCGAATATTTATAGGCGTCGGTATACTGCACTGTGCCCACAGAGGACATTATCTTAGTTCTGTTAATTATTTTTGACGCAACCAGCATTACCTCAGTTTTGGACAGATATCGCAAGGTGGTTTTTATTAGCATACACCCCTAGTTCATCCTGCATTGCCTTTAGCCCAGTTAGTAAGTGAGAAAATATGGCCAAGTCATCTGTGTATAGCATTCCACGATAGGGTGGAACCGATCTTTGGCATACAGCCTGCCCTAGCCATCACCCTGCCTAGCAAGCCGCTATATAGATATTAAAGAGCAGGGGGGCTAGCATTCATCCCAGTGTCTCCCCCCCCTGCTAATTCGCATCACCTCTGACAGCTGGCCAGTTTCACCAAGCCGAATCTGGGCCAAGTTGTCTGTATGTAAGGCCATAACTACTGCAAGGAGCCAACTGGGGAACCCCCAGTTCAACATTTTTTTCTCCAGAGAATACTGCGGACAACCTGATCGAACGCAGACCTAAAATCCACAAAGGCAATATATACTGAGGTAGTAGAAGCAGCCTTGCCAGTGCTATAATAGTATCCAGCACCCTGATATTGTGAACAGTGCTGGACCCAACCACAATACAATTAAACCATATACCAAGTACGTACAATCCACCTTCAAAAAGCAAGACTCGCCCTAAACCCCGTACAATCCAAATGATGTCTGCACACTTTTTGCATCTATAAAAACAGCTCCAGGTCAACTTCCCCACCCTTTCCAAACCCTCTTTCGGCCACCAAATAAACCAAAATGTGTTTTTCAGACTCACGGTCTGCCGATTCGGTGGCACCTGCAAACCCTTTTTTCACCTATAAAAACAGCTCCATGTCAACTTTATTCCACTTCCCCCACCCTTTCCAGACCCTCTTTTGGCCACCAAATTACCCAAAATGTGTTTTCCACACTTTCTTCAGCCCGCTATCCGCGGACAATGGCATTTTCCACAGATGGAACATGGCAAGCGTTTGCAAAAATATGACGCACCTCACGTTTTCAACCATCCAGAGCGGGCCCATACAATGTCAGTGGATGTCACGCCGGCCCCTGATTGGCCCGCAGACCCTGAAACAGGAAATGAGTCCATAGACCGGACCCAGATATCACATTTTTTTGGATGTACCTTTTGGCCATTACTGGACGGATTCATACCAAATTTACAAAAGCACGCTTTCGGAACCAAGCAGCTGCTCGTAGTGCAAATTAGGTAAAAATCCGCCCAGCGGTTAGGGCTGTAGGCGCAAGCAAAACATACTTTCCATTGCGTCTATGAGGGTTTCAAACATTTTGGGACCCCCCGTATAACTTTGGCCACCCCCTGGATGAAACTGCAAACTTCACAATCGTTCTGAGGTGGCCATATACTTTTTTTTGCAAAATTTGGTGAGGATTAGTCGAACGCCACCAAAGTTATGAGCCACCCAAAAAGTGCTCTACGAGTTGAGCAACTTAAGAACTAGAGGGCTGGCACCACCGAATATGTATTATATGGAGCAGCGATAGCAGCCCTATAGTAAGGTGAGTCTGACTCCCCCTAGGAACCCCTTAAAATTCTGTTAATACCTTTTGATTCGAGAAACGGATTTGACTAAAATTTCAAAGAAAAACTTTTTTTTCCAAAGTTGCAACCTACTTCACATTTATTTTCCCCATAGACAAAGGTGGTCAATGTTTGCCAAATCGCCCAGCCCAAACCACTGGACGGATTTGGCCCAGGTCCACAACAACTAGGGCACAAATCGTCAACTCGCGATCCATGATTGGTTTGGAGTTATTCAGTGCAGTAGTTATTTAAATATTTCACGGAAAAGGGGGTGCGCCTTCTCAAAAATAGATAGCTATATCTGTGATTTACCCAAAAAGTGGGCGTTTTAGAAATTAAACAACCGCCATCTTGTTTTTCTCTCAATGCGAGAGATATGAGATTATGGCTGAGGATATGGGAAAATAAATCGCAGGAAAAAAGCCATTTGCAGGTCAAAAAAAGAAATGCCATCATGCTAGCGGTTGGGGGGGTGGATAGAGGGCACCATGTGACATTTGGGAGTTGGAGTGGCTCTAGAGACCGAGTTTGTAACACAAAGCTTTCTGTATCCTCGGCTATAGCTGCAAATAGCCGACATCTCAAAGCAAACTGCGTCACGGAAACAGCATGTGTTATGGGAGAAAGGGAGAGGGCAGAGGAGGTGAGGATGCCGAGTGGGGGAAGCTGGCAGAGATGAGGGGGGAACTTGGTGAGGCCTGGGGGAGGGGGGTTCAAAGAAAAACAAACAATCACATGTCTATTAAAATCTATTAACCCCAACACAATTCAACATAGTCCACAAAGTAATTGCAATTAACGACCCCACATTCACAACCACAAAATACCACATAGAACAAAATACAAAAACCTACCCCCACAACTTATTTCTTAGACTAGATACAATCCTAATAAATATCATCAAATAAATCAAAATTCACCCATAAAGATCAATGAAATTCCCCCATTGTTCGTCATAGTATGTTTCTTAGTGCAACTTACAAAACATAATCTTTTCGTAAGTAGAAAGAACTTGCACATCAAAAATCCAGTCCTCCACTAAAGGTTTCTTCCTAGTCTTCCAGACCTGCATTATCTGTTTAATAGCTACCAACAAAACTTTACTAATCCAACACGATGTTACCTATAATCATTGCTCAGTAATTGTAAAATAATTGCAGATGGTTCCTTGGATATGTAATGTCCCAAATCCGACCAATCCTATCAACCACATCACTCCAAACGTTCTTTAATCTCTCACAGCTCCACAACATGTGAATCAAAGTACCTTTCTCCTTCCCACAACCCCAACAACTATCACAATCCATCATACCCAAGGCACACATACGAGCTGGAGTCCAATAGATTCTACCCAAAACGCTCTGATGAGTAGCATAGTTGCAAATCCGCTTCGGCCCTAACAGACTTCTCCAGACCCTTTCCCATTCAACTGGTGTCAATTCTCTACCCAGTTCCTCCGTCCATGCTAACCTCATTTTTTCCCCCATGAATCAGTCCACTGGACATCCAAATTGTATAGCTTTCAAAATGTCAGATACTTTGTGATCCACAGGCCAATAGATCGAGAAACTCAGGTTCCCGCAATAGCGGAACTTCCATCTTTCAGATATCAATCCCGCCAACTCACCATACCTCCTTACTCTGTTTTGTAATCCAAATTTTTCTACCAGCCTTTCAAAGGAGACCATTCCACCCTCTCCCCAAATATCACCAACCTTCAAAATACCCCTACCAATCCAACTCCTCCAATTCAAAGGTCTATTATTAATCTGCAGACCTGGGTTGTGCCAAAGGGAGGCCTCCTTGTAGATAAATAACCCTTGCTCATTTCCCACTATTAGTGATGTCAATGCCTCTTTCGTCTGCAACATTGTTTTCAATGACCTTATTTTCCCAGGCAACTTTCCAACAGAATACAAACATTTAATGTAGTACGGCAAGATTTTTTGCATTTCAATCTGTACCCACCAAGGTGTCTTGTTCGGATCACCAACAGAATAGCTAGACACCTTTTTCAAAAGGAAACCATTACAATAATTTAAGGATCGGGTATCCAAAACCCCCATCCTTGACGCTGCGAATCATAATATAACGTGGAATTTTGGCCCTTTTCCCCACTCCCCAGAGAAAATCCTGAAATAATCTAACCGCTGCAACACCTTCCTTGTGAAAAGTAAGGGCAATGATTGGATAACATAAATGACCTATGGCAATAAAATCATTTTGATTGCATTAACTTTAGCCCAACGGTCAATGTGAATCGCTCCCATCTGCTAATATCTCTACAAAAGGCCTCTATAATCCCATCTACATTAAAAATGACCATTTTACTTATCTCACGAATAATGTGTATACCTAAGTGTTTTACACTCGCATTCTCCCATTTGCAAACCCAGCCTAATAGCCGTTCCTGCGTTGGTGAACTTCTTACTGGAAACACCTCAGTCTTCTCCCAATTAATCTGGTAACTTGACAATTTACCTACTTCTTCAAAAATACTCTTCAACAAAACACCATCTTCAGCAGGATTACTCAATCCAACTAAAACATCTTCTGCATAAGCCAACACCTTAACTTCTCCGTCCCACACACAAACCTCTAATCCCCCTATGCTATCGAATGTAAGAACACCAAATTAAACAGGGGGGGGGGGGACAAAGGACAACCTTGCTGCGTGCCCCTAAACAACTATTCTGAAAAACCACCATTCCCCCACACCTTAGCCGTTATCCCAGTCTGCAAAGTCTGAACCGCCCTACTAAACAAAGGCCCAAACCCCAATTTCGACAATGTGTAATTTAAGAATCTCCAGTTCACCCTATCAAATGCTTTTTCAGCATCTAAAAAAATAAGTAAAACATATTTCATCTCAGGCTCTGGCAAATCCAGAACATCCAACAACGTTCTGATATTGTCATACCCATATCGATACTTCATAAATCCTGTCTGAGATCGTTCTATCAATTCTCTCACATAATTATTAAGTTGGGCAGTCAGAATCCTAGTGAAAATCTTCACATCAACATTAAGCAATTAAATAATTGCAGCATTTAGTTGCATCTTTCCCTGGCTTCGGAATCACCGTAATTATAGCCTCCCTCATTGTTACACACAACCTCCCCTCCTTTAGAACACAATTATATAAGTTACACAAAATGGGCGCCAATACCTCCTCAAATTCCTGATAGAATTCTACAGTCAAACCGTCCATCCCCGTTGACTTTCTTTTTGTGAGTTCTCCAATCGCCAATGAAACCTCCATAGTATCAACTGGACTGTCCAGAAAATTCCTGCCTTCCTCAGAGACAACAGGAAGAACAATTCTCAAAAAAATTATCAAATTATCCAACTCATCTGTGGGATCACATCCTCTCTATACAAGTCTGCATAAAATAAACGATGGCATTCACCAATGTCACCCTTTTTGACGAGTACATCACCACGATCATTCACAATTTTCTGGATATACATCCTCTCAGAATAATTCTTTAGTTTATTAGCTAAAAATGTTCCCCCCACGATCCCCCTTCCCAATATTTTTATTTCACATAATACAATCCTTTTTCTGCCTGCAAATTCAACTCACATTGTAACTTTTCCTTGACCACCACCAATCTAGCTCTTATTTTCGCATCATTTGTCAACACATAGAATCTCTGCAATTTTACAAGTTCCTCTTCCAGTTCCTTCAATTTAGTGTCTTCAACCCTTCGGACCCTCGCAGTCCAATTCATTAGTTCTCCCCTAATGGAAGCCTTAAAGGAGTCCCACACTACCATACCATTTGCTGACCCATTATTTTCTTGATAAGTGGGAATAAACATTTTTAATGCTACCAAAACATCCTCATTTTTCAGCACAAATGGTTTCAACCTCCATCTATAAATACCTTGCTGATCAGAAACAACCGACAATCTTGTCGTTACCATAGAATGGTCCGAAGGGTGCCTTTCCCCTATCCTTGCATCCAAAACCGTCTCAGCCAAATTATCTGACATTAGGATATAGGCAAGTCTCGACATGACCCGCGAGTAAAACGAAAATTCCCTATCCTTCCAATGAGAATTCCTCCAAACATCCAGATCAAAGATTCCCATAAAATCTCGGAACACTCTACTTGACTGACCAGTGAAACTACACGACGAAGACCTATCCAATACAGGTTCCATCACACAATTAAAATCTCCAATGATGAGAGACCCCTCACATGTTACGCAACATCTCCTTCAAAGACTCAAATAACCCCCCCTCCCGCACAGGGACCATAAACCGATCCAATTGTTAGCATTCTGCCCTCACTTTAAATCCAGCAAGATAATACGTCCTTCGGAATCCATACTTACGTTATCAATACATCCATTAAAATCTTTTCTCAACATAATACCTACCCCTCTAGAATTAGATGTATAGCTATTCAAAAATACCTTTGCATATTTAGCATTAGCTAATACATTTCCAGTACCATCTGCTAAGTGTGTTTCCTGCAATACAACTAAGTCAATTTTTTGCCGCCATAGCTTGGATAACACTTTTTTTCCTTTTAAGTAAACAATTTAACCCTTTCACATTCCAGCTACACATTGAAAACGAACTCGTCTCAATCAGAAACCAGCATCATGTATATGAACTCCATCAAGTCGCCACCAATATTCATTCATTCCTATAGCGCATCCAATCAGTGTAAAAAAATGCAAACATTTATTTTTCCCCACACCGACAACAAAAGACAACACAAACAGAAAGCATGAACACTGAACGAAATCCAAAACACCATGGACTTCAACAAAGCAACATTATATACACACACACACACACACAACTAAACCTTATCCTGACCATCTCCCAGAATCCCATACCTAGCTATACATACTATTGCATCCTTTCCTACATAATTTACAGTCTCCATAAAAGATCTAACTTAGACAAACTAATCAGACAAAATTCAAAACAACCTTTTTTTAAACCTTCTAATTACTATATCCTAGCCAAAATAAACAAGACCTATGTCAACAAAGCTATCCCCCTCAAGCCATAAGATAAATAAGAGCATTAAAAGAAACCTCACCCATTAATAATAATCCCCCTGAATTGGGCTATTCTCCAACCAACTATAACCAACAACCTGCCTAGTAAACACTGTTATGCCTTCTAAACCAGACTACCCCAAACGTTAATCAAGCAAAATAAAGAATACTGCCAGAATCACCTCTAAACACATGTACAAATATAATTTAAGAGCCTAGCATAATCAACTCAATACAACTTCTGGCCCTTCATCCAGCAAAATTAACTATCATATATTCAGCCCCCATAAATAGCACCCCCCCTACAACCTATAACAGCCTCAATGATGATCTATTAGAACAGCGATTCCCCTTCTTCAGCTCTAGCAATCAATGAACTTCAATCCCCAATAACCAATGCCTTATTCTACAATTGCACCCTCCTAAAGCATTTGGACACTGAACTCCTATCAAATACAGCACATATGTAACCAATGGCATGTTATAAATCAAGGCATGCACGTTTCCAAAAAAGCCGTCAATAAAGAGATCCACACTCGGACTCAGCTTCCGATGCAGTCACTTCCACGCTCCTTGTTGCTCCAATATGCAGTACACTAAGGCAGAAGGTGTTGAATAGAAGTATAGAGGGCAGGAACAACCCCAAACAGACCCAATCTACCATGTCTCCATTGCCCACATTCATTATGTCGCCACCATTCCGTTGTGCAATATATTTTTCATAGACACAGCCTAATACAGGATTACTGTAGCAACAAACATGCATTGCCATGGATAGGTAGTGTAAAATTAATTATGAAAACTGCTACAGTCAAAGCACTCCCGAGTCTACGTCGGAATGGGGGGTTAAGGAGTCTCCCCATGTTGCGGTTTACTTCCGTGGAAAAAGAGTTCAGAGTACATATTGTGTTGTACGATTAAATACCGGGTCAGTTTTGCATTGTTTTCCGTCCCGCGTTTGGACCCTCACTGCGGTCTGCTCTTAAGTCCCTGCTGGATTTCACATATGGCAGCGTCAATATTCCGATTGCATAAGACCGCATTAGTCCCCTGCAGTTTCCAAAGCTCCAGGACACCCTGACTCAGTGTACAGGGAGAAAGACTCCTAAATTCCATGCATCATGTGCTTCTGCATAGTGTTGGATGCCTGTTCCGGCTACTCCCTCACTTTTCACATGCGCTGTACAAATTGTAGCCGAATCTGAATATCCAACGTAAAAAATAATCCAGGCGACAGTCACGCTGCAGCAGGGGCAGTACGCGTTCTTACCTTTGTTAAAGCGGAGTACACCGTCGCCTACCTACTCCCAAACCTTTTCAGCAATTCTCTAGACACACGGCAGGATCCAAGCGAAACCATTCGTAACGGCGTGAAGCCATAATTCATCTCAAACAATGGTAAAGACGCCACAGCCATGCAGCTTGTATACGTCCACACGCAACGTATGCACGCCATGGGTCCTTTTCTACAGCAAAACATTTCCTTATAGATTCACAGCCTCGAGGCAACAATCAAAACCTAATACAGTAACGACATTTCAAACCGTTACCGTGCATTATAAAGTAATAACCAATAAAAAAGTAAAAATTATAATTTAAAAAAAAACAACATTGCACAAACCAGAAACAAAGATAAGTTATCTTTTCTTCTTAGATTGCTGCTTATGAGGCGCAGTGGTAGAGACCGATGCAGCCTCCACAGGCTCCACATCTAAATCAGACAGAAAAACTTCTGCACCCCTGTGCTCAGTAAAGGAATGAGTTCGTCCTTCCACAATCACTCGAAATATCGCTGGGTAAATCATTTAGTACTTGTGAGTTTTTTTTATGCCTTGCTTTCTCCTTTGCTGTGACAAAACATTTCCTTTTTTCCCCAATTACATCTTTGCTCAAGTCTGCAAATATAATTTTATTTCCACGCCAGATCTCCAACTTCACGAGATTTCCTCAGCATCAATTCCTTGATAGGAAACCTTAAAAACGTGACAATAAAGTGATCCAGAGCTGGTTTTTGACCCAAAGATCTATGCGCCCTCTCAATATCTAGTGGCATTGTAGGGTCCAAGTGCAACATTGAAACCAATGCCTTTTCCAGGAATGAAAATCGGATTTCCCCTCTCCACATTTTCAGGAAAACCAGTTATCCTTATGTTGTTACTCCTTGAGAAATGTTCTTGCTCCGACAGTTTGAGTAAAAGCTTCTCATTATTAATCTCCAATCGTCTCACTTGATCAGACAGATGCAAAGTCTTAACTGACCTAAGGCGGTCTTCCACAGCAGTGACTTTAGTGATGAGGCCCAGGTATTTCTCCTCTGCACATGTGATCTTAGCTTTGATTTCTGCAATGTCCAAAGTAATTTTAGTCAACAGATCCAGCACTTTGTCATCTCTCTTTTCATCCTCCCCTTTTTGCCTTTTGGTTGGCTGTGTAGTCTCAGCAACTGAATCAGGGTTCTCAGTCATCATCATTAGGGTAAGTATTCAGGAGGTACAGGAGCTCAGCACCTAAGCTGCCATCTCTGAGTCTGACCGTTAGAGAATACAGTTTCTTTTTTAAAGATTTTTACTGCTATAGTGACGCTGGGGATGATGATGATTCACTGGCTATGGCCAGTGACACGATTGCCATCTAGGTCTCCCATCCATGCAGTAACCAGACAGACCCTGCTTAGCTTCAAAGTGAGAAAGGGGCCAGCCCCCTCTAACCTTGGTGCCTAATAAGTGAGGCAAAGTTAAAAGACCACTTAGAGCAACATAGTCTGAGGGGGCCGGCCCCGGTTAATGCATGGATGGAAGACAGTCGAAAGTCTGGCAACATGTTTTAAATATCTCATAGCAGACTAAGAAAACACATGGCTTCATTTATTTTTAAACTGTGCTACTGTCTGTCCTTGAAAGTATTGCACTCAAAGAATGTTTTGTCTTCTGCTGAATTGCATTCTGATTTTTGTAATCTGCCAGTCAAGAGGGGTGGGGGGAGCGGGACATAAGGGTGCAATTGTACACTTTTTGCCCAACTTAGTTCAATAAGGATTTATATCCTCTGCTAATCTCACAATTGCTGCGATTGGTGTCTTGGACCCTTATGCATCCTCGGGGCCCATGACCACTTGCACCCAATCTCCCCAGCTTCTGTCTACCTTCATCACTTGCATCCGCACACCCTCCACACTGGAGACCCGCACTTTTCCACCCAACGAGGCTCCTAGCACTTACGATACATTGCACTTATCTGTGGCGCACCCTCGAGCACTGACACCTCAGCACCAACTCCACTGCTTCTTTCCTTGCTGCATGTTCTGAATACTCACAGGGTATACAAGGTTTTGCCGTCCCTTCGACTACTGTATTTTTTGAATATTTTAATTTTATTGCAATCCCACGTTCTACCTGTTGCCCAGTGGGTGCTTTGAAACGGAAGCCCCGAACAAGCAAGCAATAATTATATAAATAAAATAAACTTGAGTGACACTATGGAATGTGTACTTTAAGATATCTTTATAAAGAAGAGTATTGTTAAAAGTCAGACATGGGGGTGAGGAGAGGAAAATGATGATAGGGCAAGTCAATCATGAGTATGTGCCCACAATGTGGCAAGAGAGAGTTTTCAATCCTGGACACTGGTGCTGTTATTCTCCTCCGGGACACGTGGGCGAAAAGGGTAACTTTTTCAGAGGGTGGACGCAACACATGCGTTTTTTTGAGGTTGGCAAGCTTGCTCAAGTATTTGGCTACCAGGATTGTACTCAGGTTCTCATGTTCCCAGTGCAGACGCTTACCCACAAGACCACAAGCACTTGTTTCGAACTGGGATTTATTTTTCCAGAGAATATTTCACGACAGATTGCTGGGTTTAAAATGTGAGCACCTTTTATACTTTGCAGCATATTTATTAGAACATTTCCTCTCTAAGGCAATTTTTCTGGTGTTGATTTTTTTTTTTTTTTTTTTTTTTTTTTTTTTAAGTCCAATGCTGTTTTGTCTTGCAACTTTCTTCTAAGGGGAAGGGCAATGAACTACATTTGTATATTTCACACCAAGATATATGTTCACTTACTGTGCGTATATTCATGGGTGCCGCCTTTTGATTGCCCCTCTGGGTCCAGAATGTACCTGGGCATATGTGATTCTTGCAGCCAGTCATTTTTTTCCCCATGTTTCTGTGCTGCTTAGATGTGGCTAGTTGGGAGTTGTGCGATGTATCACAACAGTCACCAAGAAACTGGCAATAAAATAAGGGGCTTGGAGCACGCTGCTTAACCAAAGTGGGTGGTCCATGTCAAATTTCAACTCACTGTGCATTGCCAATTTAATCTCACTGCGCATTGCCTAAAACGTGAGTTCTCAATGCCTACAATCTTTTTTACAAAACAATAGCACTGTCAAAACAGGACAAAATCAGTTTGTGATTGATGAACGTCATTGAGCGATGGGTTGCAAGCGTTTTAAAATGTAGAGCGGCCGTGCCCATCGGCCATAGTTAGCGGTTTGGTAGCGTTTTAAAACCTATCATTCTGGAAGCGTTCTAAAAATATATGGAATCACAAAACCCTTGTAATTCAAGGGAAAAACGTTAAGTTGCAGGGATGTTGAGGCAACAAAACCCCTGAAATTCAGCTAAAGCCACCTGTTGCACAATTTATGACCACAATGACGACATCACAGATCACATCACCGATGACTAACACTAATTACATTGTATATAACTGATGTACATCAATAATGGAATTAGAAGTTATTTAGAAGTTAGGTCATGAAAAAACGTTATTACCTTAACAATTTAGGCCATGACAAGGTCTGGGGTCATTGGCAAGCACCAAAGGCCATAGCCAGTGGTCGGTTAGTGTTAAAAAAATACCAATGTGCATGGTTAAAAGCCACGTCTAGTAGTCCATCACCGTTTTAAAATATACAGGGGGCACTGTTAACAGCTGTAGTGAGGGGCCATGGCTAAAGGCCATAGTTAGTGCCCATTAATGTGTTTGAATATACTATCGGCACAGCCAAAGGCTATGGCCACTAGCTAGTATTGTGTTGAAGACCATGGCTAGTTAGTGTAGACACTATACAGTAAACACAGCCAATGGCAATAGCTAGTGGCTGGTTAGTTTTGTATAATGCACAGTGGGAACGGCCAAAGTCCATCGCTTCTTGCATTTTATTACTTTAAATTATACAGTGGACATGGCCAAAAGATGTACAAACTGCTCAAGGTCAAAGGTCGGGGCTAGTGGCCCATTTATGCGCTAGAATAAATAGCGGGCACAGCCAAAGACACTGGCCAGTATTGTGCTTGTGCTCAACTCCATTGTTTAGTGTATATAATATACAGTGGACAAGGTTGAAAGCTGTATCCACTAGTAAAGGCCAACATCTATGGTTGGCACCCCTATAGTGTTTTAAAATATTCAGTGCACATGGATGAAGGTTGTGACCACTGTCCATAACTAGTACCCATTCATGTGTTAAAATATATTTGGCCATGCACACCGACCATGGCTGAAGATCATGCTTGATGCCAGTTACAGTTCTAATTTAATTAGTGAAGTGATATTATTGTGGTCATAGGCTGCGCAACAAGGGGCACAAAGTTAAAGTGGCTTTAGCTGAATTTCATGGGTTTTGTTGTATTACTTTCTCACCTTAACGTCCCTACAACTATTACATATCAGAAAGGGTAGCTCTTAGGACACTATCACAACAGCATTTAGAGTAGATTTCCATAGTGCACAATGTGCAAATGACACTCCACAAGGCCATCTCTGCCACCTCAGCCTCACAGGCATGACGGTCCATCTGAAAATTCTGGCCCCTGATATGGGCTACCAATGATATGTGTAAGCTGGTAGAACAGAAGGACTACACAGCCCTGAAGTCAGTGGCTTCATTACTCACAGCCAAGACTAAATCAACTCCTCCCCCCTACTGTGAACATCTAAACTCCATTGTAACATTTTGAATATGTCCCAAAAGCACCCACCAAACCGAATTGCAGCAAGTAAATTAGGAACTGGTGGACACAGTACTAAAATATTCTTCCTATCTGAGCAAAAATACAATTCAAAATACTTGTCTCTCAGATACTAAGGGCTTGACAGTTCAGCACACTTGTATATTTCTTATTGTCAAACTCTGGTAACATAAGTTTCCATTAATCGAGGTATACAAAATAGCGAAGTTTCACTCACAATAACATCACAAAGCCTGCCTAATAGAATGGAGAACTCTCACCCATCATAATCTAAAGAATTACAATCCAACCATTTGAAAACATTGATTTTCTTTCTATAAAACGGAAACCAACGGAGCAAGGTTACAAGCAGAAAACGGACTTCAGCGGAGAGCAGGGGGGGACATTCTAAGGGACATATTAAAAGTTAGAGTACACATTATCCTGCCCTCAAGATGCTTCCCTTTTTGCAAACTTTCCCATAGCATATTTGTATTAAACGCTCAACCCAATCCTTCGACCATGTGTCTGTGGATCGACCGATAGCTTCTGAATGTCTTCTCTTGTGAAGACCAACCCCCTTGCAGATCCAGCATTTATGCCAATGAGCCAAGCTAACTAGCTTGGGGACAATGCACATCAGCCACAAACCAGTGAGCTTGGAAGACAGTGGCCAGTAACTAAGCACACTGAAATATCACCTGACAAAATGTCACCCTTGCAAAATGCCACAGCATATTCCCCAAGGACAACTCCCTGCTACAATGCAACAAGCAACGGTTGTCATGTATTGCCAGCCAATAGCCCCTGAAAAATGCCCTCTGCACTGGCTCCCAAAGGTTTACGTTCACACTTCTTGTTTTAATTGCACTACAAATCCCTTCCCATTACTGGTTCCAAATCTTATTCTGATCCGGTTTTATAGTCTATGCAAAACTTCTATAAGGCTTGAAAGTGGAACAATTTATAAAAGGGTTGATATTGAAGGGCGAGTCTACAGAAACATTGCTAGCAAGGAGGCTCTTCCCAAAATGTCCGGAGGTTAGATAACTGCTGTCTGACAAAAGACTAGTCAGAAACAAACTGTCTAGGCAGCCAATGGTCGGAGACCATATATTTTTAGCTTTACATTGTCTGTACATCGTCCAATAGTTTGCAGTTATTGTTCTGGCTTGTGTGACGAAATACAAGGAAGAAGCCACATGTAAGAGCAGAATGTAGTTGATAGAAGTGGTGCAATCTCTCCAAACCCAGATTCCTTATGATGCCGAGAGTGGTGTGGATGCCCGTTAGACTACCTTTACATGTATAGCAAGGACAACAGATTGAGAGGTGGTTCATGGTTACTGATTCGGTGTCATTTCCTCCCTAACCCAATAGTGAATGTGTTTGCAATGCAAATACCTTCTAATAAAGCTTTGAAGTGAAGGAAACCCAACCTCGCCTCCACCACCCCAATTGGCCTCTTTGCAAATTGTGAGACACCTTTTTTGGTCTTCTCCCACCAAACGTTGGCAGATTGAAGTTTGGCGAGTTTGGAAAAGTCCTATAAATGTGCAATATTTGCATTTTCATTGTCCCAATTGTTTTTTTAAAAAAGCACCTTCTTCAGACTTCTTTAGCTTCTTAGATATACTTTATTGCTTAGTAACATTAAGCTAACAAGTAAGGAACCACTGGGTCCCATCACCCAGGCGTAACTCGCGTTCCTTCCTAGCAGCTCTAATGACTCTGTATGTCCACTTCAATCACTTCACCTATTCATCGCATAGCTATATCTAACATTAACCATGCATCTCTAATTGTGTTGTGAAGTGCTTGTTGATGAATGTCGTGTGGTTGTGCGTCATTGGAAGCGAAGGAGATGGATTGTGAAGTGCTTGCTTGTGAATGAGAGACCATGTGATGTCATGTGGAATGTTGTATGAGCGTTATACCTGATGTCAGTTAAGCCTGGGTGATTGGACCCGGTGGTTCCCTTACTAGTTAGCTTAATGTAACTAAGCAATAAAGTAGATCTAAGAGGCTAAAGAAGTCTGAAGAAGGTGCTTTTTAACACTAATTTTCAACATCAATTGTAACTGCTTTTACCTATGGGCATCTCCCTTTCTCTCATCCAACAATTTGATCAAGTGTTTACCCAAAAGTGGCATCTTAAGGACAGTGTGCGCAACAAATACTAGATGCCACCACCAACCTACATAAGGCTACACATTCTAAAAAGCTCTGTGGCATGGACATATAATACACCTTAAGACTCAACACTCGTCTGTAATCCTCCAGTAGACTAAAAAGAGGAGAGGAACAAGTGTGCAAGATGGGCTTTTCACATGTCCTCGTTTTTCTGCGAGAAAAATGTGACAGATAGCTTAGATATCCCTCAAATAGGCTCCATACACTAATTGAAAGACCTATGCATCAACTCATTAGTCACTAACATTAAAGATAGATTAATTTTAGACAAATCTCCCTACTTAATAATTTTCTAGCCGCAACCATGCAAGGTATCACCACAAACGGAAAAACTAAAGACCCACCAAAGACTCTGGAACTCTAGCTGTCTCTCATCGCTTGGAAAAAGCATGTGTAAACACACCTTTGAAACTTTAAAGTTCTTGGAAATGTTGAACCCCATGGAGAAGTAGCTCTCTGCAAAGCCCCCTCCATTCTCCACACTTGACTGCACAGCCCCAGAACTCCGCAAATCTCCATGAATTGTAACCATTAGATCTCTCTCCCAAAGACCATGCGACAATTACCTCTAACACAAATTCTTCTTGAATTCATTCTATGACACCACCATTCCTGGCTGGGTCCCCATCCTCCCCCTCACCTTGGCCTCCCCGAATCTGCACCCCTTGTTCATCAGCCACACCTCAAAAGAACCCTTTCAAAGTCAATCGTGAACCACTCAGTAGTTCCATTCTCGTTCGTTCGTATACACTCTTACTTTCGATTCCACCCTTTCTTGCACTCTTAGCTATTCCCTTCACTCTGCTTCCTCTCAATAGTAACATTTGTCTCCATAGTACACACTGGTGCACACCCGCACAAACAATTTCTCGAATGCTTTTGTAACAAAAATATAGTTCTCTGCATCAAAAGTCTAATGATATTTGTACTGACGCTCCATAACTGTCATGGATCAAGTAATTATTGCCAACAACGACTTCTCCTGTTCATCCATCGCATGTTTTTTTTTATGTTGTGGCTCCTCCTGTGCACCTATAGCCCTATTCCTCACCTATGTTACATATATCTTACACATCTTCGTCATTTGATTTATGACCTTCCGTTTCCCTCTAGGAGGGATATTGTACTAATTTTGTAATGTCTACTGTTGTCTCTTAAAAACTCAAAACTTTAACATAAAAATGTACCCTGCATAAAAGATAGTTGTAAGTCTTTCCCAACTACTGCCATCTGACCTCCCGAGCCGGTACGATTGCCACTAGAAAAGGTTCCATTGCATGGTCAAAGAAAAGGGAACAGTGGAAAACCCTGCAGTGTACTGTGGTATAGCCTAAATTCCTTCTGCTCGAAGGGACCGAAGCCAAAGAATTGTTAGACAAAACCCTGAAATAGTGGCATCACCTAAACCGAAATTTCTCAAGAACCTAATCCAGATAGGCCAAGTTAACCCAAAGCACCAATGGCTGTTACACCGATTACTGATAGTTTACTATATGAAGGGGCCAGAGATTGAGTACCAAACCTGCCCTTAATAAAAAGTGGTCTGTGAGATTAAAACCCTGTATCTCTTACTACATCTCATATTTCAAACAAGTTTCTAATCCAAGAGACTAGACAGGCCTGCTGGCTAGGATCTCACATTCTGCAGCTACCACCCACTTTGCAAATGCACATCATACTGTTCTCTCACTCAAAAAAACTCAAACCTCTTACACCCAGTGACCACACTATCCACAAAGCCAGTTCAACTCCGATTACGGCACGATTCAGGATGGCTAACAGCTGTTTGAGTTCACACCACAAACAAAATCGCATAAGATGACAAAAGAGGGTTCCACGCAGAAGTGAAAGATGCTGAAAAACATTTAGACTTTCCCAACAACATAAGTGACCCTGTAAGGAGAATCAGAAACCATCTTTTCACTGTTATTAAAAGGTTAGTTCAGATTATTCAAAGCTTTGAAATCCTTTTCAGTTTCTACATTACCATACACTTGTAAGGAGGGGGTATCATTTGGAGCCACTGTCTACATCAAAGCAGAAGCCTTGGACAAGCAAAAGGACTATAACGGGACCTTTCCAAGAGGGAGGGGAGCAAGCGCTGCACATCATCTGTAGGAATATGTTCTGTACATCACTCAAGGGACCAGACATCTTATGACATTCGATAACATGCACCAGAGTGGCAATACTGATTTGTGCATCTCTCAGTGTAACTCGCTAAACCAACATACCATTTTTCACAACCTTTGCTTTTTTTTTTTTTTACCTACTTGCGAGCTCATTTTCTAACTGCCATGGGATTTCCCCCCCAGTGCCAAGGCCATTTTTGGTGATTTCGGTATTTCACCATGCAAAGCCTTCTAACATTTTCTCCTTCATTAATGTCCTCCATTAAACAGGCCCAGTCCTAAACTCTAAGATTTTATTAGCTCCAGGCACATGAGTAACTCTGCTTAAGGGGAAATTCCAGACACTGGAGCAACTTACAGTTCCTGCTTCATGTATTCCAATTTCGACATGGCCATCCATTAGAAGCCCCTGTGAGTACACCTGGAATTCTGAACCACTGAGCAATGTAATGCAGGTACGCAAATTGGCTGGAATGCATACCAGTTTGATGTTTGTCTTAGCAGGCAGTTCCATATTATACACAATTGTATCAGTCCAAAACAGACAGCCCCAATGCTCCAATCGCTAAGATGCCAGAATGCAACACACGGATGATGCCCAATGAGTATGAAACACACTTCTCACTTGGAACAAAAATGTATGCTTTTTGGCTAATTTGCATGCGTCACTGCCCAACTTCTGCAGCTGTTGTACAGAGCTGGGGTTGATAACCATCCTCCCTCCCAGCTTCTTTCTAGATATTTATGGAGGAAAACATCCAAGTGGCACCACAAATGTATTAGCGGAACACACGTATTTTGCTCGAGTTGGATGGTTACATTGAAATGAATAGAGACTACGATAGGACAGAAAATTTGCCAAACACGCTTCTAGAACATGTTCAAAAACAACAACTTGTGCAGAGTTACCATATCAGTAACAACCCAGACATACAGAAAAGTAGAGTCAATATTAGAACCGAAATTGCAAATTGAAAAATTTGAGTTCTATCCTGCTTAAACACCTGGGCTCGCAACCAATTCGTTTTTATGAAAACAAGAACCCAAGAAATCGTGAGAGATTTAGATTGTGACAAGCATTAAATTCACCACTTGGTTACATTAGGCAAAGTCCATTCCTTTGTTAAATCCACACTACCAACAGATGCAAAATCCTTTTTCATAAGAACTTTTTAAACCTGTGAACCAAGTGAAATATAAAACATACAAACTCAATCTATTCACGTCCAATGGTGCAAAGCCCCTTCAAAACAGCTGAATTGTATTACAAGTCTGACTTCAAACCAGCACAACTGGCACCTTTGGTTGTCCGACAATGTCCTGTTTACAACGGGTATTAACACTCAGCCACACGCTCATTCGCAGTTCGGCAAACATCCACATGAAAATGAATAACGTCACCCTTAAAATCACTGAGCATGTAATTAACAAAATAGTTGATGTAAGCGTTCATTTACCATACCGGTACGAGATCCTATATATCGAGGGGACGTGTAAAGTTGCATTTAAATTCCACTTGTTGAATGCACATATAAATGTCATGCTGAACACAATGTTTTGAAATCTGTGGTCATTATACAAAATATTGAATAATAAAAAGGCCACAAACATAGGTCACGCACAACATCGGAAGACACAATTTTACACAATGACATGCTTGGAATTACATGGCGTTTATTTCAGATAACAAAAGGACACTTGGGCAATACCCGCGAATCAGACAATGTGAAATGGCCTTAACGGTCACAGAAGCAAAACAGCCAGGAGAGACACCAATAAAGCGTGCTCAGAGAAGTGTCATGATGGAAGCGGGATTCTCAGAGCAGTCCCAGACCATAGGGACTATTCCAACCTCTATGGGGCTGCCTTAAATAAGCGAGACAACGATTTTACGTATGCAACCGACCCCACAGGCCGGTTAGCAAAACAATTCCAAAACGCTACTGGGCAGGACTGGAAGTGGGCTCTCGGTTCCCCCCGTGACGTTCTCACATCTCCCAGAGCCAACTGTTTTCATCCATTTATATAACAGTGCATTAGCTATGGTCATAGTAACGTCAAACTCAAGCAAAAGCAAATCTCCTTTGGAAAGTTTCAGGCAATGGTCGAAAACTTTTTTTTTAATAAATAAACCGGTCAAGTAAACTCATGAGCATAACATCCAAATGTATGGTCATTGTATAGTGTCCAAAAGAAAGCAACGAGCATGTCCCATTGGCGCCACTCACTCACCGCAGGTAATACTGTTTCAAGGCGAAGGCAGCGTTGGAGCAGCTCCTGGGAAAGTGGAATTCCTCCACGATCTCTCCCCACTGGTTCTTCTCGGAGACCTGGGGGGAGATAGAGAGAGGCGGCGTTAGAGCGGAGCGCACGGCGTCCTGGGGCGGCTGTCAGAGCAGGAAGCGTGCCTCTCGGCCGCGGTGTAAACAAAGCGTGCATGGCCCTGCACGGGGGGGGGGCAGCTGCCAGCGCAGGCGCCAAGGTGAGCGTGTGAACCCGTGCCGGCGCCGGCCCCCTGCAACGGCATGCGGCCCCGCAACACACCAGAAAGACACCAACGCCCCCTTCTGCGCAGGGAAGGAGGCAGGGCGCCGCGCGTACATGCATGCACACGCACACACACACACCCCCCCCCCCAGACGGGGGAGGTAAATATTCACATGACCCACGCCAGCCCTTCCACCACATCCAATTACAACTAGAGCCTCCAACCCAGCCCCCAAACAGCTCTCACTGGCGGGTCCCCAGACTATAAATAAGCGTGCACGGGCTCCCACCCCCACCCCCTGGGCTCCACGTATAAATAGCTGAGCGGCGGTATACGGGAGAGGCGTGGGAAATAAGGCCTTCCCAAAGCCCCTGCGCCCCACACGGAGGCCTGGAGTGGCCAGAAGCCGGCTAGCAATGTACAGCGACTGGTAACAGGATTGCACCCCGTGCAGCCACAGTAGCCGGGCAGCAGAACCACCCCCTCCAGGGAGCCCAAACAGACGTGCACACAACCCTTCACATGACACCCCCTGGCCCCACCTTTACTAGTAATGATTAGATACATGGCCCTCCGCCAACCCTCGTCCCCGGCAGTAGAGCACAGGGGCTCAGTCACTACAAGGATATCACATCTCATGCTATAGGAAGGGTCTCAGGTTTGGAATGGGAAGGAGTTGGATACACATCTCATGTTATAGTAAGGATCTCAGGTTTGGTATTAGAAGCATTGTGATATCACATATCATGCTATAGGAAGGGTCTCAGGATTGGAATGGGAGAGAGTTGGATATCACATCTCATGCTAAAGGAAAGATCTCAGGTTTGGAACGGGAAGGATTTGGATCTCACATCTCATGTTTTAGAACGGGTGTCAGGTTTGGTATTAGAAGCATTGAGTAGTGACAAAAACGGCCAGCACACTTCTCTACCGGGGGCCATGTCAGGGATGTGCCAATTGTCATGTCAAGTGTCTGCTGATACAAGGGACACAAGACGCCAGGGCATACAGAGGACAGCCGGGAGCCCGTGTCCTTCCAAACATGGGCCTGCTCGATGCAAACCTTACTCTGACACCAGTCCACTGCACTGTGTACAGAAGCAAAGGAAACCTAGTATTTACACCCCCAAATCATTACGTGGGGGCATTCGGAGGAACACTTCCCAGCAATTGCCAATGTCTCATACAAACATTGACCAGGCACAAAATCTTCTCGCGCTCTGCCCACCTCACAAGACTGCGTGCGGCAACACATGAACACAACCAAAGATCATGAGGGCCCTGTACACACAATGAGCAGAAAGGGGGATTCCTTACATATTATTCTAGCACAAACCTAGCTCGGGATCAACAGAGCGCCATATAGGCCAGTAGGTGAACATTAGTAATAATGATCACAGTGTGCACAAGTTTGCCCAAATCTAGGTTGCACCTGGGTGTTGTTGCAATAACTTATAAAATGCCGGACTTCCCTGCTAAGAGCACACATTATACCAGTGGCAATACATGACTCATCAACCACACAATATCTTCCCAGCGTAGTAATACCAAGAAGCAAGCACACCGACAGGTGCCCGTACAGCGATCTCAATATATACGGTATGTGTAAATTAGAATGAGAACTGGATCATTGTAAAGACGGTTCTGTACACTGCAACATATCTATGCACCAGTATCCACCATGGAAATATGTTAATAGTGAGGATAGTGCCAACAGCATCTTAGGGCTGCATCAAGATGATGACGTGGAGGGTAGCGGGAGAAACAAGACAGTCTTTGAGGGTTTCTGTTGCAGGATGTAGGAGATTGGGCTGGATTTGATGCGAGGATCGAGCAAGGGTTATATGTCGGACTCTTTCATTTGGAAGCTATGTAATAGCCTGTTGGGACCTAAGGCGGGTGGTGTTTGAATGTTCAGAGCTCTGCACCCTCCTGGGCCCAACAACAAGTGTCTGCTGGGGAGTAGATCATGTGTGAACTGGGAATAAAGCCTGGTCTGCTTGGAACCAGATCATGGATCAGCAGGGAGTCGTGACAAGCATGTTGAAATAGAGCACTCCTCTACTGGAAGTCGCGTCAGTGGTCTACCAAGGGATCTGCTGGAGTCAAGGGTAAGGTCTATGTCAGGGGTCTTCTGGGAAGCAGATTAGGTATGAGCTGAGAGCTATGACAAGAGTGATGAAAATAGAGCAGTGCTCCAGGGATTTGCCAAGAGTCATATCAATGGATCTGCTGGGAGCCAAGGTACATATCGAAGGTCTGCTGAGAAGCAGATCGCGTGTGATCTGGGAATAAAGTCTGGTTTCCTTGAAATCAGATCATGGATAAGCAGGGAGCAGTGACAAGAAATACCAACCCACTTCTCAACCGGGGGCCATGTCATGGATCTACCACTGTCATGTCAATGGTCTGCTGGGAGCCATGTCAGGGATCTGGCAAAGGTCATGTTAAGGGGCCTGCTGGGAGCCAAGGCTAAGGTCCATGTTAAGGGTCTTCTGGGAAGCAGATCATGTAAGAGCTGGGAGCCATGGCCATGGCAAGAATGATGAAAATAGACCAGTGCTTTACTGTGAGTCATGTCAGGGATTTGCCAAGGGATCTGCTGGGAACCAAGGTCCATGGCAAGGGTCTGCTGGGAGAAGCAGATCATATGGGAGCTGGGAATAAGTTGAAACCAGATCAGCAGGGAGTAGTGACAAAAACGGCCAGCCCACTTCTCTACCGGGGGCCATGTCAGGGATGTGCCAATTGTCATGTCAAGTGTCTGCTGGGAGCCATGGCAAGGGTCTGCTGGGAGCCATGGCAAAGGAGCCATGGCATGGGTCTGCTGGGAACCATGTTAATGTTAAAGGTCATTTGTACCGTGCACTATCACCACCGGAGTGGTCCCCTGGTGCTCTGGCGGCTCTGAAAGAGGGAGGGATGGGTGGAGGCTGGAAAAGTGCAAGATTGCAGTGATGTGCTGTTGGCAGCCTCAGCCCGGTGGTTCCGTTGGCTGGGCCTGGGGTGTATGCGGCCGGTAGTCGTGTGCTGATGTGCGAGTCTATGTGTGTTTTGTTTTTGCAGTGTAGTGAAGTTCTTGCGGTTTGCTGCGCTAGAGATTTGTGGATGTGTTTGATTTGGAGTTTGAGAGGTGTATGCAGAGAAGGAAATTGTTAGTGGTACTGGTTAGTTGGTATCTCTATCCTGGATTGAGCCAGTTGGGCTGGTGTACACAACGGGATGCTTGCACGCCCTGTGCCTCAGGAGGTATGTGCCCATGGCAAGGGTCTGCTGGGAGCCACGGCAAGGGTCTGCAGGGAGCCATGGCAAGGGTCTGCAGGGAGCCATGGCAAGGGTCTGCAGGGAGCCAAGGCAAGGGTCTGCAGGGAGCCAAGGCAAGGGTCCATGTCCGGTCTTCCCTACAGGTCCCTCCCCATCCATGTGAAGGCCTGGTCTGCCAAACATTCCCCAGGCATGCACCCACTGACAGCAGCCTCCTGTCAGGCCGAGCACAGCCCGAAGGAGAGCCAGGGAGTCCCCGTGCCACCCCCGGCATCCCGCCTCCTCCTTTCCCCGCCCCCCCAAGCCGCAGCGAGGGAAATCCAAAAAGTGCAGCCAGCAGCGCAGAGACGGAGAGAGGGAGAGAGCATAAGGAGAGTGCGCGGCCCCCGCCGGCTCTCACTCACTCACTCACCTTGCAGAAGCCGCCCAGGGTGGTGACCCGGGTGTAGAGAGCGTGCAGGTCCAGCTCCCTCCCCGCCACGGCCGGCAGCTTCCGAAAGCGGCTCCTGCAGTGCACAAAGAAGAGAGAGAGAGCGCGTTAGAGGGTGTCCCCCCGGCCGCAGGCAGAGCCCCCCACCCGCCAGCCAGCGCGGGGCCCCCGCTACAGCCCGCTCCTCACCCTCGGCTCTGGTGGAACTGCCGCAGCTCGTCCAGGAAAGCCTGGCCTTTCCTCCGCTGCTCCGCTTCAGGTTTCCCGGTGCTCGAGTTGGCCATCCTTACAACAACAAAAAAAAAAAAAATACCCTTCTAAGAAAAACAAAAAAAAATATCCAAATGTGTGCGGATCCCCTCCTTAGGGAACCCGCGTCCCCATGCCGGAGTGCGGGAGGGCAGAGCGGCTTCTTCCCAAAGAAAAGTTTGTGTGTGGGGGGGACGGTGGCAGGGCCGCCCGCGGGCTGAGGCGGGGGCCCGCACTCCTCAGCACGGCCAACGGAAAGACGGCGGCCGCCCGGCGCCCCGCTCCATGCCCTCCCCACACGCCAGGCCGGCCGGGCTGCCCGGGACGCGCCGCGTCCCCCCGTTTATTTAGGGTTCAGGTGAGGGCTTGTGTCCCTTCAGCCGGGGGAGGAGTGTTAGTGTGTGTGTGTCTCTCTCTCTCTCTGTGTCAGTGTGTACTACGCGGGCGGCGGGGCCGGCGCAGCCCCCTCCAGGGCCGCACTTACCACACGCTCGGGCGGGCACACAGCGGCCGCCCGCACTCGGGCGCCGCACACACACACACACAAAAAAAGGAGCCGGGGACGTGCGAGGCCGCGGCTGCCGCTGCTACTGCTCTTAGCCTCAGAGAAGGGGATTGTGTGTGTGTGAGAGAAGGAGGAGGGAGAGCGCGGTGCCCGGCAGCGACCCCTACACAGGGCCCGAGGTACTGCGCACTACAGAAAGCTCTGGAGAGCGCTGCGGGTCAAGGCGGCGCCATCTTGCAGTGGAGTGCCCTGACGTAGCACAACGGCACCTTCACGCTATCCTTTGAAATATCTCCATCGCTCCACTCTCTTCCTCATTATTTCATAATTGCTCAGCCTCCACTCGTAAAGTCATAAGTAATGCATATACATATGTACAATAACATATTTAATTATCGGAACCATAATGTATGATCAGTACATGTGGTAAGCCGTTTTAAGACAGAAGCTTGAGGAACTAGCAACACTTGCACCGCGCTACGATCATTTTATTGGACCACTATTTGAGATAAACCGGGGGGGAAAAACGATGCGCTCTAAAATGGCCGGTGCGGGATTCCTTGCTGTTTGAGGTCCGCTTTCTCTGTCTTTAGCTCAGACGGCAGAAGCCGCGGCAGCGAGTGGCCGAGCCGGGAACAATAGAAGAGAGCGAGGTTTCGTCTGCCCCCTGCTTCAGGGGCCGTCTGCAATGTGCACGACGTTTCGCACAAAAGCTCGGCGGAAAAAGGGAGAAGAGAAAGAGATCAGGAAGGGGAAACGAAAAAAACGGCTACTACCGGTTATTCAGGGCAAGCCGAGGAGGGTAAGGCAAGGGAGCGTCGCAAAAGAGCCCACGGACGCACGAAGGCTCTGCACATCACTCATGACAGGGGGGAAAGACAAGTTAGGATGTTTTACTCCAAAGAAAGTGTACATTTTCTACAAGAAAGTATTCCTTTTTTTAATGGCATTAATCTTGCCATGGGAAATGTTGAATTGTGTTTGAGAAATGTGTGGATTCCATTTCTCAATGAAAAGATAAATATAATAATATCTGTGTGTGTGTATTAGAGTACCACCATCCATCTTTTTGTAACATTATAGGCCTGTGTAGGTTTTTAACGGTAGTGTAAAAGAGCAAAGGTAAAATTCCTAGCCAGGCTAATGAGCTCCACTAGGAGCAACACGCTGTCTGATCATTATTTTTTATTTATTTATTTTCACATTTGTAAAGCACCTAAGCCCAAGGGCATCAAGGTGCAGTTGCACCAGTTACACTTGTTATGGTGGGGAGGGGGGGGAAATAAAGCTTACATACAGGGCATATATACATACTATGAACTCAAAGTGTTCAGAAGCCAGTCAGTGTTGTTAGGCAAGCAGCCAGGTTTTCAGGGCTTTGCGGAAGGCCCAGTAAGATATGTGTAAAACAACCAAAGAAGAGCCTACAAATATATTTATGGGTCAAGAAATTGGGAACAAAGCATTTGGTGAGTTAAAGTTATTAGTACTTCTCCCGGCGCTCCTACTGTAGCCGATGGTTTCTAAGGCCTTTGGGGATGCAAAATATCATTATTCCATACACTTAATTAATTTCTCAGCCAGGGCAACAGAGCTGTTTTTATTTTCTCCCTTAGATTGTAACCTAAGGTATATTGTCCCCTTAACGCCTCATCATTGGGGACCAAACAGTAAACCAAAATAAAGTTTGTCTCTGATCAATAAACTGGAAACATGATGGATGCCCCCGCAGCTATCCCTATTGTACGTGGAGTCAAGGCACACACTGGTAAGTGGACAATAGAATGACTCATTACATAAATAACTACGATATTTCATTGAATCAAAAAGACTCCATAGATTTTTCAACAGAGGCTTTTTTTCAGTTTGGAGTATTCCTTAGATGCGATTTACACACTGCATTCACATTACATCTTATACTTTATTTGCGATTTGTTAAAAATCAAGGTACGAGTTAATCGATCTTAGGAACAGATCGGGAAAGTTGCACTTGATATATTTGTGTGCGCTTTGTCAATCTTAACATTATACGCTTTATGCGCCGCTTTTTAAATTATGTATGTAATAAGTTAATCAATATATTGTCAACGTATCGCAGTGCGTGACTTGACTGCGTGTACAATACGGATAGCAGTGGGGCATCCATCACATTTAGAGTTGATTGATTTATCCCTCCCGACACATACTTCACTCTGGTTTATTTTCTCCCTTGCCACCATGTATGTTGTTTGCATTGCCAGATGGCCATCTTCTGCGAGGTGTGGTAGGTGCATTGAAGGCACTTCCATGGAAAAAGCAGGAAGGTAACGCCTGAATGGAAATTGTGGACAATATATGCTGTTCCTACACCGATGCTCATAGAACAGAAACATTACTATTGAGTTCCAGTGCTCTTGGCAAGAGGACCAGTGCAGCAGATAAAACGTATTTAGTGTATATTGAGAGAGTGAATAAACATGACTTCCGTATAGCCAATGCAACTATGACTATGGTTTTTCAGTACGTTTTTTTTAACGAGGACTGTTTTTAAGCAAAGTTGTGCCTCTCGCACAGCCAACACTACTCGTTCTGTATCTTATCATTATCTTTTTCATGCATTTTACTGTTGCGTGTGCATCAATGCTTAAGTTGTATTCCTTTTCTATTGCCTCCCTGAAATGTTTGCATATTTTTATAAACTTGATATCAAACAGTAAACTCGTGTGAGGTCTTTTTGTCTCTGATATGTTGAGGAATCGAGTTTCATAGTCTTGGTGAAAGAACAGAGACTGTTGGCTACTTGCATGAGATTTGGGATGTGGTGTGTGTACTGCCTCACTGCCAGCATTTGAGTGTGGGGTTTGTTGTGGTCTTCAATACAAAAAAATGACGCGCAAATACGTTCAATCTTGTTCTCCATTTGGGCCTATGGGGTAATCATTCACTATTTAAAGGGAAGCCAACCCAAAACATTTGACATGTTGGGTCCCGTTGGCACAGGCTTGGCTAGTGGCCTTTGCATTCCCCACATCAGCTAAGACACATCTCTCGGCCTGGTCTATGGGTCAGGTAATATGGTCTCTTGTCGACAGCACCACTCTTGCCCCTAGAAGAAGCAAAGCTATTACGCGGCTGGACCAAAATAATGCTCCTAGGTGCGGAAGCATTTGGAAGCCAGTTCGGGGATACGTGAACATTTTTGAGAAAAACTTTGAAAGGCTATTGAATGGTGAGCGTCAGGCAGCTGAAATTACGATTACAAAAGTAGGCCATGTTCCTTAAAAATCTTGGCAGATCCCTGGGCCCAGTAAACAGCTTTTCATCAGCCCTGTGCCGCGCGGCTAGAGTTAAAGGCAGTAATCTGTTTACCATTCCTCTACTTCTTATGGCTATGTTCACCATTCTATATAGATTTGTCCCTATGCACGTGTACATTTGTAATAGGGGCCTTAGTTACTTGTCACTTAGACTATTACAATGCCCCAGGCGCATCACCTATGTTGCACTAAGCTTCCGCCTACCCTTTTCCCTGCCAAGACCACATTTCCACGACATTTTCCGGTACACTTCTACCACTGATTAAAGGCCTGCCTGCTCTGCTTTATTAGGGCTCTGGACTGCCTCCCTGAGAGAAGGGGGTGGGTGTTAAGGCCTAGGGTTCATTCTTCCAGTTGTTGGAGCTGCAGACTCTTCCAGTAGACAAAGGCACACACAGGAGTCTCCCCTTTTCACACAATGCTCACAGGATGCGAGGGTTTAGCAGGACGCGGAGGGAGAGAACGTGTGTGTGTGTACGTCCCCGGCTGCACTGCTGGCAGCCCTGCCTCCCCTGTTTTGTTTGAGCCCTTGAGGCCTCCCTGCGAGGAAGGGGCAGGGCCTGGGAGTTAAGTTTCTGCAGGTGCCTGGCGCTGCTGCTGTCTGTTCCGCGGCTGAAGCATGCAGCCCACATGACTAGAGATGTGCGCCCGTTCCCTCGCTTTTCCTCTGGGTGCAGCAGGTGTTGGTGAAGTGTGGGCTTTATACCGACTTGCACAGCCTGCCTACTTATCGAGATGCGGCAGTCTGCACACGCGAAGCCGTGCTCCCACGGTCCATTGTGTAGTGGTTTAAAAAAAAAAAATGAAGGCAGACCGTTTGTGAAACCTGATCCGATTAGCCAGGAGCAGCGTCGTCTGGTGTCTTTTTTTCATTGTACATCTTTTTTTTTGTGGCAGGAACTGCCACTAGCACCAGGCAATCCAGGCTTTCCTGGCATGGGTTGACATCTTGTAGAAACCCCATACTAAAATGCGTTGTAAGATTCCTCCTACAAGTACCTTACAAGAACTTGTGATGAAATACTTGGATTTTAGCTGCAATTCTAAGAACTTATGACACCCAAATACTTTTGGAATTCCTATAAAATCTTATACATTTTCGATAGGATTTTTGTCAGAGCTCATGCCATTCTGAAAAGACCGTAATACGACATGTTTATCTGTGAACTTGCTCCACTTGCACTCTGCAGCAGAAGCGCTGCTTTGAAAGCACTGACCACACTATACCATCCATGAGTCACGCCACAAAGTTTCACAAGAGACACATCTTCAGAGAACATTTGTGCGTGGGCCGGGGCCCCCATGAGTTACTGTTTCATGCTAGCGTAATTCTTGGAACCTCATTAAAAATATGTGATAACAGTAAACATTTGGTATTTTAAATACTGGCCATGTTTCGAAAATACCTCCTAATTATGAGTTGGGATTGTATTGGCACGTCTCTTGATGAAGCAGGGACCCTGCACCCAAATACCCTATACATCATGGTGTCTGAAATCTTGCCGGTTGCAAGAAGCATCTTCTTGTTTTGCTGAGGTGAATGTTAAAGAGTCACTCCCAGTGGGTTTTCCTCCCTACCCCACAGTGCAGGAGTGTCCGCAAGAAAACACTGCACTCAGTGGAAGAGTCAAAAGGTGGGAGTGAGTGACCAGACTTACTGCCAGTAGTGGGAGGACATAAACGCAAATAATTCAAGATAAGGGCTGACTTTATCAGAGACCCTCCTGCCCCCCTCCTTACCTTTAGTGTGGATGCAATACCTAGTGTGGAGTTGGCAGGAGAAGGAAACCTACTTGCTAGGAGGATGCAGGGATCCCGAGAGGGAGACATCTCCAGAGCCTGAGCGTGGGTGCAACGGAAAACCAGGAGCCACAAAGTTTCATTGTCCAAGAAAAGCGGGTTCCATCGACAAGCCAAACAGTCCACAACCAGAAAAGTCCAAAATGTCAAAAAACAAATCCGAAATCCAAAAACAGGTCCAAGGAGAAGATGTAGTTTCAAAACACGTAGAAATCCAAGGTAATTGACAACCAGAAATGCAGAAACAAAGGGAATTCAAGATGCAGGTCCGAGGTCAGGCAGAAAATCCAAGGTCAGGCATAACGGAGAACACAGCTCACGGTAAGGAAAAGCACTCGTTGTAGACCAGTGCTTCATGGTCCTAGAGAGTCTTTACATTTCTGCATTAGCAATGGAAGAGTCAACGCGCCTCTCCATTGGCGTGCAGCGCATTCGGCGTGCGGACATGCACCCCACAGAACTCTGGGTTGTGTAGTGCCTTCAGCATTTGTCCGCCAGTTGCCAAGGCAAATGCCACTCCTTTCGGGGTGCACCACCCCAGAGTGGGCGCCATAGCCTGACACTCAAGGACAATTCAAGGGGTTTTGTGGAAGTTATTCTGGGTTCTAGGGCTGTCCCTCTCTTTGTGCATTGCATCTCCACTCTAACTCAGGCATCCCTGATCCAGGCTAGTAGATAAAGAAGATTGACCCCCTCTCCCCTCCACTGGCACTTTTTATCTTCTGCTAGTGGTGAGGACCTAAAGGCAGCGTGCCTTATCTGACTTAACTCCCTCAAAGACTTCCTAACTTTCCCTACACTATCCAATGATCGTATTCTACTGGCATTTGGGGATTGTGCCTTACAAATACCCTGTTGGATCCAGGCCCCGTCTAGCACACTCACTCTCACCTCTCCTTTTCCTACGCTTTCCTCTTGTCCCCTTCGCCTCACTCCACTCAACTATCTCCTGTCTGTTCGATGTTCCCACTTCACCTAGGTATTACCTCCACACTTTGATGTTGCTCTTTTCTCCACTACTCTACAGCTCCCACCTCCACACTCCTACACCTCTGTTGCACACTACTACTCCCTCTTGTGCACTACATCTTGCTTCTTCACACTACTACTCCATCCTCCACACTACCTCTGCTACTCCTCACTAAAGTCTGCCAAACGCCCTCCTGTCACTCAGAACCATACACTTCACAGTCACTCCTGACTCTTAACTTTTTAACCCACTCGCCACACTGACATGCTTCCTCACACAGCTGTACCACTTCCACTCCGTAGCCAATACCTGACCTGCTCCTAAGATCGCTTCCACAGTCTGCCACTCCTTCCTCTCTCCTGCTAGTCTCTTTTTTTTATTTTTTTTATTTTATTGTGTTTATCCATCTTTCTGGATTTTAACAAATGCTTGATTTTGCTTTGATTAGACGGTGACTTTGGCAGACGCCCCTTGTGAGCACTGCGCTAAGGCGTCCTGTAAGATTTTTGCCGCTGCAATAGACCAGTTTGTCTTCTGGCCGCTGATTAGACGGGCCCACCATGTTTCCTCTTCACTCACGACGTGGGTTTCCATGAGGGGGAGTAGATAGGATTGTCGAGCGTGTTCAGTCCCAGGACATTGGAGTAGCAGATGTCTAATTGTTTCTGTGTCGGCTTTGCATAAGCGGCAGGTTTTGGAGGGTGACTGACCTCTCAAGAACAGGATCTCGTTGGTATGTAGCAAGTTTAAACGGGCTCTTAGGAGGAATTGCCGTAATGGTTTGCTTGGGAATCTTCTGAGTAGTTGTGTTGTTTGGTTTAACTTCTTTGGGGTTTGGGGAAAAAGAGCCAGTGTTTTGTTTCCTTTGGCGCGCTCTTGGGTGTCAATCCAGTCCGCTTCTTCCAGTTTTTTTTTAATTTTGTTGGGGTTCTTGATGAGGTCTTCGTTGGAGCAACCAATTTCGGCCAACTGCGATTGTATCTGCTCGGCCCATTTGACAATCATCCTACAAGTGCCTGCTTTGATCTCCAGGTCTATTAGGTTGTAGAGGCGGGGCGCGTCGGGAAGGATTGTTTTCCTATACAAGGATATGCTCGCTAGGTTCACTTTGGCACACAGTGAAGAGAGGCCCAGTTCGCGCCTGATTGCTTCGATCTGGGTGGAGTTCGGCAGGTTCAGGACTGCTTTCCAAAAGAAGCCTTCGAGTTTTTTCCATATTGTCATTGGAATAGCTGGCATCGCCTCCGCTCCATACGTCAAGGCAGGTATCACCTTAGCTTTGTAGAACCTTATCGTAGGTATCAGTGAGAAACGACCGAACTTCTTATCCAGAAGTCGTGCTTGGGAGTTTTCCTCCAAAGGTCTTTTTGCATGGCTGAGTCTGTGGGGGTGCTGTCTATTATTATTCCCAGGTATCTGAAGTTTTGCACTGTTTCGACGTTGACATTTTCCAGGCTCCAGTTGAAGCGCTTCAGTCTTCTGGGTTTTTTTTCCAGTATGAGGACTATTGTTTTTGCTTTGTTTATAAGAAGGTTTGTCTGCTTGATGTAGTCAGCCAGGTCCGTCATTTGTCTCTGGAGACCGATTTCTGTTCTGTCCAGCAAGGTGATGTCATCGGCGTATAGCAAACGTGCTGTTGCTATATAACGTTGCCTATTTTGGGGGGGAATGATCTGGAACTCTTGTTTATTTCTTTCAGGTCACCAATGAAGGCTATGAAGAGTTCTGGTGCCAACGGGCACCCCTGTTTAGTCTCTTTGTTGTCCTCCTCCTCTGACCTCACCCGAAAAGCCACCCATCCTCTTCCTGTTACCTGTTTTTATCCTTCTCTCTCTGCCAGGATTGGACCTCTCTCCCTGACCTATCTTGTCCTTTTATCCCCACCCAGGAGATGTGTGTAAAGCGAAAAGTCATTAGCAGCAGGCTAAGCCCTGCTCACTTTTCCCATGCTGGTTCATCACATACTGGTGATGGCAGCTCAGGAAGACAAATGTTCCCGTTTGTAGCCAGAGACCCTGTCCCGGGTTTCCACAAGCTAAGGTTTCTGGGGAGGGTGGGTACTTCTCTCCCTTTTGTTCCCAGTGGTCAAAGGGGCTTGTGGGTTGCAGCGCGGGCTTGCCGGTGCTGCTCGGCAGCTCTGTAAAGTCCTCTCATCTGCCGTGTATGGAGGCGACCTCTCGCTGCAGCTTCCTCTTTCCCCGTTGCAGAGCACCGTAGCATCCAGTTGTGGGCTACATTGACCCACTGAATAGAATTTCTCCAAAACCAAGCTGCGCTTCAACAGAAACAGCAAAATGGTTTAGCTGATTCCAGTGAGCACCATGGCCTCAAAACTGCGTTTTGCATCAACAAAAAGATGCCTGCACCATCTTGCCAAGCACATATTGGGCAGGATGGAACAAGGGGGGCCACTGAGGAAGCTTGCCAGTGTGTGCTTACACATACATAGGAAACAGAGTGAAAAAGCAGTGCTGTTTTGCTGCCAGACCAAAATCCTCATTAAAAAGGAAACTTTTTCACCTTTAAAAAATGCTGTTTTGATGCTATTTCATCTGTTCTTCCTTAAATCACTGTGATTAATAAGGCCCCGACCATGCACATTCATATCCCCATTGTGCTTCAGCAAAACCAAGCATAACCCCTGAATGATAGGCTCTGTTAAGCCAAATCTGAAAAAAGGCCCAAGAAACTTCACTTTCTGCCGTGCACGGGAAACGCTTTATTTTGTGCTACAAAGTGTCAAAGGAATGAACCCTGCAAAAGAAATCATAGCTCGGTGCACATGTCAATTTCAATGCTTCTGTGCTTCAAACAAAACTCTTGCCTACAGGAGAAACTAACTACGGCTGTAAAACAATGTGGGAATCTAGATAGAAAAAACGGATTTGCAAGAAAAATGCAACTTTCAGTCACCACATGGGAAATGTACTTTTGCAAAATAAAGGAAAATATCTGTTTTAAAAGGGCATGTTGGATAAGGCCCTGCCTTTATCTAGCAATGTGAAGGGGATTGTGATGTGAAAATACAATCAAGGAAATGGTTCTATTTAGCAGATTTTCTTACAATTCAGAACTAAAATAAATACCATTAATTCAAACTTCAGTAGGTGCTGGGCGGATGTCAGCTAAAAAAAAAGGTTTCTGCTGAGAGGATGACAGAAACAAAAGGGCCTCTCAGTAGATACTAACACCTCCGTGATAATTACTAGGTTGGACAGAATCTAGTCTAGGCTGAACCCACTGACAATGGAATTTCCAGGACAAGGATATGTGAAAAGAAAGTCACACGTCTTTGTGATCTCTACAGGAGGCTTCAGAGGCGATCTCCATGACGGCCCTGCCCTTCAGGGGGGTAGCTTGGAAGCTACTCCCAAATATGGGGGACAAAGGACTGCCATTTGTTTCCAAAGACTATTTATGAATACAAATGTAAAGACTTTTATCTCTGCAGCAGGATTTTGTAAAAATGTAAAAATTTCACAGCTTAAAAGTGATTTTGTGGTTTATAATTTGAGACATTGTAGAATTCACTGACCCTTTGGGAATATAAATGGCAAATAATCAGGGATTACAAGGAAAGTATCCATGATGCCAATGCACATTTTCATATTTACATCCCTTATGATAATCCACACATATGTATAAAGTTATGGAATTTTAGGCCAAACATTTTACAATGAAAAGCACAAAAAACTGGTAGAAGGGCAAAACAATGTCTCACAAACTGGAGGATTGGACTGCTATGTGCTGCATAAAATATGTAACCTGTTTATGTAATTTGTTTAGATATTTCCACTGTATAAAGGTGCCATTTAGGGCAAAACTGGATTTTAGTTAAAGTAATTGTGGGAGGTTTTGGACATTGTAAAACTTACATCATGAATCTGACATCATTCCCTTGAAATCCAACCAGCTTAGAGCGAGGTGGGACTAGCACCCCTAGCCAATCCAGTAGTTTAGAGACATGCTTAGCTAAACCTGCCCAACCATATACTTTGATGATGTCACTATGCATTATAAATAAGAGTCCCTGACAAGACACCACACTCACTCTTCCTGAAGTTCCTGTGCTGCTTTCCTGACCTGCTCCATCCAGATTCCAGACCCCACTGCAAAACCCAAGCATAACTGATTCCTACTCCAGCAAGATTATTGATCCAGAAAAATCCACTAAAATCACAAATAACAAAAGGGGAAAGCTGTGGTAAATTTTGCATCCTGAAATCAGACTGGCTTGCTACCCACTAACTGCATGCCCGCTGCAATCCTGCCATCCAGCTGACCTTTCGTATCCATTGACCAGAATTGCTATTCCGCTGTCCTTGCCATCCGGTGACCAGAAAGGCCCATCTGTTTTCCTTTGGCAGGCGCGCAGCCGTGTGGTGACCAGAACCTGTTGACGGTCCCAAAATCCCAAAACTAAAAGTGGACTCAGAGTATAATTCCTACCCCATAGAAACCCATAATCTATCTTGTCTTGCCTTTGTCCTTATCCCACTCTCTAGCCATTATATCCTTATCCTGATAGCTTGTTAAAAACTGCTAGAATATCTGTGCACCCTGCCGTGACTTTCTAAAGTGCTAGCGCCATCTCTTTTCAATTTTGTCTTGTGTAATCCTAAACCATTAGTCATATTTCGAGTGATCGCACTGGTTTCCGCTAGGGTTGGGCGCTGGGGTGACAAGGTTAAATTTGCGAATCAACCTTGGATCTTACTGTGTCCATCTTTGGTGGTCTAGTCTGAATACTCTAGTTTAAAGTAAAACTGTTCTTGTCACAACTGATTTCCTTTCCTATTTCACGGCTTTATTTTGCTCAAAGCGCATCTTTTTATATCTTGCATAACTCCTCCAGTTTCATAACTTGAGACCTATTTTCAACTCTAGAGTTTACCTGTGATATATATTTATCCCCCCGCACTTCAAATCAGAGTATTTCACCAGTTGAGAATTGAAAAGAAATTTGGCTGCAATCTATTCTAAACTTTCCACTCATTTTCTAATTTTATGCCCTTTTGCTGATCCATTGCCTTGTGATTGCCAGTGATATAACCTACATGATATTGTGATAAAGCATATATATATGTTATAATTTAACCACACATTAATTAATTATTTGCCATTTCCGAGTGCTATTTTACGCCTTTGTTAAGGGTTTAAAGTCTGTTTTTGCCTCTTATTCTGTGAGGGAAGGTCATACTTTTATTCTGTCTTCTGCCCCTATTGCTGATTACCTGCTGCTTCTTTCTATCCACTCAGGTTGAGGGAACATTGCAGGGGGAAACCTTAACTTGGGTGCTATCTTTCCTAAATCAAAAAGTGCTACTATTCCATTGTGCTGTATATAGGGGAAGGTTAACTAAGTGCATTGCTCACAAAGTATACTTTATCTCTAAATGTCCATTTCTACTAGCAGCAATACAGACTTTGCCCTGGTTTGAAATAAAGGACGCACTGTCCTGTTTCACACATTGGGCTTGCACGCAAGAGTATCTGCCATGGCGGTCACCAGTCCCGCCCTCTCATGTCCATGGGAGGGTGGGACTGGAGGCGCGCACGCTCTGTCCAATCCTGGACGCGGGACGTCACCGTGATCACCATGGCAACATCAAAAACGAAAGTCAGAACGGGCGCGATCCCTCGCAACCCGCTCGCCAAGCCAGACGGACTGGAGCTCTGCAAAGGCAAGCACCTTCGACTGCTCTCTGCAGCTGAATTAGAAATACTTTTTGGAACAACACTGGAGCGAAGCTCACTATGTGTTTTTTTAAAAAGGGATGACTGTATCCTGATGCACCTGATTGATTGACTAGAAGGCGATAGCTACTTTAAAGCTAGGATTAAACTAAGGTAACCGTGAAGCACGGGTTCAGTACACCCTTTATAATGTTATAACAACTCACCTGGCATCGTAATGCAGCTTAAGACATTAATCGAGGCACTGTGTTTTTTTCCCTTTGTTTTCTTTGCGCATCTGTATGAATTGACGCACCATGGCGGTATGTATATTTGTAAACTCCATTCAATATTAATGTATTACAACTGTGTTTTACTTTGGTTTCTTTTGATGAATGTAGCCCTGAGAATGGTGCTATGCACCAAAATGCATTGGCAGTTTTAGCTTATACTTAAGCTTGGAAATTGCTTATTCGCCTTCAACATTGTGTGATTAAAACACAAACTATTTATTTTGAGAACCTGTTTGGAAGCTTATTGCAATGGTGAAATTTGAAAACCTACAACATTGAGCATAATACATAACTGAACTTTCAATACTAGCTATATTGCTTTGGAAACCTACAAAGGAATGAAATTAGCTCCTAATTAGGAGCAAGGAGGAGCACTGGGTTTACAGGGTGGAGCTCACTCTGTTTTTCCTCTTTTGCCTCATCAAGTGCCCTCTTCCTAGAAAGGGGTGATTTCTTGCTTGCATTGGTGGTAGCGGTGGGAGTGTGCACTTGCCAAGTTCACATGGCAGCGGGCGAATGAAACTCCAAACCAAGGTCTAATATTGAATTGGGGGTTTTGCATTTTCAATTTGTAAATTGTTAATAACTTTTGATTCTCACTTTAGGATATTTACTAATTTTTGTTTTTAATCTCCCCTTTGTCTTACAATGGAAATGTATTTTGGAAGTTCTACCTCAATTCAATGTGCCAGAGCTGAGCAGCTGCGACAGGAACAGGAAAAAGGAAGAGCTGCAAAAGAGCCTGCAGGTTTCGGCAGAGGCAAGAGACACTGCCCAGGAGATCCTTGAAGTTATGCCCATTGCCTCTCTTGATGAGGATGTAAGGTGTAACAACAGGGATGCCCAGAGCATCGCCCTCCTTGCAGAGCTTCGAGGGTCACCTCACTTGTGAGCAGCACTTCGCTGACAGTGGAGTCATGGAAACTGCACACGTGAGAGGCACAGTTGGCCCTTGAAGAGATGGGAAATGCTGACCTCTAAGCACAAAGAGACTTTGAGGAGAGTGTGGCTGACCAGAAAAGAGACTCTGAAGAGAAGAAGGCAAATAAGGAGAGGATGGAGCACCTGAGAATTGAGGCTGTGAGGGTGACACCCTCCAGCCCTTCCTGTAGTCGCTCCGATCAAGTGAGTCGTTCCAACAGCATTGCTACGCAAAATCCCCAAGGAAGTCTTAAAGTGTTTTGGTGGTGGGGAGTGATATCAGAAAGTGGTTTGAGACCTTATAGCTGATTTGTGCAATGCAGGGTCCAGGGGAGCTGGGAGCTATTTAGTTCCTGCTAGTAGCCTAGAAAAGCACGGGTAGCTTGACACCAATAGCTACCAGGAGCTACTTTTGGCTCCCCAGGCAAACTTATGCCAAACAAACACTCCTATGTGAGTATATATCTGTGCGTTTGGAACAATCTATAAATAATTATCAGGAGACCTCTGTAGGACATTTAAAGTATTTAAAGCATTAGGGTTTGTAAATTACGGGCAGCATGCTATGTTTGCATCTTATGTGGAAGTTAGATTGCTGACTGCTTGCTGGTTAATGCTGGATACCCAGGAGCTGCTTTTAGCTGCTCCTGTGTATCCAATCTTAGTTTCGTTCCCTGAAATACACCAAGCAGAGAGGGGGCATTGGGGAGGAGTACTGATGGGGAGGTTATCATTGCAAGGCACATATTTAGGTTTTAAGACATGTTGTGATATGTATTTGATATTGTTGTTTTAAGTTTTATGGATCTGTAATAATCCAAAAAAAAGTGAAAGATTAGATGAGAAGAGAAACATATGTCATTCATGCCTTACACCCCAAGCACAGGGCAGGGTATGTAGACATGAAGGATGCTCTCATTAGGAAGTTTAGATTGTCCATGGGTCAGTACCTGGAGATCTTTAGGTTAGGTTCTGGGTGGGTAAACACATGTTGCGGAGGGCTTAAGGGGTGTTACCCTAAATAATCTGGATAGCTGGATCATATACAGCAGGCAGAAATGTATGAGGGGTTGCACAATTTAATTGATTGCTACAGCAGGGACCGTAAATCATTATTTTATGGCGTTATACTAGCATTACGTGGATTGGAAGATTACAAACTCTAAGGGACAGGTCCAGGCAATGAATAGGTATGTGTGAAGAAGGCATGGTATTGAGCAGCAGACACAATGGATAGAAGTTTCAAAAACCTTTATTTAATATTTTGGTGGGGTTAGTCAAATTCCTAACTAGCCCTAACTCTAAAATGGGTGTAATCCCGTCCATTAAACAATAACAAATACTTCCAAGTCAGTCTGGTCAAAATAAAAAGGCCTATACTAAGAAAACGTAACCGCCCTTCTCAAAATAATACATGTTTTAAGGGAATACAGAAGGAAAATAGTGTAGCAAAAAGAAATGTCAGAATGGCTTCAGTACCAACTCCATTCCCCACGTTCAGCACCATGGGATCTTGAGCGTTTCTTAAAAAGGATAGGTGCATGGCACAGTTCTGTCAGTCTTGTACACTTTGGTTACTGGTACAATTCAACAGTTCAATCTTAGGCGTTCATCTTCTGGTAGTTCAATCACCTTCTTAGGCTTCACCCACCTTGCCATCAATACTCAGTTCATATGTTCTCAATTTATCACAGTTCTGCACAAGCTTCACTCTACCGGGCTCAAACCTGTCTTGTTTCACTTTATCACACATTTCTGCACAGACGTCCCTCTGCCGGATTCAAGCCCGTCATTCATTCATGCAGGGTTCCCTTGCCCATGTTTTATCAAAGGATCTTTTCACTTTCGAAGACTTTCAAAACTTCAAGGAATTAACATAGACCTCTGCATGACCACTTCAACATCTCTTTCAGTACTCCTACAATTCACAATCAATACTCATCTTGTGGCACCAATAACTCTTGGTACTTATGATTCTTAATAAGATCCCAAATCTTTTCCTATTTGCGTCAGGAGACATAGAATATGGGAAGTTTCCATCCAGAAATAATACGAAACTGGCCGAGGTGGGACTTACATCAACAAAGGCCTGGAATGCAATACAGAGCAACAAGAAAGAACTGGAGAAAATCAATCTACAGGTTTTCCTCAGTACACCAGAGGAAGTGAAAAAGGAAAGAAGCGAAGATAGGAGCCCTAATGCTGGTAATTCCACTGGACAGGTGGGAACATCAACTCTTACTGTTCCCCTTAAATTCTCTGATGCCACCAGGGATTCACAGGTCAGCACATTGGCCGCACTTCCAAAGATCCTTACTCAAGTTATACAAAAACTAGCTCTGTGGTCGCTGTCTCTTTAGGCAGTATAAAGTACACATCTCAAGTTGGAATACCCGGGGACCCAAATCTTTCATAACCATCAAATTGGAAAATACCCTATTTGGCAATACAGATATTGTATGCCCTCAAGAGACATGGTTAATTCATCCTATTATAATGGAAGGCTTTACAATATTATATTTACAACGCCAGCTATTCAGAAAGTAAAGGGTCGTCCGTCAGGGGGGCTCCTGTTGGGAATTAACAACTCATTAAGCAAAGCTGTCACATTACTTTTTAGTAATAAGGAAGGCATCCTAGCATGCAATATCGGTGTGCAATCCTCAGTGGGACAAGTGCAGATTATTGTGGTGAATGTTTATTGGAACCCTGCCCAGATCGATATACAGGATTTTCACACATCATTATCACCAGTCATGGAAAAGATAGCTTTGGACCATGGAGGGGCAACTCTAATCTTGGCGGGGGACCTTAATGCACAATGTATTCCATTCCAAAATCATGGAAACATCCCAATACAGGCAAAAAATTCAAAGATTGGGGCACAATGGGTACATTATTTAAACTCATGGGGCCTCAGTATGTTGAATGGTGCAGTGCCTGGAGACACCCCTCTGTGTCCAACTTGGTCACGTGGAAAATCCCTCTCTATCTTGGACTATATCTTTGTCTCTGAAGACATTCTGACAAAAAATATACAGTTGGAAACCATATGGGGAGAAGGGAGTAACCACGCCTGCCTAAAAATGGTTATCTTAGATTTCAATGTCACACAAGCGGACAAGTATGGCCATGAATTAGATCTGAGAAAGGGTAAAGCATCACTGGTGAAATACAAAAGAGAGGGGAAGAGACTTAATGATAACCTCACAGCCATTTCCCTGAGAGAACAAAAGGAAAATTGCCACCCTGAAAATTTTAAAACATATATTTGGTCTGTACATCCTCCATGCTCAAGTGTATCAAGGAAAATCATCCAGCACTCATTTGATGAAGAAACATGGGCCCAAAAAAAATCTTCAGAAAGGAAAGTAGACGGCTGAAAAATCTTATCCTTGACTAAACGACACTGCGAGGAGAGCTTAAAAGACTTGGAAGGGATTACAAGCACTGGTCCCTCTCAAGACGAATTATTCGTCACAAGCAGGACAATGAACATATGCTTGTGGCTATGTGTAAAGAAAACTCTCGCAATTTCTGGACTATCATTAACAATGTGGGGAAAAAAAAACAAGCAGCAACAACATACAATGCAATTAGGTCACAGAAAAAAGTTGGATAGACCATCTTACTAAAAACTATAAAAACAATCTAGAAGCCCAGGTCAGCAAGATAGGCGCCATAAAGTGGGAACTCGCTTTCAATATCCGACTGATAGAGGATCTAATAATAAAAGCTTCATCCTCAAAGGCGGCTGGCCCAAATGGTTTAACCTATCAGGTTTTAAAATATAACACCAAGACCTGGGTGAACCTACTTTGCCATCTATATAATGAAATTGTACAAACCTATACATTTCCGTCCTCATGGAAACAAGCTATCATAATTCCATTCTACAAGGGGGGTGATCGGTCACAACCTGAAAATTATAGACTAATCACCCTCCTTGATATTGAGAGCAAGATATTCATGAGGATTTTGTTGCTGGAGGTCTGGGCCAAAAAGTCAAAAATATTATCCAAATTTCAAACAGGCTTTAGAAGAGGGATGTCCACAGCGATAAGTGGCCTGACACTGAATCTCCTGGCTGAACACTCAAAAGAGGCGGGAGATGGACCATTATTTGGAGCTTGGATAGACTTCTCCACAGCCTTTGACTTGGTGATAAGGGAACGCCTTTGGGACAAGATGAGGGACTGGGGCGCACCGAGTGGTCCGCTAGCCATATTAATGGAATTGTATAAAGATACCTCATTGATGGTCCGACTTCATGAGGCAGGCCACCTGACAGAATCAATCAAGGTTGAGAAAGGGGTTAGACAAGGCTTTTTGGGTGTACCCTTTTTCTTCAATCTATATCTTGCAGACTTGGGACCCTTTTTGCAATCCTGGATAATAGTGAGTCCAAAACTAAATACAACCAAGGTGCATTGGCTCGCTTACGCCAATGACATTGTCCTGATTGACAAGACTCCCGTTGGGCTGCAACATCTGTTAAATGGACTGAGCAAATATGCCAAAATAAATGGTCTTCTAATTAATCCTAAAAGAACGAAAACCTTGGTGTTTAAGCAACCAAATTGGCTTATTAATTTTGCAGGGTGGTTTTTGGAGGGAGAAGCCATCCCAAGAGTAGAGGAGACACTATACTTGGGCTATATAATCTATGCCTCTCCAGTAACCGGTAAAATCGAACAGGAAATAAGGGTCAAAGTAGAGAAAGTAGTCCCACAGATGAAGAATATTCTGCGAGGACTCTGTACATTTTCCATCATTCCCCTGAAGTTCTATGTTGCAAAAATAGTTCCAACAATTCTGTACGGTCTGGAGTCAAGACCAGCAAGTTGGGAACTGGATTGGCAAAAAGTAGAAGGGCAGATCTGGAAAAAATATTTAGGTTTGCCCCAGAGCCTCCCTATGTCAGCCCTCAGGTTCGAATTGGGCCTAAAATCGCTGGAATCGCTGGCAGACTGGAGGCTTCTTTCACTTTACAGGCTGATAATAGAGCCGCAAGAAAATTCCTTGTATGAGGATATTAATCATTATCTACAAACACAGGAATCGAAAATCCTGATACATTTGGAACATAAAGTCTCAATGGTTTTGAGTGAAGCTGACTCATCTATCGAAATGTTGAAGACCAATCCCATGAAAGCAAAATAAGACATCGAAAGGTGGACTGAATCAAAACCGGAGAGAAAATGCGGCAAATTAAACCCCGGAACTTCTTTTTAGTGGTGGATAAAAAACTAGGCCAGTTGCCAACATACCTAATGAAACATCTAAGTTGGGAATCCAGAGACACGTTCCTAAGGGTCAGCTTGAATTTAATCCACACAGGAGAAATGCTAGACATCAGAGGTCAAAGCCATAAGGCAATTAAATTATGTAATACCTGCGAAGATCCAGCTAAGCAAATTCTGAGCCATCTACTCCAGTACTGCGGTGGCACATGGGATACAAGAGTGAAGTACCTTTCCAAATTTGTAAACAAGGAGAACTGGCTGCTCTCAGAAAACATCTAGAACCTGTTGATCTTAGGCCACAACACCGCTATAACAATAGCAGTCGATCAGATTCTCCAAAGAGCTGGACTAACCTACAAGGCTGAACTACATGGTGCCGGTGGGACATAAAAATGCAAGCAGGCATGACAAAGAAGTGGCCAAGATTTCATTGGCCTTAGATTCAGACAGAAGGCTCCTTTTACTTTTCCTTTCGTCTCCTTTTTTGTTTTTTTTATTAAGGCTAATTAATTACTCATAATCATTAGCTGTTTTATATATGTCAAAAGAAATTGATTTTTCTTTCCTTTTCTCCGACTCATGAATATATTTTAAAACTAGTTACATTAACAATGTGAGTTCAGGAAAATAAAACTTTTAAAATGCATTTATTTTGTTTCAACTGTTGTAATTTTTGTAAAGGTCTATTTATGACCAAAACAAATAAAAAAATAAAAAAATAATTTAAAAAAAGAACTCTTGGTACTTATGATTCTCACTTTCTTTAGTCTGCCCTCTTGGCCTTTTCAAAAGTTTGTGTGTAACACCAATACCTCTTTGTATTTATTTTTCCCCCAATGCCTCTTGGTACTTGTAGTTCTTATTCTCTTTTGTCTTTTCAAAAGTTCATATTCAACACCAATACTTCTTGGTATTTCTTCCCCACCAATGCTTCTTGGTACCTGTAGTTCTTATTCTTTTTAGTTTGGCCTCTTCGCTTTTTCCAAAGTTCTTCAGGCCGATTCATGAAATTAGTGTGCGCTGAAATTTTCGGCGAAAACGTGCGAATCGTAGTGCAAGTGCGAAAATCGCAGCGAAACCCATGCACAGCGATTCATGGAAGTCCGTGTGAGTGTAAATCCCTGGATGTGTGCTAAAATTCTGCATGGCGCACGCTGGCACACACGTCTCCAAACAGCGTGCGCTAAGCGCAGAGCGAAAGTGCACATAGCGCAGCGCACACAACAAAAGTAGGCGGAACGAGGGGCGTAACACGCGGAATGGGGAACAACATGTGAAAATGTGGGCGTCACGGGGGAAGTACAGGAGGCAAATGCGCGGAACGCCCACACGCGCGTCTACAACACGTATTCATGGAATCGAAAGGGGCTAATGCGTGCGCCAAAAAAGACACGCTAATCCGGAAAAACGTACGCCAGCAGGAAGCAGGCGTACGTGGAGCCACGCAGCATAAAAGTGCGCGCAAACAACAAACAAGCTCAGAAGCCAAGATGAATATACCATTCCTAGCAGCAGTGGTCGTGGGATACCGCAGGAGGAGGAGGAGGATAGTCAGGCCCAGAATTTTTACACCCAGAACCAGCCTTTTTGGGATGCCTGATGACCAGGTGTATGGGAGATACAGGTTCCCACCTCACATAATACTCGAACTGGTGAGTGAGTGGAAGAATGACCTCACATCACCCACCCTGTGCTCCCAAGCACTCAGCCCCCTGGAGAAGGTCCTCAATGTACTGCACTTCTTGGCCACTGCATCATTTCAGCGGACAAGTGCTATAGTGGGGGGGTGTCACAGGCCACGCAGTCACGCTGCCTACACCAGGTGTTGGCCATCATGACTGCACGCCTATCAGTCCGCAGGCACATATACCTGCCCAGAACACCTGCAGAAAGACAGGCTGCCGTCCAGGATTTCTATGGGGTGGCACAATTCCCCAAAGTGCTAGGTGCCATTGACTGCACCCATATGGCTCTACGTCCCCCCAGGGCATCTGAGCACATCTATAGAAACCGCAAGCACTGGCATTCCATCAACGTGCAGGTAGTATGTGATGCCAAGGGAATCATCACCTCAGTATATGCCAACTACCAGAGTCTACCCACGACAGTTTCATTTACAGAATGTCAACCCTAAACTGGGACCTAGAAGCTGGGCGGCATGGCGATACATGGCTGCTTGGTGAGTATAATGTCAGATACTGAGTAATGTCACAACCCCACTAATGATACCCATCACCACCTCCCCAGGGGACAGTGCCTACCCTCTGAGCACCCACATGATGACGCCAATTCGGAACCCCACCACGCCACCCGAGGTAAGATACAACACAGCCCATATTGCAACCCGGGGCATAGTGGAGCGCACATTCGGAGTGCTCAAGTCACGCTTTTGCTCCATTGACCGCTCTGGTGGGCAGATGTTATACACTCCCCCAGTATTGTGCAGGATCATAGTGGCAGCATGTGTCCTGCACAACGTTTCAACACGCCGGGGCCTGCCGGTGGACATGGTGGTGCCCCCACATCCCCAACCACATGCACGCCCGCTGCGCATCGGAGGGGAAAGGGCACGTGGTGAGGCAGCCCGTACACAGCTGGTGGCTAATTACTTCACCTAAAATCACACCCCTGTGAGGTGCACACAGCCCTGGCACATACCAGCAGACAATCAATGATGATGACATAAGGGACACTCAACTGTCACAACCATACCATCCTGAGATTGGTCACCTGGAAGTGTTACATTGTGTGCATCCCTACCTACCCAAACACCACCAATGCTGTTTCATCAAAAGACATACATCTATGCTGCGAAATTCATTACCCCCTTGCTAAATACAACATGAGAACAGCGCCATGTCACCCAACCCCTCCCCAGCTCCACCACCAAACACACCATGGCATGTCATGCAATGTGAAAGCAAACAAAGCATTGCACAAGACCTGACACAAGTGTCACAAAGTGCACTGTCCCAAATGGAAACGGGCCAAGACAATATGCTCCCAGTAATCAATAACAAACAGCACACATGAACAAATACTTACCACCAACACAATACAGCAACACACCATGAAACATTGCAAAAACATGACAGTACTAAGTCAAAGTAGTGGTAGTCTTACAACCTGAATAAGCCAGCACATCGACCCCTTCCAACTGTAGAGTGTTGCTGCCACGCAAATGTCTCAGTGTACTGCATAAAACATGAACTGCATCTGCAAAGTAGACGGCCTTGTGAAGACATGAGGAAGGAACCTGCAGATTAGGAGGAAGACATGGATGCACAAGCACATATCAATACACCATGCAGTGTACAATACAACAACAATATCCACTAGGGATGTCTACACAGTATTGACTACAGACTGCCCACACAGCTCATGGCAGCCCAACGTCACTGTAATTTACTGTCACTTGGTCACACCCTTTGCAAGCCCAGGGAAACGGGAAGCAGGAGGGATGTGTGTCTCACGAACCCAAGCATCTAACCCAAACTCAGGACAAGCCTGCATGTGCCCAGCCGGAATACAGTGGATGCCCATGGGAGCCACACACAAGGCAACACACTGTAAAAAATAAAATCAAAAATGGCCATGTGGAGTCCAGGGGGTGTGGGGGAGGCCACCCAGGAGGTTCGAGGACAGGGTGCACACCAACACCCACCCGCGTGGATGTTGCGAGAAAAAAGAAATACCTCCTTGGGCTCATGGCCTGCACGGCTATGCCATTGTGGGAGAACTGCTGTCGCTCTGCTCATCCTCTGCTGCTGCATCAGGAGGCGGCGGCACTATGGGAGGCAGCCCACGCAAAGCCCTGGTATGGTCCTCCATGGCAGCAAGCATGCAGGTCTGGAAGGTCTGATTCTGGAGGATTAAAATGCGGAGATCCCCATGCAGCACATCACGGGTTGCCTGCATTTCTGCACGCATGGCCTCGAGTGATGCCCGGATCTCCTCACGTGTTGTATGCAGCTCAACTGAGAGCGAACGTGTGAGCTGCTCCAGCTGCTGTTCTGCCCTAACATTTCGGGAAGCCTCAAGTTCAAGCAGACTCTGCCTGAGGTTATGGAGTTCTACCCTGGGGGCTTCCCTGTGGCCCTGGGACTCTATTGAAATAGGTTTGTGCAGAGTCTCCAGTGCCGCCCATCGGTCCCTGTTGGATGCCAACATGTCTTCCCTGTGTGATTGACAAATGGAGTCTGTTGCCTGCTGTTGTTGCTCCATCTGCATTTCAGGGGGGATAATGGAAGTGGCCACCCTCTCCATTGCCTGAGCCATCATTTCTACTGATGCTGCCTGTTGGGTTGCCATACTGTACATGGAGTTTTCCCATACAATATTGCCTGGTGGCGCACGGCCACCGCATCGACGGGCACCACACCTGTTTGGGGCAAGGCGATCTGCACCTTGCTGTGCTCTCACTGCCTGAGGCTGCAGGACTGCATTCCCCCTCTGATCTGCTGGCCCAGGAACAGGATCAGATGCTGTGGAGTGTGACCCTGCATCCATAACCGCCAAAGGCGGACCTACCAACACTGACATCCCCATAGAGGGTTCTACCCCTGGTCCAGGTGGGTTGGACAGAACAGAATTCCTGCCAGAAACACTTACCTGCGACTGCACATAAGTCTCATCATCCGACTCAGCACCTGAATGGAGGCCTGGGGAGATGCACCCAAAGGCACCCCAATACACCTACATGATACATGCCACCACACAGATGTCATGTAGCATAGCCACGGTAAATTACAAAACTACAGCAATATGTCAGTGAATGAGTACTGTCACACATCCATGTCACATCAACATGATGCGAAGATTGATGCTGAATAGTGTTGCAAAATATGCATGTGCCACACACTGAAACACATCCAGTGTCCAATAACACAGTCATTGTGGGCTGATCAATGGTTGGTCACTTTAACATTACAGGAAACACCTGTCATCTTCCACATGCAAACAGGC